>NC_057854.1:68510051-69135051 GCF_015237465.2 Chelonia mydas | reverse complement strand
CTAGCTCTCATGTTTGGGAAGATAACTTTTCAGATGAGAACAATGTGCAAATCAATGCAGAATTGTTTTCTCGGGCTGCTTACAGCCCAAAGCAGCAACTCTAAGACAAGCATGAGTTGCTCCGTTTATCTATATGTGTTGTTCACTCTGAATACTAATGATATTTTAAATAGCAAATCTGTTACTTATTTTACTGCTTCACATTTTAACACAAGCACAACCCCAAACCACCTTCCATGTTTTCTCAGGTGCCAAAAGCCTTAACTGTCCCCAGGTAATAAAACCTTGAGCTCTGTTCTAACAACTTCTAAAATTAAGTTTTGTGTTGCCAATACAAAAATCTACAGCACAAAAACCTGAAAAATGTAGAGAAAGGTTAAAAAATTTATAACTCCATTTTAAAATTTCCCTGCATTTTACAGTAAAATCTGCAATTTCCCACATTGGAGTGCTGCAGAACAAGAGTTATGTCACAGCATGTAAGTCCAATTGAGTGAATAGTAACGCTCTGAGTAATAGGCTAATTTGAGACTGTTGTATTTACATTTGTTGAAATAAATGTTACTTTAGCACAATCTGTGACACACATGCAAAGCCCCCTTCCTATTCCAGGGAGAGGGCCCCTCCCCAGAGGGAGCTGCTGAATACAGGCTAGGCTGTTGCTCCCTTTGGGGCGGAGGGAGTAAGGGGAGAACCTTCGGCCCTAACTAAATCAGGGCATGAGTGAGATGTAGAGAGTGGAGGAGGGCAGAGCGAGTGGCTGGTGCTGGGACCCCAGCAGGCTAGGAGGTAGTGAATCCAGCGCTTTCACTTATCTTTCCAGACAACCCTCTGTCTTACTGCCAAGAGAAAGCTGACAGTCGGGGGCATCAGACTAGATTGGCACCTCCACAGGACTCATTGAATATGTGTGTTTTTTTTAAAACAGAAAAGGTTTTATAAATCAGACACTAAATATATAGATTTGTGACCCAAATCTAGCCATTGGTACCAAACTTAAGGTAAAGATAATAAAGTAACATATTTCTTTTTCTCAGGCCAAAATCTCAATCTGCCACAGCTCTAGGCTTTATTTGAACCTGAATACATCAAAGATGCTTTGGGCATTGCTAAGCAACACTACACTCAAGCATTTTTTTAAAATAAAGATGACCACCACTTTGGCCGTCACTGTTCTACTGTCCTTTAGAAGCTTCTGAAACAAGACATGTATGTGCTTTAAGTTTTCATATTTTCATTTTATAATCAATCTTGATGAAGTTAATTATTTCTCAAACACCACATTTACACTACTCCAGAACAATGTATTTCTCAAATAATACTATTATTCTGCAACAATAGATATTAAAGATATGAATCTTCAATTCAAATTTTGGCACAGGTTTCTCTTGTGCGACCTTGGACTAGTCATTTTTTAATCTCTATGCATAGGCACTGACTCCGTGGGTGCTCTGGGGCTGGCGCATCCACAGAAAATTAATAAATCTCCTCCTCCCCCTCCAGTGTCTCCCGCCAATCAGTTCCTCTCCCTCACCCCCCAGCACCTCCTGCCTACCCCCATCAGCTGTTTGGCGGCAGCGTGTGCGGGAGGGGGTTGGCCTGGCCGATGCATACCCCAGACGCCGGGGAGTGGAAGGGGTGGAGGTCCAGCTGCAGATGGGGCGGGACCAGCCAGTCCCTTCCGGCCGCTGGGATGCTGCTCTGCAGCATGGTGGGCTGACGTTGGTGGCTGTCTGAGAGAGCCTGCTCAGCCTGGCTGGGAAGACTGCTTCTGCTCCCTGCTCAGGCGCCAGGAACTGGGGGTGAGCGAGCCAGAGTCCCCCACCCCCTGGCATGTTTCCAGCTCGCTCAGCCATGGTCCCCAGCAGCTGAGCCCAGGCAGAGAGTGGAAGCCACCTCCCCAGCCAGGCTCTCCCAGACAGCTGCTAGGCTGCAGAGCAGCGACTGGGAGGGGCCGGCATTAGAAGCAGCTCCCTCCCACTCCCCGCCTGAGCTCCCTCCCGCCAGGAATGTGCCGGGGGCGGGGGGGCAGGTGCAGAGGGAGGACAGAGCACCCCCCCCCACCTTGCAGGTAACATGGGTTGGGGAGAGCACGGTGGCCCCAGGCTGAGTGCAGGGGAGGCCGGGGGGGGGGGGGGGAGAAGAGAGATGACATGTTCCTGGTCATGGGACCCCCATTTAGATCGTGCCCCCCCCCCCGGTATGGGGAGGCACCAGTTATTTATGACCACCCTCAGGAGAGGGGGTGGAACGGGGGTGAAAAGAGGCGGGGCAGGGCCTTGAGGGAAGGGGCAGGGCCTGGGATGGAGCAAGACTGTTGTGTATTTCTTAGTTTTTCTTAACGACACTACATCCTCTGTTAGATTTTTCCCATAATGATGCACATTTACAGTGGTCATCTTAAAATGTATTTTGTGTTGGAAAGGAAGTTAAGCTTGGGACAGGAGGGGAGGTAATGGGCAGAAGAGTCTATGCTCACCAAACCTCACTCCCCTTCAGAGCCTGGAAAGGAACCGAAGATTCCCGAGTTGTATGTACCATGCCTCTGCTGTCAGCAAATATCTGTGAAATCCAATGGCAAAGTGTCCTATTCCCACCTCCAATGCTAGCTTACATAGAGGGTGACAACCTACTACTGTTATCAGTTACTTCATTAGTTCAAGTGGCAGAGGGCTGTGAGGTCGATCTAAAGATTCCAATCCTGCTGATGACCCACGTAGGTGTCAATATAAATGCCACATTACGGAATCTGTTTTTTCAGTTTGCTTTTTTAAAAAGCCGAAGATATTACACTCACAGTCATTAAAAATATTCAGAGTCCAAAGTCAAGCACTCAAAAAATCAGGAAATGCCAGAATTAAGGATGCTTGTGCATATGCATTAAGATACCATCTTTAAATACATTATCACATACTTTTCCCCCCACATTCATCCTCCTTGGATAATCACAGGCTTAGCCTCCAACACTGACACCCCTTTCAACTCCCAGACCCCTTCCCCCGTGCCCCAAAAATAATCAAACCCAAAATCCAGGAGAGTTTTAACTCCAATAAAGGAAGAGTGCCAGAGATTCCATAGAGATGTCACAATTGCTACTGATTTTATGTGGAAGATAGTCAAACACTAAGGTGATGATGGGCGGCAACACAAAACCCTATGAAATTAGATAGATAAGATTTGGTAGATACTACAAATAGGTAAAAATAGAGATGGTTAGAAGCAGTAGACTACCTACAGTAATAAAAGATGCTATACTCACTCTTCCAAAAAGTGCTGCTGCGGTCCTATAATAGAGCCTGGCCGACATATTCTAATCCAAGCAATGACTTCAGCATGCGTGAACCTATAGTGTTTCATTATGTAACAGGCTAGCAATGTTCCTGTTCTCCCAAGACCAGCTACAAGAGACAAAAGTATCAAAATAAATATTCATATACAAATACACATGTACAACACGTAAGTATTTTGAAACCGAAGTGTTCCCCCCATACCACATCTCTATATTGCAATTTCATCCATGCCTCTGATGTTGGATTTATGATTTTTGCTTAATTTCTTATTCAATTTGCTATGTTTTAGAAACAAAGCTGGCCAGATACCTAAACAAGTATCAAATTGTTGGAAGTTTGTTTTAGTAGAAGTGTTTAAGAAAACATGGAAGAAAGGTGGAATTGTGGATTTCATTGTAATTTGCATCATTTCACCACTAAAACCCTTTAGATTGAAATTTATTTCAATAAAGAATTTTTTAAAGGAAGTTTTTAATTTTTATAACTGATTATAAAATCAAAAATGTATCTAATATCCTATAATAAATGTTAAAAAAGCAAAATGTGTTTCCTGATAAAGTAGAAAGAAAATTTTAAGACTGACCACTTTACAAGCTAGGGCTCAAATCCTGCAGACACTTAAGCATGGGTGTGAAAAGATATTCACATTTAAATGTTGGCGGGATTGGGACCCAAATTAAGTTTCTGGAATCACTATATTGTGTTATTAAATGAACACTCATTCAATTTAATTTTTTTAATTTTTTTTTTTTGCAGGTTGGCAAAACTAAAAAAATAAATACTAGTTAGTGTTTCGATAACTGTTTTAATCTAAACCGATTAAAGCAATGATCAAGTTGTTCTGCACAAGGGAAATTAAGAAACAGAAGCTAAGTTAACAGCAAGTTAGCAACAGAATAGGGATTTGCCCAATTCCAGTGCTGTGCTCTATCCACTAGACCACACTGTCTCCCCAATAAAATATTTAGAGTTTACAGTATGGTTAATTACCTGCAGATGTCCATTAGCTGCCTAACTATGGTTTCTGCACTAACAGTAACTGTTGAGATGAAAACCTTTTTACATTTCTATCTAGTATTTTTTTTCCATTTAATATAGAACCACCACCACTCTACATTTAATCAAGGAATACTAATCTTGCTGTCTGACTTCTCAGAATGCTAAAATAATTTAAGAAATGGGATGAATGGGGTCACAAGAACAAATAATGAGCCGATTCTATTTAGTACCGCACTAGCTCTGTAGAATGATTTGAAGTGAAAGACAATAGTGTTACATTAGAGACAGACATGCAGTTTGTGTTGGGAAGGCAGTTTATACATAGATTTCTCAAACTGTAACAACTCACATATTTGTCTGAAAAAGAAAACACTCTCTGATCTACAAAAATATTTTTTATTACATCACATTTGTTACTGAAGGTTTCAGCAGAAAAGCTATGTGAAAAAACTAAGGCTGTGGAAACACCTGCAATAGCAAACTTTCAGATTAAATGATTTTAACAACAGCTCCAGTAACAAGTGATTTCTAACCTAGAAGCTGTAAAAACATCCTTGGAAAAACAAGAGAGCAATACAACTACTATGCACTATATTAAGTACGAATGAACATTGAATTTGTATCTTATAAATTTAGTAGAGTCCAAGGAAGGAACAAAGGCCAAGTAGTTGATCTTCAGACAGTATGTTATTGACCTAAATGATAACTAGTTCAACAATATAAATGTACGACACTGAATTCAGAGCATTTAGAGTCATATACTTGTAACACAACTGTTAAGCGTATCATGTCCCTCTAGTAATTAATCCACATAAATTATAACAATCTACTATTATCATCAATAATTTAAGTTACGACTTTAGTTCAAGCCATACAGCTCTGTGTTATTGTTGTCAAAATGTCTGCTGACAACTACTGGTAGGGGATTCGCAAAAAGAAAAGGAGTACTTGTGGCACCTTAAAGACTAACCAATTTATCTGAGCATAGCTTACGCTCAAATAAATTGGTTAGTCTCTAAGGTGCCACAAGTACTCCTTTTCTTTTTGCGAATACAGACTAACACGGCTGTTACTCTGAAACCTGGTAGGGGATTGTTACACACCTGAACTTAGTTTTTTCTGAACATTTTGTAGGAAAATTTAGTGCTCATAGAAATGACAAATGTATACCACTGTTCTGAGCGAGGCGTAGTGCAAAGAAATATTTTGCTAACCTCTCTATATAACTCTGTTCATGCACTTCATTCTTGATCTTCAATGGCCCTGCTAGTCCTTCCTATATAATCTTGAAGAAAACTACCACTAACTGTGCTTGATGCATCAAGATATAAAGCTTTGTGACACCAGTATTACGAATGGGAGTTAATTTGCAACCACTTATTTTCATGTTATGAGAGATCAAGTTCTAGTGAACTGATCTACTGTGCAACCTATCCAGTTCTCCTTTGTCTAAAATTTTAATTGGAGACATAATCCATATTTGATTACTAAAAAAAAAAAAAAAGATACATTAAGTCCCTCAATGCTATAGCTAACAAAAAGCGTCATGCCAGGCAGAGTATAAAGATTTTATTACGTGCTACCCAGTATTAAGTTATGGCGCAATGTACTTGATGTTTTACTCTTCCTCAGGCTACAACAGTAACTGCAAAATTGTATTTTACAATTAAAAAAAAGTCATGTTCTTTAGACAAAATTCATAGTAGCAGTTCAGAAGCATGAAGACGACTGTGTGCCTCTTAACATCTACTAGCCCACTTTCTATAAACGCTAAAGAGAGATCTTCAGCAAAATAAACAAAACAAAACAAACAGCAGCATCATTATATGGAATAAAAAAAGAAACCCTGAATAGCAAATAATGTAATGTATAGCTCTCATGCTGGAGTAGAAGAATTTACTGTGAACTCTTTGTAGAATGAAAATAACCTGCACAGGATCAAAAACTCTTAAGCAAAATTATTTTCAGAACTGGCAAATGCTTTTTCTTATTTTGAACTAAAAACTCCTGAGTACACTGTGTTAGGTTTTTACATACCTTTACAGTGTACAGCTATAGCACCTTCAGCATTCTCGCAGATGTTCAAGAACCGTCGCACTATATGGTCACTTGGTGTGCTTCCATCTATGAAGAACAGGTCATAATGCTCAAAGCCAGCATCTGTAAACCGTTTTGCCTCATAGATTTTTTTGTTTAGTCTTATGATTGATGTGACATTATGCTTCCTGAAATAGGGAAAGTAGGCTTCAGGTGCGTGAAGAGGATAACCTAAAAGAAACAAAAAAAGATTACACATTTGTAAATCACTGAAACCTACCTGACACACACACAAATCCAAACCTCCATTAAAAAACCAAAACAAATGAACACATTTTTGAATGAAAAACTTTTTACTAATGCTGTAAACAATCACATTTGACATTTTAATAAAGGTAAATATATCTATGAGAAAAAATATGCTAAGATGTGTTAAAAATTAACAAAAAGCTTTAGTCTGAGGTTTATAAAGCTATTATTCTTACAAATAAAGGTATCAGAAGACATTAAAGCATAATGTCTCTTGGGTACTGTACAATGTCCTGTGTGTTATAAGTTAGGTTTACAATTAATACATTAGACACCCACTCACACTCTAAAGCTATTCTTATAATGAAGGATTGTCTGCTTTAAAGTGGGGCATGTATATGAATGTAGGATTCCATAATGGTGCAGATGTGTATTTGTTATGGAGCCACAGGCCAAGAGCCTTAGAACAAGTGGACACCTTCTGCAACTAAGAAGCTACAGTACAATATGTAAAGAATATGCTCGCAATGCTACTACTATGCTAGTGCATTAGGTTTATCACAAGACGCGTTAATTTTAAATTGGTATTCTGTTTCTTTTTTATTTTTAACCTTTATTTCTGTGGGTAGTAGACCTAGCCAAACTGAACTTCCCATTGTTTATTGTTGGTTAAGAGAGGGTAACTCATGTGGAGAAAATAGCTGCTTTTGTTAAAAAAAGGCCAGATCTTTTTTTCTTGATTTGGGTTATTAACCTGAATTTCTTCCTAGCAGTAAGTCTGGCTGTGCCAAGTGGAGATAGGATTAGTCAGAATTTCTCCTATGAAAAATTTTATTCATGACTATATGGGCATATAGAGGAATGGAGAAAATAAACTTATACAAACATTTAAAACTAAATACTCCTAGCAACTAAGTGAAATCCTGGTCCCATTGGAGTCAAAGCCAAAACTCCCATTGACTTCAGAAGGGACAAGATTTCACCATTTATGTAATAAGTCTCCACTGCCTTACGGCTAATTTTATAGCAGTAACTTACCATAATATTAATGTTAGGATTGTTAAGAAACAGTTAATTAAATTTAAATCCTGCAAATAAAAACGTATATGTTACAGGAAGCTTTTTCTTTGAACCTGAAAGCTGGAGTCTCCATTCTGAAGTGAGTATGTGAATGCTATAGCAATATGTAAAGCAACAGAAGATGATTAAAACCACTTTTATGGGAATGTTCGATTTTCCACAGCCCATAAAATCTTCTGCCGGACCAACCTCATCAGTTGGGATTAGAATTTATTTTCATCAGATCAGGTCCTATTAAGATTAAGAAAGGATGAATCAATCTTTGGAACAGAAAAGAATCTGGTGCCCTTATCCAATTAGACTTGGTATGTCAGAGAGATCTTATTAATGGACCACCTGAATCAACAATCTTCTCAAGAGATTCTAGAATGAGGAAAACTGAACCGCTTTTCCTAAAGCTCATTTTGAGAGGGTCCTGGAGAGACTGGGCTATTGGTTGGCTATCTGAAAGGCAAATGGCTCAAATCAAGCATTCTTCCACATCTTCATTAGCGAATAAGCAACTCAGGTCATCTTCATTAAAATGTGCAGAGTGGGAGGAAAGTTTCCCTCCATCAGCTGAGGTCTGAGAAAAATGTTATGCCAATGGGTATCTTTAAAAGAAGAGACAGGTTTGCTGTTTTATGTTTGCTTATTTTAGAAAAGTGTTAATTGCCCTAGGACTGCAAACCCAGAAAAGGAGAAGAAAAAAAAAGAAAAAAGAGTCCTGTCCTTTGTGCTTAAGAGTGTTGCTTTGGCAGTCAGGTGGGAGATGAGCTGATCCTTCTCAAATTCAAACAAGCAATTTAAAGTTGCCGACTATCTGCAGCTTGAGGATTGGAGGGGCTCTGATCAGTAAGAAAGGAAGCCTTAGATGACACAGAGGATGAACAGTGTGGGGAGCAAAGCAGACAAAGGTCATTGATGGTAGGGTACTCCATGGAACACAGTGGGCATCAAAACTTAGTCACTGTGGCATTTTGGAGGGATCTCACACAGCACACATTTATTCCCCTGCTGCCATTTATCCCACCCAGTGGAGTTAAACCAGTTGTAGCACTGGTGGGAAGGCTGTTGATAGGCTGAATGGAAGTACTGTGACTTGGGAGTGGGTTCTATTCACTATGAACCTTAGAATCTTCTGCTGATCTGGACAGGTCACTGTATGAAAGTAAGCCCCCTTTAAGTTGAGGGCAGCATACCAGTCCCCTTGTTCTAGGGAAGGAATAATAGAAGTTAGGATAGCCATGTGGAACTTTATTTTCTTCAGGTATTTATTTAACTCTCTCAGATCTAAAATAGACCTGAAATCATCTTTTGCTTTGGGAATAAGGAAATAGCAAGAACAAAAACCCTTCTCCCTGAGAAACAGAGGAACTTCCTCTATGGCTACTGCTAGGAGAGATTGAACCTCCTGCTGAAGAATGGTCTTGTGAGAGTGTCCCTGAAGAGCATGGAGGAAGTGGTATAGAGGATTGGGAAAACATATGGGAAGGAACAGATGGGCCTGTATGAACTAGTATATTGCCCTTGACAAACTGTCAAAATTGTGATTTTAGAATGGACAGCTAGATAAGAGGAATCTGCTGCCGCAAGGAGGAGTGAGGAGGTGATTGTTTCCAATAATTTCTGCCCCTTTTTCTCAGCAGGTCTTGCGGCGGAGGCAAAAAGCTTCCTCTTTGTCGCTGGTGTGTAGATTCCAAGCGACTTCAGAGCTGCCCTGGAACCTTTTATACTACGTCACCTATTGTCCATCTTTTCTGAAAAGGACCTCTAAAGGGCAGATCTTGAATGGTCTGTTATACTTCATGAGAAGACCAGAAGACTGCAGCCATATGCATATGCAGTTCGATTCACAGATATGGCAGACACCATGAATCAAACTGCTGAGTCCGCTGAATCCCAGTGATCCTGGCCATCAGCTTGCCCTCCTCCACCATCACTCCTGCCTGGAATCTTCCATTAGCCTGTCTTTAAACTTCATGATGTTTTCCCAGAGGGTAGTCATGACAACTCAGAGGAGTCTGCTGGTTAGCAACTGTAAGTTGCACCCCTCCTGTTGAATAAAATTTATGGCCAAACAAGTCCAGTCTCTTCGATGCCTTCCCTTTGGTGTGAACACTTGATGCCCCTATCCTTCCTGCTCGTTAGCTACTGCCACCACCAAAGACCCTGGGGCTGGGTGAGAGTAGTTCCCTTAAAAGGGACATCTCTGCCTGCTTCACTGTAGGAAGAAGGAAAGGAAAGGAAGAAGGGGTCTACCAATTGCTTTATTAATTGGGAGTGCAACTCAGGAGGCTGCCATCGAAGCTAATTTATCCACTAGTTTGTGGCATTTCTCGCGGACCTCTTCCCCTGAATGTCTAATACCAAAGCCACCCTTTTAAGCAGTTCTTGGTGAACCCTGCAATCCTCCAGTGGTGGAGGATCACTCACCATCTCTATAACCTCATTTGATGATAAGGAAGATGATGCACCAGGATGCTGAGGCAACGTCTGGTCGGTCTCCTGTAGTGGAAAAGCTGTCTGAGCAATTTCCAGATGCTTGGTACCACATGTCAAGAGAACATTCCCCGAGGTGCTGACTACCCCTCAGAAATCAACTCAGGTGGGTGAAGGGAGGTCCTAGTAGGGGGAGGGACACCTGATGGTGTCCAGAAAGTTCTATAACATGGTGTCTGGGCCCATACTAGCATAGGCCACTGTCTCTGAGGTGTGCCACTGCTGGAATTGCTGTGAGACCCATGAACTCCAAAGCTCTGATGGAGGGTATGCATCCTGTTTTGCATGGGACACAAAAAGACCCCACTTTCGAGTATGAAGAAAATGACTCCAAGTCCTTTGATAACAGTGAAGCAGAACCCATGTGGATAGGAGATAGATAAGCTGAGCTAGAGAATGGCAGTACTGGGGATATTAATGGTTGTTTGCCCCTGGATTGTACTGCCTCTTAGGTCATCAGCCTGGCACCCGACTTACAGGATTTAAACCACAGAGTGCGAGGCATGGCTCTGGTACCAGTACTGAGATTCAAATCTGGCCCAAAAAGGACCTAAAACTGAAGCCTATCACCAGCACTAACTATACTCTATACCTAACTGACTGCTAAGAGAACAAATAAATTATATACAAAAAATGAGGGAAAAGCTTATGACAGCAAGACCAGAAGTGCTCCAACAACCATCACTGTGGTAAGAAGGAACTGAAGGGCGGTTGGCTGCAACTCCATATTCTTATACCTGCATGCAATGTGTGCGATGGTGGAGAGCGCTTGTGCTATCCCAATGGATACTGATGAGGGATAAAGTTCCCCAACAACTGCACATGAGGTGCGTACATACCTACAGTAGAACAGACATGTGCAATCACTCGAAGAACTCACCCACTTTGCAATGAGAATGCAGATTAAATCACTCAAGCAATTACAGTCCTTCATTGCCTTGCCACAATGCCCTCTGTATGCCCAGAAGACAGACAAGTTCTCCTACAATTCACTGGGAAAGAGTTAAAGAACGGCTCAGCTTACTCCAACACAAAGAATCATGAGATATGCGCCCAAAAGTCCTGGTGACACACAGGTGGCTGCAGCACCAGCAAGGATACAGTAACTTGTGGATGGCTTTGCAACTCTAAAGTATTCAGACTTCATATGATGGTCCAACCTTTTCAGTACTGTGGGCCGCATTCGTAGCTGTGTAGCACCTCTGCAGGCAATGTACATTAACAAAATAGTGTCTTCCATGAGGCGTGACCTTGCACGCACCATATGTGTGAGGTCATGCTGTGCGGAGGTTGCCAATTTTGTAGAGAAAAATGGTGCAGGGCTGGACACTTTTCGGGGCCAGACACAATCGTCCTGAGGGATGCATCCTGCCCACTGGCTGCCAGTTGGACCACCCCTCATCCCTCCACTCCAGTAGTTAGTTGAATACGTGCTTTAAAGGAGCAACTTATAAATCACATCTGTTAAAGTGTTTTGCCTACTGCAGGTAATGCTTGTAACTGAAAAGTAAAAAAAAAAAAAAAAAAAGTTTTTTCTCAGTTCATGTACTCAATATATTTGACAGTACTTTGCGGTTTCCGTTTCCCTGTATGGCTAGTCAGTTTCCATTTTAATTTGTATGCGTATTTATATTAAATACAGCAGCTGGAAAGAGACCACTAAAAATTAGAAAGCGTGACTTTAAAACCACAAAGATTGGCAGGGAATCTGCAGGGTAAGGTGTAGCAAAACAACTGCCTGTAACCAATTTTTTTTTAGGTTTCAGATAACAGGTAACAGCAGCCGTGTTAGTCTGTATTCGCAAAAAGAAAAGGAATACTTGTGGCACCTTAGAGACTAACACATTTGCTTGAGCATAAGCTTTCGTGAGCTACAGCTCACTTCATCGGATGCAATTTTTGCAAATTTTTTTAAAAACTAACTTGATTTCTAGTTGACTCTTCCCCTTTAAGTAGTATGAATACAAATCCGTTCCCTTTTCAATCAGGTTTCACTTCCTTGCTCTCTCTAAATGTTATAAAACCTACTAGTTTCTCCATCATCTACAGAATTTTCAATAGACAACACCTGAATTTCTAACGTAATAACAAGCATTTTTAAACCCTTCAGGGCTTTTTTTATACGATATAAAGAATCTGGACTTGCACGCTTTTTTCTTCATTTCCCCCCTTTGTCGTTCACCTTTAATTCTGCATAGAAGTGAGTTCAGTTGTCAGTTTCAGGAAGAAAAGTAGGGAGCCACCTCAAATTTCGGAGTCACTTACTGAGTGAATTTCACAGATCTCTTCTGATTGTCACTGAATGAAATTCAGTCCTATGATGTGAAAACTCGATACAAAATTCTATCCAAACTGACCAAAAAACCCAAAAACCCATCAACCTACCAATCCACCAACTAGAATTAATGTAACTTTTTTTTTTAAAACATACCCTAACCCTTAACTACTGTCTTCACAAATACGCCAGAGATTGGAAATAAAGACTAATCATATTAAGGAATAGCAGGGTTATAAAAAAAATACAATGTTTTGACGTATGATTGACAAGAAAAACATACCATTTTCAATTTTGGTTTTTGGATGAGGTCCACTAAATGCTAAAAATTTTCCTGGAACAATCCAGTTGAAGTCACCATTTTCTACCCGCTAGTGAACATTTTAGGAGAGAAGAAAGGAAAAACATTTTAAAATTCACACACAACTGTTAAAAATCTATTTCTGAATAATACTTTTTAAAAAAATAACTGTATCCTCTCTATAGAAATCATATGAGCAAAGCATTTCAGATGTAACTATTTGGCTCAGAAAATGGGAGAAACCAGCCATATATGAAGCTTCTTGCCAGAAATGTACACGATAGTAAAGGTAATCTTAGAAAAGCCTGCTTTGGAGAGATCTTCAAATAGGCAAACCTTTCTACACCTGACCTAAGACATTTCTGCTTAAAGGCTCAGGCTTTCCAATGCAGCTCTACTTATGAAATACAACAGATGCTGGCAAACACCAATTTTATTTTATGCATTATCAAAGGCTATGGAAATCTGCCACATCATTAACAATGGCAAAAAAGGAATTAATAGTAAACAAATTAAGACAAATTAGCTCTCAAAATAATAATTTCCTTTTTTCCTTTTGAAAGTTGTAATCCATGTACTGGCATAGCTCTGATGGGTCAGCAAACAAACCCAACTATAAATCAATAAGAGGATATTAAAGTTTGAAAGAGGGTTTTCTTTAAAAGAAACTAAAAGAGTGCATGTTCCTCTAACATGAGAAACAAAAGTGTTTTGTTTATTTTTAAACTCAGGCTTCACAACTAATCTGTAAACCTGGAATTCTTCCATTGTTCACTCAGCCGGTCAAATCTGAAAGCATCTCTGAGATACATAACCCAAGGCTTCTCTAATCTCTAAGGTTTCTTAAAAAAAATTACAGATGGGTTCATTCCCAGTTTGACAGTGTAGTTGCTCTACACATGACATTTTTTGCAATGACACACTGTTTTCATGTTGTATGAAGATTTTTGTATAATTTATGAGTAGATGATATATTCAGTAGACCAGCTCGCCACCCCACATAAAATCTTGCCAAGTAAAAAGTTCTGATTCTGTCCATCACTGTAGGTAATTTGTAAACTATTTGCCTGGCTACTCCATTACAATTGACTCCATGGTCCTCCCACAAGTAAAACTCATGCTGAAGTAAATAGGAGCGTAAGGACCGGTGGCCTGACTCCTTACTTGGCAAACAGCAGAAACAAACAAATTTATACCAATGGCTGTAACCTCAGTAGACTGAGCAGAATTTTATATAAGAACATTTTTCACTTGATCACTCGATGTTGTCAGCTGTATTCATGAATACTGAATTCTTTGTACTTAAAAAGGGACATCATCCACACCTCAATTTTTAACCTACCTGAAGAAATATACAGCTGACAGATAACTGGAGATAGCTGATAAGAACTTAAGATACCATTATAAATTCAGTATTTTCTGTCTAGTTTAATGAAAAGGGAACAATCTATAAGCCTGGACCTGTGTAAGACAATGAAGGAGAATTGGTTTCTACATCCATTATTCTTGCATATCTGTCCGTTTAAAATTACTCTTAAAACAACTCCCACATCTACACTACAAGTCATCACATGTATTTTTTTGGCACCATCACAAATAAGTGTTTACATTTAGCTTCACATACCGGGAGCATCTGGACTGAATAAATACACACAGCAGGTTAGTTTGTGTGCATGCTCAGAGTTTAAACTGGAGAAGTGCAAGTATAAAGGTAAGTGGCATTTGGTTATGAGAAAGTTGGGGAGAACTGGATAAAGGAGAACACAGACACTTTTTAAATGGGCAAACCTGAAAGAATGCAAGAAGAGGAAATTGAAGAGGCTCCCAGATTCTCATTTCTTTAAGTAGGTCAAAATTAATCCAAGGCAGCAGTGTTCCTTTAAACAACATATTCCACATTCTCATTCTTCAAAAGTGAATAATCTCAAATGTAAACATTTAACAAATAATGGAACACTTTGTACACAGATCACTAGTTTATACTATTATGTACACACCCTACTAAAGAAACTTGAACGGGCACATACATATTCCAAAGAATCTTCTTTTTTCAATCAACTATCTTTTGTTTTTAGAACAAGCATTTTACTATAGTATACAAAGAGTAAACAGAATAAAGATTACTTGTTCAACATAAAATAT
Source organism: Chelonia mydas (assembly GCF_015237465.2). Lineage (NCBI taxonomy): Eukaryota > Metazoa > Chordata > Testudines > Cheloniidae > Chelonia > Chelonia mydas. The sequence goes on along the minus strand of NC_057854.1, from coordinate 69,120,197 downwards.
AGTAACTATAATAAAAAACGCTAAGCAATGCAACAAAGACTGCTGTTGTGGAGAACAAAATTGGTTTACCAGTCTATACACAATTGCACACTACTATACTTAGAAAAACCTCTTTCAAAGATTTTTAAAATTGTGGGAAAAGCTAGACGGCAGGAGACATGGGAGAACTCAATTTGGTGAATGCTGAATGTTCAATACTGAGTTCAAGGTTTGGCTGTCATTTCACTCCCTGCAAACTAAAATCTCAACTAACTTCTCAATAGCCATTCTTCTTGCCCATTTCCTACTGCCTCTTGTACTTCAGAGGGATCTTAACTCATATCCTAGAATCACAGGACTGGAAGGGACTTCGAGAGGTCATCTAGTCCAGTCCCCTAGCAGGACTAAGTATTATCTAGACCAGAGGCGGGCAAACTATGGCCCGCGGGACCGTCCTGCCTGGCCCCTGAGCTCCCAGCCAGGGAGGCTAGCCCTGGCCACTCCCCCGCTGTCCCCCCTCCCCTGCAGCCACGCCGGCCCACCTCCCAGGCTTTCCAAGAAGCCTGTCCTGCCACTCTGAGTAGCATGGTAAGGGGGCGGGGAGAGGTGGTCAGGAGGCCCCGGGGGGCAGGGGGCGGTTGGATGGAGCAGAGGTTCGGGGGGGGGGGGGGGGGCGAGGGGGGGAAGCGTGGTCAGGAGACAAGGAGCGGGGGGGGGGGGGTGTTGGAAAGGGAGTTGGGTCTGGGGGGGGTCACTTAGGGATGGGGGTCCCGGGAGGGGGTGGTCAGGGGACAAGGAGTGCGGGGGGTTTGGATGGGTTGGGGCTCCCGTGGGGCCTGTCAGGGGGCAGGGGTGTGGATAGGGGTCGGGGCAGTCAGGGGACAGGGAGCAGGGGGGGTTAGATAGGGGGTGGGGTCCTGGCGGGGTGATTAGTGGCGGGAAGTCCCAGGAGGGGGTGGTCAGGAGACAAGGAGCAGGGGGGGTTAGATGGGTCGGGGGTTCTGAGGGTGGCAGTCAGGGGGCAGGAAGTGGAAGGGGGCGGAAGCCAGGCTGTTTGCGGAGGCACAGCGTTCCCTACCCCGCCTCCATACTGTGCGCAACCCCGATGTGGCCCTCGGGCCAAAACATTTGCCCATCCCTGATCTAGACCATCCCTGAAAGTTGTTTGTCTAACCTGCTGTTAAAAATCAAGGACAGAGATTCCACAACTTCCTTAGGCAATTTATTCCAGTGCTTAACCACCTTGACAGTTAGGAAGTTTTTCCTAATGTCCAGCCTAAACTTCCCTTGCTACAATTTAAGCCCATTGCTTCTTGTCCTATCCTCAGAGGTTAAGAAGAACAATTCTCCTCCCTCCTTCTTGTAACAACCTTTTATGTACTTTAAAACTCTTATGTCCCCCCTCAGTCTTCTCTTTTCCAGACTAAACAAACCCAATTTTTTCAATCTTCCCTCATAGGTCATGTTTCTAGATCTTTAATCATTTTTGTTGCTCTCCTCTGGTCTTTCTCCAGTTTATCCACATCTTTCCTGAAATGTGGTGCCCCAAACTGGACAAAACACTCAAGTTGAAGCCTAATCAGCGCAGAGTAGAGCGGAAGAATTACTTCTTGTGTCTTGCTTGCAACACTCCTGTTAATACATCCCAGAATGATGTTCACTTTTTTGCAACAGTGTTACACTGTTGACTCACATTTAGCTTGTCATCCACTATGACCCCCAGATCCCTTTCCGCAGTACTCCTTCCTAAGCAGTCATTTCCCATTTTGTACGTGTGCAACTGATTGTTCCTTCCGAAATGGAGTACTCTGCATTTGTCCTTATTGAATTTCATCCTGTTTACTTCAGACCATTTCGTCCAGATCATTTTGAATTATAATTTTATCCTCCAAAGCATTTGCAACCCCTCCCAGCTTGTTATTGTCCGCAAACTTTATAAGTGCACTCTCTATGCCATTATCTAAATAACTGATTAAGATATTGAACAGAACCGGATCCAGAGCTGATCCCTGCGGGACCCCACTCATTATGCCCTTCCAGCATGACTGTGAACCACCGATAACTACTCTCTGGGAATTGTTTTCCAACCTGTTATTCACCCACCTTATAGTAGTTCTATCTAGGCTGCATTTCCCTAGTTTATGAGAAGGTCATGCGAGACAGTATCAAAAGCTTTACTAAAGTCAAGATATACCACGTCTACCACTTACCCTTAACCACAAGGCTTATTACCCTGTCAAAGAAAGCTATCAGGTTCGTTTGACACGATTTGTTCTTGACATATCCATGCTGAATGTTACTTATCACCTTATTATCTGCTAGATATTTTCAAATAGATTGCTTTATTATTTGCTGCATTATCTTTCCGGGTACAGAAGATAAGCTAAGCTGACTGGTCTGTAATTCTCCAGGTTGTCCTTATTTCACTTTTTATAGATAATTTTCCAAGATAATTGCTAATGACTCAGATATCTCTTCAGTAAGCTCCTTGAGTATTCTAGGATGCATTTCATCAGGCCCTGGTGACTTGAAGACATCTAACTTGTATAAGTAATTTTTAACTGTTCTTTCCCTATTTTAGCTTCTGATCCTACCTCATTTTCACTGGCATTCACTATGTTAGACGTCCAACCACCACCAACCTTCTTGGTGAAAACCAAAACCAAAACGTCATGAAGCACCTCTGCCATTTCCACATTTTCCGATATTGTCGTCCCCCCCGCATTGAGTAACAGGCCTACCCTGTCTTTGGTCTTCCTCTTGCTTCTAATGTAGTTGTAGATTATGTCTCTAGCTAGTTTGACCTCATTTTGTGCCATGGCCTTTCTAATTTTTTCCCTACATACTTGTGTTATTTGTTATATTCATCCTTTGTAATTTGACATAGAGTCCTACAAAACATGGAAACTTTTTTGAGTTTAGATCATTGTAGCTCTCCTGGTTAAGCCAGGGTGGTCTCTTGCCATACTTCCTATCTGTCTTATGCAGTGGGATAGTTTGCTCTTGCGCCGTTAATAATGTCTCTGAAAAACTGCCAACCGTCATCTTATCTCAAATAAATTAAACAGATTTTTAATGGAGTCACAAAGACCTGTTTAAGTTAAGCACGTCTACAGATCTTTAGACTTATTTTGTTTAAGCATGCTAAACTACACTTAAAAAGGGACACCAATGCCTCTGTGCTAGCTACATAAATGATTTTTGAAAATACAGAGTTTTCTAGAAATACATACAGTAATACATCAAAGCATTGGATACATTTTTTAATAAGCAATCTCCAGAAGATATTTTGGTATGTATTCAATTTAATATTGAATATACCACTGGTACATATACTACAGTTTTAACTTACATTGGTCAGCATATCATGATAGACATACAAAAATAAAATCCAAGGTCCAACACTACAATGGATTGCTATTTATGCACATTCTAATTCATAGCATATGCCACTGCACATGCAAGTCTAACATACTTTGAGCAAAGCTAGAATTAAGAATATTAAGATATACAAACCTCATAGTGTTCATACTCATCCACGTCAAATGTCTTAAAATCAAAAAATCCATGCTGAAAAGCCTAAAAAAAAATAATAATAAAAAAATTTCTTACATAGGAGATTGATCATCATAATGTATCGTCAGGTCTTCGTATTTTGTAGCATATTTGAGAATCAACAAAATAAAGCTGAGTTTAAAATTTTTAAAAATCCAAAAGTTTATACTAAGACCATTGAAGCTTGCACATTTGAGCAAATCAGAAAACTTGGAACTTTAAGTAACATTAAGGTACCACCTGCCATCTTAATTCTACCCCCTTACACATATAATTATGGTACAGTCTTTTTTTTTTTTTTTTTTTTTTTTTAAAACTTTTTACTAAGGCAAAGTTACAATAAAATATTAACACACTACATCGTACTTTACTTATTCAGGATTAGGTTAATATTCAAAGAAGCTGACTATATATTCTGGTTTGCTGTCTGGGGAGTCCTCCTTCCTCGAGGTAGCCTTTAATTACATTAACGGCCACTACTTTTCCTAATAATAAAATTGACTATTTTTAACTACTTACTTATTACTTTATATAGTGTATTGTGTAAGCTGCACAATGAATGAGAAAAGGACTAGCCAAATTGCTGCATAAAGTGAATGGTACAACAAAAACTAAGCAAGTTATTAAAATTGCATTACCATTTTTCTTTTTCAAGAGTTTTGGAAAGGCTGGAAAGCTATATCAAATCATAAAAGTCACTATGCCAAGAATTTTATTTAGTACAGGTCATAAATATAATACTGGATTAAACATTGTTAATTTTCTCACCATCGTTCGCAAATACTGTGTTAAACATAGTATTTTTGAAATGCCAGTTAGATTAAATAATTTAAATTAAATCTTAGTCTATTTTCTCAATAAGTAAGGAAACTGACCTAAATTATTCCTTTGTACCAATTTTTAATTTGAGCAAACAAATTGTTACAGAAACATTTCTACACAGATGAGGTTTGGTGTACATACAAGTTCCTACACATCAGCTGATCTTCAGAAGTCTGTAAAACTCAGGTGGTGGCCAACTAGCAAATTAGTAGTTTAATACTTTCTCCTACTCTCAGCATTTAAAGGAAGTCCCCACTCTTCCAAGTTTTGTGGCAGGGTATGACTCTTTCCCAGGAAATTAAAAAAAGACAAAACAAAAAAAACCCCACCCACCAGATTTCTAGGTAATTTTTTTTTTAAAAAAAAAGAATTATTGCATTTTAGAGTAAGGAGAAGTGATATTACCTTTTTTATTCCCTGTAAGCAATCCAGGATTGTGAGATTGTATGTGCAGTTCCCAAATGAGGCATCCCTAAAAATTTAATACAAATTAACTTTAACATGTACCGGACAAAAGTCTGTCAAGAAAAGGCATAATCACAGCGGCATTATTACATTCATTTATTTCATAGTTATTCAATTCTCATGTGAAAGCTCAATCTAGTTGGCAGAAAACATCACTTACAAATATGAATATGCCAAATATCTTTCCCCCACACTCATTAACTCAATTTCTAGTAACTAATGTTTAAATTATCTTTAAAAAAATAAATCAAAATTCTTTCATCTCAGCAGTAATACATTTTCAGGAAGCACACAGTACTGCTTTGTGATAGATTAATTCTCTTCGTTACACATGCAGCATTGCTTAGCAACCTCTTCAAAAAAAAAAAGTCTTTACCACAGCACGTGCAAGAACAGTAGCAGTCTAGCAAGAGACAACAACAGACAAATACATAACAAAAATCAGAAGCAAGTCTTAATTTCTGTTTTTAATCAACCCAGATACCCTAAGGAAGAGGGATGAAGATGACCACCAATTGGCATTTTTTCTGAAAACTATTTCACTTAAATGTGTCACTACAGATATGATTAACAATTATCCTAACACACAAAGTAACTGAAAATTACACTGACATCCTTAACAACTTTACCAGTATGGCAAAAATGTAGCTCCCCTTAGTGACATGAAATTATATTAAACATCAAGCCAGATATTTAAAAAAAATAACCCCCCAAAACCACAAACACAAAAAGAGTATCATTCAAAAGTTACACTGAACACACTCGTAAAAACTGCCAAGCAGAAGTGAAAATATGATTTTTTTAAACTGTTCAACAGTTTCATGGAACATACACTTCATAAATGGTTTACTATATTAATATTTTGAGACAACTTACTTTTCCATAATGAACTCATAAATAGGAAGAAATAAAAGGCTTTTCAAAATGATGCCGTAGTCTACCAAACATTTTTTTCCACAGACATACTGCCAAAACATTAATACAACATGTTCTAACTTGGGAATTTTCACACTATTCATCCTGTAGAACTGAGAGACCATTATAAAAGTGTAGACATATAGTACATGATTTTTGCATTATGAGCACATAAATGCATACCTAATTTGCATATGCAATGGTCAATTTGATGATGTATTGATTTTTATCTTAATTGACAGTAATACATGAAGGCAGGGGTAAGGAGGGAATTTGGTCCACTGCTTATTTTACTAAATTAATGTTTCTGTCTAGCTGTTATCTGCAATTTTGTAATGCTGCTTGACTTAGAGCACCTGGGGCAACCAACTATCAGAAAAAAAAATAGGAACTACAAATAACCTTACTACATTCAGAGCTAAACCCATCTCTTTCCCACAGTAGTATCCTCATTGTCCAGCCACAGTAAAGAAAGACAGGAGGCACTGCATGTGATTTAACTCGGTGGCAACTTTATTCCCTTAAAATATCTATTGTACAGTGCAGGTCATCACCACTTCCTTAATCATTTCCACATAATCCTCAATCAAGTCCAGCTACTGCATTGCTGGGACCCTCATAAGGGGGCTAGAAAAAGAGGGGGGCTGGCTCCTCCTTGTACCAGACTTAGGACCCCCTGAACTCCGCTTCCCCATCTCCCTTAGGGATGTTTTCCTTTAAATCCTTTTCCAATCTATTTTATCCAATTACCATGTGCCTTCCATAATGACACTACACTCTAAACCCCCTTCCCCTACCCCAAACCTGAAGTGGGGAAAGTGAAAAACTCACCCCTTGGCCAATTTGGCAGTGGGGGGAATTTTTTTCCTTCAGTCCCTGAGGAAAAAGGGGTGACTAGTATAATGCCCACGGTGGGTCACGAATGAACCCAGGGTTTTTTTTTTCAGATTTCATGGGTGGGCGCTGTGGGTGCTGCCAGCCTGATCCAAGTAAAAGACAGCTTCTCTGAGATTGCCCAAAGTATAAATGACCCGACTTCCAGTCAGCTGGAAGGACAGTGGACCTTCCCCACCCCACAATGACCACCTGGGTCAGCCGTTTCCTGCTCCTTCTGGGTAAACTTTCTCCCTTCCTCCCCCACTGGTACCAGTTGCACAGGGTGCCCTTGAAGGGGTAACAACCCCTTTTCTTCCAACCTGCCAAACAAGGATCCCACTGCATACAGCTTTGGTAAGCACATTCTCCTAGGCTCATTCTCAAAAGGGTCTGTAAAGGAAGTAACCATTTGCCTCAGCCATACTTGCACCAGGTCAATATAATTGATCGATATAAAAATGTCTCAAATCAGAACATCCATAGTTAGGTAAGATGAAAAATTTAGAAGAGACACTCTGATACTTCAGGACAGCATTCACTTCCTGACATTAGATGATCTGCCCTATAAACAGGTTGTTCCCTAACTGTTCACTGAAGAGGTCTTTTATACCCTTTTCTGACTCATAGAATCATAGGGCTGGAAGGGACCTTGAGAGGTCATCTAGTCCAGTCCCCTGCACTCATGGGAGGACTAAGTATTATCTGGACAGAGCAAGACGGGTACCCAGAAGACACCTACTACAGGACAGGCCCAACAAGAAAAACAACAGAACACCACTGGCCATCACATACAGCCCCCAGCTAAAACCTCGCCAGTGCATCATCAACCATCTACAACCTATCCTGGAAAACAATCCCCCACTCTCACAGGCCTTGGGAGGCAGGCCAGTCCTCATTTACAGACAGCCCCCCAACCTGAAGCAAATACTCACCAGCATCTATACACCACACCACAGAAACACTAACCCAGGGTACAGATGTGGGGACCTGCATGAAAGACCCCCTAAGCTTATTCTTACCAGCTTAAGTTAAAAACTTACTCAAGGTACAAACTTTGCCTTGTCCTTGAACCATATGCTGCCACCACCAAGTGTTTTAAACAAAGAACAGGGAAAGAGCCCACTTGGAGATGTCTTCCCCCAAAATATTCCCCCCACCCAAGCCCTACATCCCCTTTTCTGGGGAAGGCTTGATAAGAATCCTCACCAGTTTGTATAGGTGAACACAGACCCAAACGCTTGGATCTTAAAAACAATGAAAAACCAATCAGGTTCTTAAAAGAAGAATTTTAATTAAAGAAAAGGTAAAAGAATCACCTCTGTAAAATCAGGATGGTAAATACCTTACAGGGTAATCAGGTTCAGAACATAGAGAATCCCTCTAGGCAAAACCGTAAGTTACAAAAAGACACAAAAAAACAGGAATACATTCCATCCAGCACAGCGTATTTTACCAGCCATTAAACAAAAGGAAATCTAACGCATTTCTAGCTAGATTACTTACTAACTTTACAGGAGTTGGAAGGCTGCATTCCTGATCTGTTCCCGGCAAGAGCATTACACAGACAGCCTAACCCTTTGTTCCCCCCCACCCCCAGATTTGAAAGTATCTGGTCGTCTCATTGGTCATTTTGGGTCAGGTGCAGCTAGGTTACCTCAGCTTCTTAACCCTTTACAGGTGAAAGGATTTTGCCTCTGGCCAGGAGGGATTTTATAGCACTGTATACAGAAAGGTGGTTACCCTTCCCTTTATATTTATGACAGCCCCTCTGCCATGTACATTGGCCAAAATGGACAGTCTCTATGTAAAAGGATAAATGGACACAAATGTGAAATCAGGAATGGTAACATACAAAAACCAGTAGGAGAACACTTCAATCTCCCTGGACATTCTACAACAGATTTAAAAGTAGCCATACTTCAACTAAAGAAACTTCAGAAATAGACTTCAAAGAGAAACCGCTGAGGTACAATTCATTTGCAAACTTACCATCAATTTGGGCTTGAATGGGGACTGGGAGTGGCTGGCTCACTACAAAAGCAATTTTCCCTCTCTTGGTATTCCCTCTCATTAATTATTGGGAGTGGACAACATCCACCCTGACTAAATTGGCTTTCAACATTGGTTCTCCACTTGTAAGGTAAATACCAATATATATTCATGCCTGTATCTGTAATTTTCACTCCCTGCGTCTGAAGAAGTGGGTTTTTTACCTATGAAAGCTTATGCCCAAATAAATCGGTTAGTCTTTAAGGTGCCACTGGACTCCTCATTGCTTTTGTGGATACAGACTAACATGGCTACCCCTCTGATATTTGCAATTGTCCTTATTGAATTTCATCCTATTTACTTCAGACCATTTCTCCAGTTTGTCTACATCATTTTGAATTATAATACTATCCTCCAAAGCACTTGTAACCCCACCCAGCTTGGTATCTATTGCCTGCACATTTTATAAGTGTACTCTCTATGGCATTATCTAAATCACTGATGAAGATATTGAACAGAACTGATCCCTGTGAGCCCCAACTCATTATGCCCTTCCAGCATAGGGTGACCAGAGGGCAAGTGTGAAAAATCGGGACGGGGTGAGCGGTCATAGGTGCCTATATATAAAAAAAAAGCCCACAAAATCGGGACTGTCCCTATAAAATCAGGACATCTGGTCACCCTATTCCAGCATGACTGTGAACCACTGGTAACTACTCTCTGGGAACAGTTTTCCAACCAGTTATGCACCCACCTTATAGTAGCGCCATCTAGGTTGCATTTCTCTAGTTTGTGTACTCGTCTCTGCTTGAGACAGAATAACTGACTAGAAAGACCTTTGGTCTGTCTTATCTGGTAAGGCAATTCCTTTGGTCCTAATTAAGCCGGATTGTCAGAAAATACAGAACAAAAACATTTAAAGCAAGCCTTGACTGCACATCGCAATACAGCTTCCCTTTTTAGCTAGCTACTATTTTCTATGTACACATTTTCATATGTTTTAAGAGAAGACTATGTAGTCTCACCAGAAGAAAATATATTTAGTTGCAATTATAATGGCATGTGTTGTATTCGGGGAAAAGTTTATTGAAGAGAAGTAAAAATGAGAGACTGCTTTGTGATGCATTACAAATGAGTTAAAACATAAAAAGTAACTTCATATTTATCACTAGATTATAAAAAGCATGTTTATTTGAAATAAGTTTTAGCACGGAAAAAACTGAATTTGAATAATTTCATTGTTACATTAAAATATTTAATTATAACAAATTCATTTAAAAACTTTAAACTTTCAAGTTTTCTCGATAAAAATCAAAATATCCTCTTGATAAGCTTCAAAATACATAGAAAATAATAAACTTTATTACGGAAAAGGAGATGCAATTTTGATGGGGCTAAAATGCATAAAAAAGGAGTTCGGAGAAGATAAACACAGGTGTATTTTAGTATTAGGTCTGTTGAGAGACAGAATGAATAGGAACATACATATGGATATATCAAGAAAAAAATCCCTGAACAGAACAACAGTAACAGAAAATTTATTATACGTGGAGAAGGTAATTAAGTGGCAAAGCTAGGAGAAAAGGACATGAAGTGTTTCTGTAAAGTGTTTACAGAAATATGTAATGAGTGGTGGTGATTAGACTCGTTTTGTATGAGTTATTATACTACAAATTGTGCACAAGACTTATTTTTTTACTTTTATTCCAAAACATTCCATTACAAATAGCATATAATTCTGGCTATATTAATATGTACGCAATAACCAACTACTCCTCCAGCTGATAAGCCCTCAGATACTGTGGCAGAGGCACTGAATTAAGAATCCATTTTGCATCAAGGAAGTGTCATGACAGCTGATTTAGCTAACTGCAGAAACCCAAATAATTTGCCTGTTACATTTTAATGCCTAGATGAATACAAAATTTTGCTTTATCTCATTACTTATGTCAGTTCACATAAAAGTCAACAGCTCTTGTATATTTGTAGATGAAATGCATGTAGTAATGAAATGTGGCAACTGTGTAAGTTACTTTTCTTCATTTCATTTTACAAAACCTATTATCCTATCACCATAAGGTAAAACATATTTTCAAACAATAGTTGCATGAGGGTAGATTTTCATTAACTACAACTAGAGCACCACACTCAATCTAAAGATTCAATTCCTAAAGTCATAGAAAGTGTTCAATGGAATAAAATGTTTAATTACTCACAGCATTTCTTTACCCTGACAATGAAATGGTAAGAGAACAGGAGAAAGCTAGGATCAAAGATCAAAATGGAGAGAGCAAAACTAATAGCCACCATGCATCTCATACCTGTGACAGGGGAAGAACACCAAGCAATCAGGTCAGAAAACAGGAACTGGAATGTTTCCTGTTTTTCCATACACATGATAAGGGGAGATATAAATTATCTGCTTTCTTAACAACCCAGACAAGCAGAGGCAGATGTGAAAAGTATCAACTCTGGAGAGCTACCTGCTCTTTGGGTAGATTAAAAAAACAAACAAAACAAAACAGGAAGCTACCACCCTATTAACTAAATAACCACACATTGTCAATTATTCCTATTAATTGCTATTAGAAGATGCATTTTAATATAAATAATGAGGAGTATAGCTCTGTACAGGGATAACTGCTGTGTCTGTTTCAATTTTTATAGAAATAAAAAACTATCCATTTGGAACTTGGAAAACTTATTTTAAACCTATTTAAACATAATACAATTTATTTAGACAAATTGACAAATGAAAGGAATGGCCTGATGGTCTAAATCACAGGATGAAACTAACCAGCTTCCCTGGAACATGAATTTCAGATCCCAACGGGGTCAACCCATCCCTCTCCTTTTGAGACAATTTACATAAGCTGAGTACCAAGCAACTCTGTGGGGATCTTCCAGATGTAATCTTAAAGACAGAGATCATGAATGCTCTCATGGACTTTAAAGATTCTGAGGCAGTTTTCATGAAAAATGAAACTGGACAGTGCAACTTGAATACTGTATTTCTATCTAAAAATGTTCTATTGTTACAAGTAACAAGATGACTAGTGGAAAGATTACAGGAAAAGATATTTTCTCTGTTGTTTCAGTTAGTTTACCTTGTATAATTTGACCGCATTTCTGTGTATCCGTATTGCTATATGGGTCAGAAACCTGGACCTTCTTACAGGCAAATTTGGAGTGACTTGAGGCATTCCATATGCACTGTCAGCACCAAATCCTGAGCATAAAGTCAACTGACTTTGTGTGAAGTTTCATAATCTCACAAAGATTTCAGTCACTCGTATTCAAAAGCAGCACTGTATGCTCTTTGGTCATATTGCCTAGAAGAACAAAAACACCTCTGCACACAGTGCTCTGAAGCGCTCCATTGTTACATGAAGTGCATGCCCTGTGACCCTAGCTGGCATTGCCTATGGGACCACCCCACAGATTTCTGGATGCACATGACTGAGCCAGATCTGGGAACTTCACTGCATGAGACCTGGTGCAATGCCCTCAAGTCTGGTCACTCTGGCTGGTGCAGTGGTCCTTAGTAGACTGTGCATGTTTGTTGATTTCTGTGTAGTCCGTTTTACTGTTTTGTTGATGTCCCATTTCACTTCCTGTCTCATGCACTAACATAATACAATTGCTGGTACATAATGATCGGGGGGAGCTAACTTGTATGCTTTTCCCCTGGTTCTGCAAGAAGGCATTCACCAGTAACAATAGCAGCAGAGATGAAAACTAAACAGAGAGGAAGGCATATGTATAGAAAGCATATAGAGAAAGAGCAGGCAGGCAAGTGGACAAATGAGAAGGATAAGAGTGTATCTCAAGTAGGTGCAGTAGAATTACTCCTGGGCCCATTCCAAATGTCAGCAAGAAAGTAGAAAAACGTGTGTTTAAATAGCATGCCCTGAAAAGTCTTTAAAAAAAATTCTTTAAAAATATTTTAAAGATGTTTTGTCACAATTTAATTATTCAAAAATAAGTCAATTTAAAAAAAATGCAAGCTTTCAAGCATCTGTTATTTCTCTTGGGTTTTTTTAGGCCCTGATCTTGCAAACACTTAGTTTCATGCTTATCATAAAACTAAACACACACAAACGTTTTCAGACTTAAGGCCTTATTTTTATTCTGGTGGACCCAGTAAAGATTGGGACTAGATGTTAGTATAATGTACAGCTGGTGCTACCAGCCCTGCTTATTATTAAGGTTGCCTGACATGTCCCATTATAAGACCCTGTTTTCAGTTGCTTATAACTTTGCCAAACTTTAACTGTTTGGTGAGAAACTTTCCTTGCTAGGAGTCTGCATCAGACTAATTTTTTTTTTTTAAACTTAAGTCAAAGTGGGTCAGCCATTTTTTTGAGAACAAGGCTGTTGTTTTTCAGTATTAAAAAAATATATATGTTGGGAGCGTCTTCTTTGGAAATCTCTACCTCTCCCTGTGGTTTGGAACAAAGACTTGAGATTTGGAAAAGGTGACCTTTGATGTGCCTTTTGCTGTGCCATTGAGAATCTGTCCAAATTTGGCCAAGTTATAAGCCTTTGAAAAATTGCTGTTCACACATGCTCAGTAGACTTATTTCACTTTTATCAGCTAAAATGTTAGAAGATTCTGCCCTAAGTAAGTATGCTCAAGCCTCTCACTACTTCTAGTGCTGAGCAGACTGCACATGCACTATTCTCAGAGTAACTGAGCATGTTGTACCTCAGACCTACAGGGCTAAGCTGGACTTTCCATTTAATGGCTGTTCCAGGGCAAAGTGGGGTGGAACACTGGAACTGAGAACTGCTCTCTCGTGTGCTCTGTGTCCTTCCCCCATCCTTGCTGGCACCCAGGCCACTGGCCATGAAAACTGACAATATTGGTTTTATTGACTGACTTAAAAAAAAAAAATACTGGGGGAAAATGAGATTTTGTTCTAATAATTAGAATGAGTGGAATTTAAGTTGTACATGTGGCTTCCTTTTTGTTGCCCTGACACTTGATTACAGAGAATTGTAGGGGTCTGCTATAATATTATGGGTCTTTTCATGTTGCATGACTCTTGTCTTCCTTGGTATAGTAGATCATACTTAGTTTCGAGACCGGTTTTACTGGCACTTTGTTGCTGTGAAAGGGATACATAGTGGTGCTGTGGCTTGGTTAATAGTAAATCTCAGAGACTGTTATTCTAAATCTCTTAGGCTTGCCAGAACTTGCTGGCTTGTTGTACAAAGGGAAAAAGTGATCAATCATTTTGAAAGAGATAAGAATTTCAAATACTAAGAAACTCAAGTCCATGAAGGTTTTTGAGTTTATGAAGCTAATTTTAGTAGTAGAGCACATATTTTCCCTAAGAGAGCCTGAAAAATTCCTGTTTTCTGCACAACAGAAAAAATTCCACGTTTTGTAAAATGTATTCCTTTGAGAGGCCAGGTTGATTGGGCCTTTCATTCCTAGGCATCCCAAAGAACTTCACATATAATACACAGAGCATCACTGAAATGCAGTCAGACCTGGGGTGCAGGGTAGACCCCAATAGTGCTAGGTAGTGGAAACAAGAGAGGAAATTCAGGAATCTGGGGAGAAAACAGTTCTTTAAACTATCTACTCTTAAAAAGTAAGCCTTCTGCCTACCACAATGATGCCCCAATCATTCAAGTTTATGCATATGCTTAGCTGTAAACAAGTGAGCATGCATAACTATTTGCAGGCGTAGAGCCTCAATGTTTGAAATGTACAGCAGCTGTTTGACTTCCTGTTCTTCTTGTATTTCCTATAGTCCAATTCATTAAATTGTGTGTTAGGAATGAAGAGATATTGTTGTAACTGGATATCAGATCAATAAAATAATGAAATGGTAACAGACAGATATTTACTACTTAATTCTATGAATTTATACTATATTCTGTATTTCTGTTGCTTGTCAGGTAATTTATTGCTGGTAGCTGGAGAGAACTCTTCCAATCTCAAGTGGCCAACTCGCTGCATTATTGTGTACACTGACTTTTTTTTAAAAAAGTCATTACTAATTGCTATTTGATGCAGATCTGTAGTAACAGGTTTTGAAATATGAAAAATATTAATCTATATGTGACAAACTATTAATGGAATCTGCATGGGACTTGCAAACCTAGTAATATGAACATCAGACCTCACAGATATTTATTCAATAGGCTTTGCTCTCGTAGCACATTCAACTGAATACAAGTCATCTTTCCTAAAAAAAAAAACGGTAGGAGACAATATGCAAGAGTTTAGTTTTGCTTTTTACATTTCTATTTTCCTCAGTGTTTAAGAAAAATCAAAAGCTTTTCAGATGCAATTACTGTAATACAAACATATTTGGCTTTTTTCTTGAATACCAACACATGCACATTTCCATTTAAGTAATTTTGCAAAAATGATTTCCATGCTGTTGTAAAGAAAATCTTAAATGTCAAGGTTACAGTAGGAAAAAGGATGTCTGAATGACACAATGGTGTTCCTTTGGGGCGGGGGGGACAGTAAGAGTCTAGGCACCTTCAGAAATTAGAGGGTTTGGATATGATGAAAAATGAGTCAGCCAAGAAAAACACACGTATCTCAAATGCAGCAGTAATGTCTATAAGCCTCTCTGAGCTACTGCTTTGTCTGCAAGTTTGCAACTATAGAAGTGTTTTTATATATCTGGTAAAGGGTACAGTGATACTTTTCCACAATATTTTGCTGAAGCAGTCTTTAAATGAAATGACTGCTGAAGTTCTAAGCTGAATAAGGCCTTTTCAGGTCATTGAGCTAAATGAAACTAAATCAGTTTCTGAGTAAACATATTTAGTGTCC
This sequence comes from Chelonia mydas, assembly GCF_015237465.2. NCBI lineage: Eukaryota > Metazoa > Chordata > Testudines > Cheloniidae > Chelonia > Chelonia mydas. Next base: position 69,104,791 of record NC_057854.1, on the reverse strand, counting down.
CCTAAAGGAATCTGTCTATCCTGCAACCTCCAAACTATTTAAAAAAGAATATAGTCTTCTATACACAAAAGACATTTAAAAGGTCATATTACCAGCTTCCCCTAACTAAAGAAACTATCTGCAGACACGATTCAACAGTGATTCCCCAGATCATTACACTGAGAAATTCTGAATATGAAGTCACTTATACCAGTAAGCAGTGCAGTATTTGCTGGGGTTTTTTTTTTGGTGTGATCTCCGATGCTGCCTGATTGATTACTTCAGGTTCCACCTGGTGTCTGAGTTGACTGGTAAGTCCATAACTCTGATGTTCATATCTTTGAAGTTCTACTGTATCTCTTTCTGCACATACCAAAGGCAGTTCAGTTTGATCCATGAGACTAAATGTGAATGGGAAAAACATGAGCCAAAAAAAATAAATAAATAAATAAATAAATAAAAAATCAAAGACTGACAAATTGGTGGCAACCTTTCTGAGACGGACTTCTTTCCCAGCCCACCCCACCTGAGAGAAGTGTTCTCGCTATCTATAGGATGGCCTCTTCAGGATCTATCTTTTTATGTATATATATTGCCCATCCCAATATATATATGCAATATATATTCAGACCTGGTCTCTTCCACTCTGTTGATAGTCTGATCTTAGTGTCCATTCCCTGCCTTCTCCTACTCCCCAGGCTCTCAATTCATCCCCATCTCCAGCTGCCAGTCCATTTGTCATGACCCCAACTCGCAGTTTGAATTTCCCTCCCCTCCCTCTTAGCCTCTAATCAGCCCCTTTCCTCTCCCCCCACAACCCTTAGGCAGGTCTCTCATCTCTTCTGCATCTGACCCAGCATTGCCAGTCCACACAGCTCAAGGCAGCAACTGAAGTGAAAATCCTGCTCCGCAAGGTGGAATCTTCAGGGAAATAAGCTGTGAAGCTCTAGCAAGTCTCTAGAGAGAGCGTGCCTGCGATTTTTCAAAGGCTTATAACATTGCCAAATATGGGTGGCTTTTCACAGTAACAACAGAAAGCACTTGTGGCACCTTAGAGACTAAATTTGTTAGTCTCTAAGATGCCACAAGTACTCCTTTTCTTTTTGCGAATACAGAATAACATGGCTGCTACTCTGAAAACAGAAAGCACATCCCTGATATAAAGCTCTAATATCTCCATGCTTTATAGCAAGGAGTTGAGCTTCTGAAAGAAAAGATCACCAGAACTTTTTAACATGGGCAAAGCAATGTGCTTTGCCCAAAGCCCTTTTACTGGAAACACCTCAATCATGTTGGAAGCTGACACTCAGCATAGAAAATTTTAGCCCACATGGTTAAACTTCAAAGTTATAAGTAACTGAAAACAGGGTCTTATGTTTACCCCACACTTCACGCTTTATAATAGGAAGTGCTACCAGCCCTGCCTATAGCACACATTAGGCACCCCACATTTGAAATAATGTGTACAGCAATTATATCTGACCTACTAAGGAGGTCATCATATAGATACCCAGCGGCATCTTGAATGGTGTGAACTAGAGAAGCTGTTTGTCCCTTAAGGGAAACTATAAAGTTACTACAGTTTCCATTCTGGATCATATCTCTTGTCCACTTGGACATCTGGGATGTAGTAAGCATAAGGTATAAGAAAGAATGAATTAAAAAGATGATTCCACAGCCCTAAATGTAGTAATACTTGTATTTTAGGATACTGCTTGGAGAAACTTCATGACAAAGATATTTCTGCAGAGGAATGCAATTCAAGTCTGTAGTGCTTTATCATATTGTCAGTTGATGACCAGGTGGCAGATGCACAGATTTTCTCTGGGGGTAACTGACCGTCTGCCTGCGCAGAAGGTCACTAATGTATTGAGTTACCTCTGATCCCTTCTGAAATCAGTTTATATATAACTGGATATACTTCAATGATAGCTGATTAATTTGATTTACCTAGGTATGCTAGCTGTGGATGCTTTCAGGACCAGCAGGAAGGAAATGAATATAGAGAGATGTTTTCTTGAATTGATTGGTTCTACAACAGTATTTTTTACTGACTCTCTCAAAGCTGCCATGTGCCATGTATTTTCCTTTGGTGCTGAAGTTTTGGAGAAGAAAGAATGATTTCTTGTGAGTTTACTCTTGGTTACAAATGACTTTGTGATCAAAAGACCTACTTTGTCCTCATGGATAGTATTCTAAGGCTTGTGTCTTCTAAGAGCAGAGATTTTTGAGAATTAAATGCCATTAGTTCAAATGGATGGGTTACAAGAGCTCGTAGCATTGTGGACAGACCTCAATAGGAAAATATGCCTTTTGGTTTGGATAGGATGAGCTACCCCAAGGAATCTTGATCAACTAGAGACTGAAGTTTGGAAGAGATGTAGAAGAGCAGGAGGTTTTATGAAAATAACTATGCCATCCATTAGCTCCCAGACCCAATTGTCTGAAGTTGACTGGAACCAGATACATTTTAGAAGTGGGATAACCTTCTCCCCAACAGCCATTTCTGGACATAGACAGACACTACTGAACTCATTCTGATTATCTGGACTGGAAAAAAGTGTTGGTCCCATTCCTGGATGTGGACTTCCCCTTAGTATTCTGAGTCAAGGTCTTACCCATTGGATAAGAGTAGTATTTTTTTCTGTAGTTAGGAATGAAATGAACTTCTATCTTTAGAACAGGGTCTTATCATTTCTCGTATTTTCCTGAGTGAGCACTTTCATTTGTGTCTCAGCCACTACCTTATTAGATTTGTCATGGAGCAGAATTCTGTGAACCTGAAATCACAGAGGATTAGCTTTGGATAATTATCTACTGTTCAGGATTTAAGAAAGAGTTAGCAATTCAGTGGATCAGAAGCTACCACGGTTCTTACTGCCAGCCTCACAGAAGCCATCTGTTACAAACATTACTAAAAATCCCTAGCTTCTGTAAGTTAAATTCATCATGGGTCTTGAGGATCATCAGTTTTTAGGATGTTTCTGTCTGCAGTTTTTGGTCTGAATGGATGGGTCACAAGGGTTTGTTTTTGAAGAGGTTACCATATCTCTGCCACTACTGCATAAACTTGGGGACTATGATGACAGTCTAGGTTCCGGGATGCTCTAGAATTTCAGTACCTGACAATTAAACCTCTTTCCTTTGTCAGGGGTTTCCCACTACTCCCTAATGGACTTCTTCAAAAGGAGGAATGCAAGGGAATTGCAACTTATTTCATAGTTTTGCAAAGGAGATATTATCCTTAGATTTAGCTTGCTCATTCTCTCTCTCAGGTTGGATATCAGTGGTATCCACCACCTTCCTCCATATGGATTCAAACCAAATCCATATACCACACACACAAATAGAGAATTTTTTTTTTAAATAAGAAATTGGATATTTAATTTAAAAATCAGACTTCTAAAATAGTTTACTTTTTAAAAATTAACAAATTTATAATAAAATTTGAAATCAGAACAACTTATGTTAAGGCATAAACTATTGAAATAATTTGCTGCTGCTCAAGTTTAAAAGAAAATTCAACCACTGAATTGATGGAAATCACTGGCTAAGACTTGACTTCAGATGTTGCTGAAGTGCTAAACCATTTTTTCACAGAATCAGCCCCTCCCTGCAGGTGAAAAGCAAATATTTTCTTTGTTTCTGTTTAATCAACTAGTTCATTCATTTGCGGAGAAGCGAAATGGGAACTGAAAAAGCAGAAAAGCTTGTTTTCCTCTACCAAACTATGAATAAAAACAAGGTGTGAGAGGATAAGGTTTACTAGTTCTAAAAACTTGAAGGACAAGGTAACCAGAAACAATCAGGTCAATTTCACTAACTACAGATATTTCTTTTGTTTAATGAATCAGTTAGTTTTAAATGCAAAACTTGCATATTTAGTTTTATTTAACTAATAAAAAACATTTTAACATTGTTTGTGCATTTTAACTGAATTCCTATTTACATCCAAATGCAACTTAAACAAATCACATGTAAAAAAAATCTTGTACATAAATATGTCATTTCAGACAAATGTAAAAATTAAGTATCTGAATAAATGTAAGTCAAGGTATATAATTGCTTAAATAAATGAATATCAATATAGTGTATCTTCCTGGTTAGCAAAAAGAAATACCAAGTTTAGTGTAAAGGCTATATTCAGTAGTTGTAAGTCAAGGTATTTTAACAGTTATACCAGTCAAGGAAAATGAACCTTTCTTTAGGAAAGTAACTAAAAAGTCAAGGTTGTCTGCTTGCTTACTTAAATCACAATACAAATCAGTCATTTAAAGTCACTTTGATTAAAAAGCAAAATCAATCCACTCTCATACAAACATGCCAGGGGGAAGAAATGTTCCCGCTTCTCCATTGCAGGGTTTTCAAAATCCTGAAGCAGATAGTGCCCCTTCCTTGATGGTGGTATTAGAACTTATGTAAAGAGGACAATCTGGTGCAATTCTTGGCTTTTTTTCCCCTTCGTTTTTAGTATTTATTTTGTCTTATGTGGAGTGGGAGAGGTCATCATTTCAGTAGGACCACCCCCTTTTCTTGTTGGGTGCTCCATTTTGGGTTTTAGTCAGCATCTCTTCATCATCCAATCCCTAAGAGAGCATAGGATCTTTCTCTCAGTAAAGAGACTCAAAGAATACTCGATTCCTTGCCAAGTGACTCAGTTACCCACTTAAGAATCTGGGATGATCCTTGAGCTTTTCCTTTTCCAGGTGGAATGGAATGGGGATTCAGAAATTTTTTTTAAATACTTCTCTCTCATTGATGTCCTTGATAGATGAAGGAGGTCTGGTTTTCTTAGTTCCAAGAACCAAGAAGGATTGAACCACTCTCAAGTTGTTTCTAAGAAAGGTTTGACTCATGTGGGGCGGGTAGGCTGCAGCCTTAACAAATCCATGCTCCGAATCCCTAGCAAAATAAGAGTCCATGGACTGGGAGCGATTGTGACAGAGCTCCCTTCTAAGTCTCCTGAACTTTGGCTTGCTCTGTGTCTTCTCCATGATGGGGGAAAGGAAAGGAAAAGGAGAGAATGAGCTCAGTGGGTCACACCATTTAAGAAACAAAGCTCCCCAAATTTCTGTCTCCTAAAGGAGAAGAAAGAGAGGATTTTTATTTGTCACTCCCTCAAAATAAACCATAAAGGCAGAAGAGCTGAAAGCTGCCTTTTTTGTACTACCAGAGGTAGAGAATGTATTGCAAGGACAGGAATGTGACCACACCTTAAAGCCTCAGAAACAGTATCTGCATCAAGAGACGAGAGGCACAACCCAACTCACAGACGAGGAGGGAAAGACCAGGAGCCAGAAAAATGCACTAGTTGAAACACAGTTACTAAGACTAAGTAGTTCAACTGCTTTTTCAAAAACTCACACTACCGTCCACACATTTTACACTTTCGATCCTGTGGATTTTATGATCAAGCACTGGCATTTCAATGTAAAAGGTGTGTTTCTTTATTAAGGCCACCCAGTGCCTTTTTATTATTTTATGAACAGTGGCAGCTTAGCAGGATTTTTATGCCAGCAGCTCAACAAACTTTGTATATTTTTGGTAGATGTCTAAACACAAGGTGTGAACAAAACAGCTCTCTACTCATAAAGCTTTGATCACTTGTATAAAATTAACTTAATTCATAAGTCTAGCTATACAGGCCCCACTGAAAGAAACTGATTGAGATGGCTTCTGTTACTTGTAAAATTCAGTGTATGACATGGAAAATTACCAGCAAGTTATTACCTTTCTAATGAATTAATTTTGAACTACAGTGTTGTCAGCCTTAATTAGTGGGTGATCAGCAGTGATTTTCTCAGATGGAAATGTGTCTTAAACACGGCTCTCAATCCACATGGATTTATTATTCTATCCGGGAGCAAGTGTTTTCTCCAAAAGTCAAAGAAGAATTTCTTGGGAAGTAATCATTTTATAACCGTAAAATTTTTACATCACACATTCACGATTTTGAAAATGCTTCAGGAAAATCAAGTCCTAAAGTAAAAATTTCAACAAGTAATATTTAATTTGCAAACGTACCTAAATGGAAGATATGGTGGATTAGATCCAGATAAAAGTGCTCTGTATGCTTCTTCTGGTGTTTTCTTTAAGTAAATTACCTGGAAAAAATGCAACCAGTCATTAGAAAACAGCCACCGGACTCAACCGCAAAGTAGTCATGAAAAAAATAAATCAAATTGTACGATGTATTTCTTCTGACATAATATAGTCATCTGTATTTGTCATCTTAATTTGCATGTAATTTATTCCTTCCCCCATTATTATGTAGACCTAATAGGGTGTATCTACACAGAAATTATCTTCAACAGAAGTTACAAGTAAACAGAAATATTGTTTATAGATTATTGCAATCTAGAGGCACACAAAGGAAGACAATACAAAACAAACTAAAAATCAGTGAGTAAACTATTCCTATGATTTAACCTCCGATTAGGACAATATCCATGAACAGATCTCCATTCAGTGATTGGCCCATTTCTTTCCAATGCCTTCACCACCATAGGTTATTGAACAGGATGCTCCCAACTCCACCAGTGCCTCACAGAAGCTCTCTCAGATACTGTGACACTCTTCAAAAATGCAGTAGATGTCGCTTGTGATCTGGTGAATGCACTGGCACCCTGTGAGGGCTGAGAACCTGCAGACTCATAACAGGTACAGATACAAACCAATAAAGACTGTCTAAATGGATTAGCAGAAATGGGAACCCTGTCAGATCTATCCACGAAGGACATTAATCTTCTAGGAGATCTCCTAAACTGCTTATTGCTATCCAGGTAGACAGCTAAGGCCTTTCTAACACCCAGCAAAGGGAAATAGGATTCCTGCTGGAACTATGAGTTTTTGGAAAAAATACTGGTAGATGGATAGATGATTAGGAGGCAGCTACACGCGGATCTGCAAACTCTGCCGCTTCTGCTGTGGGAGCCTCAGCCGAGGCTGACTGGCCCTGAGGAACCTGCTCTGACTCAATGTCCGTAGCGAGGCGGCGGACAGGAGACTGTTGCCGATAGTCTGTCGGATGCCCCCAAGGCTGACCTATGCCCCTGCAATGGGTGGGGAAATTCCCAGAGGTTCCAGAGTTGCTAGGGGGCCAGCCACTGGCCCTGGGGCCATGATGCCCCTGATGGCCCGCAGGCAGGGTCTCCTCCTTGCTGTCGCAGCCCGAGGAGGGGGCGAGACTTGTCTGGGGGACGAGGACGGTGCCGAGGCCACCTCTCTACCCTAATCCCATCGGCTCTTGCTGTGGACCTCCATTGAGGAGCTGTACAGGGCGATGGCTCTCAGTGCCACGATCCCGGTGACGTTCTGCAGATCAGAGACAGTACCCCGGTGATCTACGCCTTATGAGCGGTGCTGTTCGGTAGAGCGGAAGCGGAAACAGGAGCGAGAAGACCAACGTGGTGGAGACCGCTGATGCGCCTTCCGTGAACCATACCGGCAATGGGGCTCAAGGGACTAGAGTCTTGACCCTCCAGAGCCAGGCCGTGAGCTGGGAGAGAGACTTGGGTGCTCCCGGCACCCAGGCTGTGGGGACTGATGCATGCCGCTGCGGGTCTGTGCTAGACCACTGGCAGTTGACACCTAGAGCTCGAAGAACGCTGCCTGGAGTCTGGGGACTGACGCCGGGAACTCTGCAGGCAAGCCGACCCACGTCCGGGGACTGGTGATGCTGTTCAGGTGAGCGCTGACAGGGCACTCCCTACGGCGAGGAGCGGTGCCACACTGATGGGGACTGTTGAAAGGGTCCGAAGGCAGATTTACCCCTTGAACAGGGCACCACCATGGCCGGCGTGGGCAACGCTGGCAGGGAGCATGGACGGCACTGCAAGGTGCCAAGTGTCTCTGCCACTCCCCAGGGTGGCATGCCGGTGGGCCTTGGAGGGGAAGAGCTACCCCGCGTGGGTCTTTGCTCTTTTCTAGCTCTCTCCTTCCCTTTATTGGACGTAGGAGAATGTCCCCTCCTGGCCTTTCTTTCTTGCTTTTTAGCCAGTACTGAGGCTGTGGTGCTAGGAGCAGAGTTCAATCTGGTTGTCTCTGAGGCCGGTGCGAAGGCCAACTCCATGAAGAGCGCTCAGAGACGAATGTCCTGCTCCTTTTTGGTCCGCAGTCTGAAGCTCTTGCGGATGTGACACTTGTTGCTAACGTGAGTTTCCCCTAAACACTTCAGGCAGCTTCTATGGGGAATCACAGACTGGCATAGGTTTCTTGCAACAGTCACAAAGTTTGAAGCCTGGGGACCGGGGCATGTCTCGTCCCTAGGCTAAATCCTGTTCAGGACTAAAACTATCACTAACTCTACACTAAGGGGACTATAAAACTATCAAAGTTTTTAACGACTGTATAAAAAAGTTCACAACCAGGCACAGTTGAGAGGAGTGAGCCTGCTGAGGCCAGGAGACGTTCCAGCACTGTCACTGCCGGTAAGAAGGAACTGAGGGAGGGGGAAGCCAGCGGCGCCCCTTATACCAGTGCATATGCATGCCACTCCAGAGGGCACCAGAGCCAGTCCCCTACAGATACCACTATGGGAAAAACTTCCGGCAACGGTGCATATGGCAAGCATACACACCTACAATGGAATGGACATGAGCAAGCACTCAGGGGAAAAAAAAAAAAAAAAAAAAAAAGAGTACTTCTGAGAGATGAGAGACTCCCCCAGAAAATGGACACACTTGGAGTGCCTGTCACTCACCAGTATAGCCTCCTGACAAGAGAGGCAGCACTGAAATCTGATGAAACAGGAATACCCTGCCAGAAGAGAACAAAGCTCCCGAGGGAAAAGAGGGGGCAGACAGTTCTCTCACCTAAAACTAACTCTAATGACAACCCTAAGCCAACTACTATGACAGAAAAAGAGAAAAGTCAAGTATGCTCTAGGCAGATACACCTGTATTCTGTCTTGGGGCAAGACAGCAGAGAAGGAACTGAAGGTGGTTCGCCCACACATCCCTATAAAGCAGAGGTGGGCAAACTACGGCCCGTGGGCCGGATTCGGCCTGTGAACTGTTTTAAGCTGGCCCATGAGCATCTGCTAGGGAGTGGGGTCTGGTGGTTGCCCCGCTCCGGTGCTCCAGCTTGGGTGCAGGGTTGGGGGCTGCACCATGTGGCTCCCAGAAGCCACGACATGGCCCTGCCCTGGCTCCTACGGCCCCCTCCAACGCTCCAATGGGAGCTGCAGGGACGGTGCCTGTGGATGGGGCAGCGTGCAGAGCCACTTGGCCGCCTCCATCTAGGAGCCAGAGAAAGGACATGCTGCTGCTTCCGGGAGCCACTTGAAGCATCACTCGGAGCCTGCTCCCCTGAGCCTCTCTCCACGCCCCAACCCCCTACCCCAGCGCTGATCCCCCCCTGCCCTCCAAACCCCTTGATTCTAGCCCAGAGCACCCTCCTGCACCCCAAACCCCTCATCCCTAGCCCCACTCTAGAGCCTGCACCCCTTCCTGCACCCCAAACCCCTGCCCCAGCCTGGAGCCCCCTCCCACACCCTGAACTCCTCATTTCTGGCCCCACCCCAGAGCTCTCAACCCATCCTGCACCCCAACCCCAATTTTGTGAGCATTCATGGCCTGCCATACAATTTTTATTCCCAGATGTGGCCCTCGGGCCAAAAAGTTTGCCCACCCCTGCTATATAGCCTTGGTGTCTGCCATGGGGAGGTGTGGGGTGCATGTGTGGGCCGAACAGGCAGACAGCAAGAAATCTCTGATCCAAGACATGAGAGAAGCATGGGCATCTGAAGCAGAGCACCCATAGGGACACTATTTGAAGAAAACCAACTTTTAGGAGTTTTACAGGTGTTCCCCCCCCACCCCCGACCAGAACAGAACTGCATGTTGCTACTGCTTCAGAAAGGTTTGAAGATAACAGAGACTGAGGGAATGCGATGTTTAAGATTGCAAAACAGTTTGGCTTTGACCTCAGTTTTCACTCTCCCAGCTTCCTGAATTATTATTTGTTTGATGGATAAAGCTTTCCACGCCTGGGACCTTGCACAGGAACATGCCAGATAATGACATGCTGGCCACAAACCAACTGTGAAGGAAAGTCACAGCTGCATGTTCTAAAAGGTTTTCAGAGGAGAAAAGGAAATCTGTAAGGTAGACTTGCAAAACTCTTTTCCCAAGGTTTGTATGATAGAATCTATTACATCCTCTTTCCTCTGACCCCCAATATCTACTTTATCAGTAGCTTCTGAACACATCTTTGCAGAGGCTGGTAAGTTTTCCTGAGAATTTTGCAAAGCAGCCTTAGGGCAATTTGGCTTGAAGCAGGAAAATCCAGACCTACAGTTGTGAGAAGAGCGAGGGACTGCTTGTTGGCCCCCACTTAAGAAGTAAACAGCATGTCAGGTTGCTGATCTGACTTCTAAGATTAAGAGCAAGTAATCTCTCAAGGCTACAAAGTAGGATTAAGAAATTGTTTATATTTTCAAGTTAGGGATGAGACCATTATAGTTCAACATTATAAGGAGAGTGATCACTTTAGATAAGCTATTACCAGTAGGAGAGTGGGGTGGGGGGAGGTATTTTTTCATGCTTTGTGTGTATAAAAAGATCTTCTACACTTTCCACAGTATGTATCCGATGAAGTGAGCTGTAGCTCAAGAAAGCTTATGCTCAAATAAATTGGCTAGTCTCTAAGGTGCCACAAGTACTCCTTTTCTTTTTGCGAATACAGACTAACACGGCTGTTACTCTGAAACCTAGATTAGCGTAGTTTCCATTAGAGTGAGTGAGTGTGAGTGTGTCCCAACAGATATGCTATGCTTCTGTGCTGGAGAAGAATAAGAGCAACTAGTAAAGAGAGATCCATTTCTGAAAAAGAAGAGGTACTAAAATGTCAAAAAACTAGAGCACTTATGCTGCAAGGGAAAGCTAATGCTGTACATTCCCATAGTCGACTGTGTGCCAATCATCACAGTTAATACAAAAAAAAAAAAAAACCCCAATCACAGAATGCTGGTTTTAATAGAAAAAAAAAATTTTTTTGGATTCAAGGGAAGTTATAGAAGCCAATTTTTTTTTATGAAGTATCACATTATAGAGTGGGTCAAAACTACTCACTTTATTAATCATTACACCAAAAATTTACCCCTCAGCACTTAGTTGCAAGTCAGAATAATTCAGAGTAGGAAAAATGTGCATGTGTTTCCATAAACACACTTACAAGTTTAACACACAGCTATAAAAATTCACTCTGGGATGAACTAGGCAGGTCAAAGGATACTTTTATACTCCTTAAAATTAAACTTTTTTGTAACATGAATGTTACTCAACTAATCTATAATTAGAACCAATGTATTTGACTGTTTTAGAAGCTATATATGTTGGTTTTTTAAATCAGAAGAGTAACTAGTGTGCATATGAAAATATCCCATAATAAAAGGGGCAGTTTTTTGGTTTACAGTCACACTGATAGAAAAGGAGTACTTGTGGCACCTTAGAGACTAACCAATTTATTTGAGCATAAGCTTTCGTGAGCTACAGCTCACTTCATCGGATGCACTGATGTAATAGACCAAGCTATTATCTGCACATCAGCGATAAAAGATTTACAGCATCAACCAGCCAAAGAAAAGTTAAACCACCGAATTATTTTTCTAAGAGAATAACCATATCCTGTGCACATGCAAGCCCCAGCAGCATATGGTGGCAATCAGAAAGTATTAGTTAGGACTGGTAAACAGGTTAGCTTCGGACAGGCGCTCATATGAGCGGAGACTGCCAATTGTACCACATTGCATGGAAATTTTCCAGGGTTTTTCCCACTAGTACATTTTAAAATACTTCACTTGCTGCAACACTTACATGTAGATTTGAATTCAGCGTTAAATATTGGAAGAACAATTTTTAGAAAGTCCCAGATCAGAGAATCACAGTCTGGATCAGGGGCCATCTGCATGCTTGCTCAGCAAGGAGCACACACTGCCCTATATAGGTCTTAAGCCAGAGGTGGGCAAACTACTGCCCGCAGGTCACATCCAGCCCGCGGGACCCTCCTGCTCAGCTCCTGAGCTCCTGGCCCGGGAGGCTCACCCCCGGCCCCTCCCCTGCTGTTCCCCCTTTCCTGCAGCCTCAGCACACCACGCCGCCTGTGCAATGCTCTAGGCAGCCGGGCAGCGCAGCTGCAGAGCCGCAGCCTGACCCAGTGCTGTGGGCGGTGCGGCTGTAGCGCTGACAGCCACCGGTGCTCAAGGCAACACAGTAAGGGAGCAGGGGGGTTGGATAAAGGGCAGGGAAGTTGGGGGAGTGGTCAGGGGGCGGGGGTGTGGATGGGGGCGGGGCGGTCAGAGGGCAGGGAACAGCGGTGTTGAATGGGAACAGGGGTTCCGGGGGTGGGGGTTGGATGGGGCGGCGGGGGGCAGTCAGGGGCAGGGGTTCCAGGGGCGGTCAGGGGACAGGGAGACGGGGTGGTTGGATGGGGCAAGGGTTCCGGGGGGCAAGTCAGGAATGAGAGGGGGGCTTAGATGGAGCAGCAGGGGGCAGTCAGGGGACAGGGAGCAGGGGTATGGTGGATGGGGTAGGAGTCCTGGGGGGGCTGTCCGGGTAAGAAGCACGGGGGGGGGGGGGGGGGGAAAGGAGGGTGTCGGATAGGAGGCGGGGGCCGGGCCATGCCTGGCTGTTTGGGGAGACACAGCCACCCCTAACTGCCCCTCCATACAATTTTGGAAACCCGATGTGGCCCTCAGGCCAAAAAGTTTGCCCGCCCCATCTTAAGCTCTCTGCCAGGGGCTCTGCAGAGCCTCTTGATACCCTGCCTAGTCCAGATTCCTTTACTTGAGTTTCTGTGGTGGGAGTCCACTGTTTTACTCTTCATCTCTCTTAATTCAGCCTTCTGGTAATAGGGGATGCTTAAGATTTGCAAGGAGTACTTCATTCCAACAAGCATAGAGGCTGCTCTCTACATTTGGGCCTCAACCATGTTGCTCTGTACCAGTACTGAGTATTTCTTTTTAACACCATTATGGTAACAGAGGGAAAGCTACTCCATAGAGGCCAGCTAGAGCAGCAAACAATCTTGTAGCAGGTACCAGGGAGAAGGGCGGGGGTGGGGGTTGGGGGAACACCTTAATCCTTCCAGAACCTGTCCCACTGCTGGGACTGCAGGAACTTGTGGGAAGGGGACCAAGATGGGGGAAGAGAATGCTGGGTAAGGTGCAATACAGAAGGGAGGGAATCTAGAACTCTCCCTCCCCCTCACAAAAAAATTTAAAACCCAGAGTACAGCAGGTTAAAATATTAGTTAAAAGGGAACTTTATAAAACTATTCTTAACCACTATATCTGGGGAAAAACAAACCTTTAAAAAATGCCTGAAATATAACAAAATATAACCTGGTAGGAATCTGCCATGTCCAAAGTTTCCAGGGCAGACTAAACCTCTGAAAATCTAGGTCCCACTAAAAACCATTGGGGAAAAATATAAGATTTTCTCCATTAAAAAATAAATTTTTTTTTATAGTTGGTTTAGCCAGTTAAACTATTAAGTTATCAGGTAACTAAACTTAGAACAGTTCATTCTTAAAATGATATTTACCTTTTACTTATTTTCAATGGTTTCTATGGAGATCTAAGTTTTCCACAGGTCTAATCTGCTTTACAGGCTCAATATTGTACTAGGAATCATAATGTACATCCTCCAGATGGTACTGAATGGAAAGTTACTGATACAGTGACAGACAGAGCTAACATATTTTGAATATTTGTTTATTCCTGTTTAGAATATTTAGCTTTCCATGTTATGAAGCATTATTGAGGGGAAAAAAATATCTTTGCAGCCTTGTTTTCAAATTTGAGATTTCTGGCTCAGATTTGAATTTCCAACATTGTGGAGTTAGACCTGCTAACATTTTTGCAGTGCAATTTCTTTCCATTTTGTTGTTAGGTTAAGCAGTTTCATGCCCAGTAGTACTCATGACTCCTTCCTCTAAAAATCACTTTCAATAATATGGTTTATTAATTGACTTGTTTTGCAAATAAGTCTATTTATAAATAGATATTGACCAATGAAAGTTTTTATATTTTTAAAATTATTTTTACAACATCCAACTGTGGAGGAGTACTTAACAAAACAAATTCTCTTGCTTGGGAGAGCTTATAATCTATTGTTTAGAAATATTACTTGTAAAGGTGTCAAACGTGGGAAGGGATGGCATGAGGATGAACGAGGGCAAGAACCCTTCCCATCTTTGTTTTTCTCAAAACACATTTACAGTGCAAAAAGTGATTGACAGTTACACAACACTAACCCATTTAGAGAATATCAGGGTAACACTAGTGGCAATGAAATGAGAACTTATTCTTCCCTAGTACTTTAATAAGTCTAGCAACAGGCACCTCCCTTCAACTTTGAGCTGTATCAAGGAGGATTCAAGGACCCCTACTACTACTTTCTGGTATATTCAAGTCTGGCTAAGTCACATGTAGACCCTAACTTTAGGATATACATTACTAGACCATCTGACTGGCTCTTATTTACACAATCTGAATAAGTCCCCATATAGAAAGCATTCGATTAGCACACATTATGTAATTCTATATTTAAAATAAAAGTTACACTTTCTAGTTTTAATTGGAGATAGAATTATTAAAGTGTAAAGAAAAAAGAACGGTTTGAACAGGATGACTGAAGCATTTTCCTCCAAAGGCTAGCTTGAAAGGAGGTTACTTCTTGCATACTCAGTGGTGAGCTGGAACCGGTTGTTAAATTTAGAAGCCCTTTTAGAACCGGTTGTCCCGCGAGGAACAACCGGTTCTAAAAGGGCTTCTAAATTTAACAACCAGTCAAAAGCGGCACCTTAGGTGCCGACTCCATGAGTGCTCTGGGGCTGGAGCACCCACAGGGAAAATTTGGTGGGTGCAGAGCACCCAACGAAAGCTCCCACCTCGCCCCCGGCACCAGCTTACCTCCGCTCCACCTCTGCCCTTCAGTTACGTTCCGCCCTGCTCTGCTTCTCCGCCCCCCCCCCAACGGTTTCCCACGAATCAGCTGTTCGCACGGGAAGTCTGGGAGGGCTGAGAAGCAGGCAACGGCTTTGCACTCAGGCCCAGGGAGGCGGAGGCGAGCTGGGGCGGGGGGCCACGAGGAGGGCCGCCCGTGCCGCAGCAGGTAACCTGGGGGGCAGGCGCAGGAGAACTGCTCCTTGCCCCAACTCATCTCCGCCTCCCTGGGCCTGAACACGAAGCCGTCGCCTGCTTCTCAGCCCTCCCAGGCTTCCCGCGCGAATAGCTGATTCGTGGGAAGACCGGGGGTGGGGTGGGCCGAGAAGCAGAGCAGGGCGGCGCGTTCAGGGGCAGAGGCAAGCTGGGGCCAGGCATGGGGCAAATTTTCCCTGTGGGTGCTCCAGCCCCAGAGCGGCTGCTCTCCTTGCTAGCTATGCTACCCCACCCCTAGGAGCTGGAGGGACCTGCCGGATGCTTCCCGGGAGCTGCCTCAGGTAAGCACTGCTGGGACTCCCCACCTCGCCCCCCGGCAGGTCCCTCTGGCTCTTAGAGGCGGGGACCCACTACGGTGGCCCATGAGACCCTCCTGCCCGGTTCCAGGGGCAGTCAGGGGACAGGGGTGGATGGGGCAGGAGTCCCGGGGGGGGCCACGACACCCTCATGGGGTGAGGAGGGAACCGGTTGTTAAAATTTTGGCAGCTCATCACTGTGCATACTGCTTTAGTAATGCATATAAAAGTTAAGGATGGATTGCCTCTATCCTGTGAAGAAATAAAATGAAAGATATTCAAAATGTGAGTTAAATGAATTTAAGCACAAACATTTAATTCTGCAACATTATGGCGTGGTCTTTTTGCCATGCCTGAGAGGCTACAAAGGAATATAAACAGACCTCGAAAGTGAAAGTACAGCAGAGTCTCTTTATAGACCATGCACTGTAAAACTGCTGGTTCCCTAAAGTGGGAAGCTAGCTAAATGATCCAAATATGGAAGTTTTCTTCACAGTATTATGTTAATTCTGAGGAGATGAGTGAGCAGTTGCATCTTAAGAACAGAGAAGTCAATGCTAGTTACCAAGACTGAAATAATAATGGCGACTAGGATAACAGTGCAAAATGAAGGCATAACACATGATTTAGAGACAATACAGAGATTATTTAGAAGAGGAGAGAGAGAAAAGGAACCACCTAAACCAATTTAACAATTTCTCTGGCTCTAAACTGGAGTCTTCAGCCATGACTGCTGTTGGGGTATGTCTACACTGCAGGTGGGAGTGAGCCTCCAGCCTGGGTAGACAGACTTGCTCTAAATTGGCTCGAGCTAACATACTACAAATAGCAGCACAGACTCTGCACCTTGGGCTCGCAAGCCCACCCAACAGCTTGGCTGCCATGGAGGATTAGCCACTGGGCCGACGAGGCCCGTGCCCAGGGGCCCCAGCCAATTGGGGGACTGTGGAAAAAATGGGTGCCCTCAGTCTCTCAGGGAGCAGACGGAGCAGGACAGAGCGGCTTTCCACCCTGTGCTCCAGGTCCTGCCTCAGCAGCATACTGCCTCCTGGGTCTTACTGCCTGTTTCCTCTACAACCATCAGTACTGGGTTGGGGGTGGGGGGCAGAGCAAGAGAGGGTGCGGATAAGAAGAAGGGGAGAAAAAGGGGTCGGGAATTGGGAAGAGAAGGGGATATGGGAATGGGCAGGGAAGCAGGAGCCCAGCAGGTGGTATTCCCTGGGCAGCAGCAGCCCCAACCGCAGCAGCAGCTGGTGCCGGAGTGGTCGCCAGCAGCAGATGGAGCTCCCCTGTTACGCCGTCCTGTGCCCCCCACAGCACCACTGTAAGCAGGTGGAGAAAGCCAGGGAACCAAGGGGACTGGCTTCAGCGTGCATGCATGCTTTTCTTCCTCCCAAATATAAACAGTCAAACTACACCTATCGCCTAGGGTGGCCAATTTTGGTTGGACATATTCCTGGCGGTTTCTTCACATGACATAATCTTTAATTAAAGATTAATCTTTAATTCCTGGAGACTCCAGGCCAATCCTGGAGGGTTGGCAATCCTACTATGGCCCCAGGATTGGAGGAGCTCTAACTCTCTGCTGCAGCCTCAGGGCTGGGGGAGCTCTCGCTTCCCGCTTTGGCCTGGGGCCATAGCAAGGGGGTGGGATACAGAGCTTCTCTTGTATGGGGGCCGCAGTGGGAGGGGGGACAGAAAGGAGCCAGGTTGCGGAACTGCAGTGTGCGGGGAAGAATGGGGCAGACCATGTGTGGAACGTGGTAGGGGAAGGGACAGAACAGGGTGGGGCCGTGGGCATGGCCACAGGCAGATGGGGCAGAGCTGCATGTGGAAGGGGTGGGGAGGGCCCCCCCCTCACTTGCTCTGGCCCTGGAACCCACAAAACCTTAATCCGCCTCTGCCTGGTTGTCTGGGCTTGGGTCACTAGCTTGGGCAGCTGCCTGAGCCACAATACCTACACTGCAATTTTTTTGAGCACTAGCATGAATTTGTCTACCCAGACTGGGAGGCATGCTCCCTGCTGGAGTGTAGACATACCCTGAAACTCTTTTCCTCCCCCAATACCACCACCACCAGATGCTCTGATCCTGGGTTCCCACCTTTCGGCAGTTTGGGGGTGGAGAAGATTAGAATTTGGTTTATGTTCCTGACATTTAAGGGAAGAGAATTGGGGCTAGAATTAAAAGACCCTACATGAGTGAACACGGATTTTCTCCCTCTCCCTTTCCCCTCCAGGAAAGTCTCTCATGAGATCAGTAAGAAATTCAGATTAATATCCTCTTCATAACCTTGGGGGGGGGGTGTACCCCACTTTCCAGTCTCAATGGGTTTGCAAATGAGCAAGGTAGTGCCCTTCTTATTTATAAGAGGATACATTTGGAGATTAGTGGAGGCATAGACAGTCAGTCATGAGAAAGTGGTTTGTTTTGTTATGCAACTCAGAGCAAGACTCATGGGATTAGTGTGAAACTCTGGGTTTCTCTCATACTTGGGCCAGACTGAATTGTCAGATCTCAGTGGCAGTGGTGCAACTGAGGTAGCATGAAGTGGTGTGTCCCCTTATTGCTAAGGGTCGGATTCAAAACTGTGGTGGAACTGCCGCCTTCATCTGGTGGATGATGTTGAGATGGACCCTATACTGACAATGACTTGCACTGAATGCCCTTACATAACAACTTAGCTGCAGACACTGTTTCCATTCAGTGGCCACATTAGGTGGACGCAAATGACAGAACAATGCAACTGCACGAGGATTTCAAAGGTATGTGGTAGGATTTGAATCCTTAATCCAGGCCATAAGGGGGAGAAGATTACATCTTTCATGTGAGACCCAGCCTGGAATAAAAATAGGACCGATGTCAGCACCACAGCACTTCAGGACATTATGCAGGGATGCTGAAGTTCCTCACTGAGGTGGCCGATAAGCTAGAATGCTAACATCCATATTGATGACAGTTCTTATGACACAGCTCAGTAGTTCATGGCTAGAGCGCCGTGAAGTTCTTTTTATAGTTTGTTTTATATTTCAGGAATTTCTTATTTCGTTTTATCCATTAAAACTGTTTTATTTCTTTATTACATTCTGAGGTATTTAATGTCAATCACCATATATAAATAACAGCATATAAATCCTAGTTTATCTATACAACATCATTTTATTAAACATTATCAGAGGCCTTGAGATACTCACCAACAACTGTCATAGTTAGCTACACCAAAATACCCCAGACAACTCCTTAGGGTCCCCCCTTGAAGTTTACCTAGTACTGCAGCCCCCTAAACAACCCCAACTTCTTTATACCCACTGATGGGCACCACAGATCTTCCTAATCCTTCCTGCTTCCTTCTCCAGCACTGACTCCACCCCCGTCCTCACCTTTATATCACCACGGAGCCCTCCTTCAGGCACCCTCCTCTCCCCTTATACGTCCCTCCTCTCCCACTGAACCTCATCCTACCAGCTCCCCAATGAGCCCCAGCTAACTGTCCCTTCCTTAATTATTTCCCCTCTCCAACTGAGCCCCAGCTCCCTCTAAGTCCCAGAAACCCCTTTCCTATTCCCCCTTAGATAATTCCCCCTCCCCCACTGGTCCTGCCCTGTGGAAGTGGGTAGGAGGGCATCATGATGACTAAGGGACAACTGGCCTAAATCTGACTGAGTGGCACTGCAACCCTATGCTCCACGTCATAACACCCAGACCAGGAAGCCAGTAGCCACATGGTGACCAGGAATAGAGGCCCATGTATTTTTGCGTTTGTACAATACCATAAAATAAAATAAAACCTTAACAAAAACTACATAAAATTAAAAACTGTACCAGGAGTGGTACAGTTTTATACCAGGAGTGGTACAGTTTTTAATTTCATGTAGTTTTTGTTAAGGTTTTATTTTATTTTGTGGTATTGTACAAATGCAAAAATACATGGGGCTCTATTCCTGGTCACCATGTGGTTAATGGCCGTCTTCATATGGCTGACCACTCCCCTAAACTGCTTCTATGCATTCAGAGTAATATCTCGACAGAACAGGAACAAAAGCCATACCTTCCATTTGAGTTTAGATCAAGAGTACCAGAACTGCTGGGGATGCTCCATGTTGTGACCTGTGCTTTGGACCCCATATCCTTCTCTGGTACTCGCTCTGTCTTTGCTTAAGTTTGCCTAACAGTGAAGCTGATACAGCTTTAATTTATAGCATCTATTTCAGAAAGCTACCTCCTATCTCTTTTGGAGAATAGTTTGTCCTCAGTTTAGTTGTTTCCCTCCTGGTAGAGATCATAATTATAAGTTTGTTGCTTTCTTAGAATTCTGGATCCAGTCTTGCGCATGGAATCAAGGAGTAGTTACCTACCCTGCACAGTAACTGGAGTTCTTTGAGATGTTTCTTCCTATGGTGCTTCATTATGGGGGGCATAGGGCCCATGCGTACCTGAAGCTGAGCGCCTATAGGGACATTACTTGAAGAACATCACATTCTTTCCAACCCACAAATATCTCCAGTGTTTCCAAAGAGTTTTTGATAAATTTTTCATTACAACCCTTTCTCAGTGGCTTAACATTCAGATACACAAATCCGCTTTGGGGTAAAGCTTGGCACTAAAAGACCACAGGATGCTTATTTAATACTGTTTTAAAACCAAGCCTTTAAAATTAAAATTACTATTTGATTAAAAAGAGAATGACACGGTAAATTTTACAAGGGTTTGCAGTTATCCGCCACTACCACAACTACAAAAAAACCAAACCCACCCCTCATTCATAAGTCAGATCCTTTTGCTCGCTCACACAGTCTGATCATAATACTCAATGTGTGACAATTTCCTAGGTCAAAGAATTATTTGCAGTTAAGGGAAACTAGATTGTAAGAGAAAAAGGTCCAAATTAAACAGCTCTGCAGTAATGGTGGATAAAGTTTAAATTTTCTATTCTTAAGACTTCTTTCAGAATTCTGGCATAATGCCATTTGATTACCTGTTCTGATTTCCTTTGAGATATATATTACCTGTCTGAGAAATGTATAAGCTTGATATCTACATTAGTTCTTCTGATGTGCGATACAGAACAGATTAATGTAGATACTGCTACAGAAATAATTCACTTACAAAAGATAAGGAATTGGAGCTTACCATTAGAGCAAGAAATACCAATTGCTAGAAAAAATCTATGACTTATCCTCTAAAAGGACTAAGATCTCTCCCCATATATCTCATGTACTGCATAAACGGAATATCAATTCGATCAGGGTCTGTACAGCTCAAGGATAATGGAAAAAAGTCAGTGTACTTAACTGTATTTGCATTATAAATTAAAATCTGTAATCATATTTGTTATTCAGTTAGTTCAGCTATAGGACAAACACTTTTGGATACCCATTTTAATTACTGATTACATAAACAATTCATACTGAAATTAAACTTTAAAAGACCAGAATAGGCTACTACAGAAAAAGCAACTCCATCAAAGTTCTAAATTACACCTTAAAGAAACAGTACAAAGAGCTAGATTACAGAAGATTGAATGACAGTCTCACTATTTCACTGAAGTCTATGTTTAGCCACAGTTTTACATGGCTGCAAAAGTGTCTGCTCAGGGAAGGATAGAGGAGTATATAAACAAGTGATACTTACTGCATATGACCCTATTAAAAATGCTGCATTTGCTCGTTTCCGTTGATCAAAACTGGTATAGTGAACTATTTTCTTTCTTGATAGACTGAAAGACTGTTTAAAGAGAAAGGAGAGGGATGTGTCAGCTACATTAATTACAATAAGACACAGGATTTACAAAAAGCCAGAGCTTTAGAAAAAATCATTTTCAATTTGATAAAATAATCAAAAATATTATGAGGTGGGTGAGGTAATATCTTTCATTGGACCAACTTCTGCTGGTGAGAGGGTTTCGGAGTCCAGGCTCTAGTCTGAGCCTGAATGTCTACACCACAACTAAACAGCCCATTGGGCTCAGGCTGAGCGAGTTGGCATGGGCCAGCCATGCGTTTTTAACTGCCGTGTAGACATGCCCTTAGCATTAGGCCTAATCTTATTTGCTGCATTGATTTTACTAATCCTTCTAAAACCATCTGAAAAGAAACAGTTAAATAATTGCACAGATGAGGAGATACAAGTCATAGTGAATAAGTGTCTAAAAACAGCAATATTTAGTTCACAAGGATTCTCTTTATAATTAAATAAAGGAAGACCAATGATTACAATATCTCAGCAAGAACGGAAATCTCAGAAATCCATAATGGACTTAAAACCGGAACAGTGTTAGTTAAAGCACATGTGAACCACAGTGATATTTAGTTCACTCAGTGAATAAGTGTTGAATCACTGAATTTATAATATTGATATTTTGTCATTCCATGTCATAAATATAAAGGGAAGGGTAAACATCTTTAAAATCCCTCCTGGCCAGAGGAAAAACCCTTTCACCTACAAAGGGTTAAGAAGCTAGGATAACCTTGCTGGCACCTGACCAAAATGACCAATGAGGAGACAAGATACTTTCAAAAGCTGGAGGGAGGGAGAAACAAAGTCTCTGTCTGTGTGTGTGATGCATTTGCTGGGAACAGAAAGGAATGGAGTCTTAGAACTTAGTAAGTAATCTAGCTAGATATGCATTAGACTGTTTGTTTAAATGGCTGAGAAAATAAGCTGTGCTGAATGGATATTCCTGTTTTTGTGTCTTTCTGTAACTTAAGGTTTTGCCTAGAGGGAGTCTCTATGTTTTGAATCTAATTACCCTGTAAGGTATTTACCATCCTGATTTTACAGAGGTGATTCTTTTACTTTTTCTTCTATTAAAATTCTTCTTTTAAGAACCTGATTGCTTTTTTCATTGTTCTTAAGATCCAAGGGTTTGGGTCTGTGTTCACCTATGCAAATTGGTGAGGATTTTTATCAAGCCTTCCCCAGGAAAGGGGGTGTAGGGTTTGGGGAGGATTTTTTGGGGAAAGACGTTTCCAGGCGGGCTCTTTCCTGGTTATATATCTGTTAGACGCTTGGTGGTGGCAGCAATAAAGTCCAAGGGAAAAAAGGAAAATAGTTTGTACTTTGGGAAAGTTTAACCTAAGCTGGTAAAAATAAGCTTAGGAGGTTTTCATGCAGGTCCCCACATTTGTACCCTAGAGTTCAGAATGGGGAAGGAACCTTGACATTCCATAACTCCACTAAATTGTGTAAACTTCAGATCACAATGCACTTTCCAGACAGATAAGCATGGATTTTTACACTGCAAATGTGTTAAGCAGTGTTTGTGGAGACTTGATTTAGAGGGAGCAAGTTTCTTGACTGAAAACTTTTGAGGAGTACTGTACACTACTACAGATTTTTGCAGCATTGTCAATTAATTTAATTGATGCTAGCCATACTGACTTTTCATACATAGTGAAAATAAAACTTAAGATACAGATGTTTCTACAAGGATTCATACGAAAGCTTTAAATACAAAAAAGCATTTATCTAAAAGAACCAAAAATAGCCAGCAAATTTAAGAGAAACTTATTGTAATACATTCATCAGTTTTTTTTACTCCTATCCTCCATAGGAATAGCCCCTCCAGCAGTGGATCTGTTTGTATGTTATTATAAGCTGGTCTTATTCACCACTGCTTCCACAAGAGGATAAACAGTGTGATTTAAATTAATGTGACTGGAGTACATCTAAATGGGACTATAATCCCCCAGAGTGGGGGAGGGGCATCCTCACGGATTACAACAGGTCATGCTTGGAGACAGACAAGCATGACCTGCTTTATATTTATTATATGTGCACACCCCCATCTTCTATGGCATTCAACGGATATTAAAATCTGACAAGTCACACCCAATAGCTCAAGAATATAGGAATAAGCTTTTTCTTTATCACACTGGCATCCAGCATTCTGTGATTTTGACCAAGTCTATTATGGTCTAAATCGGACAAAATTACAATAATAGTGCCACACAAACAATTGTATTTTATTGTCTACATCTCTTATTTTAAATAATTCATAGCAACATAATTTACAGTTCTTTTGAAATACAATTCTTTCTATAGCAAGAGCACTTTGGAATTTGCTTTATTTAAAAATCATTAAAAAAAATTGTTTAGTAGTCATGTAAAAACCTCCTCTACCTAAACAGCAATCTTTTTTTTTTTTTCTTTTAAACAGGGTGATAGTAGACTGCAGTAATATACTACTATTGATGGCATTATTGTTGTACCAAGTGGGGGGAGGGAGGGGGAAAGAGAGAAAACACCCTCATTCTCAGAAGCATCCCTGACATTTAAGGTAAACTATTGGAATATAGAATTTTCATTGCTTCCATGCCATTTAAAAAAATGGAAGAGAGCGCTACACTTCAATCTCTATGGACTCAGATTTCTATATTATACATTTAGATCAATTTTTGATAAGCTTAAAGCTTTAAATAAGATTGAAAACTGGTTTTGAATAACTGGCATGAAAAACTCATTTACAATACAGCAAATGCTGAGGGAGATTTACAAGATAAGCATTTGAATTGAAAAAAGAAAAGGAGTACTTGTGGCACCTTAGAGACTAACCAATTTATTTGAGCATAAGCTTTCGTGAGCTACAGCTCACTTCATCGGATGCATCGAAAGCTTATGCTCAAATAAACTGGTTAGTCTCTAAGGTGCTACAAGTACTCCTTTTCTTTTTGCGAATACAGACTAACACGGCTGTTACTCTGAAACCTGTCATTTAAATTGAAGATTCCAGTAGATTCAGAAATGTGGAACACTACTACCATGCTGTATCACTACTTTGCTATGTAAAAATCCCATTCATTTAGGAACAATGACAACAAGTACTGGCCAAAATGACATTGTTACAAGAGCACTACACCAGGGGTTCTCAAACTGGGGGTCAGGACTCCACAGGGTGTCGCAAGGTTATTACCTCAGGGGTCGCAAGCTGCTAGCCTCCACTCCAAACCCTGCTTTGCCTCCAGCATTTATAATGGTGTTAAATATATTTTAAAAAGTGTTTTTAATTTATTGGGGGTGGGGGTCACACTAAGAGGCTTGCTATGTGAAAGAGGTCACCAGTACAAAAGTTTGAGAACCACTGCACTACACTGTGTATCTGCACTTAACATTTACACAATTGAAACTTCTATATTTAGCTCAATTCCAGTTTCACCACAATTGCTAAAGTTATACAGATGAGAATTAAATGCAGTAGATTATAGTTAACATATTAAGCCATTAGACCCCCAGTTCTGCAAGCTGATCCATGTGGGCAGAAACTTAAAACGCAGGTGGAGCCCTCTGAGATCTGTGGATTTTCACAGAGGTCCACTGCTTAGATCAGCTTACAGGGCCAGGCCTTTAGCTATGATAAAACACTTAGCAATAATTTATAGTATTTGCCAACAGAATACCTACAATTTTTTCTTTACATGTGTAAAACTTTTTTTAAAAAAAGTGTTCAGATTCCTTTCAGCTTGTTTTTTTAAAAAGTCTATATAGTACCACATACCAATTGTTTTTAAATATGTAAAGAAAGATTTAATATGTGTAATACAAAAAGAATGCTCTTCCTCTGTTTTCCTAGGATACCACAGTTTGGATGTTACAGTAGTAAAACTCATGAATATCAAGATATATATTTAAAAAAAAAAAATCAGTTAACTAGCCTTAGTCCACATTCTTCAAATGCTACGAAAGTGCTTCTTTATTCAAAATCATAATAATGAAAAGTTACTTATTTTAGTAATTAAACTAGAGCTTTTACTCCACACAAACCATCAGTTTCTCAATTAGTGAGGATGCAAAAGTCCACTTAACACAACATGACAATAGTGCTATACGTTTCACGGTAAACTCTGGAATATGCTCAGACTATTTTGAAGTTAAAACACATCTCTAACAGGAAGTGCTTTTCATATGGTTTTATATTACAAAAGGAACATGCTAGTTCTAGTTTTAAGTAAAGAAAATCTAACTCATTCATTTACACAACAGAATCCCAAAATCCAGATTCCCAAACAAGTTCATACTGTTCAATTATTTAGAGAGATCCAAGACAAAAGAAAATGCCAGAAGTTTTAGAAATTCTCATTTATGCTGTGACTAGATTAGCATTTCATTACGACGGTCACTGGATGATGTTGTCACAGTATACTACTCAATCAATATGGCATAGCCCTTGCATTGTTCAGCATGAAGATATTGCTTTGCATTTAACAGAAAATTAGATTACTACAAGAAAGAACTGCAAGTTCAGATAAATCTCAGGGAAGTTTGCAAACTATCTACAAACAAATCACAGTTTAGAGTATGAAGCCCAAAAGCTCTGTGCCATGCTAAAAATAAAGTTTGCAAGTAATTTTTGTTATAGCAATTTTATTAAGTCAGGTTTACTTAGCAGACCAAACAGTGGTATAGCACTGCATGGTTACTCTATTTGTTCTTCACTTGTTTGAAGAAAAAAAAAAAAAAAAGAGTGCGCCGTTGAGTTTCTCTGAACAATCAAGCTCCACAATATCGTAATGTTAAAGTGGGTTAAGCATTTCACCAAAGCTCAATTTCAAAGAGCAAACAGGATATTATGATCAAGTATTCTTGTCTTGCTGTTGATTACTTAGAACAGCATCACATCATCTCCATAGCAATCAGTGATCAAAACACAAGGAATGAAACAAGGTCAACAGGCTCTCTTATCAAGCATAACCTCTCAGTGCTTTACCTACAATTTTTTTCTTTTCTTTTTTTTCTTTCTTTTTTTTTTTTGAGAAAAGATATTCTTGAATAAGTTCTGATTATACAAAAAAGTTCATTTTTTAAAATCCACCACCAGAATATAACATTTTTAAAACACAAACAATTGTAAATCTGCTTTTGACACTCACCAAGCCACACCTTAAAAAAAAAAAAAAAAAAAACAACTTTTCTCCCAACCATGTTTAAAGACTAAAAGTAGCCAATTGTTAAAAACAAACACCTGCCCCCGCACAAGTTGTGACGAAGTGGGGATTTTCCCTTTTTATGTTATATGTGAGTCTTACTGTTGAGCCTATGAGTTTTACTGTTTTGCATGAATGTGTGCTTCAGTTTCCCTGTGTGCTGCACCAATACCTCAGTGGTGGTAACAGGGGTTTGTTATTTTGGCTGAGACTTCTGGGGCAGGTGAGGCTGCTCCAGCTATCTGCATGGCCCTTCGTAACCTGAGACCCAGTAGGGATGCAACCAGGTGGCTCTTTGCCCAGGGACAAAGACAAGGAGGAGGAGCAGGAGCAATGGGGGTGTCAGAAGTCGGGTCACCGGAAGCTGGGCTGTCTGCTTGGGGGGACTGGAAGAGAGGGAGTCCAAGGCTTCCGGCCCAGGACTCCCCAGGATGGACTTGGTTAAAAGTCACTGATTTCTGTGCTAACAAGTTCTGTCCTACGCTGTGTTCCTGTCAGCTAATAAACCTTCTGTTTTACTGGCTGGCTGAGAGTCACATCTGATTGTGGAGTTGGGGTGCAGGGCCCTCTGGCTTCCCCAAGAGCCCCGCCCGGGCGGACTCGCTGCGGGAAGCACACGGGGAGGAAGGGGAGGCTGAATGCTCCGAGGTCAGACCCAGGAAGGTCGAAGCTGTGTAAGCTTCTTGACCTGGCGACAGTATGCTCAGAGAGGGGAGGCACACTACCCCAGAGTCCTGACTAGCTTCCTATGGAGTAGTTCTAGAGCATTGGCCCAGTGACTCTGACACAAGTACACACACAAATACAGCTGACGTACAACTTCTCAGAAGCCATTTAACTTATTTAAAGTTCAATGTTGGTTATAAACAGACATGCTCCCAAGTATTGTTCATTATATTAAATATACATGACTGTATATCAAGGAATTAAAAAACCCCTAAGAATAAGGGAATATTTAAGTGGAGACCAGTATTTGATGGAATGTAGCTATCACTTAATAACTTTTTAAGCATATTTAATTTGTATTTCAGTCAGGGGAACTGTGTGTGTGTTTTATGAAAGGAGGTTTATCAAATGTTGATTTTTTGCAGTAGTTTCCAACTGACATTTCCATAATCTATCTCCACTTTTAGGTTGGATATAAGGACTAAGGCTTTTTTCCTATTATACATGGAGCAGGACTCTCAACACCATCAGACACTTGATGAGAGATTCTCAGCCTGGAGACTCAGTGGGAACAAGAGTGTCTCCGTATTTCTGCTCCCAAAGGCAGCTACCCTCATGGTCCCCACTCCCCAAAGATTCTGCCTATTTCATGGTAATTTGGAGAAGAGATAGAACATCACAGTGAGGCTACAGCTGTTTAAGGCTGCAAGTTTGTCATGGAGGTCACGGATTCCATGATTTTCCGTGAACTTTGCAGTGGCCGGTGCGTTTGGCTCAGGGGCAGCTCAGACAGATCCTGTGCCAAGTGCACCAGCTGCTGCTGGGGCAGTCTTGGGCAACCGCGTGCCCCCCCGCATACTCCCCAGCAGCAGAAAAGCTTTGGGTGTGGGAGGGGGCAGGGGGTTGGGGCCCGGGATGGGGTGAGGCAGGCTCTGGGTGGCACTAACCTGGGTGGCTCCCCAGAAGCTGTGACGTCCCCCTCATCCAGCCAATGGGAGCTGCGGGGGCAGTGCCCTGGGCAAAGGCAGCACACAGAGTTGCCTGGCCATGCCTCTGCCTAGCAGCTGAGCAAGGGGGACATCGCAGCTTCCAGGAGATTGGGAATGGTGAGATCCGTAATGGAGTCTCTGGAGCTTTTCTATTTGAGGCAAAAATTTTGCTTGGAGTAGGATTTATTTAAACCCATATAAACCAATGTATTTTGTTGGATACACTTGTTCACTTTCAACCACCCATTACAGTCTTATCGGTTACATGCAGAATGCCTAAAGAAAAGTGCAATGGTTAAAAAAAAAGTTGTCTGGGACTTTTTGCACAACAGAAGAATATTTGAGTAAGACAGACTACTAGCTCAAGTGGATAACACCTCTGGCATTTTCCCTAACAGAAACCTAAAACAATTTTAAGAAGCTGAAGGCTTTCCATTTCTCTTTGGTGCATTTTTGAGCAGAGGGTAATCATGACATTTTCCACACTCCAGTTTGTCCAGTTAAATATTTGTATCCCACACTTCCTTCATAAGAAGAGATAACTGTAGCATACATAGCCTTTTTTAAACAAAGTATGTAAAAACAAAAGGCTCACAACAACAAATAGCCAATATATTAGCTACTTATTTGTTATTCACATAAGGAAGTCACTATTCCAAAAAGCTGCTACTAAGGACTAGTTCACACACTAATCTCAAAACCTAATCTCTAACAAGGAAATCTGGATTTTACTTTTAGACCATGTCTTGACAGGTAAAAAGGGTGTATTTTTCAATTGTTAGTTCAACTGAATTAAATAAAGAAAATCATTATTCATATCTGAATATTGGTGACACCACAGCAGACTTTTTCAGAAGCTCTCTCATTCCATTGCCAGCTCTGAGCCCTCAGCAGCTAAACTCCCAGTGATCTGCCGCATGTACTTTCTATTAAACTCCTTGCTGATTGTCCCCTGCTACAATGACCCACCACCACTCCTTCCATGATAACTTTCTCAGGGTTACTTCCATCTCTATACCTGATGTGACCAAAGCATGTAGGCTTGTGCCTGTTGATTTCCGACAGCAGATTCTGCTTCTGTCCAATAATATTTCTAACATGTATTTGTCTTCTTTTCCATCCAGGAGATACGCAACAGTCTTTGCCAGCACCATATCTGAAAGGCTTCATTTTTCTTCTTCTCAGTAGCATTAATTTCCCATGATTCAAATCATAAGACGCTATGGAAAAAATTATGCTTTCACTAGTCAACCTTCATACATTTTAAGATGTCATGGTTTTTCCAAATGTCCATAAGAGAGGCCATGGCTGACCAAGCCATTCCTAGTCTTCAGATTTCTTCAGAACCGCCTCCTTGGTTGGATATGTATGATCCTAGATGACTGGATTCTATCTACTGCCTCTCAAACCTGAGCATTAATCTTGATTCCTGTTTGTATCTTATTTTATTAATCGTGTAAATGTGCACGCATTTAGTTTTTACTCATTCAGGAAGGGTTCATATCCCTCACTGTTTTAACAGACTCCACAATTAATTGTATTATATCAGTGGTTGTAGCAAAGAGTACTTTGTCAGTGTGTCTAAAATAGGTTAAGAAGTGTCCATTAATGGAAATCCAAATTGCATCCACTTTGTCAAAACGTTCCAGGGCTTGTCTCACAATAAATTCTATGTACATGTTGAAAAGGTTTGGGAAAAGTATATACAAAAAAGGCGTGTATGTGTGTGTGGCACCCTGCCCAGTAAAAAAACAAAAAAAAACAAAAAACACACTTGCTGTCACCTGCTGCTATTCACACTGTAATCTGTCAATGTTAGACTTGCAATGAGTTCAGTGAAATGCTTTGGAATCTCCATGTCTGCAGTATCTTCCAAAGGTGATCATGTCAGATAGTACTGAATGTTTCAGAGTAGTCAATGAAATACACAATCAATGGGTGATTATATTCCCTCCCTGCATTTTTCAATGATGTGACAGATGTGTGTGGTCTGATAACTTTTGCCTTGACCCACTCTGAGCTTAACGCAATTGAAAAACCCCATTAAGATGTAGGTTAACACATCTGAAGGCTAAAAATGCAGCCAGCTAACATGGCTTCAGATGTATTAGCCTGTGTCTTGATCATGCTTTCAGTGTGCTATGCTAACTCAATTGAGTTAACATGATTTAAAACACACCCACACTTTTTGCCAATTAAGAGGGAAGATTTAAAGGGAGCTCCACTAAATAATCCTTATTTTATTTATGTAAATTCTCAGAGCCCAGGATTGCCTCCCCAATTCCTCTAAGATTTAAGGTATTCTGAGGACCATTATACTAGACTGCTTTCTCCTTCCTAGAATTACTGTCATGAATAGTTAGACAAGATGAGGGAAATAGATATAAACAAGTTTAAAATGGTGTTAATGTCTGAATTCCAAAAGAGGGAGAATTTAATACAGAGTACATTTAACATATAATAAAAAGTGGATTATTTTAAAACAAAAAAATCCCCACGTACAAACACACCACAAGCAGACGACTTGGAGTCCACATACTGTAAACAAAAGGAACAGTTTAAAAAAAAAAGTCACTAGTCCGTACCTACAGGAATTTCTAGCCATAGAAAAAAAGTAACTCGAAGTTCAGTTTTTTCCTAAGATAAATCATATAACCCTTATGTAAACTAACTACAGCATCTTTAAAGAAAATTTTTCACCAATGAACCAAATGCCTAGACCTTAACAGTTCAAACATGTAACATTCCCCAGTAAGGTCCTCACTTTCAGTCTCTACTACTGCAAAATTTTCCCCCTGACTTCCACACTACCCTCTTCAGCATGTATAAAATGCTGTAGTTAAAAACCTTCCTGGCCTATCATTTTAACCATGCTCCCCACATATGAATCTCTCCATTGGCTTCCCCCTCTGCCACTATACCAAATTCAAGCTTCCTGTCTCAGTTGTCAATGCCCTATATAAATGCTCCCTCCCTATTTTTCTGCTATTGTCTTGCTTTGAATCAGCCCTCCACTTCTAGGATGACAGATCCAGCCACCTATTTATCAACTGCTTAATTCCATACTGCCTTCTGTCATGAAACGTCCTTCCTGATTTTTAATTAAAATACCCGCATCCACTCCACATTTAAGTCCATTCCTAAGACACATTTCTGTTGTGTTGCATATGGAAAAGACTCACTGACTTCTACCAACAAGAGAATTAATGCTTCAACTTTATTTTGCCAGTACCTGACCCAGGGCCATCTTGGGCACCCAGCTAATATATTGTATCCCTTCCCTTTAATCGGTTTGTTTCTGACTGAGTACTCCAAAAGACAAGGCCTGGGCCTTGTTTTTGTTTGGAAAATTCCTAGCACAACAGGTGCACTAACAAAAAATATTATGCAAATATTCGACATTTGATTAACAATATTGGCACAGAAAATCCAGATTATGCATTCCAACATTTAACTCCGACCCACAGGACATAATTCAAAACCCTGAAACTAATGATTGTTTCATACACATATTATAAGTAGGGTTTGTGGTAGGACTGGTTGGATTTTCCCAACAGGTTTTCAATCAGAAAATGCTGATTCAGTCAAACCAAAATTGTTCCTGAAAACCCCAGGCTTCCAGAGTTTGTCGCTCCAGGGCAGCCCTGCCATGCAGACTGCCTTGGAATTGGGAACCCAAGGGTTTCCAGGGTCATTGCTCCACAGGAAGGAGCCCAGAAACCCTGAGCACCCTGGCTAGAGCTAGTGTTCTCAGGCTTCTTGCCGTGGTGCTGAGAAGTCCTGGGTTGGGCTTCCAGGGCCCATGGCATGAGTTCTGAGGAAAAAAGTGGTATGCAATGGTGTAATTACAGACTGTATCAAGATGTATATGCACAAGGAGGGGCCAAATTTAGGTTGCATAGTTAGGCAACTGTAAATTTGGAATTTCTTAACTTCTGAGTGCTTGACTTCACAACTTTAATAATGTTCTTTTAACTTGTTTGTACCAATGTATTACAAAAACATAATAAATGGTCATTTTTACGAGAGGTTATTTTGCAAAGGGGTTATGAACAACATATATTAACAAAAGTTTCTTGCAGAAGTTCCCTTTAGGGCTTTTAAGTTTGTTTCAATCAAGTACTTGTTTGCAACTTTATGCCAGGCATTTAGATTTTGCTACTAAGTCAAGTTCCTATAAATTAGCTCTCATATGGAGGGAATGAACTGTCACAGAACCTAAGGATTGCACAAGAGTAGATCTCTTTCTGAACACCATGAAGTGTGGGATGTTGTATTACCTGCACAACATTTAAGGTCACTCGGAGGATGACCCAGCACTCGCTGTTTGTTTTAAGAACACTTTTAATGCAGATTTGACAAAACTCAACGAAGGTACTAATGTGAGAAGATCACTGTGAGAATTCAGAGTGCCAGAATTATTTTTGTAGTATTATCTTGTTCTAGAAGGAAAAATTTAGTAGTAAAATGTTCAGCTAATGATATAAAGTAATCTAACTCCACACATTTACTTAGGTGGTAGTAATGTATTTTGTTTTGCAGTAATATGTTCTATAATTCCATCAGCTTTAAATCACTTTTTAACTATATTACATAGTCAGTGAAGAATTTGAAAGGAACAGTACAAATTTATTAAAAACTTTATAAAAATTTGAGACTATTTCTGTACTCTGAAAAATGTTTTCTTGAAGTTAAAATTAGAACTGGTCAAAACTTGGAAAGTTCCAGTAGATGGGAAATCTTCCCATTTCAAAGATTGCTGTGAACTTAAATTGTGTAAAATTTTAGTTTTGGAAGCACTGACACATGGCATTTCCAAAACAAAACATGGGCCCTAGGATCCAGCAGCTGATGACCGAAATGGACATATTCTTGTCAGTTTCACATTGTCCATCTCTGAAAAACAGCAGTGAAAATTGACAGCAAGGTCTGTACCAGAGCCTGTTTTTGTCAGAAGATTCCTAACAAAGTTTAATTAAGATATTTACTTTTCTTATAAGGCAACCGAATTTGTTAGGATTTACACCAGGTGCAGAAAACCACCTTTGTTTTCCTTGGGCATCTGGGGACAGGGCTGGACTGAACGCTACATGACTGTATTATTATTGTTCTTAGAGGAGGTCAATACAGTCACATTTTATATGCATTTTTGAAAGTCACTTGGTGCATTTTAATTCTGAATTGTATATTTTATGTACTGCCTAGGATTCGGAACAGGCATTTTACAATTTAAATAAAAGTCGTCATGGCATCCAAAGAAAACAGATAGGTCCATAGGTCTTATGTGAGGTAAGTCAAAGTCAAGGACCAAATTTAGAAAGCCCTAATGGAGGGGCAGAGAAGAGAATAGGTACACAGATGCGTGGCTAGGAACAGCAACTGGGCCACCACATCAGAAAAAAGTGTTTTTGTATATGAATTTAACTGAATGTTTCTGTATTACTGTTACATTAATAAAGATATATGGTTTTAAAGAAACTATCTAAAGAAGTCCTAACTCTTCCATTGAAAAAAATATTCATTTAAACATGCATTTTCATCCTTTGTCATACACTCTCACCATGCTATCATGATCCCTCAGTCTTCTAATACTGTTCATGCTAATATACCTATAGATTACAGGCAGGTATGCTGGCAATGAACTCAAAGACATCAACACAACTCAAAAGGATTCTGGCTTTTATTCCTTTGTTTACTATTACACTAACTTCCTTTGGCTTATATTTCACCTTGAAGAGAAAGGTGTACATGTCCTTTGTGGTTCAATTGCTGAACAAAAAGGCTCAATTTTTAGTTCCTCATTGGGAGTACACACATGGCAAGACAGCACAACTTCTGTGTCCAAAGCTCAAGGTTAACCATGTAAATGACACTTGCACAACAATGCTGTGCACTGCAATTTGTTAAAAACAACAGAGTTTGAATACTTGGTACAGAAACCTAAATAGAAAGGATTAAAATTTTACCTTTAACTTCTTATTTAGTTTGCAGCAGTATCTGTATAACATCGCCAAGTTTAAAGGTCCAAAATCTGCATAGAAACTGTGGAGTGGAGAAAGATGAAAAAAATATATTTAGAGAAGAACTAAACTATTTCAATGAACATCTGCTTCCAGCTCCTTAAACTGCAAGCAAGTTAGTAATTTTTCTATGCTCCATTTCAGATGCAATGCAATCATGGCAGAAAAGTTTTCAGTGCTGTTGTAGCCATGTCGGTCCCAGGGAATTAGAGAACAAGGTGCGTGAAGCAATACTGGGCCAACTTCTGTTGGTGAGAAGTTTTCGAGTTTACACAGAGCAAAAGAAGAGCTCTGTGTAAGCTTTAAAGCTTGTCTCTTTCACCAACAGAAGTTGCTCCCATAAAAAATATTACCTCACCCATTTTGTCTCTTCAATATATATTGTGTAATTAAAAACACATTTTATCCATTATTGGGGGCCTCTATATTTCAGTTGCCTAATACTTTCTATTATAAAATATTCTCAAAACTTTGTTTTGAGAAGTCCCAAGACCTCCATTGTTTGCAGCACACAAGCTCTCAGAGAAACCCTCTTTGTCTCATAAAATTATGTTCAGTTTTTACTGAGACATGCACTGTTGAAAACAGCCACTTCCCTTCCCTCACCTTCATTCCTCAGGAAATTATGGCAGCTTGTCAAAACAACAGAATACGAACAAACATTATAAGACTGGGCTCATGCTGCCACCTAAGGAGCAACTGCTGCTGACACCACATCGGGAACTGCCAAAATAGCTGTGCAGGGTCACAGAAGAGCCAGGAAAGACACTTCCTGACTACCCTCCCAGACGCAGAACATGACACAAAAGGCCCTCCCTCACTCTGGCTGCACATCACAGGAAACAGGAGCTCTCCCCACTCCTGAGCTGGGAAGAGAGAAGACATATCCAGGCCAGATGAGCCTCTCTTCCATCACCTCCCAGATCCAGCACATGGCCCCAGCAACCCATTCCGACCTCCCTCAGGGAAAACATCCTTCCCACTATCAGCTAATGTAGTTAGTCCTGTCTTCAAGTGGCACTCACTGTTCTGCGGTGCTGAAGATTAAGGATGTAAACACCACTCATGGTGGGAGGTTGTAGCAGTTAAGTGTAATTTCTCTTTTAGCTCAAAACAAACGAAAACAACCATACACTCTAGAAAATTATATTCATGAAAACCCTATGCTACGTTACAGGAACATTATTTAGGTTGCAAAGTCACGTACTTGAAAGTTAGGAAGTGTCAAATTTACAGTTGCATGGGCAACCTTAATTTTGGCCCCCTTGCTTATCTATGTGCTGATAGAAGCTCTATGAAAAAAAATAGTAGGTGATAATGTAATTAAAGACTGTATCAGGCACATGCAAAGGGTGCAGTGTTAAGGTTTCGCTGCCAATCCCAAACATGGCATTTCCTAAAACTTGAGTGCGTCATTTTGCTTGCAAAATAACGTTCTTATAACACCTTTCTTTAATGTACCATAATTACACACAAAAAGTTATGTTAAAAAGGACCTTAAGGCTGTAAAGTCAAGCACTCAAAATTTAGAAAGTGCCAAAATTAAAGCATTTTCATGCCTCCCTGTGTGTGTATGTATTATGATACAGTCTAAATACATGAATTAGATTGAGTTAGAAAGCATAGTCTTCCATATTCTTTTAAATTGACCTGTTAACTCAGGGGTGGGCACACTTTTTGGCCAGAGAGCCACATCAGGGTTGCAAAACTGTGTGGAGGGTCGGGTAGGGAAGGCTGTGCCTCCCCAAACAGCCTGGTCTCCGCCCCTTCCCACTTCCCGCCCCCCATCAGAACCCCCGACCCATCCAACCCCCTCAGCTTCTTGTCATCTGACCGCCCCTTCCTGGAATCCTCCGCCCCCAACCGCCCCCCCACACACCCCGGAACTCTACCCCTATCCAACCCCACCCACTTCCCCGTCCCCTGACTGCCCCAACCCCTATCCACACCCCTGCCCCCTGACAGGCCCTCCAGGACTCCCACACCTATCCAACTCCCGCCGCTCCCTGTCCCAACCACCCCCCGCAAACCTCTGCCCCCCCCCCCGGGATCCCCTGCCCCTTATCCAGTCCCCAGCCCCCTTACCATGCCACTCAGAGCGGCACGTCTGGCAGCTGAGCCAGCCGTGCCGCCCAGAGCACTGCCCACGCAGCTGCATGGCTGTGGGGGAGGGGCCAGGGGCTAGCCTCCCAAGTGGGAGCTCAAGGGCCGGGCAGGACAGTCCCACGGGCCATGTAGTTTGCCTGCCTCTATGTTAACTTATGTGAAAACTACAAATTGCCTTGTTTTCACTAGAATTTTACTATGAGTTAATTTACTACAGTTAACAACCATACCTTTTCCTATTGAAGGAAAGGTAAAAAAGGATGAAAGTTTTGCTCCTTTTAAAACAAAACCCTCCACACATCTTCAAGAATTTAGGAGACTGAAAACGAGATTACAATGGAAGCCACTGTGAAACTTTTAAAGAGGTCACTGCTCCTAGTCTATTATTGGGTCTGCTCTACCACCCAGCTCAGCCACTGCTCTCTCTATCCAGGACAGCCTCCACCTCTTCTCTAGAAGGGGGAGAAACGTGCCATTCTATTGATTAATAATTTCAACATATTCCTCTACTGACAACATTCTGAGAGAGGGAGGGAGAACAGAAAGAAGAGATAGGTTTAAAGTTGACTTTCCCACAGGGAGGTAGGGGGAAGGAAAAGAGGAAGGGAGAAGAGTCTAGTACAGTGACACTAAGTTGTTATATATGTTGCCCGCCTTTTTAAAAATTGGGGGGTATAAAAGGGTGACTGGTCATCTTTTTTGCAAAGGTTCTTTTGAGACTTTTTGTTGCTTCATTTGACATTTTTGCTTCTTTTGTTTAAAAAGTTCCCTCTTACTAACATATGGAAATTTCTTTATTCCTAATCAGAAAAGGGATAGGGGAGGTGTCTCAGGGACAGGTAAAGAAACTCTCCCCAACCTCATCCTCCCTCCCCCCCAAAAACTCAACAACCTAGGGTGACGTTGCACCCCATAATGCTTTATATAAATATGCTTATAAGTATAAATACGACTTTACTGGAATAGGTCTTATGCTAGATATGCCAATGAACATATCTTTGCAAAGGTTACGTTCTACTGAATGTATTCACCCTATTTGTATGCATGTATCATTTTTATATCTGAAGTTATGAGCATTGGCTCTATGCTTGTATTTAAAGTGTTTGCTGTAGGAAGCACCTAAGGCAGATTTGATCAACAGAGTGTGAAGGGTTTCAGGGGTTATTCAAGTAAATGGAAGTACTTGGCTAACAATGGAACTTGATAGACACCAATCCACATCTGAGCTTTCCTGGGAATATTCGGGCTAACGTGTGGGCAATGGCTCGGCCTGTAGAGAACTGAGCCACGCATGGACATGTGACTTGCCCAGGTGACTCCAAAACTCCATCTTGTAGCTGTGATTCTATACCGGGGGAGAGAGGGGTTTCCAGCCACAAGAGAGACTATATAAGCCCCTGGAAATCCCTCCATTTTGTCTTCAGCTGGCTCAAGACATAGCCTCTCCACCCAAAAGAGATGCCTGAAAGAAACTGGAACAAAGGACAGTAACTACAGGGATGTGAGTGATTGCTGGACCCAGACTAGGAGGAAGTCTAGTCTGTAAAAGAAGCATATTGGAACATCTCTGAGGGTAAGATTT
Source organism: Chelonia mydas (assembly GCF_015237465.2). Lineage (NCBI taxonomy): Eukaryota > Metazoa > Chordata > Testudines > Cheloniidae > Chelonia > Chelonia mydas. Next base: position 69,067,072 of record NC_057854.1, on the reverse strand, counting down.
ATCTGCATTTAGTTTCTTACTGTATTAGGCTTAGATTTGCATGTTTTATTTTATTTTGCTTGGTAATTCACTTTGTTCTGTTTGTTATTACTTGGAACCACTTAAATCCTACTTTTTATATTTAATAAAATCACATTTTACTTATTAACCCAAAGTAATTAATTCATTCCTGGGGAAGCAAACAGCTGTGCATCTCTCTCTATCAGTGTTATAGATGGCGAACAATTTATGAGTTTACCCTGTTTAAGCTTTATACAGAGTAAAATGGATTAATTTGGGGGTTGGATCCCATTGGGAACTGGGTATCTGGGTGTTGGGAGACAGGAGCACTTCTTAAGCTGTTTTCAGTTAAGCCTGCAGCTTTTGGGAGACGTGGTTCAGACCTGAGTCTGTTTGTAGCAGGCTAGTGTGTCTGGCACAACCAGGCAAGGTACTGAAGTCCTAAGGTGCCAGGGAAAATGGGCTCAGAAGCAGTCCCAGCACATCAGGTGGCAGTTCCCAAAGGGGGTTTCTGTGACCCAACCCATCATACCCAGGATATTCTTTACTGAAGTTTATGACAAACAAGTGCTTAGGGACTTCATGCTTTAGGACAATGACTCCCAAACTGTGATCTACATACTATTTGCTGGTGGCCCCTAGAAAACTGACCAATCAGCATTAGCTCTCCTCATTTCCAGCCACTTCTACAGGTGTCATTTTCTCATTACAAACTGGACCTAGGTGACCTAAAAACATCTGGAAGCAAAGGAGTTTCCTACCTGCCTCTGATGCTTAAAAGCAAGAAAGAAAACAGAAGTTACTCACTACAAGAGCCAACCACTTACCAAGAGAGATGGGGGCAGGGTGTGTGTGTGTTTTGTGGGCAGGGGTGAACCAGGCATTAGAAAAACATATGTAGAGAGAAAAAGAGGAACAGGATGCAAGGGGAAGAACAACAAAAGTGGCCAGTGTCATTAACACACTTATATTAGAGCAGTTAATACATTAAGTAATTGCCTATTACTTTTTCATAGTTGTGTTAGGAAAACAGGGATTTTCGATCACACAGAAATTTTTAATCTTCAGTAACAAAGAAAAAAGTTGACAATGTCAGAAAATGTCTATTTGGAAATGTCATCATGGTTCCTCATGAAAGCTGTAGCATAGGTGCCTAATATGTCCATTCTCTTCGACAGACTAATGTCCCATGATGTACCATAGCCTACATCTCTCATGATGCAGCACCTCCTCTCATCAAGCAGGGAGACTATGTCCACATTACCACTTATGTTGGCAAAACCTGTCAGTCACTCAGGGGTGTGAATGTTGTACACCTCCCCCGGAGTGACATAGTTACACTGACATAGACGACAGCGTGCACAGCATTATGTCGACAGGCGAGCTCTCTCCTGCTTGCATAGAACAGCTACACGAGAGATCTTACAGCTGCACTGTTGTAGGCTCTCTAGTGTAGACACAGCCACAGTCCAGCTGGGAAGCCTGGCCCACTGAGGAGATCAGCGATTTGAGGCAACTGAGCTAGAATGCCCAAGCAGCAGTGGTGGCATATCCAAATATGGATATTTTGAGTTTGGGGCATTCAGTTCTTCTAAGAAAAATTTTGTTTGGTCAAAAGCCCAATTTTCCAACTGAAAAAGAAAAAAAAAATCAGTTGAAAGTATATGACCACGCTTGCTTTGCTATGAAAGTATTCCATACTTTCTACAGTGATGTTACATTATAAATGCAGGAGACTAAGAGAAGGGTCATATTATTAATAAAATTTGGAGAACCCCTGACCTAGGGGAAATGGTAATGAGATTAAGAGCCTAAATCACTGGTTTGAATCTGTCTTAGGTTGGCAGTGACAAAATATTATCTGGTAGCCTTTGTGAAATAAGCTAATGGACTCCAAATCAAGAGACCATCAACAACAACTTCACCCCATTTATGGCACCTTATGGAAGCTGCCTCAGCAGGCAGGCCAAAAGGTTAAAGCTTAGAGAATTTGTTCTTGGAAGCACCATGTCAAGAAGTCAAAGTCAGAACTGAGGCACATTTTAAAATCAATGGGAGCAGAGGTGTTTTCACATGCTGTAGTTATGTGGTATTTTAACAGAAGACTTGAGTCTTTAGTGCTATAAATCTGGCACTCCTGAACTCTAAAATCATTTTCTACAAATTTAAAAATAGAAAAATCAAATTATAATGTATTGAACAAGCACTTTCTAAAATCAGTGGATACTTTGGGATGTCAATTTTATTCCTTGGAAGTCCTCAGTTCAGCCTGGATACAGACACATTAACCTTCAGAAAGACACCCATAGACTTTGTTTAACAATCTGGTACCTAACAATCCTGCTCTGAGAGAAGAACGGACTAGGTATTTATGTGAATATTAGTATGTAAAATTGTTGTGCCCTGCCATTCAGCTTCCCAAGTTCTCATGAATCCAATGACAATAACTGTAGCTCATCTGAAGGAAAGAGGGCAAAATTTTATTCTTGTTTGGCAGGCAAGTCTAAGCGTCTTCTCTACATGATATGCTGATGGCAGTGCAGTGGATGCAGAATAATTATTACCATGTCAGACTTGTGGTGACTGAATCCAAGCATGTTTCACACAAGCCCAGACACCTGTGACCAAGATTTCAAGATGTCCAAAAACAAAGAGTATGTCCCAGGACAAATCCTAACACTGCTGTGATGTTCAAGAGGAGCTGAAGCTATTGGATCTCCTGAATTCTTGATTCAATGTTGTGCCATAGCTCATTACTAGTCCAGAGCAATCCAGCTCTTCATTGTTCTCCATGATTGTAGTGCATATCCTCCGAGGCAATGTTATTGTTGATTAGTGGGAATACCCAAGTAAAGCCACCAAGCAGCAAATCCTTTGTGTCAGCAATTCTGATGTCCAGATATGTAAACTCAAGCAAAAAAATCACAGAGATTAGTCGGAAAGTAGAAATGCTTTAGAGAATTAGCAGGGTTTTTATTCTCCTTTCCTCCTGTCCACCTATCAGAGCCAAGGTGTCCTTGGTGTTCAAAGCCAAGGTGTCCTGGTCTCAGTTCACCACTTCTTCCACCTCCAATTTGCTAAAAAACCATGACTCTTCCTTCCATATAAGAATCTGGCCACAGTGACCCCTGTGCTCTCCGTCTCCCTGCTGAGTTACTGTAGGTCACTATACTTAGGAGCGAATGGGAATGCAACTCAGGGACTCCAGCCTACATAAATAGAATAGGCTACAAACAAGCCCATCACTCTGTGCTTCACTCCCTCAGCAAGTTTCCACTCCTCTTCAGGACTTCAGTCCTGATCTTCAAAACCATCAATGAATCATGACCCAGCTGCATCAATGACTGAACTTCCATTAATGAACTATCAATAGAGAAGCAGTCCTGAGATAAGGTGCCTCAGAACCCAGGACAAAGCTTATGAGCAGGATATAAAGTTCTCAGTCAAGAAGGTTTAGTTATAGAACAAGGGTTTTTTTTTTTTTTTTTTTTTTTTTTTTTAAATCAGAGTATGATCATTTTCAGAGCATGCTGGAAGCCCCTTCTCTTTGGGGAAAAAACCACCTTGAGGAATTCGAAGTTCCTCAGTAAGTTGTCTATGCAGGGAGGCAGTATGGTGTACAGCGGTGAAAGCTGGAGCCTGGGAATCAGAAGGCAAGTTCTATTTTTGATTGGTACTAACCTGCAGTGCAGTTTTTGGTGATTTGTTTATCCTTTAGTGAGAGAAACAGATATGCACAGATGCCCCTTTGAGATATTGATGAGAGGCACAGTACAAGTGCAGAAAACTGTTAATTAGGTCAAAGTTCAGCACAAATGTTTTGAGGGGAGGGGTTTTTTTTTTTTTTTTTTTGTTTCCCACCACTTCCCAAGAAGGAGGGGAAAAAAAAAAAAAAAAGTGTACTGACACTAATCTTTCTCCTCCACCCCAGTAGAAATCTGGGTAGGATCTAAAAATTAGAAGTATGATTTAGAACAGCTACCTAGAACTTCCACATACAATCTGAGGTTCCCCTTTATGGGCTAATTCTGCACCTTAAATGTTTGGCAGTTCATTTTTTATAAGTGAGAGGGGAGGGGGGAATGGTACACTTCAATTTTTAATAGTGGTGTATGATTACTGCATGTGTTGGTTGGACCAGTATTTGAAGAAACTGTAGTTTTGCCACAAAGTATTCTCATACACATGATTTATGGTCTCTTGCTTGTACTCCATGTTAGCCTTCTAAAATGGCTTTTCTTGTATTCTATTGCCTGACAAGATTGGTCAACTGATGTTCAATTTAACATCATGCTGTTGAAATGAACAAAGAACTCACTGTTTTGTGTGTGAAGCGGTAGCTCGTGTGTGGTGTGACAAGGGTAGTCTAAATGTTCGTTATTGGTCCTACAGCCACTGAATCAGGGAGCATTCAGGGCTTTCTGCACAGCTACAATTACTGGGTCACTACAGTTAAGTAAAGAGACTTAACTTTGTGAAGTACGTGAAAATTTATCATTGCTCTGTCAGGAAAAAGAAACTGCTTCTTTGAACATATGAAGGCAGTGAAGAAGACATTTCATACCAATACAGCTCTAGAAGTACCAATTAACTTTATTACACAGTAAGCATTCGAGATACTGACTTTACGACTTCCTAACCTCAAAAACAAGGGATATATATTCTCTGAATTAAGCTTGCTTGGTCCACAGCAATATATCACAGTTTGAGTAAGTTAACCTAGATCCTCTTGCTGATATGAAGTATATGCCGTACAAAATGTTCCACTGTCACATATAATTACTTCTGCGGCTGTTCACAGAGTGTCTCTGGCGGCATAGTATCTGATGTCTTGATAATATAATTACTAATCAGAATAAATGGTTGATTAAAGGCTCTATAATTTAGGAAGACAGTGAAGGATCCTTATGCTTCATTACTGCAGTACTGGAATAAAATTTTTTGATAAAAAGTACCCAAAATTGAAACATGTCCAGCAAGCTCTCTAGTTTGTTGACATAACAAGTGAAAGCCTACTGTATGTTAATCAGTCAAGTGTAGGATGCCCAACCCAGATCCGATGGCTGAAAAACAAAGAACAAGAGCCACTATTCTTCTTGAAAAAAAGAAAAGGAGTACTTGTGGCACCTTAGAGACTAACCAATTTATCTGAGCATAAGCTTTCGCGAGCTACAGCTCACTTCATTGGATGCATCCGATGAAGTGAGCTGTAGCTCGCGAAAGTTTATGCTCAAATAAACTGGTTAGTCTCTAAGGTGCCACAAGTACTCCTTTTCTTTTTGCGAATACAGACTAACACGGCTGCTACTCTGAAACCTATTCTTCTTGAAGAAAGCTATTTACCAGGGCCTGACTCATTAACTATTAGGTCTATCCAAGACAGGCCATGTCTGTGTGCCAAATGATCATCTGCGAGCTGGGTTACTTCTCATCAGCTCTACGTCCTTGAAGGCATCAAAAATGGCATACCTTTTACCGATGAAAGCATGTACCTCTTGAAGAGAGACCCCAGTCATCTTAAGACCAGAAAGTTTCACTTATAACCTTCACTAGATCAGAACCAATTTTACCTAATGTAGTCACAGCTGGATAACTGCATTCAGCTTTTTCCCTTTAATTTGATGATATACAAGGTTGACAAGAGAAAGGAAGTGGTTTTAATACAAGCTCTCAACTATCATGCCATGGTGTAAAAACAACACATAACATATTTAACCAGAACAGTCATCATTACAGTAGTGAAATTCAAGATAGCTACCATTTGAGATGGGATTAAATAGCTTTTAAAAGTATTTCATTTGATAAAATATTGAGACATTTGATTTGAAAGTTTGAGCAAGAGTACTGAGTACGCAATTCTGACTCAGTTTCATTCCCAACTTTAATTTTCATCATAATTCAGTCATGCTTTGCATATACTTTGGACTATAAAAAATAATTACAGAATATAAGAGTTGTTATCTTTAATGATAGGCGTGACCAGTACTCGAGACCAAACACCTCAAAAGCCACAACGATGGGGCCTCAAAATTCCTATCTATAAATGGAATGTCTAACAGCAAATCATTTTTACGGACTCTTCAAGGGTACTTTCTGAAGAACGAAGAGCTGTGGTAGGGGGACAGATCTTAAATACTGGGAGTGATCAGAGGATGTAATCCTGATAACTATTAGGCTGACAATCTTCTGCCTGAGTGTCTGGAGTAACTAGTTAGGAAATATATACACTGCTTCAATGAATGCACAGTGATGGGCTTCAGAGAAAGAGTTCAGAGTTTCTACAACCCTGCTGAACACACCTTATGAGTTTTGGGTTCTTATAGTGGTATCACCATAAAAGGCAGTCTGTAATTTCTTCTGTATACATTCGTAATTTCAATCAGTTGCATGATTACTCACATATCCCACAGTAGTTTGGAACATTCTTTTTATACCAATAAAGTCCCATAAACAGTTTGGGTGCTGGATCAATACCTCAAAGATCCTCTCCCCGTTTGCAATAACAGCTTGAGCGCCTCAGTTGATTTCAAATGCTAACAATTTTAAACAGAAAGGGCCTGTGTAGCAAGGCGTTCTGAATGATGCACACAATTTTTACTCCTGGTGGAATTCTGCACTACTGCGCATGTGCAGAATTCCCATGCAGTGCAGAATTCCCCTCCTCCACAGAAAATACTGTGCAGTTGCTCCTTTCACCCACCAGGGACTGCTGTGGTACCAGAACAGAGAGCAGCCGCAGAACAGAGGAGCTGCACCAGCTGTGGATAGACAAGAGAAAGAATCTGACTTCCTCGCAGTGCTCTGCCCATGGGTCCAGGCCAGGAGGCACAGGATATGGGGGAAACAGACAGCATGGGGCACATGGGGCTCCTGAGGGGAGGGGTCACAGACTGGGGTTCAGAGGGGCTAGCATGGGAGGACAGCTTGGGGCAGAAGCTGAATGGGGGGGGGGGGGGGGGGGGGGAGATACATGGGAAAAGGGACACATGTGCCTGACTGAACGAGACGGATTTGGGTCAGCCAGAGTCTGCGTGGTGGAGGATTCCTAACAATCCTGCCCCACCCCAAAAAAAAAAAAAACAAACAACCCGTTCCATACTTCTCCCACCCACACAAACCTTTATCTTCACACCCAGGCTCCTTCCCAGCAATTACACTTCCCTCTCCCTCAGCTCCTCCATTACTCCTGACTCCCCCAGGCCTTTGCACTGCTTCTGAGGGGTGCAGGAAATATGTTTCTGTATTGTCGTTTAAATGAATTAGTACTTGGAGTTCTATATTAATATACCTAGCAATGAATCTATTTGTCAAAAAAACATTTCCTGGATCTTTTTTGTTGTCTGTGTTGTTACAGACATAGTTGCTGACAGGTATTTTAAAATAAATTACCAACATAATTTAAACTGGTGTGATTACACTGTTATTTGACCCAAAAAATGCAGTTACAAAATTATTTTAAATTACAGTAAGACCTAGAGGTCCCAACTGAGATTGGCGTGTCATTGTGCTAGGCACTGTACAAACATGTAGTAAGACAGTTATTGCCACAGACAGCTTACAATCTAAACAGACAGAAGAAGCATTATTAGAAGGCAGATGGTCTAGCTGATATGACACCCAACCAGCAATCAGGAGACTTATATTCTATTCCCAGTTTTGCTACAACCTGCTACCTTCAGAGAAATACATGAATAAAACATGTGGAGTGTACTGTTGCTAGGCCACCGTATGCTTACCTGCAGACGACCCAAGTTTCATAGGGGAAAACGTACTTTTGAAGCCATCCATATCCGGTATACAGTATAAAATTTGTGTGAGGGGTAACAAATGTCAGGGCAAAATCTGGTATCAGCCAGTTGAAGGAAGGTATATATTGCTGCACAAGGTTACTTAAAATCTGTATGCCGGCTGCTAATTGCCACCTAGTTTATAAATATCTACAGTTAACCCCTTCCCCTGGAAAAAAAGTTGTTGGTTTTTGTTTTTTTAATTGTCATGCTGTGCACAAAGAAACTAAAATAACTATTTTTTCATTAATCTATGAAACAACATTTCTGGGCTTTTCCTAGTGATTCAAAGATCAATTAACAACCGTACTGCTAAAGCTATGTTAAAACGGTCAATGGATGTTGGTGGACAAGGAAATACACATCACTATTCCTGTAAAGTCATTTAAAACATTATAAAGTTCTGCTATTTGGCCAGATAGATTACAGAGGTATTCTCAAAAATCAAACACTGAACAGGACTTATTCTATAATTAGCCCATCATAGGAGTTATTCAGGCTGAGTTAGCAGAAGGCTATCATTAGAGGACCAAATCTGATGGAGAGTTTGAGTATTGCTTTAGAATTTTAGTTCGGGGGGAAGGGAGGAGAGACACTCAAAGCACTGCATACAAAATGTCTTTAGACACATGCCCTAAAATATAAGGGCAATTTTACAATCCTTCCGCAAAAGGTAGGCTGATTACCAGGACATTTCGGGCATGTAACTACTGATATGAATGAAGATACACACTATTTGGACTTTAAAGTTTTTCCAATTGGTTTTTTCACCCCCTCTTGAATTTCTGTATATGTTTTCCGGATACTGTATATTGGAAGCAAGGTGTCCCTCCAGTGAGGAAGTAAAATACAGATAAATCTTCCTGACCATAACAATAATGAGTGAAGTTTTTATTTCAATTATTTTTAAGTAGCAAGTTCAAAATCTGTATATACTGAAGCTTTATAGTTTTTTTCCTTTAGAAGAGTGTTTAGAATTAAACATGTCCAATCAAAGTCATCTTACATATAAAGGAAGTCAATTTATATTTTTAAATGGTGGATCAAACTCTGCTTGCCATTAAACCAATACAAAATCACAGTAGTTAACATCTTGTCACCAGCCCAGACATTTAGATATGAAGCACCTAACCTGGGGTGCAAACTGGGGAGAGAGGCAGGTGGTCTGAGGTAGCTAAGCCCCAAGACATAAAAAGTGCCATAAGAGAAATAAACCCAGAACTTTGAATTACATCCAAAAATTAAACTGGAAGCTAATGAAGATCATGAAACACAGGTATTGTGCTAGCTCAAGAAATGCTACCAAGGTCTAGTCTATGCTTGAAAAGGTTTGTTGGTATAACTATAGAAGAAATCTAGCAGTCTTAAGGCCTCATGCCAGCAAAAGAATGCTTTTTCCAGTATAGTTTACACTGGTTCAGTGTGTGAAATACACTATACCAGCAAAAACACTTTTATGCCAATATAACTTCATCAACCTTAGGACTTTTGCTGGGGGCGAAAAAAGGCACACTTAACCAAGATCGCTACATGAGCGAAAGTTTCAAACATAGACCTCGCCTAAATAATCTGGACATGCATTGTGCACGAGGTGAAATTTCCAAGTGGTTTGCTGGTTTCCTCAAGCAGACCATATTGCAGTGATTGAATATGGATAAAGACAACCGTAGCAAGGTCCATATCCACAAGATGTCACAGGCTTTTTCACCAAATAAGTACAGCCTAAAGTGCTTTAGCTGCTACTTTAGTAAAGTAGTGTTACCCTTAGATACCCAGCTAATTTTAGTAAAGTATCTCCAAATTGCAAACCCTTCTAACAAGAGGGCAAATCTCTTCAGAAGGGACACCGATCTCACTATTGCTGCCAGATGTTCCCCTACCCTAAAAACATTATCTCCGTCTTGCCAGGTTTTCTCAGCCACTTTGCCCTAATCCAGATACATACTGTCCCATCCAAATGCAATAAAAAGAAAACAGAGCTTGATGTTATCTGTGTATAATTAATACTGAAGCCCAAAACAGTATTTGCCTGGTCATAAATTGCACACACATCACAATTATCTTGTGATCAGCAATATCAAAGACACCTGACAGAAATAAGAATTAGCATGACCACTTGATTCAGATCAATAACCATAAGGAGAATGTATAATGAGACCCATGCAATTTCTGCATCATATCTAGGCTTAAACCAAGATTGAAGAAAAATCTGGAGACTGAGTACTGCAAGCACTGAACAAGCGGTTAATTCAAGCCCCAGACAGCACAATAATTAGCAAGATTTTGTCAAGAGCAGACTTCTTGAATCACAGCCTAACAGTTTTTTGTTTAAGATAAGATAGCACCAGTAACAGACCCAGAACCCTGCTGCATAATTTAGTCAGCCATAGGCACGAATCTTAGGCCTGGGTCTACACTATAATCATACATTGGTATAATTATGTTGCTCAGGGGTGTGAAAAATCCACCCTGAGTGATGCAGTTATACTGACCTAACTCCAGTGTAAACCATCCTATGTCAATGGGAGGGCTTCTCCTGTCAACATAGCTACTGCCTCTCACAGAGGTGGATTAACTACACTGACGGGAAAAGCTCTCCCCTTGGTGTAGCAGCATCTTCACTGAAGTACTGCAGTGGTGCAGCTGCACCAATGCAGCTGTGTTGCTCTAGCGTTTTAAGTGTAGACATGCACTAAGTCTCACAGTATGAAGTTCTTCAAGAATCCTCAGAGCCTCAACAAGGTTAAACCTGCCTGAATATGAAATTTTTCATCATGTTTGTCCCTCCTGACACACAATCACACCCACAAAAGCAACTAATCTGCAAACAGGTAAAAAAGCAGCAAGAATTATTTTTACCCGAGCAGAAAATACAGATTCATCAGATTGTCAGGAACCCAAAACAGTTTCACGGAGGGTGATATACCAAATGCAAACAAAAATACTCCATCAGAGCCATAACAGACAAACAACTCTCTCTCACTTCCCCAACAGAGCAATTTATACATCTTTATATGGCTGCACTGTATTAAGTGAACCTTTGCATGTAAAAAGGATAAAACCAAATTCTTTAGGGTCAGACAGTTAAATATTGCTAAATATATTTGTGTACTGAATGCCCCAAATAATCAGATTACGAGTGAATGGGCACATGAAGTTTAAACTTCTTCTCCTCAAGTTTCAGGTCTCTATTCTTCATGCCTCTCCCCTTGGCCCCAGTATCAGGATGCCACATTTGTGTACTACTGCCACAACTCTGGATGCCCATTCTAAGCTACAAACAGAGCATACCCATTCAAGATATAATCTGGTTCTCTTGAGTTTTTAAACAGTATTTTGTATCCTACAGTCTGAGGCATAGCCTCACTTTGTTGCATGAAATATAGTTCTCTTTACTTTGAGTTCAGATCATACAAATAAAATAGGTAACATAACAGAGCCACTTTGTTTTAATAATGTTATTGAGATGGGCCACAGCCAACTTAAGAAAACATACATATCTAAAAGTGCTTTTACTTCCAACATTTATGAATAGTTTTCTTTAATCTCTATTTTTCAGCTTGTTTATTTTGTGCAGCGGACACCACTTTGTGTACAGTCAATTTCACTGCTGACCCTGAATCGTCAGTTTCCCTTGCAGGTGTTGGTCTTTCATCCCACAGGAAAGAAAAACAAACATCCTTATTTATTAAACCTACAAAACTATCAGTAAAAGATACCCCCCCCTTTTTTTTTCTTCCAAATCTGACTAGATTTCAAGCTTTGTGTGTCCATTTAAGAGCCCACCTCAAACTTCACTATCTTTAAATTATAAAAGAAAAAAAATCCAAAGTATAATCACTTTGTACTTTTCTGCATATAGAAAATACAAGGAGTTAATTATTAACAAAACAGAGAAGCCCGTTATTTCACCTGACTTTCCCCTTCACAGACTTCTATGTAAGCCTTTATCCAATAAGATGTAATTACTCTTGAGAGCCTCACTTTATAAATAAATCCTGAGCAGCATGTCCATCCCACCCACCCCTGGGTCAACTACAAGTTAAGTAACTGCACTGCAGTCTTGTTATTCTTTAAGGGGAGGAAGCGATGTCGTTCACCATAAATGTTTGGTTCTTTACTACACTCCATTCATTACAGAGGACTGAAATGCATCAATTAACAAGAGAGTTAAGCAGTTAACAAGAACCTTGCAGGACAATGGAAACTAAAAGACACTTACTTTTCATAGACCAGCTCCTCATCAGTACAGAAATAGTGGGTATTTACCGTGCTTTTGGGTTTATTCCGTAAAGTAGCAAAATATAATCGATCTGAAACAAAGTTGAAGGCAACTGACGAAGGCTATACAGATGTCGCGGTTCGCTTTCTCTACCTCCCCCAACCCGCCCCTACTATTCCCCCCGGCCAGCAGGGGCAGCTCCAGGCTAGGGGGTAAAAGAGCAATCTCCACCCGCCCTCTAAACCTCGGCCTCCGAGCGGGCGGGGCATCGCTACATTTCTCCTGCGTAGAAGGGAGAAGAGAAAGTCGGGCTGTCTGCGTTTAGCCGCACGCTGCTGTCCCCCCAGGAGGGCTGGGCGGGACTGGCTCGCTACAGGGACAGCCACAGGGGCGGCTTTTACCCAGCGCAGAGCCCGTGGCGACAGGTGCCGGCTGGTTCCTCACCCGAACGGAGACGGGAGGAACCGGCTTAAACACGACCAGCCCCAGCCCAGGGGAGCTGGGTACGTGAGCGCCGGGGACAGCGATAGGACGGCGAGGACCACAGAACTACAGGAATAAGAAGGAGAAGGCAGGAGCCACAATCCCCCGGGGCCAAGGCAGCCAGGCAGGGTCCCGGGGCCAGGGCAGTCGGACGCCTTGTGTCCCTCAGGCTCTCACCTTTCAGGAACTCGGAAGCTCCCACCAGCAACTCAGAGGCGGACGGAGCCGGCTCCATCTTAAAGAGAGCGCGGAGCGGCGAGGCGCGGGGCAGCTCTGAACTCATGGGACCCCGGGGCTGCTCCGGCGGGACCTGCGCGGGCTCAGCAGACAGGGAGTCCCCGGGACATATCGAGAGGAGCCGCCTGCCTGCGGCCGCGCTGCCCAGAGTATCGTCGTCCCCACAGCCCGCATGGGAGTGAGAACGGGGATGGGGGGAGCTGCCAGCTCCAGCACAGAGCGGGCGGGCGCCGAAGGGGACTTCGGATCTTCCCCGCCCTCCGGCAGGGCAACACCCCCGCCGCTTAAAGGGGCAGCGCCTGGTTACCAGGCGCCGACCAGCGCGCTAGCAACCCCGTTACCAAGGCTTTGTTACACCGGACTTAGTGCCGTGGGGAGGGAGCAGAGACCAGTGTCCCTCCCCGCCTCCGCTCCTCCCTCAGAGTCCGCCCCCCCTGCACTCAGGGCTGCCCCGCCCGCTGCCTTACAGCCTGCAAGGGGATCCTCTTCTCCGCCCCTTCGAAGACTCCTTACACCCGCCTCCCCCTCCCCGCCCCTTCGGAGACTCCTTACACACACGCCCCGTCCTCCTCCCCCAGCCAGCAGCGCCCCCTTCGGAGACTCCTTACACCCGCCCCGCCCCTTCGGAGGCTCCTTACACCCACACCCCGCCCTCCCCCCCCAGCCAGCAGCGCCCCTTCGGGGACTCCTTACACCCGCCCCGCCCCGCCCCTTCGGAGGCTCCTTACACCCACACCCCGCCCTCCCTCCCGCCAGCGCCTCCCCCTCCCCGCCCCTTCGGAGACTCCTTACGCCCAGCCAGCTGCGCTCCGTCCTCCTCAGGCCCCCGGCAGCCCCCCTTGCGGGGTGATGCCAGAGAGCCCCCACGCTCTGCCCTAGCATCATGGAGAGCAGACAGCCTGGGAAGCTGCCGGGGTCTAGCGCTGCGGGGTGGAAGTGCCTTGGTTTCACACGGTGAGGACCTTGCCTCAGAGCGCGCTCCTCTACTGAATCGAGCGAGCGGGCGGGGCCTGGGTCTCCTCAGCGCTATCTACTGGACGCAGCCTTCAGCCTGATGGACGACGCGATCAACCAATTAAGAGCGCCCTCCCGCGTTCGTAGTCAGCGGCGGGGCAGGGTTGTGAGGCCGCCCCCTCCCGAACACGCCCCTCGCTTGCGAGGTTGAACGGGCTGGGTTCAGCCTGCGGGGGGGAGGGCAGCGAAAGGCGGGCTGGGAAATAAGGGTGAAAACTTGCGCGGGCACGTTTGAAGTCTCCAGGTAGACGCGCCGCGGCCCAGCCCGGCCTCCCGGATACACGCACCCGCCGCACATCGCCCCTTCTCCGGTGTAAGCTCTTCCCAGGTGCCCCTGAAATCCCCCCCCATTGAATTCGTTTCCCCACAGTCCTGTCTGTGAGGGAGAATTCGGGGGCGGGGCGCTCTCCACAGGCAGGGCTGGGCTAGCCTCGCCTCGCTGCCTGGGGGGCTAGGGTGGGGGTACGGGCCGAGGGCGGCTCCGTCTGCCGGTCCTGCTGTGGGCTTTATTCCCTCCTATGGAAGTAACTACTGGGCAGTGGTAACAGCCCCTTACCTTTGGCGCAGGTATAATAGGAACTGCTGTAGTGCTGAACGCCGACAGGTAACTGGCTAGAAAACTCGGGAAGCTAGAGTCAGTCTGAGCAGAACTGGGCCTCACATCTTCATTACACCTGAACTACTGTCCAGTATTGTAGAGCTCGCTTCCTCACACTGCATCATAAAACAAATTCCCAGTGCATTGGGCTGAGCCTCAGGTACTCTGAGCCCATTCTTTTGGGGCCTCTAAGAAGTTATCCCGTGATCTAATATTGACTAGAGGTTGCTACTGTTAAGACTGTGGAAATAGCTGGACTATGGGGAAAGCATTCATAATTTGTTTATACCTGGTAATGGTGAGAGACTGACCCTTGGTCAATTCAGAAAAGATGTTTCTTCATAAGTAGGTCAGTGGAGGTGAAATAGAGTTGGATACCCTTATTTTGCTCTGTCTGGCAGAAGCAGTAGTAGCTGATGCCCAGAATAAGGGGAAGGGGGACTCTAGATAACAGTCTTCCTCCACACAGAGTGATCCTAGTTTCAAATATAGCTGTACCTTACCGTCCTCCTCCCCCACAATTCACACATTGATTCCATTCCCTTGCCAGCCCAAATATGGGTAGTTCAGATTACCTAGTCTCTCTCAGGCACACCACTATGCCTGAGTTTCCTCTCCAATCATACATCTGGGCTACTCACACACTGCATGGCTAAAGTTCCAAAATAGGATTTCCCTTTCTGGGGTCTGTTTAATAATATACTGGTTCTATTCGAGTACTTGAACAGGAAGCTCCCTGTCATCCACCTTGTCCTTATTAAAGGGCTGTGAAGCCTTTAGGTTTTCTTTGTAGTCCTTCTCCCCCCATATCAGGGTCCACAACAGTCTTCCTCATCCTTGGCTATAGGGGTTCCCCCAGCCCTTCCACCACCTTCTGTATATAGTCTCCTCCCCTCCCCCCCAGTTGCAGACATCTACAGTAGTTCCAAGTGGTCTCTGTCCCAGTTGCTAGCCAAAACCTTACTTATGCTCCTTTCCCAAATCCTTACCAGGGGAGGATAAACTGTTACAGTTGTTGCTTCATTGGCAGGTCTGAGAGGCAATTCTCTTGCTCTGGGTCTTTTTCAGACTTAGCCATAAGACATACCTCTCTTCTTATCAGGCCTTTTTCTCAGTTTCATCATATGATTAGTCACATAACTTGTCTGGAGACCAAAGTTGCCACAATCCTGAGGTCTTAAAGGGTCTGAGGCCCTGCAACAGCCATGGTAGGCCATGCCTGCCTTAAAAGACTACCATGTTCAGTGCACCAGCCCAGCCCCTTGTCATTTTAGAACTTCCCGTTCCCCATCAACTCCCACTCCTTCCAATTCAGTCCCCACCAGCTCAGAAATACCACTCTTTACACGTGCATATGTCTAGTTATTTTCCATGAAGGATTTGTTGGTGTGGGAAGAGAGCAAAACAGTTTGGTTCTGACCTCACTATGGACCTCTTTCTGCAACCTTTTATTAACTTGGAATAGTAATAGCTTAGTCCTACTTAACCCTGTTTTAACTGGGACTTACATGGTGCATACACCTTGTGCTAGCCCTTTGCAGAGGGATCAGTTTCACACTTACTGACTTAAAGGGACTACTTGCACAAGTACGTACTTTTCAGCATGAGTAAAAGTTGCCTAAGTGGTTTACTTCCCCACAAACACTGTACCTTGGGAGTAAGTTGTTTAAAAACTTCAGATGGCAAGAACTCATGTAAATAAAACTCTCTGCCACCCATGTTTTACTACTCCTGATTTTCAGAATTTGTTCATCCACTGACTAGTCCAGTCCAAGTGTTGGAAGCTTCAAACAGATTTGAAGATGGGATGGATGGGCTTTATATGGACTACTTTCCTTTAAAAAAAAACATCTTGAGGAAAATTATAGGGTAGGGCTTCTTGCCTGATCATCTGTCCAGGAAGGGTTCCTTTCCCCTATCTGTTATTATTTTTCTTCGGAGAGGTAGGTAATCTGGGTTTGACAAACATCAGAAAATACAGTTAAGGCTAAAATGTAAATTTTACACTGCTCATTGTGCTTAAGACTTGCAGCATACTAAGAGTCATACTACCCTGTCCCTTATGGAACTTCAATATATGGCAAATGGAGCTACTACCCACACCAATTGAAGGAAGATACAGTAGTAAAACTTTGAATTCCTAGGCACAGGAGGATGACTTAGGACTAGAGTTGCAGCATGAGATTTTAATTTTCTTTGATTTCTAGGTTTAAACCAGATGCTTAATGCCAAAATTTTCAAATGGGGGGGCCTAACCTAACCCTTTGGGTACATATTGCACCTATTTGCCCAAACTGCCTGCAGAAAGGCAAGATTTGTTAGGTGGGGCGGGTTTGTACAGCAATTTTGTGGGCACAGCTTAGGTACCTAACACTTTAAAACTTTGCCAATAGTACTACTATAAGACAAAAAAGTACATAAGTATATAATTTGTATAACAATGCTACAAATTAATTTACCAATATGAGAAACACTTATTTTATTAATTGACAATTGATACAGAAAAGAAAAAAGTCACAGAAGCAACAATAAGCAAGTGATGCACAGTGAGTTACTGCAAGGAGGTCTGCATTGGTAGAAAGACCACAGATATGTATATACTATTTATCACTTATCACTATCATTAAATCTACTTTGATTACTCCAACAAGATAAGTAAGCAGAGTTTTAGTCTTCACATTAAAACATGCTTTGCCACTTAAAATTTGACAACTTCTAAGGCTACCAAGATTACACTATCTAAAACAAATCCTGTAATACAACTAATAGAACAAGTGTAAAAAGCATGGTCATCATCAGCCTACTAGTAAAGAACTTCTGACATTACTCAAGAGTCCTTTTTTCTCAGCTAACCTATTACAAGAATGATAGTCGTAAACCATGTCTACACTAGGAAAATGACTCATTCCTGACAATGGTTGTCTGCCACAGATCCCCTTGAACTAGCATTTAGAACAATATTTACTGCTAGTGCAGATGGGACTAACTCCTTTTTTAGTTCTGAGACTTGGTTCCACCAAGGCTCAATGATCTGATCTGTCCGTGTC
Source organism: Chelonia mydas (assembly GCF_015237465.2). Taxonomy (NCBI): domain Eukaryota; kingdom Metazoa; phylum Chordata; order Testudines; family Cheloniidae; genus Chelonia; species Chelonia mydas. The sequence goes on along the minus strand of NC_057854.1, from coordinate 69,049,684 downwards.
TAAATTACATTGCCATAGATTATTTCTTCCACGTCTCAAGAATATTTTTTGTAATAGTTTTGTCCTATATTTAGGATGTATATTTAAGATGTTTCCAGTACTAGTTCAGCAGTCCAAAGCTGATATCAGCTGATGGTAACAAGTCCATTTAACATAGGTACAACCAAAGAATTCAGAGACTGAAAAGACCCAACAAGTCATCTAGTACAGTCCTCGCCAGGAATGTAGCCTACAACATATTTCCTAATGTCTCCATAAACTACACAACATTTTATTTTTATCATAGACGTTTATTAGTTTTGCCATTTGAAAATAAGTGAAGGAAATAAAAATAGAATATATTCAATTCAAACAGTAAAACAAAATAAAGTAGACCTGTACGCTTACAAAATGTACCTTCTGGATCAGATGCAAAAATAGCTAGACAGACATAAAATATATCTGTAGTTACTACCATGAATTATACTTAAAACATTTTTTTAGAAGCATGAGTTGCTTTTCAGGCACACTTCTCCAGCATAATGCAAAGTAGAACCTCAGGGTTACGCACACCAGAGTTATGTACTGACCAGTCAACTACATACCTCATTTGGAACCAGAAGCACCAAAGAAAAAAAAGCAAATACAGTACAGTGTTAAACGTAAACTACTAAAAAAAAATAAAGGGAAAGCTGCATTTTTCTTCTGCATAGCAACGTTTCAAAGCTGTATTAAATCAAAGTTGTAAACTTTTGAAAGAACAACCATAATGTTTTGTTCAGTTAAGTTAGAGTTAACTGAACAAAAGTTAACATCAGAGTTATAAATGCCTCGGGAATGGAGGTTGTTTATAACTCTGAGGTTCTACTGTATATGCAAAATACTGAAATAAGAGTAAGTTCTAAAGGCTGTAGTAAGTAGCAAATATGGCATCTGTCTCTTTTGGCTGCATATGTGGTAACATAAGCTACATTTTTTATGATATATGCTTTCCATGTTCATTATCTTTCCCAAGTTAACAATTAGAACGTTTACCTTTCAGTTCCTGAGCAGCCTCCCAGTGACTGTGGGCAAAGTAATGATAGGAAAAAAGGCGGTATCAGCAACATTATGCTCCATAACTCCTCAGTGGCCATTGTTATATGTGAGGCATCTAGAGATTTTTGATACAGAGACCGTGCTTTGTTCCATGACTTTGTTGGGTTTATGGTTTGATTGGAACCTCAGGAACATTTCACGCTGAAGAACAGTAGTTAACATACAAGCTGTGAAGAGTTTTATAACCAAGAAAAATAGAACAGTCTCAAAAAAAAATATGTATAACACAAATATGCCAAAATACCATTCTAAAGAAACAGAAGTTTAGTTCTTCATATGTGTGCACCAAGTGATTGTCCATTTTTCTGTACATGCTTTTGAAGGTCTAGCCCTGTAATTTCGACAACAGCAGCTTCTCAAGCATTAAGAGATGAGGGTGAATTTATTATAAGTGAACATTACACATATGCTGTTCTTTAAACTTCTCAATAACGTACACTGGGGAAAGAAAATACTGTGGGCAAAATTCAGAGGCTATGTGTAAAGGAGGACAAGCTGGAGTAATGTATGCCTTCTTCTGGCCCCTCAGCATTTAACTTACACTGACTTGAATTCACTGTTTGATGTGTAACATATACCCCATGTACTATACATTCTTACATTTTATTCTTGTAATTGGCATAATTAGGGAACCCAAACTGAGAAATTATAATGTTAGAATATTTTAAGGGCATACTGTCATAAATATTAACCAATTTGTTTAGACAGTAAGATCTTTGTAGCAAGTGCTCTGCTCGGTGCCACATTCCGGAATAACCACTGTTAGTCTCTTTTTCTAAATTCCTTATGTCAACAGGTTTCACAAACACTCCTGAAGGCTTTCCGGTATGCTTTGCCACTAGAAAATTCATGACAATATCATCACAGTTTTGAGTTTCATCTATCAAAGCATGAACAGCGTCAGGCTGCTTTTGAAAGAGTTCTAGGTATCCACTGTGGAAGAATGCTGCTCCGATGAGAACCATGGAGTACTGGTCCCCATTTCCAAATCCAGGGGTCTGCAATTCAAAGCTGCCATAACTGTATATACCTGAAGGAGTGGAAACATGCTTTCTAGGAACAAATCCCACTATCTGATCTGGAAATTGCTGTAAGAAAATCAAAAGATAGCAAAATTAAAGCTCCGCACTACAGTCAAAATGTTAATCAATACAGCAGTACAAAACCTTTTAATAGAAGTATCCCTTATGAGCCTATTATTGATAGAAGTGCAAATTAATTGCTACGAAAGATGCAGATAATATAAAATAATCAGCTCTGTGGTCTGCTGGCCTGCACCACATGGAGATTGTTGCAAGTTAATACAAAATGACCTGCAAAAGCTGATAGACTGTGCTTCCCTCCACATCATACAATGCCAAGTAGCATCTGGCCAAAGTTAATTTGCAGTCACATGTTTGGGATCAAAAATAAGCCTACGATAATCTCTGCACAGTAAAGAGAAATATTACTATTGATTTCTGGTGCACAGCTTCCAGATCAAATTAAAATTTCTTTGCTGCATTTAACCAATTAGATTTTCTGATAGCTGTGACTTTGTAATTTGCCTTTTAAGCAGAGGAATGATAAAAACATCGCTTATACCGGCAGTCTATAATTTTGTATCATTAAAATATTATTCTTCAGTGTCTCTTGCCTTTTAGAATTTAACTGATCATGTATATAACAGATGATAACAGTATGTCCTAGAAATAGCAACAATGAACTGATTTAATCTTTCCATTTAGTAAAATTGATATAAACTCCATTATAAATATGCAGGATGCAATATACAAACATTACCTGCCAAACAGAGAAGGCAAAAGCAAGGTCATAGGCACTAATCAGTGTGTCGTCATCCACCATTAAAACAGCTGGAGAGAGGAAAAAAGACATTTACATTTTTTAATTAAGGTAAAGAAAAATTTAAAATCATTCAGTGATAAATACAGGCAGTCCTCAACTTTATGAGCTTTGACTTAAGACAGCACGTACGACCCTTCTAGGTTGACACCCTGATTTGACTTACGACCAATGGTTTTGACTTTACGACGCCTGCAGTTCCGAGTTATGACGTTTCGACTTATGATGCAATTTTCAGGAACCAATTGTGTCGTAAGTCCGAGGACTGCCTGTATGTGACAATTTACCTGTGCTATGTGCAATGACAAGCTAGCCAGACAACTCCTATAAACATTAGGGTGAGTTGCATAGCTAAATCACCATGCACCAGGCTGAAAATATATACTTAGATATTAAGATTACAGTGAAAAGGATGTTTAACTTTGCAGTTGTAACAGATGATTAATTGACCTGAAGCAAACATAATTTTTAGCACATTATTGCTATTATCAATCACAAACTATCACTATAGCATTAAAAGTTGTGTAGCATAGCTGAACAGCTGTACAGTGGAAAATCTGTGGTCGGGCGGGGGCGGGAAGAGGGGTTGGCAAAGGAATACAACAGATTTTACTAATTGCAGGTCACGTTGCAATCCTAATAGCTTTTTAATACTGTGTAAAGGACAACTATAAAAATCAAGGAAAAATAATCAGATCCCATATTGTCCAGTATGATGGATTATATGAATTTCCACATAATAATTATTTCTTAACATCAAGGAAACACCAAGACATAAGTATTTCCACACCACTTCTCTGGGACCTAGACAGGCAAAAAGAGCATATTATATAGGCAAAAATTCCCTCTTATTAACTGCAGGATAAGGCCTGTTGCTTCAGATCCCCAGTGACCTTGGGGGACACCTTCCTCAGCAGCATGGGAGGGATTAACTGGGTATATCTCACTTAAATCAGTTCCCTGATATTGCAGAAGTCTCAGGCATTCATGCACCTCTGTCCCTCTTGTTATCTCCCTGTCACATGTAGTAGTCTAGTTTCATGTGTAATACTATGGTTGGATTTCAGTTGTTGCGTGTGGTATGGGAGTGCTGGGTGGATTTGATGGGTAGCCTGTCATATACAGGGGATCAGATTAGATGATTTCGTGGTCCCTTCTGGCCTTGTATGAGATCCTAGAGCCTGTAAACATGCTGCATGTAGGGGTGAAAGCAGGATGCACGTAGGTCAGTTCCTCAGGGAGGAAACATAATGGGGTGCTGACCCCTTTACGGCAATGCTATGGCTCAGTGCAACCCTGATTAAGCAGCAGGGCATTCTGGGGGCTGTAGTGCTGAGAGGCTTTCTGGGAATTTTAGGTTGAGTAGCAATGTATGCTAGCGTAGAGGGTAGTGAAATAAAAGTTTCCTTTTTACAAACAAGAAAGAGCCCACAAAAGATGTGGGACTTATGCGTCTTTTTACTTGAAGGAAACAAGACTTGTTGTCGGGTCTCTCCTGCAAAGAGTTGAGGAAGAGGCCTGGATGAAAAGCCAAAGGGCAGGGAAAAATACCCAGAGAAGGAGTAGTGATTTGGGCTAAAGAATCAGACTGGGCTAAGGGGGGGAATATAGGAAGCAGCACATGCTTTTGGATTTCCACGAAAGGGCTGTAGAAAAAGGCATGTGAACCCCTGTACTGATTTGGACTTTTTTTATGTTAGTTTTGTTGGATTAGGGAGGAATTTTGGATTTGGCTGGAAAGCTAATCTATCTAGTCACCTTTGCCTGAAAGAAGAAACTGAGATAGCAGCCACATTTCCATGAGTACAGCAAGGGCCCTCCCCCCATTCTCTCCTCCACCCAGTGCTTCTAATACAGCCTCTGAGGGGTGGAGGGTGTCTAACATCCATGCTACATGATCTCCATGTGTCCTGTTGCTTACATCTTCCCTGCTGCTGTTTTCTGCTAAGTGGAATTGCTCAACAACTGGTGGATTCAGAGGTTTCTGGATCCACTTGGTCAGTGGGATTTTTCCCATAATGATCAAATATGCCGTTGTTCTGAGTGATAGATAAAATGATAAGTGTCCTGAAAAGTGGAAATAATATTGTTAGCAACAATGCTACCTATAAGAGTGAGGCATTCATTACCTTTTGTTTCCAATTCAGGGAAGATCTGGAGTCTGTTCCTCATGTGATTCATGGTCTGCACTTTGAAGACAACAGGTACAGGATGTGGTCCCAAATAATTCCACATTTCCTCTGGCATCTTCTCCCCAACATTGTTCCACACAACAATTACTTTGTGTAGATGGGGGATGGCTTGATAATGATTTAAGAGTTTCAGCAATAAGTCAGTTCTGTTGTATGTCTGCATAACAAGAGTAAATGAATCCAAGGCAGATTGGCTCTGGGATTTTGGTTCCCTTCGCAAATTGGGCATTTTGTCATCTTTACTGTTAGGAAGCAAAGCCATTAAAGCACCTGCCACAAGGAGTAAGACAAAGATCACCACAGACGAGAAGCGAAGTAGTCGGATTCCCATAACTCTTCCTGGTAGCTTACAGATGTGATAACATCTTTATTAACATAAATTGAAATGGGAAGAGAAAATTCATCAATCATCTACCTACATAGTCAGTTCACTGTAAAATTAACATAGACCTCACTCAGCTCATACTCAAGCAAAATTCCAATTAAAGTAAATTGGAGTTTTGTCCAAGTAAATGAATAAATCTTTTCTGGAGCCTCTACGTGCTCCTGGGATAGAAAGAATAATTACTATTTGTATTAAAAAACCCTTATAAATAGTCTGAGATGGTCCTTAAAAACTTTATTTGTATAATCATTATGTGAAACATGAGATAATATTCTAGTATCCTCTCTAAAACTACACATGAATGTACTCTTGTCTTGCAAGTACACCAGGAGTTAAGTCTACATGCGATGTTACCTATGAGGTCACCCACTGAAAAATAGCAGATGATTGAACACGGATCAAAAGGGTTTTTTTTTTCCAGAGAAGTGTGATGCACAATGATGGACAAAATGACAGATATAGAGCTGGTACCAGGGAGAAGCAGTAAAGGTGACCGCCTGAGGCAATAGACACATGAGTGGTAGCAAAACTCAAGATGTGTCATGAATCCCATACGAAGTCTACCTTGACACTCATGCATGTTAACTCTACTAGGTGGGGCTTGTGCCAAGGATAATGAAAGTAGAATCAAGGAGCATCTTCCCCTCCTCCTTCCCACTTGAACCCTCACTCCAATGCCTCCTCCTGCCCACTGCCTATTGCCACCACCTCCTCCTTGCATCACTAAACATTTATATTAAGAAAGTACCTAGAGGCCAACCAGTTTGGGACCCATTTTGCTAGGGCTTTACAAACATATAGCAAATGACAGCCTCTGATCCAAAGAGCTTATAGTCTATACATAATTATTTGGGTTTAAGTGAATTTTAATTTTTATGAAAAGTGCTGGATTAATAACTTCAGAGTCCTTTGTTTATTAATGTAACAGGTACAGCATAGTTATAGGCAAGCTTCACTAAACTGTCCCAAATTGACTGAAAGGAATCATCACGAGGGATGAAAGGGTAGGACTGCCTCTATGCCTCTTCAAGGCATGACTTTTCTGCAGAGACCTCAATGCTCAGTTCTGTCCACTCCCTTCTCCTCTTCCACTGCACTGCTTCCTGACTCTGCTTACTAAATCATGAAAAAGTTGACGGTTTTTGTAGGAAGAGAATGGCAGGGAAAATCCATCATTAGAGATTCTGCCATCCAGGACAGGAGGCAGCAAGAAGTTTGGTTTATTATTATTATTGATATTATTGTAATGCTTAAAAGCTCTAATCACGGTCCAGAACTCTCTTGTGCTAGGCACTGTTCAAACACAGAACAAAAAGACAGTCCCTGCCGCAAAGACCTTATACTTAGATTGTAAGATAAGAGACAACTGATACAGACAAACCGGGGAGTACAAGGATACAGTGAGACAATATTAGTCAGCATGATAGGTAGTGGTCTAACCGTTGTCAAGCTATTTGTAGGCATCACAACAAAGGATAGTTTTTAGGATATTTGAAGGAGAACAATGAAGTGCCTTTGAGGATGTATATGAGGAGTTCCTCCCAAGTGTGAGGATCAGCATGGGAGAAAGCACAAAGGTGCTTGTTTGAAAATTTAACAAGTGGGTGATAGAAGCTTGCATCATGGGCTGATCAGCGGGAGGGGCTGACCTCTCAATACCGGACGAGAGATGATAGGTAAGATGGAGATGTGTTGTGATGGGCCTTGAAAGTGAAAACAAGTAACTAATATTTAATTACTTATTAAACGGGTAGCCTAAGGGGTGCAAAGAAAGGAGTGACATGGTCCAAGCGATGAGCTCGGAAAATGATCTTTGCAGCAGCATTCTGCATGGATATGAGTAGACAAGACTGCATTTAAGGCCAGAGAAAAGGAAGTTGCAGTAATCAGTATGTGAGATAACGAGAGCCTGGACAAAAGTTTTAACTGTGTAGATAGATAGGAAAGGCCATATCTTAGATATTTTATGCAGAAAGAATCTGCAAGATGAGACATAGCCTGGATGTGAAGACCTAGACAGAAGTCTGAGTTGAAGATAATGCTCAGGTTATGGGTCCGAGTGAAGGCAGGATGGTGGTATTGTCCACTGTGAAAGAGAAAGGAGATAGCATAGAGGGTTTTTGGTGAGAAGAGTAAGAGCTCTCTTAGCCATGTTGAATTTGAGCTGCTGGCTGGACATCCACAAGGAGATGTCATTGAAAGGCAGAGATTTTAGTTTGGTCAGAAGGAGACAGATCTGGAGCAGAGATAGATCTGTAATTCATCAGCTTAGAGATGGTAGTTGAATTTGTGTTTCATAGAGGAAGACGTTTAGAAGGGAGACCAAGGACCTGTGCAAACCCCCACAGAAATCTGGAGGGGGAAGACAAGGATCCTCTGAAGCACATGCTAATGGAGCAATCAGAGAGGTAGGAGGAGCAATTAGAGAGAGAGGAAAAGAACTAGGAGAGGACACAGTTATGGGAAGCCAAGGGAGGACAAGATTTCAAGAAGAAGAGCATGTGTTGAAAGTTGCTGACAGGTCAAAGAGGATGAGAATGGAGTACTAGTTCTGAGAGGAAGTCATTGGAAACTTCAGTGAGAGTGGTTTCAATTGAGTGCAAGGGGTGGAAGCTCGATTGGAGAGGGTTTAGGATTGTACTGGAGAGGAATTCCAGATAGCTACTGCAAATACTACATTCAGAGAGTTTAGAGAGTAAATGAAGAGGGGAGATGGGGCGGGAGCTGAAGAGGCAAGTGGTGTCAATGGTCAGTTGTGGGTTTTTTTTTTTTTTTTTCTTAAGATGGGAAAGACTAAACCATGTTTGCATTGTGTGGCAAAGGAGTCAGAGCCAGAGGCAGTGACAGGGTTAATTTCCTCTCTGTAATATTCTGACTATTTGAGGTGCAGAGCCTCTCCTTCCTGTGGCAGGCATTGGGCTGGAGCTGATAAGGACACAACTATGATACTAGGCAGTGAATTTCAATACTACAGACAGACTGAGCACATTCTTGGGCACGTCTACAAGGAGGCAGATAAAGCCTGGATAGGAATCACATCATCACTGTGTATGTGAACCAACCAGTGACGTGATAAAAGCGCTCAAAGGCAAAGTGTGGGGTGAGTGAATCAATACACTTGGACAAAACACAAGAAAATGTGACAAGGAATGAGCATGAATTGGAAGGAAGATGGCTGAGATGCCCAGATAGCTCTTTTACATCTCTATATTCTACAATTCAGTGCAGTATTACTGGTTATTTATTTTAATATATAATTCAATTTAAAAAGAAAATCACCCTGTGTTTCAATGTTCTTCTGTTTATTTTATGCTGCCATGGAAAGGCAACCATATAGTTTAGTCACACAATCAATTAGTCACAATCTAGTGGTGCTGCTGCACCACAATAACTAGAGGGCCTTGTCTCAAAACTTACATCCGGCATGGAGAACACTGTATGTGGGGGTGTTGTCTAATAGTATTAAGTAGCTATTATTTAACGTGTTCAGTCTGGTTGCTGGCACATATGATTCATTTCAACTCCCATTTTGAAATAATATATTTTCCGTAAGAATTATTCATATGCCAGTTACTTGACTATTGTTCATTGAATATGCTGAAGCAGATCAATCCAAAGAAACTCATCAGCTTTGTGTCTTGTTAATCCTGAAATATCTTGATGGACCTGAGATTGTTATATGCAATGTTGTTTTAGTCGTGTTGGTCTCTTGTCTCTCTCACCAACAGAAGTTGGTCCAATAAAAAATATTACCTCACACACCTCATCTCTGAGATTTAGTTGCATATTATTTGTTTACTGAAATATGCAGTATCCCAATGTGCCTTTATTAATGTTGTCTTTGTACTTTTTATTTTCTTATCATTGCATGGTATGCACTGAGAGACAAAAATATTATTTTGAAATAATCTTTTAAATTAATATTTTCTTCAAACATGATGTGTACAGAAGAGGAGAAAACCCCAAATATCTTGGGTATAAAGACTATATTAGTACATATCTTGATCAACTCTAACTTGAGAGCATCCAATATGTAAAATGACTTTGCTGATATAACTTTAGTTTCATCATTGAGATTTTTGGTTGTTGCTATAGGATCTTGGCAAAATCATCTGTATTCTTACTTTGAATACAGCTGATTTGATTAAATGATATCCTGATTCATCTCTTAGGAACCATCACCACCACTTCTGTAATAGTCTCTTGTTTCTTTCTCATAGGGCAGGTACGCCCTATGAGATGGGTATCCTAGGTAAACTTTTTAAATCGTTATGTAGTTTTGCTCTCATTTATTCTCAAGACATATGAGTCAGATGTAACTTTCTAAGCTTGCTACTGATCAATAAAGGTTATTAAGAAACAACTAGTGGGCCATATCATGATGGGAGTGGCGTTTTGCTTAAGCAGAGACACCCCCCTCCCCATTGATTTGAGTGGGGAGTTCTGTTTAAAAATTGGTGAGACGTGATGATCTTTCATGTTTAAAACCCTAGAGAAAGTATTAAAGTTTACAGGGATGTTACTTTCCTCTGGATACAATAAATGCAAGCTTAATTAATTACACAGTAACAGACCAGTTTAGACAATATTAGCATGAAACAATTTAATAAAGTCATACTTTTAGTTTAAAAAAAAATGTACTTACCTCATTTTTGCCAAGATGGACTGGGTATATTTTGGTTTGTTTTAAAGGATGGTGCTGATTAGGTGAAATCAATTCTGTATGGATCTGTTGGAGGTGAAAGGAATTATGTAACTTTTGATCATGCATTTGCTCACCAATCACCCAAGATTCTGTCACAGTCATATATTTTTGTATAAAACAAGTGTTCATCTCAACAACTGATGAATGTACACATTGTTGGCAACTGTCCATCTTTTCCTGTGGTTCAGCTGAAGAGTTTTCATTGGATTTCATGACCACTATAAAAATGCATTGCTAAACCAGTATGTTAGAAAGAAAAATGTTCTTAGCTCAAGCATATTTAGCTGCTCATTGCAATATTATTTATTTGTATTACAGTAATACTTACAGGCCCCCATTTTGATAGGTAGTCTGGACGAGTTTGCGATCTAAATAAATAAGATAGTGTGGAAAGAGAAAGAGAGGCACAGAAAGATGAAGTGACCTGCCCAAAATGAAACATCAGGTTGGTGACGCAGAGCTATGAAAAGAACTCCAGTGTCCTCAATCTCAGTCCAATATGTCATATCCACTAGACCACATTAGAGTACATCGTGGGCTACCATAATCACCGCTGGTTCAGGTGATAGTCTCCCATTTTTCCAGTGCATGCCTTTCATGTTCTCCATCTCCCATGTTTATTGGTTGATTTAGAGGTTAAAGGGGAAGCATGTATTGTGATCAGTTGGTTTTACGATTTTTCCTGTCTCATCTGAAGGCAGGTGAGGTGGAGATGGCAATAAAAGTTCAGGGGCAAGAGGGTAGATGGGTTGGTAGCAAAAGTGAAAGGGCAGAAAAGAAGGATGGTCTTGTAGTTAAGGCACTAGATTGCAGTCCAGGAGATCCAGGTTTAGTTCATAGTTCTGTCACAGACTTCCCACACGACATTGGACAGGTCACTTGTGCCAGTGAAGGAACTAGGGATCTCCTTGCCTGCAGGTCATTGCAGGATTGGGGCCTTAATCTCTCTGTCTAGTGGCATCCTCATTGTCTAGAAAGGGAAATACTTCCTCTCTCTGTCTCTGTTTAAATTATAAGCTCTTTGGGGCAGGGTTATTTATACTCTGTGTTTGCACTGTGCCTAGCACAATAGGGCCACAATTTTTGTTGGAGCCTCTAGTTAGTACTCATAGTGAATAATAAGGGTGAGCACTTTATGGGGTATCTGTGCACTGCAGAGGTGGCATTTTCCATGCCTGCAAATCAGAATGAGCATTTCATACATTTTGGATGGAAGACAATCATAGAAGTGTAGGACTGGAAGGGACCTCAATAGGTCATCTAGTCCAGTCCCCTGCTCTCAAGGCAGGACTATGTAATAACTAGACCGTTCCTGACAGGTGTTTGTCTGACCTGTTCTTAAAAACCTCCAATGACTGAGATTCTACAACCTCTCTAGGCAATTTGTGCTGAACTACACTGACAGAAAGTTTTTCCTAATGTCCAACCTAAACCTCCCTTGGTGCAATTCAAGCCCATTGCTTCTTGTCCTAACCTTGGAGGTTAACGAGAAAAATTTTTCACCCTCCTTCTTGTAACAACCTTTTATGTACTTGAAAACTAGTATGCCTCCCCCTCACCCCCCGCAGTCTACTTTTCTCCAGACTAAGAGGAAAATTAGTGAGGGTTTTTTTTGTTAAATCTGTCTGTGTGAGGAACGTAGATAGATACCTGCTTCTATGTTTGGACAACAGAAATATGGGAACTTAGAAGAGGAAGAGCTAGCATTAAGTTGTTGAACCTATGCTTCCATATCAACAAAATAACTTATTTTAGGTTATATAAACTTTACTGACAGAAATGCAAATTGGAAAGTCTGTATATTTACAGCACAGTCTAGTGATCTGAACATGTGACAGACAGGAGCTCCTGAGTTTAGGTTCTGGTTCTGATTCTGTGTGGCCTTGGAGAAATCACTTACACTATTTTCAAAAGTGACCCATGATTTTGTTTGCCTCAGTTTGTGGGTGTCCAGCTTGAGACACCATTGTGCCTAACTTTTGAAAGTGCAATTCCTAATGAAATCAATAGTAGCTGCTGCTTATCAGAACTTATCGGCCCAGAGATGTTTCAAGATGGTCTCCCGTAAACTGATACAGCTGCAATCAATGTGCATTTTTAAAAATGTGGACCTTAAATTGTATCTCAGATTCCCTATTTTCAAAACAGGCATTGTGATACTTGCCAAGATTGTTGTGAAGATTAACTAGTTAATATTTTTAAAGCACAATGAAAATCCAAACATAAGTGCTATGTGTTATTTTAAAACTGTTGGGTTTCCGTACATTTGTGTTTACTTAATGACATACAATGGGCTGTAAATGATAAATAAGGATATCATAGATGAATCTCAATTTAAGATATTAAATTAGAATTAGTATCATGGTGCTTTCATGTATGAATGTGCTGAACAATGCAGCAAAGTAGGATATAAAATTCCACTGCAACTGTATTGGACTTCTTCCCACATTGAAAGTCTCAACATTCCTTTGTAAGGAATATTTACCTCTTTTAAACAAAAATAAAATACAAATACTGAGAAAGTCAAGATATGCGATTTTAACCCCCCTTTTAAGAAAGAATTCTTCTGAAGCTGCTGTCTTTCTGCCTAGACCGTATCTCCCTACCCATTCTAATAATCAGCATTCATTTTATGAAAACAATTCATTAAAAAAGAAACCACAAATAAACTAAATTATTCATAGAACAGCCACTTCACATCATTGCCCCAATTAAAAATACCTTCCATATTATTGCATTTTATTGTATCCTTACCTAGAATGCTGGAGACCGTGAGCCAGACAGCTTATTTGTCTAAGCCTTGATTTACATAAGGAAGAATAGAGATTTTTTAACCGAACATAAGAAGCCTGTACATTTTTTGTAAACTCAGTCAGCTTGTACTGGTTGTATTTTTAAGTCAACAACATTGATAGAAAAACCCTCCTTTCCTCCTCCCAACATAAGAGACTCAGCAGAAGGGCTGGAACAAGCCCGTACTACCTTCCCTTTCTGTAGCATAGTACTTCCTGCTGGATGAAAACACTCCTCTTCCCAGCAGGCTCGAATTTGTAGTTCGTGCTTTATCCCGACCATAACAGTTTGTCAACCCTACTTTCAAGCAAGCTTTGATTCTTACAGAGAATCAGATATTTTTTGCATGTGTTTGTTTTCAGTGTCACAGATGGTACCCGTCTGTTTGATGGGAGGAGAAGTTCACCTTGAAATGGACCTGAGAATCTATAAAACTAAATTTCCCTAATTTGCCTTATAGTCTTTATTATTAAATCTCTTCCTCATTCCAGTTCAAATACAAATATTTCTCTATAGATTGCTGGTCACACAGAAAAGCAAGATATAATTATGTGAAGTTCATTTGGATAGAAAATTAAAGAGGAAATGTACATATCTAACCTATTCACGCCTTCGTTGATACAAATACTATTTTACCCTATAGGATATTATAGTACAGTGAGGATTTTGCAGCCACCTTCAGTAGGTTTTATTTAGTAACAGCATAAATCTTTCAAGAAAGCGTTAGGATTTGGCTGCCTCTGAGAACTCTGACTAAAATGCATGGAAATGAAATAGCTAAAGAAATTGCTGTATAGAATGCGTCCCTAGTCTGGTGTCTGTGTGGGCGGAGGGAGGCTCCATACAGCTGTCTCGCCTATCAAAAGATGAAGGTTTCAGAGTAACAGCCGTGTTAGTCTGTATTCGCAAAAAGAAAAGGAGTACTTGTGGCACCTTAGAGACTAACCAATTTATTTGAGCATAAGCTTTCGTGAGCTACCGCTCACTTCATCAGATGAAGCTTATGCTCAAATAAATTGGTTAGTCTCTAAGGTGCCACAAATACTCCTTTTCTTTTTGCAAAAGATGAAGGTGATCTGCAAGCAAATGCTTGCTTTTATTGAACTGCGCTGTCAAGCTGCGGTGTGTAGGGGACTGGGTCAAGCAGCGAAGCTATGCAGTAAAAAGGGGATCATTTTGATTTAGAAAGGAGGTAGTTATGGGCGTACCACACAGAGGATTCTGGGTGCGGAGAGAGGGCAGACTCAAGGAAAGGTCATTTTTGAACATCCAGGAAAGGATTCAGGACGGAGAAGCAAGGTGTAAACGCCTGCAGCAAGGAGGAACGATCAGAGGCATGTCTCCTCCGCAGGCTCCGGCTAAAAGAGCTTTGCTGCGAGCGTCAGCACACAGGACCGCAGCACCCCACAGCCAGCCCAGCGAGCCCACGCAGGCCCGCCGGCAAGCAAGGAGGAAGGGAACGCGCCGGCAGACTCAGGCACTAGCTTGCCCTCACCCATCCCCGCCCCTTCCGGATAGAGGCTGGGGCCATTGTCCTGCCAATCGCCCCCGTCTCCTGGTCTAGCTCCGCCCCCAAACGTGGAACTAGGTTTCTGGCCCCGCCCGTTCGCTCCCGTGGCGTCTGCGCAGGCGCAGAGCAGGTGCCGGAAGTGTCGGAGGCGGATCCCGGCGCGGCAGCCGCGCCGCTCCCAGCCTGCCCTGCTCCTTTCCGGGGTCGCCGGCGCCGGGAAGATGTTGCCTTTATCCATCAAGGACGATGAGTACAAGCCGCCCAAGTTCAACCTGCTCAGCAAGGTCTCGGGCTGGTTCAGGTGAGCGGCGGGGCCCGGGCCTGGGGGGTCCCCTGGGGCGCGCTCCCCGGGGCTGGGGGCAGTGGCCGGGGTGGAGCCGGCGGCCCCAGGCTCTGTGCCTGGGAGCAGGAGACCGGGAAGCGGCGCCCTAGGGACCCCCCCCACCTGCGGAGGGAAGGGGCGGCGGCGGCTCCCCCCCGGGGTGACGCTGTCAGCCGCCGTGCCCTGGCCGTGCCCCGGGCCGCCGTTGCCCTGCCCCGGGGCCGCGGCAGCGAGTGACCGCTGTGCCGTGTGTCTAGGTCCATCCTGTCCGACAAGACCTCGCGGAACCTGTTCTTCTTCCTCTGCCTCAACCTCTCCTTCGCCTTCGTGGAGCTGCTCTACGGCATCTGGAGTAACAGGTACCGGCGCGGCAGGGGGGCGGCTCCCGCAGCAGCCAGTGCCACGTCTACTGGGCCGCTGGGGCCGCAGGCGGCGGCTCCTCTGGCTTTGGGCTTGGAGTGCGAGCACCGGCAGGCCGTGTTTACGGGCGGGGGTGCCCCTGAAGTGGGGGAGGTTGAGTCGGGGGATGTCAGGGGCCCTGACCTTGCCCCCCCCCCCCACCCTCTGCTTCCATCAGCTTCAGGGCTATGCTTGTCTCTCAAGCCCCCGGCAGGGCAATGGCTCTATATCTCAGATTGATAACCAGGCTTGAGTGGGGCTTTTGAATGATTGAAGAAAGATTCCTACAGCATTAGCTTTGTGATGGCAGGGTTGTGACTCCCCCTTCCCTGACATTGCACCCTGCTAGTCTGAGCTCTTGTCTACACCTGAAAGTTAACTCGGATTAAGGAAGGGTGTGAATTGAAAGGTGTATAATGGCCATGCTTATACCCCAGTAAATAGGTATGAAAATCGGGTAGCCAGTTCTGGTCTCTTGGGTCCATCTCTCAGGTGTTATCCTGCATATTGCTGAAGAGGGCTTCTGACCTCGTCTCCTCTGCTGTGTCTGCTGGGTTCAGGGCAGAGGAGTAGTGGTGGCTCTGGGGTGCACTGCACCATATGGGGATTGCTGCAGTTGCCCTCCGCCGTCCCCCACCTGCTACATGGATCCTTTATCTTGGAAAGTGAAAGTGTTGATAAACTGACAGCCAAGAGGCCGAAGTAACACTGCATAGAGTGCCCTTATCTTTGTATCCCTAAGTGGAGTTGAAACATCCTGGAATAGGTAAACAATACATGCCACTAACTCAAAGCTAGACAAGACACAGACAGGACAAAAGCTTAATCAAAATGGAATACTTCAATAGTAAAAACTGAAATTAAAAAAAGTGGAGTGATTTTTGGTGGTGGTTTAAGGTGCTCATTTGACACCAGTGTAAATAGAAATAATCTATCCCCTTTAAAAGGTAGAGTACAAACAGTGGCAGATTTCTTTGCACCATGGATGTGCCTCTCTGTTGACAGAGGGACTGTCCCTAAGATGAGAGATTTCAGTCTTCGCATATTCAGTTTTTGGATTCTACAGAAACTGACCACAAAGGTGTCTGTCAGTGCCAACAGTGGATCTCTGCTTTCTGAACTCAGATTTTGGTCTGACTTCACAAACTGTAAAAGGTCCATCAGACTAACTGTTTTCTGTTGTGAGCCTTACTTAAGCACTAACCTAGAGGTGAAAAGCTCTTTTTCCTGTTAGCCTTCTATGATTGTTTTTAAATGTCTCACTGAACATATGGTAAAACCCTTTGCTTTCATCAAAAGAGTTGCTACTTCAGCACGGTTCGGATGGCACAGAACGGCAATTAATCCTTTAGATTCGCCTGACTTTGACTTTGTAGTTATTTTGAGAATTGTGAATAGTTTGCTGTGGGCATAATTAGACTATTCTGGTGTGGAGGAAGGGTTGATGTTAGAGATTTCTAAAACTGATCTTTTGAAGGATGTATAACAGGGCCAGATGATCAAAGGATTTCAAATCTGATACTTGATATTGTTGCCTTAGGTATGTCCGAATATTCTGCTCACATCTCTGCCCTAATGGGAGAAGCTAAGAGCAAAGTCTCAGATGTTGGAAATGTTCACTAGAATAGATGTGGTCAGAGAGAGTTGTGTTTGAACTGTTTTATCATTGTAGAATTAAGCTCCGAAAGGTTGGCATCTATCGGAGGCTTTTCTATAGCACCCATTATCCTAGTATACTATTTAAGGCCCTGATTACACTATGGGCGCTACAGTGGCACAGCTATGGCGCTATAGCTATGCTGCTCTAGCACTATAGTGTAGATGCTTCCTACAATGATGGAAGAGGTTTTTTCATTGCTGTAGGTAATGCACCTCCTTGTGCAGCAGTAGCTAGGTCACTGGAAGATTCTGCTGACCTAGTGCATCTATGCTGAGGGTTAGGTCAGCATAGCTACGGTGCTTCGGGATGTGAATTTTTCACACCACTAAGCCCCAAAGCTCTGGTGTCCTAACTTTTAAGTGTAGACCAGGTCTGAGTGTATATTGTAATCAGATATGTGATTGTATTTTATGTCTTTATTCTGCAATCCCTTGCTGTTTGCCAAAAGAATATATTTTATCCTATCCTATTTAGGAAGCTGCTTCTTCATAAGCACACTTGATGGCCAAAGATGTTCACCTCTTTACTTAGAGCTTGTATATACACGAAGTTATTCTGGAAGGTGATCTTATTTCAGAATTAATCAGGAATAGCTATTCCTAAATTTGAACCCTACCTTAATCTAAATGATCTTTCCTTTGGGAAGAGAGCCTTATTTGAGTGTAAAATCTTTGATAATTGGAGACTGTGAGCAGCAGATGTACCTATGTCATAAAAAATATTGCCTCAGGATTCCAGGACATTGCACTACAGCTTCATTTGATATGCTAACTTTTTCCTAACAACTAGGAGGAAGGTAGAAGCCTTTGTTTTCCTTCCCATTCTAGGCATCTTGGAACAGTCTTCCTTAGATACTAGTTAGAGAAAGAAATGTTCAATTCAGATTTAAAAAGTTTTAGAAATAACCTCGTTTGAGGGATTAGTTTTCAAAGGAGGATGATTCTTCAGTAAAGTAATCCTAACACCACCCTTCCTGTGATCTTCCTCCTAACTAAGGTAGTTGAACCTGTGTGCAATAAGTCTTATGGCTATAGAGGGATTGCTTTTCCAGCTTTTAATTGGGGTAAGAGGAATGAGAACTGATAATTGGTAGGACCAAAAAAGACTTTTGGAACTGTAATCCTAATTCCCAGTACACTTGATTGATTTATAAAGTCTGTACTTCTTGTATTTCAGGGACTACAAAGTGACCTATCAGAACAACATTTGAAAATATACTTCAGTGTCATTTTAATCACTGGTAGCTAATTTTCAAGTGTATAACCCATTCACTCCTAAAGACTATAACCTGTTTTGTTCTGAATTTTAAATTACAGACCAAGTGTTTTGGGGGTTATTTTTAATCTAGATCAGAGGTTCTCAAACTTCATTGTACTGCAACCCTCTTCTGACGACAAAAATTACTACATGACCCAAGGAGAGGGGACTGAAGCCTGAGTCTGCCCGAGCACCACCACCTAAGATGGGAGAAGGGGGAGCCAACACCCAAGCCCTGCCACCCAGGGTGGCGGGGGCCAAAGCCCAAGGGCTTCAGCCCCAGGCTTGGGGCCTGTAACCTAAGTACTGCCGCCCAGTGCTGAAGTTCTCAGGCTTTGGCCCTGGGCGGTGGGGCTTCGGCCCTGGGTCCTAGCAAGTCTAATGCCAGCCCTGATCAATGAAAACGGGGTCATGACCCAGTTTGGGGTCCCGACCCTCCATTTGAGAACAGCTGATCTAGATCTTTTTGTATCCTGTTTGGTAAATATTAACCACATGATTAATTTATAATTAATTAATTAATGTTATTCATTTAAATTTGGGTAGCGTGTCTTTCCTAATTTCTTTTAACAATATTTGTGAATTTAATGTTGACAAAAGATGCTGAAGTGACAGGCTTGGAATAGGAACAACACAAATGGCAACAATTCAAGTTTGCCCATACTGGCTTGGAAGGCTCACCTTAAAATGTGAGAATAATCTGTTCATTGACTTCCTTTAGTGAAACTGCCAACAGGTGTGCTAGTTGTAGAGGTGGTCTTCTGTGATCTGTTTACTGATAACTGAGACAGTCAAACCCATTTCATGTAGACCGTCAAAGAGTCAGAAATAGAAACAACTTTTACTTCTGATTTGGGTTGAGTTTGAAATGATAATCAGTAATAAAAGGCTATATATTTCATTACTAATCTTGTAAAATTTACATCCCGTTTCCTTTAGTAGTATCTTCAGAAGTAAATGTCCGCTAGATTTTTAAAAGTGGCTAAAATATTGTTTATGAAGATTAAAATGTTCATATAAATCAAGAATAGTCTTAATGCTCATCAGTACAGCTTTATCACATCTTTAAAAAAAAATCTTATAATGAAGAAGACTACAGTAAGAGTAAGGGTAAGAGCTGAATCTTATGTACAATACAATTTCGGTAAATTTACAAGTGAGTACGTGTGTGGTGATTGGATATCTGCGTCTAAATTTGTACTACTTTTATAGCTTTATATTGAAAAGGATTAGAAAACCAGGTGTTGGTTTAGGATGGTAGATGCTAAGGATCAGACACGTTTGCATTAAGAAGGTTTTTATCTTAGAAGGTCTGATCTTTATGTAAGCTTAACAAATAAAATATTCGTGCCAGACTGTAATGTTCTGCCAAAACATTAAAGTTAGACCAGTGCTGTGTTGTTAAAAATCTCACCTGGAAAGTGCAGTGAGAACAATTAAAAATAGCAATGATCAAGTGACAGTTTTCAAATAGGTGAATCCCAGCCATTTAGGGCTTTCTAGATCAAAATCAGCATTGTAAACTGTATTTGGAAACCAGTAGGCCGCCTATGAAGTACTGGTTACATGGTCATGGTGAGATGAGCCACTTAGCATACCATGTAACAGCTTATTATCTTCAACTTCTGGATTTATATGACTGTATAGAGTGCTTGGCAGTTTCCCAGTTGACTTTTGCAATCTCTAGCACTAATACAGCAATAATTAACTGCACAGAACATTGTGTATGAATCACTTGTAATATGGAACAATGAAAATAAGTTTTTAAATCACTAGTAACACGATGCTTATTGTGATAACTTTTTATAGGCCCAAATTCAAATTACATTTCACAGTCCAAATAAATAGGCATATGCCTATTTATATCTTAAATGTCTGTTTTTAATCTCCTAGAATGAAGGCGTTGCCTTTTAGAAAAGAATTCTGGCAAAGAATTTTACTCAGAGTAACAAGTATTTCAGATATGCATGTTTTCCCAATATTTGTCTGAGGTCTGAAAAGGGAATATAGAGAATGTGGACACCTTTGGTTTACTGAGTGTGAAAATAAGCAGTTGGTTGCTACCTATCTTTTTTTGTTCATTGTCCATTTTTTTTAAATAAAGGGGGAAAAATTCAGTTTACATACTGTAATGAATGGCAGAATTCAGAGAGATGTTAATAAATAGAGTTAATAAATAAAGTGCCGGAAAACATATTTTTGAATAATATCTCATTTTACACATCCAAAATGATCTTGTGCCTGATACTTATACTGTCACTGCTTTGGATCACTTACCTTGCCTGTCTTCATGTATATGACCCAGTTTTGTGAAGATGTTTTTAATTAAAACATCTTCATGCTTTACCTGCTAGTTTACTTTCCCTAAAAAAGCAAGGATTCTTTATGCCATTAACCTATGTGTGGGATGTTAAAATAGGAAAATACCTTCCCTCCCCGATGTTTTCTTTCATATGGCCACAACTATTTACAGCATCCAAAGGATAATGGATGTAAATAGTAGTAATTGTAGAACTTTGCCAGTGAGTTTGAGAACGATATTACTACCATTTCTGCTTGTCTTTTGAAAATGGGTCTTGATCATCACACACACAAATCTGTTATTGTGCAATATTAGAGGTACTTGATAAATTAAGTGTTCTGGTAAAGTTTCTACTTGGCAGTGGTCACTGCAGGTATAGCAGCATCAAATAAAATTATTGTTCAGTTTAGCTATTCTGATATCGCTATACAATTGATGGCTGATGGGAAAAGCTAAATATATGTAAGACTTAGCATTTTTTTTCTTTACCGCTATGTTTACATATGACAAGTTCAAACGTTTGCTGTGGGATTTGGAATTATGATTCCAAAAGCGTGATATTCCTTGTGGTATGTCACTGAATTTAAAGGGTGCTTCTTTATGACTAGCTATGGAAAAATTTTTCTGCTCTCCGCCCCCCCCCCCGGCCATACATTATTGCTGTTTTTTATACACCGTGACAAATTACTTTGTGCTTTGATTTAAGAATTAGTGGCACCATGCTTCTTGCAATGACTATGTACATACAGCCTCCTAGCCATTTAGAACATGTCTTGATAGCATCATTCTGTTAAAAATAATCTTTGTAATGACTACAAAAGCTTCCTAATTATGATTAGCTTCTAAATGTAGTGGGTTGTTGTCAAGGTTCCTTCCCCACTCTGAACTCCAGGGTACAGATGTGGGGACCTGCATGAAAGACCCCCTAAGCTTATTCTTACCAGCTTAAGTTAAAAACTTCCTCAAGGTTCAAACTTTGCCTTGTCCTTGAACCCTTTGCTGCCACCACCAAGCGTGTTAAACAAAGAACAGGGAAAGAGCCCACTTGGAGACGTTATCCCTCCAAGCCCTACACCTCCTTTCCTGGGTAAGGCTTGATAAAAATCCTCACCAATTTGCATAGGTGAATACAGACCCAAACCCTTGAATCTTAAGAACAATGAAAAAACAATCAGGTTCTTAAAAGAAGAATTTAATTAAAAAAGAAAGTAATAGAATCGCCTCTGTAAAATCAGGATGGTAAATACCTTACAGGGTAATCCGATTCAAAACACAGAGAATCCCTCTAGGCAAAATCTTAAGTTACAAAAAGACACAAACAGGAATATACATTCCATTCAGCACGGCTATTTTACCAGCCATTAAACTAAAGAAAATCTAATGCATTTCTAGCTAGATTGCTTACTAACTTTTTACAGGAGTTCTGAAGAGCATTCCCGATCTGTTCCCGGCAAAAGCATAACGCAGACAGCCTAACCCTTTGTCCCATGTTCTCTTTCCCCCCCCAGCTTTGAAAGTAACTTGTCTCCTCATTGGTCATTTTGGTCAGGTGCCAGCGAGATTATCCTAGCTTCTTAACCCTTTACAGGTGAAAGGGTTTTGCCTCTGGCCAGGAGGGATTTTATAATTCTGTATACAGAAAGGTGGTTACCCTTTCCTTTATATTTATTACAGTTGTATCTAAATATATTTGGATAAATTGAATTTGGCAGTTTAGGAGAGACATTGGCTGTGCAAAATGCTAAACTGGTGTACTGTCCTTTGAAAAGAAAAGATTTGCAACTTCTCACACTTCAGAATCTTTTTGCTGCTATGCTAACCAACTGCATATGATAGATATTTTTTCCAGGTATAAATGCAATAATTTGATATCAGTTCTTGTGTGTTTATAAATTCTTCCAAAGTGCCCCCTTGCTCACAAAATATACTTCTGAAAAAAATGAAAGACAAGTTTCTTACTGAGCAGTGTGCTAGCAATGTAGCAGTTCTAGTCCCTTTTGTCAAAACACATTTAAGAATTCTCTTGACAAACTAGAAATATTCAGGATGTACCCTATAATCAAAAGCAGTATTTTAAAATCAATTCACTGAGGAGGAACTGTAAAATTAACTAGTCTGAAATACTGGCTTTATGATACATTGTATTGGATTTTTTTAAAAAGAGGGAATTAATGACTTTTTCGCAACAGGAAACAAAACTTGCTAAGTAGATTTCATTTTGTACTTCTCACTTGAATGGTTACTAAGATGTAAAACAGAAGCTCCTATGTTGCAAGATTATCTAAATTTAATTATATCTGATGTATGGCTGGGATTTTCAAAGAAGCCTAAACGAGTTGGGTGTTTAGCCCCCACTGAAATACAAAGGGGATTGAGTACTGTACCTACCTCATTTAGGGTCTTTTGAAAATTCCAGTGTTCATATATATATATCTAGCAAAACAGTATATATTCTAGAGTCTGAAATAGGTTAATTGAAAACAGTTATGTTTTTGTATAGGTAACCTGCTAAAGGGGAAAATGTGGTTTGTGCCATTTGTTGCTGACTTTTTTTTTAAAGGTAAAGAAGGTCTGAAAGGTCTCTTTATAAAATTGCTTGTTTGCCTTTTTTACATTAGAAATTCAGGTCCTGTCTGTATTTAAAGATTAACTGGAGGACCACACAAGAGCCAAGATAAAGTTGAGCAATTTCAGAAGAAGTCTTAAGTAAGGCTACTTAAAATTCTGGATTTGTTTTTTAGTTAACATCTATTTAACCTTAATTAGTAATCTATAATAGAAGGTTTCTTTGCCCAAATATTAAACTGCCTTTCCCCTTAAATTTAGTGTTAGATATAACAGAAAACATTTCTAGGAACTCCCAGATGTCTTGCAGCACAATCAGAGAAGAATAGATTTTTCTATTCTTGATAGGTAAAAAAACAAAAGCAAACTTTAAAATAAATCTGGCTGTTATACATCATAAATCAACAAAAGTACACAAGTCCATTTAAAAACATTTTCTGACCCTTAAATATTTTGTAATTGTGCATGGGGGAAGTTTTTGGTGATTCTTTGAAATGGCCGCTGCATTTCCATGTAAGCTTAGCTCCTAATCTTCAGTTCTGTGAAATGGTACTAATGTGACCCTCATCATTCACTGCTTTTATGAAAGCATTAGTACTGGAAGGTACATCAGACATGTGTGAAAGTGCAGAAGTAACTTTTCCTCAAAGAACCACAGAAGTAACCTTTCTGTTATTTGGCCTTTACAAAGAAAGCTGTTTGGTTAATTATGTTTGTGATGTATGCACATGGATTGCCTTGCAGGAAAACTTCCTTTTATTCTAAATGTAATGTTACAAATGAGTCTAACCCAACATTTGAATGGAATCCATTGCTTTCACTGAATGGCATTAAGAAGTGGGTGCTGTTTCATTTCACCCTAGTCCAGGTGCTGCTATGAAAGATTAATTTTGATTTGAAGCAGATGCTGATATTGGTTTAAGTCTCCTTCAGAGAATATCTGTTACTGCTGAGTTAAAAATACAATATTTCTTCCTAAAGGAGCTGCAAGTCTTTCCAGCTTGCTGCTTCACACTATTGCAGCTTCTGGCAGCATGATGTACATTAGGCTCAATTTACTGCTCATGAACTCAGGACCAAGCAAAGACTTAAAAGAAGTTGCAGGCTGCTTGAATTGTCATTTGGGATTCCTCTCTTCCCCACTCCTAAAACAACAACATTTTTGAATTATTAGATTTTATAAAAAGTCTTTAACATGAACATGCCCTACCTACCCTACTATTGTGCTTGTTCCCTGCTATGTTAGCACTTCTGTAAACACTGGCTGCTTGAGTTACTGGAGACTCTGTATTGTCACAGTTCAGTAATGCATAATGGCTTCTGATGTTCGTATGCACTGTAGAGAGGCATTTGAATGCCGTTTTATGGTGCACACCTTACATGCAATCCTGATAATGCATAGTACCCAGTATGCACATTTAAAAAAATTAGTTGCCTGAAATGATTGTGTGCTGTCTGAATGTATTGGGAGCAATATCACACGTTTGGTTCAAGCTTAAAAGTAAATTTGTACTCTGAAAAATGACTACATACAAGTGTCACCTTATTCAATGCATCTGAACCTTACTCAATGCATAGGTTACGCTGTCAACCACGTAGAACTGCTAACTTGTCCCAGGTTGTATAATGGGCAGGGTGTAGGTGGCGGTGCCAGTGACGTCTGCTGAGTCGGAGTAAAAAGCAAGAGCTGAGACTAGTTGCCAAGCCAAGTCAGGAAAGCAGATAGCATGGTCAAGCCAGGATTGGATCTAAGTCAGGAGTAAGACGGAGGAGAAAAGACAAGGTCTGTAGCAGTGGCAAGCCAGAGTCTGCATTGTTGGTCAGATGGTTCCTTGGAGCAGCCTCCAGGCTTAAATAGTTGATATGCACCAATCAGGCGACCACTGGGTTCAGTTGCGCTGACATCTTTGGGCGGTACTTTCTGCAGTGACTACCCCTCCCGTAATGAATGGATGGTGCTTTGCCTGACTCCCTAGTGGCACTCTGGAGGTGTTGGTCGCCCACGACTCTGCAAACCTGGGTTGTAGACCTGCGGATCCTTACAGGTTGGATTAAAAAATGGATGACTAAAAGAAAGAGATTTTTTAATTTAAATTAAATACAGGCTTATTTTTTAAATTATGGCAGCTTTTGGTAAGGCCTAAACTAACTGTCATATATTAAATAATTTAAATAAAAGAAATTAAGCAAAGAAAGACAAACCACTAAACTGGTGGAAGTCACTGGCTAAGTGACTAAACCATCTTTTGATAGCAGTAGTCTCTTCAGCAGGTGCAGAGAGAATATTTTCTCTTTACAGTTTATTCGACTAGTTTAGTTCAATTACTTGTTCATTCAAAGTTAAGAAACCAAGTGGGAGCTGAAAAAATGGAATAAACCTATTAATAAAAACTGAGAGAATGAGAATCTATTAGTTCTAAAATTTTGAGGGACATGATGACCCAAAACTATCAGTTCAATTCACTAACTACAAATAATACTTCCTTTGCTTGATAAATCAGTTAATTTCAAGTGCAAAACCTTTTTATCTAAAAACTTTCTGAAACATTTGACTTACCTATCAAGTACATTTAAGATATTTTTATTTAACTAATAACTACAATCATCTGTTGCATATCATAGACTGTGAGCTTTCTGTGGCAAGAACTGTCTTTGTGGTGGCTTTTCTACAGTCTCTAGTACAGTGGTACTCTAATCTTTGTTTGAATCCTTACTCACTGCCACAATAGTAATACTAAATATAGTAATGATTCATGTGTTTGCTTTGCTTGACACATTTTTCTCCTGCTAGCACAATAGGATCAATGGAATTATTGAAGGGGGGAAGGAAGTGGACTTCTTTTCTGACCCTTATATTGAGAGAATTAAGTTTCAGTTGCCATATCTTTATTCTAAATGATGCACAATCAGATTTTCTTTTATATATTTTTAAATTCTAGATTGAGTTGACAGAGTTGCCTACTTTTTTAAATTGCCATCTTTTTGCCTGTAACTAAGTGACTATGATCAAGTTCTTGAGACAATAAACATGGAAACTTGTTGGGTTTTTAGCGTATAATGACCCTTTTAACTTTGGCTTCTAAATGTTATGTGTACAGACTTAGGAAGTCTAACCTTGTTTTCCAGTAGTAGAATTTTTCCATGTGTTGTCTAAAGCATCATAACTATTCTTAAAGGCATTATATGGGAGTTCTGTAAGAGGTAAGCCAGATTCAGATAGCCCCACCACCTGACGGTTGCTCAGTAATTTTCAATAGTATTTATAATCTCAGACACAAAAGGAACAGGAGTGTGCACTGCTAGGGTGGGTGTTGGGCGGGAGGGGAGTGTTAAAAGCACTTTGAATTTCAAACTTAATATGGCCTTATGGAACTAACTGAAATATTTCTGCTCCTTTCTAGTTTAGGTCTAATATCAGATTCCTTTCATATGTTCTTCGACTGTACTGCTCTACTGGCTGGATTAGCAGCTTCAGTCATTTCAAAGTGGAGATCAAATGATGCTTTCTCATATGGGTAAGAAATTTTAGCTTCTTATAGCATAGGAAATATATTTTCATAAGTGCATAGGTAACACTTCCTGTTGCCATGCCTGAGGAAAGTGTAGCATTACTAGTTTTTGTTGAAAAATTTTGGGGAAACTATTGAAATCAACTTCATTTAAAAAAAAAAAAAAGGCGAGGGCAGGGGGAAGAATATTGAACTAAACTTGAACTTCTTGAAATTGGCACATAAGTAGCCAAGTGTGTCTCCTACAGAAGTGTAGCATAATTATAAATAAAATTAGTGTTGTGTTTCTGGGGTGAAGTTTAAGACCCTTCCAAGAACTGTTTGCTGATTGATATTAATGGAATCACAAATCATGTTGCAAAACAAAATGTCACATTGTATATTGTTCAGCTGCTAGCATCCACCCTAATGGGTGATAGCCAAAGTTGAAACAGCTTTTCTTTTTGGACTTTGTTTATCCCCAGTCTTAACTTGAATATTCCCTATATTGGAGTACTGCATACCACACTAAGCTAATTCTGCTTGCCTTTTTGAAAAATGGAGTGGTTGAAATGCTGGTTGTGTATTTTAAGAACAGCAGTGGCGGTCCTAAATGAAAATTAACTTGTTGCTCACATGCTAGTGGGAACAATTATCCAAATAAAACTGTTAACGGTGGGCAAAATATTGCTTTCGTGGCTCTAACCATCTACCTGCGGCATGAAAATATTCTTCCCCTTAGTGGCTGATCTTAGTGGGGAAGATTTTAGAGTATTGAGGAAAGCTTTATTCTAGTTCCTGTCCGTGTAAATCCCACTTATGGTGCAGAAACATCCCTTGCGTAGGTGTTTTTCAGTAAGGGTTGCGCAGGAGCCCTTCATGCCCACTGGTGCACTTCACCCTGCTCCTCCTCTCTGGGCATAAAGGGGCAGCATTACCTGTTCATCCACAGTTCCTTCTAACTGCTTTTTGGCAGCGAGTGGGGACATTTTGTTATGATTTCGCTGTTAGTATAGTTTGTTACTGTTTCAATTTATTAGCCTTATAACTTTGTATTAGTTATTTAGTTCTTGGCTACTTAGTTTAAACAATACATTTATTTTTAAATTTAATAGGGTCAGTAAGATTAGTCAATTACCTTGTCAGTTTCAGACTTTATTCCCTGCTTGCCAGGATTCAAGTTGTACCCATTTACAGAAAAGGACACAGTCCGTCATCTTTGTGGGGAGCAGGGAGGTCTCATGGAACTTTTTGAGGGGACATCTGCACAGCTTTTATAAAATGCACCTAGAAATTTAGAGAAAACAGACTGAGTCTCTTTCTAATGGAGAACTAAGACCTCAGTCAAGCTGACATGCTAGAGCTTCAAGGACTCTCAGGCTTAATGGCAGTGACCCTGTTTGTCAGTGCCCCAGAGACTACGGAGGTAATGCCAACTTCTGTGACTCCTAAGAGGCATCGCTCTTCCTTTAAGCGCTCTAAAGCGCGTCCAGTTGAACAGGCAAATGCTCTAGCTGCCCACAGGCTCAGGGACCATGTAGACAAACCTGCAGTTAGACTGAAGTTCCCTTCCCTGGTACTGCAAAAGAAAAAAGGCAGAGTCATGGATACTGAGGGAACTGCTCAAGGCCGCATTGGCACAGATATCTCCAAGGAAGAAAGTAGCTCTGCCTAATCAGCTTCCCTCAGCAGGCCAAAGAGATTGAGGACTGACTTTTCAGCATTTTTTTCCTCAGTGCCATTGCAGCAGCAAGAGCAGTCATAGCATATCCCAGTACAAGCAGAGGCTTATGGTACCAGGACACTCACATGCTAACTCCTCCATACCAGCTCAGGGAGCCACTAGGATTGTATTGGCTGCTGCAGTGCTGAGGCTATAATTTTCAGGCAAGAAGAACCTGTCAGCAGTGGTACCAGACTCCTCCTCCTTTCTCGTAAGTGTTGCCAGAGATGCTTTCAGCTCTCCATTTTAGGGACATGGATGACATCAGAATAACTCCAGAGTTATGCTCCCCTTTATTGGCTTATTCCCCTCTTTCAGCTGGATTGAAGACTATCTGGACAGCCCAGGATACCGATCATGAAGATATCACTACATTCTGGGAGCCATAGTCATGGTAAATTGTCTACTCCTCATACTTTAGCAATGCCTTCTTGTGCAATTCCCCACTCTGAAGACTCTTCATTGTCATCTGTGACTCTTCCCAAGCACCCAGTAGAGACCATTCACCAGAACCTCGTCCACCTTCACTGTCTCCTTCTTGAGCTAAGCTTTAGGATAAAATAGTTTATCCTAAGGACTCTACCTTTAGACCCCCATTGCAAGAATCAGCTTTCATTCCCTGGGGACAGCCTCCTTAAGCCCATTGCTTATGGATTTCAACTAAGGCCTTATTGGCCACCTGGGCCGCCTCATTCATGGCTACCAAGTCTTTTAGTCTCCCAAGAATCATCTTGAGAAAGCCGTCAAAACCCTGCTCTCTGCCAATACCTCAACCAAATGTGGAATCACAAAATCTTTTGAGGAAGAGTGCGGAGAAATTCACAGTAACCCTTCATATACACCTCTTGCTATACCTACACCAGATGAAACCTCATCTGTGGGATGATTTTAAGACCTATCAAGAACTTTTAAAAAGAATGGCAGACATCCTGAAACAGCTCCAAAGGAACTTCTAGGACGACATACAAGTTATTTGATATCTTGCTACCAGCTGCTCAGAGCAGAATAGCTCTTCCAATTGATAGAGATTCTCGCTGCTGCCAAAGAATTATGGGCAAGCCCATACTTTGAAAAGGGCTGAACGAAAGTAACGAGTCCTTTCTAAAGGATTTGAATATTTTTGTTCGCGTTCATTGCCGTCGTCATCGTTAGTCACAACAATTAGTTAGAGCCAAACAAGCTTACAAATCTGTCATATGAGAAAAAGGTCCCCTTGGCTGCAAGGTTTGCCCTTCAACATCCCTTCAGGTCAGGATGGTGAACTATTTAGCTCTGTTGGCTAGAAGTAACTATGCAGTGGGACAAGGCAGCAGATTTTTCCAACGAACTATCACTTGATTTAATGGAGGAGTTTAACTTGATCTGCTCAGAGGGACGTTAGATTTCTAGAGTCTTTCTCCATGCAGAGCTTTACAGACGCAAGGTCAGTGGCCACTGGAATTGCCATGATGAGAGACTCCTGATTGTCTGCCTGAGGTCTACCTAAAGAACTGTAGACTATGGTACAGGATTTACTGTTTGATGGAAAAGACCTGTTTAGTGACACACTGCACCCTTTGAAAGATTCTTGGGCCATGCTTAGATCTTTTGGCTTTTATATTTCCAACTCTAAAAGGTTACAGTATATTAGAATACTTCTTGACAGAGGTTTCAATCATCTACATCCTTGCACCATCAGAAACAACTAAATCAGTTTAGAAAGGGACAGAGATTCCTAAAGCAGAAAGCAACTTCTTCATATACTTCTCAACCATCCCAACAACAAATATAATGCTTTAGTCAAGGATACCAACCCAATCTGTGGATCTGTATCTTCCCCACCCCAAGGATGTCTAGACTGTAATAACCTCAGACTGTTGGGTCTTGCAGGTCATTCAACAAGGTATGCCCTACAATTTTGCCATGGTACACCATGCCTCCTCCCCACCCCTTTTCAGGGACCAATCTCACATGATTCTTGTGCACCAAAAGATACAGTTTCTATTAGAGCTACATGTTGTAGAGCCAGAGGTGCTTCACTTCAGAGGAAAAGGATTTTATTCCCTTTACTTATTGCTACCAAAGGAAAAGGGGGAGTGGCAGTCTTTAGTAGCTCTCAGGCTCCTCAACATGTATATGGCCAGTCCAAAGTTTTGCATGGTGACTCTGGCATATGACATTAGATCCAATGCACTAATTCAGTACTCTCAACTTGCAAGACACACACTTTCATGTGGTTGTATTTCTGTTACACACAAAGCTTCTCCTCACTGCAATACTGAAGGAACATCAGTTCAGGGTCGTCTCATTTGGTCTCTCAGCTGTATCTTGAATTTTCATGAAGTGTCTGTTGGTGGTAACCACTCATTTACATTGTCAAGGTATTTATGCACCTACACCTTGACAGTTGGTTAATCCGAGGCAAATTAGCCAGTAGGTCTCCAATTTGGTAAAATGGATTCTGGGCCTGTTCTCAGAGTTAGGATTGAAAATCAACTTAAAGAAATCTCAGTTGATTCCATCCCAATCCATAATATTTATTGGAGCTCTCCTGTGCACTTCTGCGTATAGAGTAAGATCAGTCCACACACTGTCTAATCCACCGTATGCAATATTCCATGCAGACGGGGTCACCATGCAACTTCACCCTACGTTTATCCCTAAGATTGTATTGGACCTTCATGTTAATCAATATATACGCTTTGGTCTATTTTTTCCATGGCCTCACTCGTCCCCAGACGTCAGATGGTACATTAGTACTATCTTAGTAAGACAAGTTTGTTCAGAAAATCTCCTAGGCTTCTTAAAGCATGTGGCAGTGCATCTAAAGGCAGAGCAGCCTCCTCTTGGAGATTATCTATATGGGCTGTATCAATTTGTCATCCATAAATTACAGATACCAAGTCAAGTTACTGCTAGTTCTACTCAAGCTACCTTGGCAGCATGCTTCAGCAGAGTTGCAGTCATTGAAATTTTATAGAGCTGTGACGTGGTTCTCTACCCACTGACCAACCACGACTCTCCCTAGTATCAACATCTGGAATGCATGCTGA
This sequence comes from Chelonia mydas, assembly GCF_015237465.2. Lineage (NCBI taxonomy): Eukaryota > Metazoa > Chordata > Testudines > Cheloniidae > Chelonia > Chelonia mydas. Next base: position 69,018,432 of record NC_057854.1, on the reverse strand, counting down.
TTGGGATATGCTCAGCTTGGAAGATAAGCTCCTAGCTCCCACTACCTAAATCACTGTAACTGGGAGCCACATGTGCAGGAACATGAAGAAGAATTGTGGTAAACTGTTGTTCTTCAAGAGGTTCTGTGCCTATGACTCCCAAGACCCACTCTCCATCTTTGCTGCTTGGAGACTCCTCTTGAGACTCTGGGCAGTGAAGGAACTGAGGGAGAACAAGTTGTGAGGAGGTGCATATGGGCATGAAGGGTATATGCATGATCCCTACTGGACACTGTTCTTTGAACTTCAGAACACCTGTGCAAGGGGCGCTGCTGCACCATAAGTAGGATCCACATGCACAGAATATCTCAAACACTTACCACAAGATAAGGAACCATTTCTTTTATATATATCTGGTATCTGAAAAACCGTAAACAACTGGAGAAGGGGAAGCAGCCTATTATAGTGTTTATATCAGTGGACTGGAGTCAGGGGTGAAAGTGAGCTGGTACGGGCCAGTACTGTGTACCGGTAAGAACCTGCACCGGTCCATACCCAGCCCACATTAAAGCATTGCCATGGCAGTGCTTTAATGTCCCTGCCCCTTTTGCCTCCCCTGTCGGCGGCCCTGCTGGTAGGGTCCGTACCGGCAGGGCCACCGACGGGGGGGCGGGGGGGAAGGGGCAGCAATGTTAAAGCGCTGCCGCGGCAAAGGACCGTCCTTAAAGCGCTGCCGCTGCCCCTTCGCCCTGCCGGCAGCCCTGCCGGTCGGGTCCGTCCCAGCAGGGCCGCCAACAGGGGAGGCAAAAGGGGCAGGGACATTAAAAGCGCTGCCACAGGAGCGCTTTAAGGATGGTCCTTTGCCACCGCCGTGCTTTAATGTTGCTGTGCCCCCCCCGTTGGCGGGGGCCGCGGCAAAGGACCCTGTAGCGCTTTAATGTTCCTGCCCCTTTTGGCCCCCCTGGCCGCCGATGGGCGGGGCGCAAAGGGAGCAGCTGCCCTGGAGCTGGCGATTTAAAAGGGCCCGGGGCTCCAGACGCTGCTGCTGCTGCCGTAGCGGCAGTGGCGTCCGGAGCCCTGGGCCCTTTAAATCAACATGGGACATCAGCTGGGCGGTGCGGGCCAGCTGGACTGGAAGGGCTGGCTGGGGGATGCTGACCCCGCCCTCCCCCAGTTCCCCCCCTTCCACCTGAGGCCCCACCCCTTCTGGGGCTGGAGGCTCCCCGCCCCAGTAAGTGGCCTCAGTTACTTTCAGCCCTGACTGGAGTCAAGAGACATCAGTTCTACTCCCCACTCTACTACTGGCTGTCTGAGAGACCGTCCAGGTCACTTAATATTGTGCCATTTTCCTCATCTGTATTATGGGGATTCTCTCCTCCCTATGTAGTACACTTTGAGATCATCTGAAAAGTGTGCTGCAGTGTGGAAAATAATTTAGTGTATTTTATATCCAAGCCAATAAAAATCAGGTTAGTTGACATTCAAAACTCCCCGTCAATTCATACATCAGTCTTTCATTTCAAAAATTTGGTTATACATAAGCTACAGTAGGGGGAGGAAGGAATAAACCATAGTCCAGTCCATAGCACCATCCTGCCTCTGATATACTGAAATTAAAAACTCTCAACACTTCTGGACGTTCAGTTTATAAAAAGGAGAGGTAACATCTGGTATTGCTGATTTGATTCTAGGTATGTTCGAGCAGAGGTACTGGCTGGTTTTGTAAATGGTCTGTTTCTGATCTTCACAGCATTCTTCATTTTCTCTGAAGGCGTTGAGGTATGTTCTGAGGTCAACTGCAGTCAATAAATCTCCTCTGAAAAAATGTTTACCTTTGCAGAAGCTGCATTTCTGTTTAGGAGTGTATATTTAAGGGGAGAAGACAACCTAAGCGTTACTGTAATGGATGATGAGTAGTCATATTTGCAACCAATTAAACTTGTGTCATCTGAACAGAATAGAGAAAATCTGCTGGAGTCAGTGTTGGATGTACATGTATAAATATCTTCTTTTTTCAGAGTGTCTGTATTAGCTTTAAGAATAACGTATTTTGATTGCATGAATGATGCTAACTTCTGTCAGATCTACCCTTTTCTTCAGCAGCCAGTATGGTATTCCATGGAATGGCTCTTCCTTTTCATTATTAAAGGAAAAATAAGGCTAGAAAAACAAAAGGAAACCATTTGGGCATTTTATGTGGACAGAGCATTCTAAGTAAGAAGTTAGGATTAGACATTTGTCAAAAGGAAAGAAAGGGATAAGATTGTCAAACAGCAGCGGTAGTGTTGATTAGGTTGTGAAGAAAAATGAGTGAGCAGAGAAACTGGCTTTTATGCTATTAGGAGGTAGTGTTAATTTTTGCCTGGAAGAGGTCTTGAATAAATGTCACACAGTAACAATCTGAACACTTGCAGGTATGTTTTCTTCTTTTCTAATGACAGGTAGCTTATTTGTTTGATAGTAACAAAAGGTAAAACTTTCAAAAGCAGGAAGTCCCATTTTCACAGGTGACTTAGTTAATCAAAAGTTAATGGGACATAGGCTCGTAAGTTACTTAAATGCTTTGGAAAACTTTACTCTAAGACTACAAAAGCTAGCCAGAAAAAATACTAACCCAAAGCCTGATATTCAGTGTGGAGACCACCAGGAGGCCTCAAAGCAGTCTCTTGATAAAATGGCAGCTTGTCTTTTCTGCTGGGAATGTGGGAGTGGGTTTTTCCTAAGAGTGCTCCCCCTGGCCCATGCTGGGGGCCTCATCTTTTTATACTGACCTCTGGTAATAGGCAGTCCATTCCCTCCCACTCACATGCTAAATGAGCAGGCACTTCTTCCCTTTTTAGCCCTTTTCCTACTCTGTTAGAGAGGCTTGCAGGATTAAACAGTGTCAGAGGAAGCATTGCTGACTACAAAAAGTAATTCTAGAGTGTTTTAGTGATGTCCGTAATAGGTTCTGGTAAACTTGTTTCCGTTTTTAACATAGGATTTAGGGGTAATTAAAACTCCAAGAAAATAGACTCTCAGCTGCTCCTCTTACCTCACCTTTTGAGAGAAAAGAGGTATTCTTCAGACTGAGAAATAATTTTACGTAGTCCCAGTATAACTGAACTAAAATGTCTTGGTATTATTTTGAGCTGAATAATGTCATAACAGAATATAATGTAGAAGATGATAGTGAAATGTAGCTCTAATACCATTTGAAAAGAGACATACAAAATATTTGGTGACTTACTTCCAAACAAGGAGAAATATAGGTATTGAGGTTTTTTAAGTTTTCATAATTCTTCTAGAATACCAGCGTTCCTAATTCATTATCATTAATCTCTTGATTTGGATATTGTATCAGAAAACTCCTGCATCAAATCAGATATGTAATACTGTCTATTTTCTGGAGTTGCTTCTAATTGTGTGGTAGGATTATAAATGATACACTAAACTTTCTTCTTTTTGTAGAGAGCACTGGAGCCTCCTGATGTGCATCATGAGAGACTTCTTCCTGTGTCTATATTAGGATTCCTTGTGAATCTTATAGGAATATTTGTTTTTCAACATGGAGGCCATGGACACTCACATGGCTCTGGTATGACCGTTGTAATTCTCATTATCCTTTCCTCATTTGTGTTCAGTTACAGTTAGCCCTCCAACCAGGGTCTGCATGTTGCATGTTTTATGTCTTTCAGTAGCAAGCCTATTGAGTCATGTACAGCCTTGGCTTTTTCAGTATTACTAAGATAGTGTCCATTTTTCCTCCTTATTGAACTCCCAATAATTGGAAACCCAAAAAGACATTAATCTGCTGTCTGGAACGTGTAGTTTATTGTAAGAGACTTGCAAGAATTTTCATTTCTACAAAAGATTTTTCTCTTTAAATAGGAGACTGAAATGGCCTCAGGTGGAGCATTTTACAGGAGAATAGCTGAACAAAAATCTTAAATCGAAGAGGAAACTCTTTCAGTAGTTCTTGCAATTGTTTGGCATGGTTTTTCAAATTAAATTCAAGATTTATATACACACATCTGTTAAATGTTTCTGAGTTTTTGCTGACATTAGACTTTCTAACATAGTCTGTGAACTGTAACTCATCCTGATAGATGGAAGTAGTGTAAGTATTTTACACACCTTTTAATGTGATTGATTTTAAAAACATCATAGTATAAACGCAAGAAAAGTATGGCCACGTTCACCTCACAGAGCTGGAAGTGTGTGTTACAGTCATGCAAAAATGTATGCAGGATATTTCAGTGGTGGTCTAAAATGGCTTGGCTCAAAAAGAAGTAACATATAAAGCATTTTGACTTCCTTGTTCAAGTTCAGTAAATATTTTATGCCGCAACGTAACTTGGATTAATTTAGATTTTGAATTATGTGTATTAGTTTTTCTCTCTCTGATCTACATGGAAAAAAAATCTCTTTTCCGTGTGGAGCAGGTAGATATTAAGTACTTTAGAAATGAATGAAAGCATACTTTTCTTTAATATTCACGTACACAGTATTCTGACAGTGATATTTATTTATAGGGCATGAGCACAGTCATTCTCTATTTAATGGTGTTCTCAGCCATGGACACAGTCACGGAGGTCACGGTCACAGCCATGAATCCAAACATGGCCATGGGCATTCTCATGATCACAGTCATGGGAAGAGAGACTCGCACAATCAGGATTATTGTCATGGTAAGTGTCTGTCTGAAAACAAAGGCCATGCACCAGAGATGGTATGTGCCATTAAGTTTTACTGGCATAGATCTTTGTGGATAGATGAGAAGATGCTGTCAGCTTGCTTTAGCCAGCACATATGGAAGAAATGTTTCTAAAAGGAGAATGCTAGTGGTATGTTCTTATCCACCTAATGCATCTTGTGGTAGATCTGAGTCAGTGCTGCTTCTTTTTGCGGCATATAATTGTTGTTTCATTGTGAGCTTTGTAGTAAATTCAGCATTGCAATAATGAGAACTAATCTAATACTTGTGAATTATACTAATATTTGTGGTAGTAAAGATGCAACTTTAACTGTAAACTTGTTTGTGTAGAGGAAAACTTAAAGGTATCAGCTTTTCAAAAAGCCCTTAACAAAACCAGCTCGAGTTATGTCATGTAGTTCATATTACTTTAATAAAGAATTATACCTGTTATATTGGTTTAGCTATGCATACAGCTTGGTTACATTAAAAAAGATGTGTCCACCTAAGTATTCACATGTGTATGCAAAGGTTCAAAGTATAGTTTCTGCTTTCTCTTGTCAGGACTGCAGCCTCCACTGCAATCCCCCACACTTTGTGCTTTCAGGGATCCGCATTTTATAGTACATTTTATGCACATGTGCATTTATAGGGTATAGTCCCATTTATTCGAAACCCTATTATCCCAACCTCTGCCCCCTTCCTTGTCCCCAGGCTGCATAGGGAGCCCTTTGTTGCCATAGCCCTGCTCATTCAATCCACAGTTGGGCTGCAGAGGGCTCCCTGCACTGCTACAGGAGCCATGCAGTAGCAAGGTGGTCTCCGTCTTAGCCGAGGGCAGCAATGGCTCCTGCTCCTCGTCGTCCTTGCAATCGTTGCGGAGGGTCTGTGCTCCATTATCCGAACCTCATCATTATTCAGATTCCCCCCTTGTCCCCCAGCATGAGATACATACCTTCAGCAGCACATGTCTCATGCTGAGGGACAATGAAAGAGTTTGGATACTGCAGAGATCTGGATAATAGAGTTTTGGATAAACAGGAGTAGAGTGTGTGTAAAATATAATATATACACACACTCCTATACACGCACACATATACACAGGCTTCCCCTTCTCTCCTCCCTCTCCCCATCTTGAAATTTCAGCTTGCTCTTTACCTTCATTCTGGTACAGCAAATACTAAATTTTCTAGCCAGAGATATGACTAGTCATCATGAATAACCTTATGGTGCACTCAAAGTAGTTTTTCTTTCTGAAGCTTAACAGAATTGATAAGTTTAGAAGGATACATTGTATGTGGCTTAACTTGCCAATAATTGTCTCTACAGATGATCACTCTCTTGAAGGGGCTGCAGGATCCAACAGACAGATTTTAGAAGGTATGACAAGAATAACCATAGTGGGTTGTTAGTTTAGATAATAGACCCATTTAGATGCTGGCTTTAAATTCAGTGGTGTTTGTTATTATAGGTATTAATAATGAACAGAAAGTTGTGTTAAGTGTCTGGTTTATTTTCTTCAGAAATTCAATGTGAAAAGTTTATACAAGTGACATAATTTCTGTATTTTAAGTGCCTATCTCCTATGGCAGTACATGCTCTGGAAAGTAATGAAATAGTAAGTAATATCATACTGGAACAAATTTGAAAAGCTTTGGCCAATATTTTGGATTTTAAAGGGTTGAGGATTGCGGTACTTAACTTCACCTTTCAGGAAAGTGAGAATATGGTGAGTGAATAACCATCTTGTCTAGCTAAAACAAAACCCCCAGTAACTTAGCTCATTCTGGACACCTGGATCAATTCTTTTCTTATAACATAAATTGGGAATAGGGACTGGGGCTGGTAGAGAACATCTCTACACCCATGTCCCTGTGGGCATCTTGCAGTCTAAACGTCAGTGCGGGACAGTGTTATATTCTTCCGTCTCCAAATAAGTGGAAGGGTGAGGAGGGAAATTAGGAGCTGCTGGGGAGGCTAGGTAGGGGCTGACAACGAAGCTGCCCTAGTACTTTGCTCTTTCTGGCTTTCTGTGAGCTATTCTGCAGCAGCTGCTGGGTTGTCTATACAGTCCATTCCATGGTTTTGTCTGCTGCTGGGCAGGAACCACGGTCATCTCTTGACCTCTACCCCGCCTCTCAGAATGAAGGATTTGGGTGATCTCTAGTAATTGAGGGGATTTGGGGAAGACTGTTAAGGTTATCTCCTGGCAGTTGCTACAATCTGTTCAGGGAGAGTAGAAGGAAACTCAGTGGCTGTGCAGCTTCACTGTCTGTGGGCCCCTCTCTTCAGCCCCACAGCCTTTGGCCCCATTTACCTAGTTTTCCACTTATGCTCGATCACCATAAGAAAAGGATGCTTTTACTCTTCCCCAAGGTCTGCCAGATCCCTAGGGAAGGCATACACAAAGGCTCTCTATCTGCCACCGTCCTCGGTCTTGTCTGGCTGTTGATGATACACAACAATACATGAGCTCCAAAGGGGACATTTGGTTGCATGTGTGCAGCTTAAACAAGAATAATAAGAGAAATAATTACTTGAAAATTGATTATTTAATCACCATTGGCCTGACCAAACCACACGGAAGCCAGCATGTGACATGTAACTTTATTTCCTTGCGTTATACTTGACATAAAGAAATGTATACTTGTGGTGTCTCTTATCGGATACTTCTGTGGCTCTGGGGTTATCCTGTAGTTGTTAGATATATCACTTGCAAGGCAACAGTCTTATCTGATCTCTTCCACCATATGTATTACTTTAAATTTCTCTCTCCCCCCCCCCCCGCCCCCCCGCCCGCCCAGCACATTAAAGTGTTTGTGAATGGCTATGTTTCAGAAGCAAATACATAACAAGAATTTTAAAAAAATTCTTTAAGGCAAATTTCTGGCCTGTTGGTCTTAACATAGGATATTAATTAGAATGAAATGTGAATTTAACAAGACTGGTTATTCAAGGTTTTCTTACATGTTTTATCTTAATGAATAAAACTTAGTGATACTGGATGATTATTTAGAATATATTTTACATACCTCGGAAGCCATCTTCCTGCTTGTTGCGCAAACAATGCATCGTGAAATGAACACTAATGCAATTATTTTACCTTTCTTATTTTGGCAGAAAAATTTTAATTGAAACTCTCAGTAAAGATATTGAAGTTGCTCTGTGTTTTGTTTATAGCTTTAGTGTTTCCTTATGCAAACAATTTAAAAACTAGCTTGAGATTTTAATTCTGTTGAAAATGTTTTTCTTAATCAAATACAAATCTTTTTTCTTTTTAATCTGGCTAGATGTTTATGGGTGAAATACTTCAAGCTGTGAACAATTACTTATTTTAACAGCAGCTGATGAACTGTGACTGTACCAATAATTGCCAGCAGAGAGCTCCACAGGCTTATCTTTGGCTTGCTACAAAGAGTTGGCTCTCAACTGTTTTAACCTAAAGCTATATTTGCCCACATATAATCATAATTTATTAATGCAAGAAATATTTTTAATTTGTATTGACAGTGAATATGTAACTTGTAAAACATAAATATCTCGCAAAGCTTTGCAGAGCTCCTGCTAGAAAAACTTATCTCCTCGAGTAGAAATGTTGCTTATGGATCACCGGGGTAGAGATTTGACTCATCTGCTGTATTATGGCCTAGCCATTGGATGAAGGACTTCTAACTGGTTAAATCTATTCTGACATTTAATCCCCAGTTCAGTTGATGGTGGTAGTCAAGAATATTCCATGGCATGGCCACATTAAAAAAGAGTTTCTCTGAATGCCTTAGCTACTCTTCAGGGTATAGGACCTAATTCTGTGCTGACTTACAGGAAGCCCTTTAAATCAACATCAAATTTGCTAGCACAGTTCATGTTGTTGTCTGCTTTTAAGAGTTCTCATCAAAATGTTTCCACCAACTTTTTTAAGGGCTTTTGGTTTTTAAGTGTTTTGATTTTTTTTAATGCTCTTTTGTAGGTGTATTTTTACACGTTGTCGCAGACACTCTTGGAAGTGTTGGTGTAATCATATCAGCTATACTGATGCAGAACTATGGTCTAATGATAGCAGATCCTATCTGTTCAATGCTCATAGCTCTACTTATAGGAATAAGGTAAGTGTTGATACAAATGACTAAATAATAAAACATTCAGTGACCCCGTTACGTTGTTTGAATCACAAGCCTAAAAACAGGGGTAGGTCTGTTTTAAAAACAAAATTACAATGTTGTGTCTTGACAGTGAATCTTTTGCTCTAAAATAAACCGTTTCCTCTCTTTGGTGGTTTTTTCTATTCTTTGTACCTGTTCTGGTTTTTCTTGCTTGAATCATCTTTATCTTTTTCAGCAATCGCCACTGCTGCTACATAAAATCTGCATCTCTTTGTTTTATTAGCCTAGCGCTACAAATATATTGTTCTGATCCATGTTGTAAAACGCTTCTCTCCCTTTGTGCAGTACATGATAATATAAGCTGAGGTACTATACTAGGAAGTGGAGCAGAATAGCTTAGTGTAGTGGGGTGCAGCTTGCTGGTACAAGATGTGGCCTGGTCCTTGCTGAATTAAACTTTCACGCTCATCAGAGAATGTTGCTTGACCCTTTTGTATTTATATTCCTTAGGCTTTGTGGATACTCTTTTAAATAGCACATGCTGGGTCATTTAAAAAGTTGAGGCATGCAATAGTAGAAGATGGTGAAGTGCCATATAGTTCCCCATTACTGCTGTTTACTGAAATGATTGTAAATAGAAGTTAATTGAAACCAGAGTTTTCAGTGGCACTCTTCTGGTAATTTCTTCAGTGATGGTAGAGGGCAGAGTATTTCAGCTTCAGACAACTACTATAACCGAGCATTTCTAGTGTTTAACAGGCAGGTGTTATCCAGTATTTGAATGGCTGCAGCTGTACTTGGGTACTATTACCATATATGGTAATACATGGCAGTATTTGGTGGCAGTCTGATGTGACTCTCCTGTGGTATCTTTGAGACTGGCGGATAGTATGTTTTAAGCATTAACTTTTCAGGGATGCCTAAAACAATTTATAATAGTAAATTTTAATAAACTGTTCTATTTTGACTGCATTTCTTAATACCCATGCAATACACAGGCATTATAACAGTATACTTATTATTTTCTCCTTTTATCAACACTAGCTAAATTATTTAATAAGTTTAACTAAGCAATTGTACAAATGAAACTGCTAAAATACAATATAACTAAGAAAATTCAAGTTGACTAATAGGAAAAAGATACAGCTAAAGTGGAAGCTTAGTGAAATGCTATGATTTTTGTAGACTAGTATTCTGTGGTTTTTAGGGTCCAATCCTGTGGAGACTAATGCGTGGGCTTAACTTTAGCACTGTGCACAAAGCAAAGCAAAAAATACCATTTAAGTGGAGTGGGAATGAGGGGACAATAAATGACATTCTTTGGATACTGGAAGCTGTTCGCTGCTACTTTAGTAGAGATTATATCAGTTTATGTTGTGGGCATAGGAATAGCATGTCCTATTTAGATAAGAGAATTTCCAGGCTGTTGTAGCATGTGATGAAAGGGCTGGAGACCTGTTCAAGGTGACATAATGCTTAGACAGAAAAAAAATGGAGCAGTTGGCAGGGTTGTGTTGGCCTTCGTGAGAGGCTGCTTTAAATATTACTTTGCTTGCCCAGGATCATTCTGGGGTCTTTGCACTGCGCAGGTTGGCCACTAATTGGCCACATCCTCGGCATAAAGCAGCTTGTGTTTCAGTCTTTGCCAGTCTAGCCTTTTGCAGCAGGGACAGATTAAATGCCTTTTCATATAACGAAAAATCTGAAGTTGGAAACCAAGCCTCTGGTGCTTTTGCTGGGGACCTGGTCAGTGAGATGTGTGATACTCTCTTCCTGAATTAATCTGTAACGCCATTCTCTTCTCCTCAGGACTCACTTCTGCAATCATGACTACAAGAAATCAGCCATTCAATGATGCTAGGTTGTGTGCAGTAAAGAATAACTGATCTTATTTATTTTTTTAATAGGAGAAAGGTCAGCTTCAGTTTCTCCCTTCTGTGTAACTGCATAATCTTTTGCTTCATTTTGTTTCACACTTTTGCATCTGGTTTCAAATGACTTTAAACTCTTTTGGGGTAGGGACCATGTTTGAGGTTAAGATTTCATTACTTTTACTAAAAATAACTGTGACAGACAGGTCATGGGCAATAAACAAAAATTCACGGGAGTCTGTGACCTGTCTGACTTTTAGTCAAAATAACCGGGGGACAGGGTTAGGTAGGGCAGGAATAATGACAGCTGAAGTCCCATGGTGATGATTTGGGGGTGCGGGGGCGGGGGAGACGGGACTGACAGGCCAAGCCCCTGCCATGTCGGGGGTGGGGGACAGCGGTGGCTCCAGCTGCCGCAGCCACAGTAGGGGCACACAGCCCCTGCTCCAGAGGTGGCCGCAGCTGCGGGACAGGGGCACGCAGTCCCGGTTCCAACCCCAGCCACAGGCGCACAGTCACAGTTGCAGCTGGGGGGAGGGGGCACAGCCACAGCTCCAACCGCCGTCGGAGGGCAGGGGCGTACAGTTCCACCTCCAGCCCTGACTTCAGCCATAGAGGTCCAGTAAAGTCATGGAATCCATGACTAAATTGTAACCGTAACCATGTCTAACTAGGTGTTCAGCATCTAGTATGGGGTGGCCAAACTGTGGCTTGCAAGCCACATGCGGCTCTTTTACCATTAAAGCGTGGCTTGCAAGCCCCCCTATTCTCCACCTACCAGACTGCGGGGGTTTAGGGAGGGAGCTCAGGACCTCTGCCTTGCAGTGGGGTGGTGAGGTAGGAGCTTCTGTCCAGCGAGGAGGAGGGTCTCGGGGCTTCAGCCCTGCAGGGTGCACCAGCCGGGGCTTGGGTAGGTGTGCCCCGGCTCTCAAACTTCTGATGATTGTCGTATGTGGCTTGGAGGGTCAGTAAGTTTGGCCACCTCTGATCTAGTACAGTGTGTTATGTCTCCACGATGAACACTATACCTGCATACCGATTCTGGCATAGCCCTATAGCGTGGGCCTGGTCTATACCTAAAATTTAAATCAACCTAGCTACATTGCTCAGGGGTGTGAAAAATTCATGCCCCTGAGTGACATAGTTAAGATGACCTAACCCCAGGTGTAGATGCACCTATGTTGACAGCAGAATTCTTGGAGAGGTGAATTAACTACAGCGATGGGCGGGACGAGAGGACAGGATACACTTTCCATTGCTGCATCTATGCTACAGACACTGCAGCATCATTGTAGCTTCTGCAATGTAGACATAGCCATGGACACAACATATGCTGACAATGGTTGTATAGGACACCATCTATCTGAACGGAGTTAGCTATAGTAACAGAAGCCCTCTTCTATCAACATAACCCTCAATGTAGGTGCAGCTGTGTTGGCATAGCTATGTCAGTCAGGGGTGTGAGAAAACCACACCTTTCACCAGTGTAGATATGCCAATATGAACTCCAGTATAGACACAGCTGTATTGACAGAAGAGGGCTAACGCCCTTCAGGCAGTTGGTGGAAAAAAAACACTGGTTAGTGTAGGCTGTGTCCAAGCTACAGGGCTATGCGAGGGGAGGGATAGCTCAGTAGTTTGAGCATTGGCCTGCTAAACCCAGGGTTATGAGTTCAATCCTTGAGGGGGCCATTTAGGGATCTGGGGCAAATATTGGGGATTCGTCCTGCTTTGAGCAGGGGGTTGGACTAGATGACCTCCTGAGGTCCCTTCCAACCCTGATATTCTATTCTGTGCCATAGTTATGCTAGTATAGTCTGTTGTGTAGACCTACTTTAAGTAGGTGGATGTAGCTTGTTGGCCTAACTGGGCTAGACTGAGACATACAGAGCAAAGAGAAGAAAAAAGAAGCTGGCCAATTAACTACTTAAATGAAAAGTTTTAAGGGGCAAGATGAAAATCAGCTACAGTATTTGCATAGCCACCAAAAAGTGTTATAGCCTGTGTGTATGTATGCAACGTGTGCCACTTGGCTCTTCAAAGCCACAGCTAGCAGCATTACAGCCCTGGGGTTAATAGCTGGTTGATCCTCTCAGTTGCTGGTGAGCAGATGTCTGCAGCCTGTATCCGTGTTGTTGGTATTGGACACAGCCCACACAGGTAACACATCATTTGGTCCTATGTTGATCTTCTGCTGAGTCCACAGGACTGTTTTTGACCTCTTCCCCCCCCTTGCTCTCTGGTTGGCTCAGTTCTCAGAGAGGGACTAGAGTGTGACCAGTTGGTTGGGTTGCCACTATGAACATTTTTTTTATACAGCTTTAGAAAAGCTTCTGAGCATGGGGCTGGTGGCTACCACATCCTGTTCTCTTTCCAACTGAATTACGCCTGCCCTGCTCTCTACACATGCATGGAGACCGAGTAACTAGTTAAGAGCAATGTCTCTTCCCCCCTACTTCTCTCCCCCTCCACTAGAGAAATAAAGTCAAATGCGGCAGGATTACGTGAGCACTGTGAAAACATTTCTGTTCCAGTTAAGAAGACCTGGATGAGAGTGCTTGTGTTAGTGCTGGTTAATCTATATCACTTTTAGGTCATTTGAGTGGGAAACTACTTCTCTGTGAGTTTTAATAGTTTGAGCCAATAGCTGCATCTACCTATCTTGACTCCTGTTGGAGTTCTACCTTACCTATCCTTGCTAGTCTCAGTGAGTATCTGGTTTTCCAAAAAAACCCCCCAATTTAGTGTATCATTTAGTATCGTATTATGAGTAAGGCACTTTGTTTTCTGTATTTACTGATATTTCTCCAAAACAATCCTGGATTTTTAAAAGCCGGTATTCCGGTTTTAGTAACTTTCAAACACCCCTGCCCCGAACTTCATTTTTTGGGGGACTTGAGAATTCTTTGTGGAGGAAGCAGATGGGGCTGAAGCAGAGCAGAAGGCTGCACCCAATGAGTACTAGCTCCTGGCCCTTCAGAGTGGCAGGGGAACCGGATGGCTCCATCCTGCAGGGCCAGGGTAGGAAGTGCTCTCTCCAGTGGGGATTGGTTCATACTCGTGGGGTGCACCCAGTGATGAGCTGGCAAAATCTTCACAACCGGTTCCCTCCTCACCCCACGAGGGGGTCGTGGCCCACCCCTGCCCCCCGGGACTCCTGCCCCATCCAACCCACCGTGTTCCTTGATGCTCCCCCTCCGCCCCCCCAAAGGATGCCTGCCCCATCCACCTCCCTCCCCTGTCCCCTGACTGAACTGGGCAGGAGGGTCTTGTAGGCCACCGTAGTGGGTGCCCACCCTGCCCCTAAGAGCCAGAGGGACCTGCCGGGGGCGAGGTGGGGAGTCCTGGTAGTGCTTATCTGGGGCAGCTCCCAGGAAGCATCTGGCAGGTCCCTCTGGCTCCTAGGGGCGGGGTAGCGAAGCTGGGGGGGGGGGGGGGGCTGCGGGAGCGGCCACTTCCCCCATTGATCACATCAAAAATGGTGTCCTAGGCGCTGACACCGTGGGTGCTCCGGGGCTGGAGCACCCATGGGGAAAATTTGGTGGGTGCTCAGCAGCTCCCCGCCTGGCCCAGCTCCACCTCTGCCTCCTCCCCTGAATGCGCCGCCCTGCTCTGCTTCTCCACGACCCCCCGCCCCGGTTTCCTGTGAATCAGCTGTTTGCGCGGGAAGCCTGGGAGGGCTGAGAAGCAGGCGGCAGCTTCGCGCTCAGGCCCAGGGAGGCGGAGGTGAGCTGGGGGGGGGGGGGAGTGGTTCCCCTATGTCCCCCCCCCCGGGTTACCTGCTGCAGCGTGGGCGACCCTCCTTGCCCCCCCCCCAGCTCTCCTCCGCTCCGCCTCCGCGGGCCTGAGCGCGAAGCCGCTGCTTGCTTCTCAGCCTCCCCCCCCCCCCCCCGGGCTTCCCGCATGAACAGCTGATTCGTGGGAAACTGGAGGGGGAGGGTGGAGAAGCAGAGCGGGACGCCATGTTCAGGGGAGGAGGAGGAGGCAGAGGTGAGCTGGGGCCGGGCGTGGAGCTGCTGGTGAGTGCTCTGCACCCACCAAATTTTCCCCGTGGGTGCTCCAGCCCCGGAGCACCCACGGAGTTGGCGCCTAAGGCACCACTTTTGGCCGTTTGTTAAATTTAGAAGCCCTTTTAGAACCGGTTGTCCCTCGTGGGACAGCCGGTTCTAAAAGGGCTTCTAAATTTAACAACCGGTTCCAGTGAACTGGCTCCAGCTCACCACTGTGCACCCCTCCGGGCTCTTCAGTGTGGCACTGTCTGCTTTCTTTGAGCAGTGGGGAGCAAGAGGGACAGGGAGCAAGACCCTGGCAGCCGAGACCACCTGACCAGTATTTTGTGAATGCTGAGCAGCCTTCTCCTCCAACCACACTGCCCTTCAATTTTGGTCTTTACCTATTTTTACGTATTTTTTTAGTTTAGAATAAACTGACAAGTTCCAAGGAAATGGGGGGAAAATGCCTTAATTATGAGGCACAGCCTATACTTGAGTCCTGAATTCTCTGGCCCCCCGTCCCTGTGCTCATGCAAATTACCATTTTAAGACTAAACACTTGAAATGGGATTTGTAAATCAGATGACAACTCAGCACATGCATCAATAACTTTATAAAACTGATTTACTACATGAGGTATGATCCTGAAATCCTCTTCATCATGTAACCCAAACTTCGATTTCTACTGTCCATGATAGTGGGAATAAATTACTTTTTTTAGCATTACAAATTTAAAATCTTTTGGATGTGTATGCCCATAAGGTATGTCTTGTTGGGCAAAAGGGGCATGTATTTCAGTCAAGTTCACTCAGTCAAGCAGGTTAGCCTAATACTGTTGAAAAGCCCCTATAAAATGTATGTTTTTGCCACTATATTAACAGACCATGTTGTAGCCTACTGGGGAGCCCTCGATCAAACCTAGGTTGGAACATGACTTCAGATGTGTTAGCATGCATATTTATTGAGGGTTTTCCATCAACTTGAGCTAATACAATTGAAAAATACACTCTTTTTGCCCCTCAAGACAGAGCCATTGAGACCACAAAACTTGTTGCTTGACCATATACAACTTTTTATAACTGTTTTGATGCAGTGTTGTAGATGACAACACAACTTATGGATGTTTAGATTGGAAGAACAAAAAAACTGGGAAGCATAAGCATTTTTTAAAAGTGGTTCCCCAAATCATTTTATTTTGAAGCACAGTTGACATCAAATTGCACTGTCATGTTGCTTTGGCTTGATGCCAGTGTAATGCCATGAACATCTGAGCAACATAATGGAGCTTTATTGTGTAACAACCTGACAACTTCCACATCGTGGCAATATATTGCGCTGCACATTTTCATGTGGTTTTAAAGTAACGTGTAAAAGTGCTTACTCTAGAAGGACATTCAAAATAGAGGAATAACAAGGCTTTGAATAACAAATAGAGCTTAAACCAAAAAGTTTGCAGGGGAATACACAGTTTGCAGAGGGTGGAAGTGTCAGAAAAAGGTGTGAATTGTAAAGTGAAGAGTTTGCCTATCTTGTGCACTTTCACTGTTAAAGCACTGTTTTTGATTTCCTGTCTTTAAACAGGACTTCATGTTAACTTCTTGAGGTGGTGTTGAAAAAAGTGATAGCAATGTGGTGCTCTTTAAGACTATAGTGAGGGGCTTTGCATAGGGAAATGTCTTTTTATAGTATGCTGCTTTTTAGGAGGGAACTGCTCAAGAATCGAAGTGAAAGCTAAGGCAGATGTGAAAAACAAAAGTTCAAACCTTGTAAAGAACCTACAGCATAATAAATGATGATTATCACATTTTGATTCTTGATGGCCATCAGTTTTAGTTAATGTTTTTTTCCCTTTCATTCTTATGTCTATAGGGTAAGAGTTCAACTGTATATATGCAATTAACTCTCACCTCTGAAGTGAAACTGTTTTAGGGTTTGGGTTAGAAGTTGCATCTGTTGCTGGAATATTTGGTGGTCTTGGTTTGCTGTTTTGGCTTATGTAAATTGTTTATATCTTACCCACCCTACCTCTCAGTGCCGCTACGTTCACCCAAAACCAGAAAGGAGTCCAGACATACTGTACGATACCATTCATTCTGAAAAGGAGGACAGTCTGTTCCAGTGAAGATGTGCTAATCTGTTCAGACAATATAGCAGTGGGTTAATTGAAACAAATTGTAGGTGGAAAAGGAACAGTATGCTCAAAGACACTACCCTTTTCAAATAAAATGTTAATCTCCCTACTACTGGCTGATGTATTTCCTCTGTGGGTGAGCAACTCATTTGGATTAAATGTCCACTTCAGTTTAGATTTTTTTCACTTAATGTTAGGGAATCCTGGTACCCATGTGAACAGCTCTCATTGATGTAGCTTTGGGAGCAATCTCTTGTTCCCTTTCTATTAATGACCTACATACCTCTGCTCTGCTCACAGCTTTCCACAATGGCACAGTTCAAGACTCAAGAAAATCATGAGTTGCAGTGAAATTAAGCTTGTCTTCATTGCAGAGTTAACTAGCGTTCTATAACTTGAGTGTTGCTCCTACTTTGAGTCATACGCACAAGCTCTTAATTCAGGTGTGGTAGTATTCTCAACTCGAGTTGGTTGGTTATGGTGTGAGGCACCTGCCAACACAATCACTATGTGCAGGTTGAATGTTGTTTCTGTGTAGTTGCTCTCACTTGAGAGAGGCTAACTCAAGAGGGGTTAATTTTATTGTAGAAATAAGCAGTCGTCTGCCTTAAAGACACAGCCTAAGATTCTTCACCCCAAAAAAGGTATGTTTTGACAGCAAGATCACTAATAACTAATCACATTAGTTACCTCACTGTAGAATTAGTTATCTCACTTTAGAATCCTAGTGGAGTTGAAATGCTGGTAATTTTTACCCTGTGTAGCTAGGAGAGGTCCCCGCTCCCCCCCCCCCCCCCGCCCCGTGTGTGGGCGGGGGAATGATGTTGACCTCACCAAATTACATAGGTATAAAAACTACCAGTGTCTTGTCTCCACTAGGATTTTTCTGTGAGATAACTAATGCTAGTTTTTATTTTGCATTTTTGGGGAGTGAAGACATAGCCCAACTTTCCCTTTTGCTCTGAAACATGGAGAAGCAGAGGCTTGGGGAAAGAAGTTAGAAGGAGGGAGACTTCTTTCACTCTTGCTGTTCAACTCTTGGCTGCAGGGATAAAACTGACCCTGTAAACTTCATTGTACTAATACTGTTACTTGTCAGCAAAAGTTGCCCATTCTCCATTGATGAATTTTTCTGGTGCCCTGCCAAACGGGTGGGTGTTGGGGGGTGCATTCTCAGTTAGGAAAGTTGTCTACATTCTGCAGTTTTTCTCAATCCTCTGCTTCACAGAAGACCAGTTTTGAGTAAAGATGCTGTAAGTAGCTGATCTGATTTGACATCAGGAACCCCTTCTCACCCTTAGACGTTCCTGATCATAGTGGGGACCTCTGGCATATCCTCTCCCACCTCGGCCCTGTTCACAGCTTTGGGAATGTTCTAAAACTCATTAGAATACTGAAATACAGATTCTCCCTAAACTGTTTTTGTGCATGTATTACCTGATTGCATAGATTCCGGTACATGTTTTTGAAAATTGTTTTACACGGTTTAGCTCCTTCCATGTGAGTGGCCAAGCTGTTCAAAGCCAATTTCATGGGGGTTGTGGAGATCATATTAAACTTTAATATGAAAAACACAGCTTATTCTGTAAGGTGGACAGATCCATATCCATCTTACTCTTGGGCCGCTTGGATCTTTTGCCTATCTCATGAGATTTGCCAAGTTGTCAAACAGTGTTGTCAAAACTGTTGTACTCCCTCTCACATGTAGTTAATGATAGTATACTATCAAGGTATGTCTGGGAGCTTAGAGCACACTTATTTTGCTGCCAAGATAGTGGTTTTCCCTCAAAAGAGAGTGAGATGTTCATGAATCTGAATTGTTTGCTCACTAACAAGGCTGGTGGATCGAAGGGACCATGCAGTGAGCATTGCAGTACATGCTGCTCAGGAACTGAGGGTTAATTCTGCTGGTCTTACTATTTAATGAAAACAAAGATTTAACTTTTTTCTACTCCTCCACCCCCGACAGCATCTGTGCACAAGATTAAACAGAAAATGTCTAGATTAAAATGGTCTTGTTTTTAAAATATGTAGCAAGTACCCTATCTGAAATTGTTCTCAAGCTTGAACATTATAGTACCTCTTAAGTTTCCTGGTATTCAAACTATCTTCTGGTCTTCCTGCATGGATCCACTTAAATTTAATGGGTTTCAGAAGCCACAAATTATTGTGCAGGTCCTTAACTACTTTAAGTATGGAAATATAAAAACTGTGTATTTTGTAGTCTCAGGCAACAAATATTCCAAAATGTTGAAGCAATTTTAATACCAAACAGTGTGGTCAAGCAGCTGTATAGAATTAATCAGCAGAAAAATATGACAATAACATAAAGCAAGAGGTCTCCTAGAAACCACTTTCAAAGCTACAGCGATTACAGCAAGATACCATATACTAAATACGGTACTGGATCTGGGAAAGCACATGGACTGCATATTAAGCAGTCAAAGAAACAAGGCATTTAATTGCAGTGACTGAATGGGTACAAACATTTAATTTACCAGAGAAGTTCTTTCCAGTGGATTACGCTTTCATTTTTTTCCCTCCTCCCTTCCACCCCCTTCTTTTTTAGGTAAGAACTGAATCTGCTTGGTCATGAAATGGTACAAATCAGCTATGGAGGAAGAAGTAGTATTATAAGAAGTAGTGTTATAAATGTAGACTTATGAAACCCCATTTAAATTGAAGGTTACATATATGAGAGAGACAGGGTGGGTGAGATCTTTTATTGGACCAGCTTCTGTTGGTGAAAGAGATGAGCTTTCGAGCTTCACAGAGCTCTTCTTCAGATTTGGGAAAACGTAACCAATTTACATATATAACTGAACAGTTATTACAATGGCAATACTTTATCACATTGTTTAACTATATGATTAAAATCAAGAAAAAAAATTACCAGATTTTTTTTATTAAACCCAAGATTATGTTTGGTATGGAATTTTGAGCAGATGGCCCTTAACGGTGCTTGCAAAGATCTGCTTTCACTGATGTTCAGAAAGAAAATTTTGAAGCAAGTGTCCTAAACCATTTGCAGTACTATCTATTATGGGCCACAGTTGTTAAATTGCATCCATTGCCTTGATAAACATAGGATCTGACACTGGATTTTATGATTTCTACTGCAATAGCACGTTACTTCTGCTAACTTGAGTTTTTAAACTCATTTTTCCTAGTGAAGACAAGGCAAAAGAGCTTGAACGGCCCCCAACTACTCAGCCATCGGGATGGCCAGCCAGCAAATGGTATAGCTGTACTGGAGCCACCCTGAATTGTGTAAAAAGGACGAGCAGGGGGTTGCATAGATTAAGCTAATTGAGGTTGGCCCATTTAAAAGTACAGGGGAAAGCTTCAAATTAGCTCAGTGCAGCTTGATCCCAGCTTGATCTTGTCTATACTTAGGGGTCAGAACTGTGGCAGCTGTACAGTGCCTGAGTTTCAGTGCCTTAGTAAGCTTTGTCACTACAAAGCCAAAACCTGCCCCACAAAAGGAATCCAAGATGGATGGATATTAACAGTGCTGTAAGATAAGTGGAATAAGCACAAGAAGGAAAAACTTATTCACAAATTTAATTAGCTTAATTGTGGGAGCTGGCGATATAAGTAAAACTCATCATCTAGACAAAGTCATCAACCCTCTTTTTTCAAAACTTTAAAGGTAAAAAAATTACAGAAATATTTGTGCAATTGTAAGTTTGTTGATACTGCAAATGAAAAGGGTTAGCTGCTGGAAGGAAATGATTTTGAAATCTGAATTTAGATTTTTAAGACCACGGTTTATGTGAAGAACAGATCAGAGTTGGTCCCTGAAACTCAGCAGGGATTGTTTGCCTTCAGCAGACTGTCACAAGTTTCCTTTAGTATTTAAATTGCTGACAGCCTTAATCTAACTTCCTGTTTGTGGTGTAAATAAAGTGTCTGATTATGCAGTGTTCTGCCTATATTTTTTTTCATTCTTGCTGTCCAAGGCTGTCTATTCTAAAAAACTCACTTCTTTTCCAAGAATGATGCAACTGCACCAACATTGACAATGCCATAAACAGTAATGCAGTCTGAGCTCAGGTGTTTTTAGAAATGTGTGATGAAACTCTACAAATAATTAAATCAATATTTGACAGTGAAGCAGAAAACTAGATCACTGTTTAATCTGGCGAATCTTTGGTACGTTTAGATTATTGACCAAATCTTGTTAGCCACAAACGGTGTTTTGATCTTGTAAATATCTCATACGTTGTTTTCTGTTTGATCCTTTTAACACCTTTCACTTCCTCTGTATCTGAGAGTGCGATGTGCTTCACTGCTTGCTGCTTCTGCACGATCTACACACATTTGGACATTTATGTAACTGTTCTTTTCAGGCAGCAGGTTCAGGCCCTATCTCTTGCTTAGTTAGTGCTGCTTTACAGCTCTGTTACACTATCCAGTAGTGTGACATGGTTGCCTCAACTCTTTCTATTCCCAGACGCGGTCACTATGGAAATTGCATCTTCTGTTAGTTGCATCGTTTGCAGAGTGTGCTTAAGCAAGAATGCTTAAGAGTACACTGTGGCTTGTTCCCCAGGAGGCTTCCATGCTGTTAGCTTTCCTTCTCAGTCTGTTGCCATCAAGAACTAATAGCGAACGGAAGTTCTAGTGCATGAGCTACCTCATGAGAAAAAAGCCTAAGAATTTCAAGCCCCACCATGACTAATTAAAAAAAACTGTGGAAAATATCAAAATATTAGGGATGTTTGGCCAAACTCTACTTTTTACCCTCTTATATTCTCTACCCTCATTCCTGATGGGTTGGCCCAGAAAGTAATTGTACTCACACAAGCATATAGTCAACACAATCTCAGTGCTTTCTAGTACAGTAACTCCTCACTTAATATTGTCCCGGTTAATGTTTTTCGTTATGTTGCTGATCAATTAGGGAACATGCTCATTTAAAGTTGTGCAATGCTCCCTTATAATGTTGTTTGGCAGCCGCCTGCTTTGTCCACTGCTTGCAGGAAGAGCAGCCTGTTGCAGCGAGCTGGTGGGGGATCGGAACCAGGGTGGACCGGCAGCCCCCCTATCAGCTCCCTGGTCTGCTAAGTTCCCTGTGCAGCAGCTGCTCAGCAGGCTATCAAGTGCAGGCCAGTTCAGCTGTCCCTCCCCCCACTGCGATGTACTGCTCCTGCCCTCTGCCTTAGAGCTGCTCCTGGGAGCCTCCTGCTTGCTGTGGGGGGGGTGGGGGGGGCGCTAATGTCAGAGTGTCGTTCCCCCACACACACTCCTGCCCCCCATCTCCACAGAGCGGGGGGATGGGGACATGACAGGGTTCAGGACTGAGGGAGCATGCTGGCAGTAGCCGCTATCTCAACTTCTGATCTACTTAAAAAGGCAGGTTTCAGAGTAACAGCCGTGTTAGTCTGTATTCGCAAAAAGAAAAGGAGTACCTGTGGAGTGGGTTTGTGTGTGTTGGGGGGGGGGTGAGAAAACCTGGATTTGTGCTGGAAATGGCCCAACTTGATTATCATACACATTGTAAGGACAGTGATCACTTTAGATAAGCTATTACCAGCAGGAGAGTGGGGTGGGAGGAGGTATTTTTTCGTGCTTTGTGTGTATATAAAAAGATCTTCTACACTTTCCACAGTATGCATCCGATGAAGTGAGCTGTAGCTCACGAAAGCTTATGCTCAAATAAATTGGTTAGTCTCTAAGGTGCCACAAGTACTCCTTTTCTTTTTTTTAAAGGCAGTGTACTTAGAGTAGGGTCAGTGTACTTAAAGAGGCAATGTGCAGGTCTCTCCTTCTCCGCCCCTCCCACCCCCCCACATGGTGTGTGTCTGTCTCTCTCTGCCATGCTGTGTCTCCTCCCTCCATTCCTGCTGCCTTGTAGAGTACGAGGCTACATTAACAACGTGTTAACCCTTGAGGGCTCAGCCGAGTGCTAGTTCATCATTTAGCAGTAAGGCATTCCCTGGGAAATATCCCACCCTCTGACTCCACAACCTCAACCAAGCTTCACAATCATTGCTGTGTACAGTATTGTTTGTTTAAAACTTACTCTGTGTGTGTGGGGGGAGGGGATGGAAAATCACTGGCCATAAACTCTGGATTCTCTCACTTTTAGAGGCTGACTAATACTGGTATCATGGAACCACACATATGGTGGTGCTTTCACATGGCTGGTGGAACCCCTTCAGTGTGACAGCCCTCCTTGAGGGTTACTCCCGCTCACTGGGGTAAGCCACTTGGCTTCACCACACTCCTGGGACCGCACCTCCGAGCCTTCAGTCTGTGAGCTCCCCTCAGTGAGTCCATTCGAATTGGATCTCCAGGGGAAGACTTGCACACCCCAAGGGAGCAATGGAACCCTGACCTCTTTAGTCTAGAGTGACTCTGAGGCAGCGATGTAAAACAGAAGGATTTGTTAAATGTCTGGAATACAGCACAGGGAGCCCTTAGGTTAGCATGGAGAACGGAAAACAGCCAAGTCCCTCTGGGGCTGACTGGAGCCCAGGGTGCGCTCTCTCAGACCCTCAGCATCCCTGCTTCCAGCAGACCATGGCCCACATGTAGCTACCCCCTTGGCCCCTTCTTAGTCTTTTGTTCCTTTTCCCAGGCTAACAGGGTCACCTGGTCTCCTCCTGACTTGCTCTTTGTTCTATAGCTGGCCCCACCGGCTGGCTTCCTGCAGAGGGCCAGGGTCGGCAGTTACTTGGTAGCAAATCACCAGGCAATTGTCAGGACCCAGGGCCTATCTGGATCTCTGGATTCTTCTGCAAAGAAACACCTTTTTCCCCTTCCCCTAGTTAAACTTGCAGTACATAGGGGAAATGGAGGCATGCATAATATGCATACAAAATATTCTGAAACCCCCCCCCCCCCACACACACTTTATCACAGCTGGCTTTCTGCCAAATCAGAACTTTCACTTATCTGAAATAATAGCTGTCACTTTCTGCTGCAAAGATGACTTTCACAATGCAACTTTCTGCACTACAGATATGTCTTGAGTCAGGGAACCCAGTCTCGACATAAGGCTTGTGTACATGGCACCACGGTCTGGACTAAAGGGTTGTGAACTGTAGAGCATCCTAACCTATTGCGCTCTTTAAATTCCCTGTGTAGACCCTGCTGGGTCAAACTAAAAGGTACCTAGCTCACCTTGATGTAGTCCCATTTCCAACATGTTAGTGTGAACAGGATAGTTTTTAGTTCATGCCAGCAGGATCTATGTAGGGTAGTTAGAGCACAACACAGTAGGGTACACTACAGTTCACAGCCCGTAATCAGCAGTGCAGTGTAGATGAGCTTATATTGTCCCTGGTCTGTTTCAACACTGTTCCATAACTAAGCTATATTCTTAGCCTAAGTTCAGTGACCACACTAGGGGACATGGAGGGTAAGACATTAGCTTGATTATAGAACATTTTTCAGCTCCATTGTACACTACAGACTGAAACAACATAGTAGCCAGGTTCCTTGACACAGCTGTATTGGTTATGTGGTTGGGCTTTTAATAAATGCAGTGCTGCTTTGCAGAAAATTCTGTCTAGGTAGGCAGCAGGCGAAGGTGTGAAATGTATTACTGCCTAAAACTATCTAGTTACATGTCTGTTTCAAAGCCTTGTTAGGACCATTTCACAAATACAAGTAATGAAAACGCAAGTCTCCTCACAGGGGTGAGATTCTGTCATTAAACTCTTCCTCCCGTTTCCTTTCTGGGATGGCTTTTTGCTTTTCAGTAAGACTTTCCTGTCACACTGCATGTGCTGGGAAGATAGTGGGGTCATCTTTTTCCCATTCATCCTTTGAAATCTCTTCATTTTTCAGTCCCTTACTTGTGTAAGAGTTGAGGTTGGGAAGATAGTTCTTTTTGTGTTAAGTGTTGCTACAACTGGATTTATTATCTGTCAAGGGGATGCTTCACACGCTATCTTTGGGGACTCATAATTACAAAACTTTAGAAATGTCCAATCTCTTAAATCCTGTCTACATTGGGGTCCCAGCAGAGTTAAGCAACCATGGTTTAAAGATAGCTTCTGCTAAATTGCTTTCTAACAGGGTGTTTGCTTCGTCCAGTGTGCACTATGTTTAAAAATTGGTTTGATCCAGCCATATGGGCTAGCCAAACCCAACCTTTAGAATGGACTAATTTGCACCAAATGACAAAAATTTTCAGACTCTCAGGAGGGTAGATACACCCAGACCTTCTACAGACACTTCACCTCCACTCCCAATTTCAAATGACACAAGTTAAATACCATTTTATGCTATCAATAGTTATATTTTTCCAGGAAGTCATAAATATTTCCAGCAAAGTTCAGTTTCATATGTTGTTTTGCTGACTGGTATTGCCTCCTTCTCTGGCTGAGGAAGACACTTCTGTTTAAATAGGAAGACCAGCTAATAGGCCGTCTTGCCCTCCTCTATGAAAGAATGTGCAGTCCTGGTCCCTGTGGCTTATCTAAAGCTTTAGGTGTCGGAGCCTTATGTTAAAATACTGACAAAGCACGTCGTTGTGAAATGTAGAGTTCTCAATAAGCTGGTATTCAAGTTGTATCCCTATTCTGCACAGTACTGTAAAAGGTCACATACCAGGAAGTAAATTTATGAATTATAATTCAGGTTAACTTCAAATCCATTCAGGGATGCCTGTTCTCACTTGAAAAGTGATGTTTGTGACACACACAATATAGGGGTCCATTGTCAGGAACAGCTTAGTTCCTGTACTCTTATAGCTCAAACTGTCTGAAAGACGTGACACATCACTGTTTAAACTTACCACAGACTAACAAATTAGCAATGGCAAAGACCCATGAGATCATCTTGTCCATCCCCTGTGCCAATACAGAATTTTCTCTACAATGTGTCTCCAGTGCTTCATTTGGCTTTAAATGAGGCTTCCACAATTTCTTTTGGCAAATGGTCTAATTGATCTCACTCTTACGAAATCTTTCCTGATTCATTCTAAATTCCCTCTGATTACATTCATCCCATCACTCCTCTGATTGTGACACTCGGAAACAATACATTTATTCCAATTATTGTACTGGTGTTGGCATCTGGTTTCCAGTTTCAGATATTGCTGATCCTACTGTCAGAGCGTGTCAGGTGGTTTACAAGTGCAGTCTGTTTTAAATGTAAGCTGAAATATATATACATTGTACAAGATCAAACTACTTTTCATCCTGTGAAGTTTCATTATGCTACACTAAGCCAAAAGGGTGTAATAGTTTTAAGATGGTGTTCAGGGTACTTTTATTCTTGGTGTATGCAGTAAGGTGATGTAGTTTAAGAGCTTGTGAACTTATTGCATTAGCTCATGAGGAGTGAATTTGTAAAACTTGTGAATTGTAAAACTTGTTCTATGTGTGAAACCTCTCTGTCCTAGCTGGCACAATGCTCCTTCTTTGCTCCTTGCACTAGAGTAGACAGCCAGGAAGGAACCTCAAATTGCTTCCAAATGTTCACTGCTTGGGCTTGGATGAGGCCCCCACATTTTGTTAACATCAAGAATTTGCTAAGCTGGCTGTTCTTGACAAATCGTTTTGTTCTGGCTGGACTGGTTCATGCTCATTTTGTTTTATGATGTCCTCCCCTGCCCCCATCTTAGTTCATAAGAAAAATATGTCTCAAGCCAGAGACAAAAGCAAGAATGATTTAACTTTTCTTGCACATTTTTATGGTTATTATAATTGCTGTTTGAAACTGATCTTGGTTCTAAACTACACTTTACCATATGATTTTTCTTCCCTATGTTTTAGAACATAGTTTCAAGATTCCATCCTAAATCCCACAAAATGAAACTGTTACTCTTGCTTGACGGTCTTTATAGAAAATGCCTGAGCGATAAAGATTCATGCTTTTGTATTACTGTGATGTCATTGTAACGTTTTTTCCCCACTCTGGTAACGTTTTTTTCCCCACTCTGGTGAATCTGTAATAATGCTTTCTCCCCAGTGTTTTGTCTCATACATCCTGACTGATTTTACTTATTCTATCAGAAAGTGGTGGTAATGCTGTTGTATTCTGCATCCTTTGAAGATGTGGCTGTAATTAACTGTTCGTTCGTTCTTTCTTTCTAGTGTTGTTCCACTTTTAAGAGAGTCCATTGGAATCTTAATGCAGCGAACTCCGCCTTCCCTGGAAAGTGCCCTGCCTCAGTGCTATCAGAGGGTGAGCTGTTCCAGTTCAGGACATTTTTGCATAAGACTTAACTATTAAATGAATAAGCAACGTATGTTTGGACTTCTAGGGGGTGTTTTGGAATGTTTTCCTAACAGTAAATCCACAGAGGTTTCCTTAAATCTATCCTAAACACATACATATGAATGAATGCTTATCTGGAAATGCTCAAAAGCATAACAAAAAACCTGGATTTGACCATCTGAAGTCACAAATTCTACATATTCTGTAGTCCTAACCTAACCTTCACAGTATACACTTTTGGCTTGGAATAGATCTCAAAACCTTTGTGACACGATATATTTAAAAAAAAAAAAAAAGTGGTGTAAACCTAATGTGCATATTAGAGAGCAGTATAATGGAAATTTCACAAGAAGACCAGTTGGTTCTTTGTCTGTAGAATTTGCTCGTTCTCCAGTTCTGAACTGATGTTCAGCAGCCATTGCTGAAGATCCTTTGAATAGAAAAAGGAGTATTTTTCTCTCCCCCGCTAGAGCAGTTACCTTAACCTTTCGTAAGAAGTGGTGAGGCATATTAAAAACATAGTTTGCATTTGGAATTGTGTCCCTGATAGCTATACAGTATTGTATGTGTTGCATACATTTCATGTCTCTTATGGAATGCTAGCATGATGCACGTACCAAAAAAGTGTCTTTGTTTTTTCCCCCCAGTGGTTTATGGGATTGCTGTGTAGCACTAAACATCTCACAAAAAGAATTCCTGGTTGAGATGAGAATTGGGTGCATCTTGCACACCCTGAAACAACTGTACATGTGCCGCCTTCCTTGCCTCAAACAAAACTGTTTTTAGAAAGGAGTGAAGAACAAACACCAGGTTCCAGTGAAGGGAATGTGTAATACAACTGTAGCCTAGTGCAGCAGTTGTGTGGATATGTAATAGAACCTTTCCACTTAACTCTCCTCCTTCTCATGCCTTTGAAGACAAAAAGTACTAATTTAAATGAGACCTCACTAAATGCTCTTGTGAAGATGAGTACTTTATGCCTGACATTTCTATTAGCTATTTGCTATAAAGGAAAGCATAATGTGTAGTAGTGTATTTTTTTCAGAAATCATTTTTGAAATGTCTGTCATTGGTATTTTAGGTTCAGCAGTTGCAAGGAGTTTACAGTTTACATGATCCACACTTCTGGACCCTTTGTAGTGATGTTTACATAGGGACCTTGAAACTATTTGTAGCTCCTGATGCTGACGCCAAGTGGATTCTAAGCCAAACTCACAATATTTTTACTCAGGTATGTCTGCCTTACTTGTTAGAAACTCGGAATACAGTAGCATGCTTGGATACCGTGGGGGGGGGGGTGTGTGTGTGTGATAGAGAAAACATGGATGTAAAAATAAAAGTGGAGCAACAAAATGTTTATAAAAGTAACAGTTCTGTGTTCTGTCTTTAACACCAAACCAAATACAGTTGTTGTTAAACTTATGATTAACTCCAGCTATCAGAAGCAGAATGGTTAAACCGAAACCTGTTCAATATATGTGGCTCATTCCTCTTCATCAGTCTCTTTACTGCCTCTTAAAGGGAGACATGACATCAGAATGCTGTAGTCTTAGAGGTGCATTGAAGCCTTATGTTGACATACCAGGGACCAAAAAAACAGATGAGGCTTTCTAGATAAGATGTGTGACCACAGAGACTAACCCTACTTCTGCATCCACTGTGATGCCTCTGTATTGGCATTCACTTCTGTTGCTCTAAGAAGCCACATTTTCTGCATGCTTTGTTGCCTTTTAGCAACTTCCAGGCGGTGGTAGCCACTAAAGTCAACATTTACCAACCATTACCATATGCTGGTTTGAGATCATTGCATTTCCTCTTTTCTTAGGCTAAGAAATAACTTCTGTATCTTAAACTGTGTGGTAAAAGTGGTTCCAGCTGAGGTTACACTGCCAAAATCAATACAGAGCACTTCATTAGAAATTGATATTCTCTTGTTAAAGGAAGAAAAATCAACAACCAAAGCCAGTTTTCTATCACTAACTGACGCATTAAAAGGAAAGGCAATGAGATTCAGTTGGCTGTCTATAGCTAATATCTGAAGTCCATAACAAATGATGCCACAGTTTAAAAAAAAATTAATGGTATCTGCTGCATTTACTCTAACAAGCTACATTTCACCTTGTTGTATCTAACCTCTAAGTCACAAGACATCTTACCTTGACCAGGATCTGACGCTCAAGTGTTACAAGGTGCTGTATACCATTCAGTTCTAAAAATGGTAAATATCTGGGCAGTTGAAATAATAGAGTTCCAATGTTTCCCCTTCCCTGATTTCACTCTAATGAAATAGGAAGTTTTCTCCAGAAAAAAGGAAATCTTTTGCATATTTTATGAATAAAAGCCAACATACTTATCCCTCTCTGTTCTGTAGCTTCCAAAGAATCCAGGCTTGTGTCCTGTTTTTGACTTCTTGATGATGTTTCTGGATAGACATCCCATGTATCACTGTCAGACTAAGAGCCATCCTATGTTTGGTCCGTTGGAGGAATACCTTCCTTCAGATACCTGTGCCTCTCCAACACAGGAAATTCTTAGATTGTAGATGATGAGTAGCATCAGTTCAGCTCTGAATTGGCCTCTGCCTGTCCATATTCCCCAGCGTTAACTCTATTCTAGAATTCATCAAATTCGAGTAGCATTGTTTGAAGAGTTCAGATAGGAACTTACATGTACTTATTTGTGTCCACACTGTTTTACTTAAGAATGCACAGTGCATCTGCATTAAAGGGAGGCTTTAATTCCAAACGTTGACCCTGTGCAAGACTGAGGTGATGCAGACAGGAAGATGGGAATGCTTCCAAGAACTTGCTTTCTCTGAACATATCTCACGGTAAAGGGCATCTGCCCTCAGATTTTTGGTTCACCAACTTGCACTTAGATGCATAACTAGTCATGGTGGCAGAAAACGCAATCCTGATGTGAAACTTAATGCAAAACTCATTTATTTGGCTTAAGCTTTTCTGCAAAAAAAAAAAGTTGTGTGCAGTGAACACACGTGCACCTTTGAAAACAAAGCTGTAAACTAACCAAGTTACTTCTGTTACAAGGCTTGAAGAAAGTAAGGGATTGTTGTAATGTCTAGTCTTAAATCCTTGATGCACTCAGAAGCACCGTGATAGTGGGGAGAGGGAGAGAGCAGCATATAAATACCTAGGTAAATAGTAAGGGATGAAACCTTTTATACATGGGCTTCAAACTTAATTTACCTTTCAGTTGTTGCATACTTTTTTCTTGCCCTGTTTTCTAACTATTGGAGGTTTAATAAAATATTGTCAGATTGTTACTAAAGTGATGATGATCAATATGTGACACAACATTACATGATAATGAACTGATTATCCCATAGACCTAGGATTAACTTCAAGGAGATCATCAATAGAGAGAGACAAGATGCCGAAGGAAGGGAGTTTTATTTGAGCCCAAATATTTATAATGTCAGTGAGGAAAACAGGAATTGCCTTGGTCAGTTAAAACAGCTTAAATAGGTTGAACAGTTCAGTCTGGAGACGGCTTACATATGTGGGAGGGCCAGTTCTTGGGAAGGTTAGCTTGGCTGTGGGGGCAGTCTGTTTGGATGGACAGACTTGTAATTATTTTGTCATCTCAAATCTCTTGAATCTCCAGTGAAAAAGACTTTTTTGCTAGCAAGACGTCACCTATTCTATATGTTCACTCTAGGGGTTGGTATCAAATGGACTTAGGATAAAGGATACATCTTCCTTCCTTTTGATATGTGGTAGTAGGTGGAGCAAGCATTTTTTGAGCAGTACTGGAGATCATAGTTCTTAAAGTTGTAATTGACGGGTTAGTCAAAGTGAGCTCGGATGTTCAATATAGACACTCCCTGACTTAAGCAATCCATTCCAGAAAGCCTTGCGTAACTTGAATTTTGCGTAAGTCGGAAATGTATACCCAAAAGTTACGCCAAAAAACCCCAACCCAACAAAAAAACCTCCTGTTCCTAGCTTATGGAACTTTTTCCGTAAGTGCAAATTTGCATAAGTCGGGTCTTGCGTAACCTGGGGAGCGTCTGTATATATTACTGCTGAAACAAAGCCCTGTACACTTCAGGGACCCAGACATATTACATTTTCTCGAGTGTGGTTCTGTTCCTAAAGACTCAAGTCAAGTGATTCCAGTTCTCAGGTTTATTCTAGAGTATGGCACATCCTTGACTGAGGGCTTGCCTACATGAGTCGTACCAGTGTAAGGTAAGGTATCAATTGAAACTGCTATAACACCCTGTATGGACATTCTTATTCCAGAGTAAATATGGCTTTTTCTGGTTTAGTTTATGCCATTTTGGAAGTAGTTTAAGCTAAACAGCAAAAAGCTACTCTTATTCCAGCATCAGTGTCCACACGGTGACCGTAGCAGTTTAACTATACTGGTATAACTTCCTATGTAGACAAGTTCTGAGAGGCAGTCGTGGATGTTTTGATTATTTGCATGGAAGCTTAGCATTTTTTGTGTAGATCTTGAGCTCGCTAAAAGTTGTCTTCCACTACCGTAGCCATCTAAGAGGCTAGTTGACATTAATCTGATTCTCAGCAATGTGTTCTCCTTCCGACTATGTTTGTTATCTTTCTCCTGAAGATGATTCTGCCTAAGGAACTATGCACACCACCTTTGCAGCCTAGCAGCATGACTTTAAGGGTTAATAGTCTCTTAAATAATTTACTCCTTATTTGATATAAAATGATGGCGGAGCGAAAGGCATTCCCTAAATTTAATCTCTTGAGGTTTTTGAGCAGAGAGGTGATTTGTAATTTATGTGCTCATAGAGTATTACCAAAAGTTATTTTGGTGTTTCACATAAATACTCCATTGCCATGCCTGTCTTCTCTACAAATCCCTGTTATGGTGTAGAACAGCTTCATAGTTCAAACTACGTCACATCCTAATGCTTTGCCTCACTTGAACTGGCATCTGTTCTAATGGTTAAAAACACACATTAGCCTTTTTAAAAATGTATGTCACGTGATCTTTAGATTGTGGTTGAAGAACTTGTGCTTTAAGATAAGCTTTTTTAACATTGTAGAAGCCCTACACATCTTCAACTCATGCACTTACATACATCCATTTTTAATGGATGTTTGACTGTTTCGTAAAATCATTACTATAGAACAAGCTATCCAGTAGATTTGTTTGTTCACAAACAAAAAGGTGTACGTATGATAGCATTTGGAACTGGGGTATAGTTGTGTGGGTCATAATTGTTCAGTTTTCTAATTCTCCCTCTTGTGTTTACAGGCAGGAGTCAGACAGCTTTATGTACAGATTGACTTTGCAGCCATGTAATGAACATCATAAATTGCGTTCTTTGGACCAAAGTTTTCTGGTACTGTAATGGTATAAAACATTGTACTCTTCAAGACAGAGCCACCGCCACCCCAGTTAACCAAGACCAAATAGACTGCTGCCTTTTGGCTACTTCTGGAGTTCACGTTTAAGGAGTAAAAACTGAAAGGATACGTCCTGGACTTCTGGTCTTGTCTTTTGTGGCCCCTAAACTTTTTTCATTTTTGTGGGTTTTTTTGTTTTTTTGTTTTTTACTTACTACAGTTGTTCCAACAGGAAACTAAGATTGTGGGACTGCAATTCCTGGTCATGTCTTTAATGAAGGGCTTGTCTAAACAAAAAATTTGTTCATAGGAAGCTGGGGTGTGAATCTACTCTGCGCTAGCCTTCTGCAGACTAACTGCCCATGTGGCTCCTGTTATATGCATTAACGGTTTGTTAGTGCACTTTGATCTAGTCCTGCTCTGAAGAGGACTAGATCTAAGCACATGTCAGCAGGGTCCACATCGACCGTTAGTCTCTGGCAGGCTAGCACTGAGTAGATTCACACCCCAGTTCACATGAACAAGCCTGAAAGCTGCTCGTTCCCACAAAACCAGTGTTATCAAAAATTGGAGCGCGGTCTTGTACATAATGTCACAATGGGTGGCATTCTTCATTATAATCGTATGTTTGTAAAATTGTTTGTACTTTGCAAACTTAATGAACCAAACCATATTGGGTTTTCAAAGTGCCTTTATATCAGAAGAAGTATTTGCCAGCATCAACATGGAACATGAAGGGTTTTTATTACTTTTATGGCTACAGCTTGTTCTTATACAGTCACAGTCTTATTCTTGCTAGTGATGTATGTGACTGTGTACTTGCGTACTTGTAGATTTTAGACTCCCTTTTACTGTTGCATCTTATCAGATGAACTGGAGTTAAATTTGTTTAATTTACATTACAAGTTAAAGCTATTGTGGGGAAACTTGCTTTCAAAACATCTGTCTATTTGATATATTGTCCTAAGAGTTGTTTTAACCAAATTAAATGTTCAACCCTGGGTCTAAGTCTATCAATGAAAGTTTCTCTCTACTGTTATAGTAATTGGAAATTGTATTGCAATAACCATGTTCCTAAAGTCACCATGCAATAGAGAAAGGCAGTTGCAGCATAATGATAGTAATGGAAGAGCTGGTTTGCTTTTATCTTTCAAATACGGACTTAATCTTTTTTCTGTCAAAGCTTTGCTGTGAAAATTAGTCTACTAGGCTTTAACAGACCATTAAAGAGGTTGGAAGTAGTTACTAAACTGGGGAGAAGAGGAGAGAGGAGCTCTTCCTGGCAAATGTATCTGCAGTGGAAATGAGAACTATTGGATGTGCTATGTAAAGTCACATATTCTTAGTTGACCTGTTTGATTCTGACATGATCATGATCTGTCTTATCGACGTCTTGTGTGTGTTTCCACACACTCACAAAGATTTGTCCACAGAGCGCTTTCCAGAAACACCCATAGACCATATCTTTACTGGCACTTATATTAATTTATATTTTGAATTCAAAACGAGTGTTAAATTCCTGAGACAATCCTACAACACCTGTACTGTAGATGCAATGCTTCCACTAAAATTACATTACTACAGTTATCAGTGCAAAATTACTGTAGTCTCTCATTCCATTTGAATTCAGAGACTGAACAGTAAAGATCCCTCAAATGTATCTTTGATTTCCATATTTGAAGCTGTTGGTTAGTCTGACTAGGACACAGAGCAAGAAAAAGGAAGTCTCCTTTTTATTATTCGGAAATAAATTTTCTGTTTGATCGGAAACTTATGAATTAATAAATTTACACATAATGTACAGTGGTTAGTGGAGTAAAACAAGACAAGGATGCTTGCTTGAAAAATCAAACATGCTGCTGACTGGTACGAATTCTAGGTATTTTTCTGATGCAAATATCACTGTCCTTGTAATTGATTTAAATACCTAGTAATGGGTAGTAGTAAAACCAAGGAGCATTGTAGTTCTAATCAGTTCAACTTTAGTGACAGTTGATGAGCACTGAGGATGATAGAGACTACAGAAATACCGGAGATAGAATTGCAGGGATGGTTTGTATAGTGCAATGGCTTTGCTGCAGATGTTACTGCATTGTTGCAGTTTTCATATTACAGGTATAAGCAGCTTCTTAAATTCAGTGTTATTCCTCCTGTATGACTCACTCTGTCTGTATTTTTATATATATAAATGCTGCTCAGTTGCTAGTCTGTGCCTTGAGTTGAGCTCACCAGATTGATGCAGATATACGAGCGCTGAATGAACTAATAATTTTTAATTTGTACAAAGTTGTGATTCAAACCCCAAGGTAAGACCTTTTCCATTGCTTCCAAAATGTCATGCACATACATGGACTGTGGGTATTGTCTATTGTTTGGGTGGTCTTTAACACAGGCAATAATGCAACAATCCACTGATCTTAAGGATGGTGGCCTCTGTCACTTTGAGCCACCATTTTAAAAGGAAGACCCAGCCTCTTTCACCTAAATTGTACAAGCCATAACCTCAAACTGATTTTTTGGGGTGATTATGCCTTCCAGACTTACAGCTTTGATTTGTTTCTGGGCTGATGAGCAAAGCTTCCTAATCATCTTAAAATACTTTTAACACTAGCCAAATTATTGGGGTAAGCTGCTTATTGTGAATGTTTTAGCTGAACGTTCGTGGGATGCTTTTTCAGTTGCTGTGACTTCCTAAATGTCTTACTGCAAGTGAGCAATTGCTTGGATGTTACTGTTTTTTTTCTCTTGTGTATTTTAAAAGGACTCAAGATGGTTATATGGCTAATCTTCCTTGCCAAGACCAGTGTTTGACTGAGAACATAATCTGTTTTCTGCACGCTGAGCTTTAATGAAAATTGCCGTTTAAACTACTTGTAACAAAGATTAAATTTTTCTTGCCTAGGAAGATCTTTAATTTGAGACTTGGGGGAGGAATTAGGCCCATGGGAATTAGGCCCATGCTCATGAGAAATGCACATTTTTACAATCAAGATGACTATCTTAATCACGTTTGGGATTGTTTGCCATTTTATAGCAAGATGCACATAGCTTCCACATTTGTTTTTGTAAAATGTAATTTAAATGTGGTGCTAGTGTATGGAAGCCAGTTGTTTGCTGTCCAGCAACAGGATTGTGTTGTCATTTCAAGTACATGACTTTTTGGCTGAGTAGACTTATTTTAAAAGAATGTGTGAGTAAACTGGTCAAAAGAAGGTAGATGGCATACCCTGAATTTTAAGTTGGTGTAAATTGACTCCTGCAGCATGAAGTCCAAACAGCATTGGTTGGGCAGCATAGAGGCCAACAAATGCATTTTGTGCCTTCAGGATGCTCTGTCCTGGGCTAACTCTGGTCCATTATGGGGTAGGATGCTTGTGAAGGATAGGTGTCAGGCTGTCCAGCCATCATGTTTTAGGTCTTCCAGGAAGTCTTTCACCCTGCTTCCAAACAGCATAGCAGCATTTAATTTTTTTCACCTACTAATGAACTACTGGGTGAGCTGGAATTATTGAAAACTGTAGATCATTTGACTAATATAAACCCCTGAATGTTGAACATCAAGGACTACTTACAACTGTTTTGTTTCAAATGACATTAGATTCTGCTTCTAATATACTAATGGAGGTGTTGGTAATCTCTTGACTTTATCCTGAATCCCTGCAGAAGATGGTCTATTTTAAGAATGATTGAGGGGGAGGAATTACAGTAGAACCTTACTAAATTTCACTTTTCTAATTGACAAACCTGATAACTGTCAAAATCTCATCTAATTCTCCATGAAGACATAACAGCAAGGTGCTACAGTGAATCTCATTACTAGAAATATGTATAAGATTACTACCTACAATGTTGTTTGGCATTGAACATATTGTGGAGGAAAACAGGCCATCCATTGGAGTTTACAATCTGATCCTATAAACAGTTAAACATGAATAAAGTTACATACTGTGCGTGAGTGGGCCACAAGTGAGGAGCTTAAGTAAATCTAGTATCCTTGCTACACTACAGTATGGGTTAAACTAGTACAAAAAATAAGCATGTCAGAATAATTGAACCAAGTACATTTTTGTAATGCATTATTGCAGTAATCTGTATTTGATCTTCCAGTCATTAACCTGTGAAATTTTAAAATCTAAAATGTTTTAGACAGGCTGCCTATTATCAGAATCTAGAACTCTAACTCATACTCAGTAGCACTAGCTTCCACCTAAGATTCACTATTTTAACTATATTTGAGATTATGATTTGTTTTACTTTTAAAATTTAAGAATTAAAAATCTGGGTAGAGAAGGGAGGAAGGAAATACCCACCAGTTCAGTACAGATAGTAACTATCAATGTATTGTGGGGATGCAAATGAGATACCCGGAGAAGGTGCTGTAGAATAGCACTGTTCTTCAATATTATATATCTTTCAAATCAGTGCACTGCTCCGTGTACCTTCACACCCACTGACTTATGGTACTGCATAATTCAGATGTCATATGAGACCTTGAGGATTGTATGAAATGGAAAATGGATTTTAAAGATGTTGAATTTTTATTAAATAGGCATGAGAATACATCTAAGATTGTTTTAAGTATCAGTTCAGATCAGCACCTTTATTCATGAACAACCTTGTCCTGTTTTCTTCAGTTAGCTTTTACGATTGTATTTGGTATGACAGCTGATTATTTTTTGAACTGTGTGATTTTTAGATGGTAAAGGAATAATACGATACAGAGGAGCTTTCTTCAACCCAGTTCTCTCACTGTTAATACTGGTTTTTCAAAACCAAAATATGGTGGTCTCAGACCCTACCTTAATAGGATGCTGCATTGCATACAATAGCACTACCCATGCTTGCAGTGGTTAATTCCCCCCAGCCCCAAGACCAGGGATCCTCTTTCCGCTTTTTATTTTTTTTATTTTACTTCTCTTTTCCTCAAAGCCCTTGTGTTGGTGACCATCCGTGTCTGGCCTTCACAGGCAGGAGGTTGTTATAGTACCCTGTCAAAAGATGCAGGTCATTCTCCCAGGATCTACTAGCAACTGAAATTTTTATTCATCTCAATATGTGCAAATGCAGAATTATCTACCTTTCAGGTTTAGTGAGCCACACTTCAAGTGTAAGTTCCTTCCTGTGGGTTAATTTTACTCTTCACAGAATGTTTGGCAGAAGCACTGTTGTGTAAAGGAATTTGCATATTTCACTTCCCACATATACAAAAAACCTTGATGGTAATATGGGCCAGGATCTAGTTCGAATTGAAATCAGTAGCTACTGAAGGGGCTGGCTAGCACACCAAGCAATGTGAATGAAAAAATTGCCAAAACCATTCCTAGCAGCAACAGAGTCCTGTTTGCACCTTTCCAGTTAATTTCAAATACATGAAGTACTCTTATTGGTGTGCTTAAATTTAATAGTGTGGTATTAGAACATCTATAAACAAATGTTTGAGTAGTAAATTGCTGATTCTAAATACAGTTGTGGAGACACTATACTGTAACTTGGTTTGGGAGTGCTGACATTAAGCCATTATGACTTGCCCCAAGTGCAATATTTAAAATTTTAATGTAACCTTTTTTCTACTTGAATGGTTTAAGTAAAACATTTCATCTGATGTATTTGAAAAAGATTTGGGATCAGATTTCCTTTCAATAAAACTTGGTTTTAAAAACAAACCCTGCACGTGTATTTTCTGATGTGACTAGCTGACAAGTAAGGATCTTGAAAGTCCATGTTGTAGACCTGATTTTTCAAGAACTTTTAAATATCAAGTTGTAGATCTACGGGATAGAAAACTCCCCTTAAACTAGCTTTTGTAGAACAGTTCAGAACAGATGGTCAGTTTTAATCACATAAGGGGTGCCAATACAATACATAATTTTTGATGCCTGCTGGCATATCCAAACCTCCCAACATGTGGGCTGCAGCCCCCTGAAATGACAGACGACATGGTTTCTTCCATTCCCTGCCACTTTCAGGTGATTAACAGTCACCACTTCAACAGATTCCTAGGCTGCAATGTTCTCACCTTTATTCCCTTTTCTTAGGTAGAGCAGGGTTTATGGACAGGCCTGGCTGTTTCCCAAACCCCCCCGTTAATTTCTTTTCACATTCACGTCCCCATTGCACACAATAAATAGGCCAAATTAATTACATCTTTGAGAGCTAGGGTAGCCCAAACCCCTACACGGCTACTTGGATTACCCTGGCATAGGTGATTCTTTGGGTGGCATAGTAGGACAGGAGCGAAGCACAGCAAAGTTTCCCAGAGCACCGATCCTGTTTGGAGAATGTGGTGCAGGTCTGTCTCATGCTAGTGGGACAGTGCATGTGGTGTAGGGTGCACAGAACTGGCAAACTATTTTTTGCACACACTTACCCAGTTCATCTTGCTCAGGTTCATCTGAACTTCCCAGCCAGAGGCCATTCCTCCCCTCCAGGGGTAGGTCTTCTAGCATTCATGATGCCCCTGGGAAGGGGAAGCTTTTCACCAAGATGAGCTCAAACCTGTGAAAACTTCCTGATAAGCGGGCCTGAAACCAGCAAGACACTTTCCTTGCAGTTCCATGTCTTCATCTGCAGAGTATGTGAACTCCTGTTCAAGGGAATGTTGTCGGTAGCAGAGTATAAGTCCACTTATGCTGTTTGTATGTTTAAAGTAAGAATGGGAAAAAAATCTAAATTTTAAAAATTGCCACAAAGCAGGGGACAGGTAAAGGTTCTTTATTCAAGTGTTCCTTTGACATTCATTGTCTTCAAAGCTAGATTCATCCACAGCAAAGAGCTTAAGCATATCTATTTCCAGAGGATGCATATTGCCTGCTATGATCATGGAATGTAGTGGACCACCTAGTTCTACAGTGGACAGCTGTTGTAAAGTGCCTGAAGCAATTTTCTGATCCATGGCACCCACCCTTGCTAGGCCAACACAGAGTGTGCTCTCCGTAACTTCTACAAAAAAGAAAATGTAATTTCAGGAAATAATTCATCTTTCATTTTCTAGAGAGCAAATTCAATCTCTTTACTGAGCAATATCTGCTTCACTGAAAGTAATGAATGTATTTTACATTTACAAAAGCATTGGGTCTCAAGATTCCAGTCTGATTTTAATCTAATGCTTTAAAGCCAGGAGTTTTTTTGCAAAATGGAATGGAACTCTGTTCTTCGAGGAGATGCAGTACTATAAGCCACTTACTAACTGTAGTTTAAAACGGGATGTGGCAAATACACAGTAGAGGGGTGCTAGTTCCCTTCTCCAAGTGAGTCCTCCTTTCAGTCAGTCCAAGTAGCAGGATACTGGTCTAGGTGAGAAGACTACCTTCGCACTCCTACTTCCAGACCTCAGCAGAGAGAAGTAAACTACTAAAGGAATAAGGGCAGGGAATCTGTTCTAAAATGTATATTTTGTAAATTTAAAAATCAAACCAAATTTTAATAGAAATACAAGTGAATTAAGGTGGTGTTTGTTTTAGCTCTGCTCTCAGTAACAGTACAAATGTAAAGTAGCTACCTAATATAAAGGCTTGGTAGAATTTGATTTTTTTATAACTGACATACTAATAGTAGTTTATGCATTTTATCCAATTTTTACAGTTCCACAAAATTATGGGTTTTAAACTTTTTTTTGATTTATCAATTTAAAATTTGTTATGGGGAGTGTCTGATCCTGAGATTCAAAAACAAAGCTTTAACTTCACACCGTCAAAATATAGACAGTAAATATTTTTAAATCAAACTAAGTTCAAGCAGTATTTCTTCATCTGTAAATTGACAATGTAAATGTCAGCTTGTGTCTATTTTATCATATACACATCTACCAACAAATCTAATTCTTCCAAGCCTACTTCTATCAATGGGATTAACCTGAATTTACCCTGGGGTAAATAAGAATTTGGCCAATAACTAGTGAAGTGACTTAGGTGTCTATCATATGAAAATCTTGAGGTACAATTGTCTAAGGCATTCACAGTACAGTTAAAGGGAAATGTCAGTTAACATATTCTAACAGTTCTAAAAACCTGTGTAAATAAACCCTCCATTCTGATCCATTCAAACAGCCTCCCCTTGTTTAATCTGATGTACCAAATGGAAAGATGAATGGTAACTATACCAGTTGAACCAGACTAAAGATCTTGACTATACCTCCAGGAACCACGAACTCCCCTTCACCAGCGCTCACTGCCTGCAGTACAGCTTGGGCTTTGCCAAACACATCTTGTGATCAGCTGACTAGGGTTGAGGGTAGCCCAGTTTCACTTCAGGTCAGGAGCTGCTCTAATGAATAGGAGCTGAGCAGTAGTAGAGACTCCTCAGTAAAGGTAGAGAAAGGGGAAGCCTGGAGCACTAGCATCTGGAAACTACTATTAAATATGTACCTGGTTCTTCTCCTTGAAGCCTCCTATTTTGAACAATGGTAAGAAGCTGTTCTGCAGCTTGGTTCACACTCATGTACCGTGGCGATTCATAAATCTTGTTTCCTCTGATGGAAAAAACTGAAGTAATAACTGCCTTGCCAAATACTATTCAACCACAGAATACTAGGTTATTGTAATTCTCTCATTCCGTTATCTCTATGGCACATTTCAGCTTTAACATAACCCATATGGTTTAAGTAATCCATAGGGGGTGGGGGTGGGGGTGAATTTCAGCTCAATTGCAGTCCCTGGGCTCTCTGCACACTTGTAAAGCAGCAGGGCATAAGTGGCTGATATTTTGCTATCTTAAGATTCAAGTGAGACTGCTGGAAACTACAGCATCTGCATTTACTTCCAACAATCATCATGTAAGCAGATAATTACAAAGCAGAAATTTCTCAAACTCTTCGGCGAGTTTGCCAATTCTGGCTACATTCAAACGAAGTTTATGAATGTGAGTCTAGGCCAAAAGTTACAGCATGTCTTGAAGCAAAAGTTTATAGACCCAATTATAAAAAGATGGTTTAGAAATGATAAACTTCTTCGAGACAGCTAAATGAACTTAGTTAAACTAACACTATTAAAAATGCTTCTGTTTGGTGTTAAGAGAATGGAATGTCAGTACTCCAGATGCAGTTTCTGGCCAGTGCACTGGGATGATTCAGAGCACTGTCTTGCTTTCAGCTGAGAGAGACTATACTGTGCAAGATTGAACAATTATAAGACTTCATTCACTGAACAACCTCTTATAGAAGGACCTAGTTAAGACAAAATGTTTTGTTTATTGAACACAATACCAAAAACTAGTGTGCAATTATTGCAAATTAAGGGCTCGATCCCACTGTAATCAATGGCAAAACTCCCATTTATTGCAGTGAGTGCAGAACCATGCCTAAGTGCTTTACTTCATTACAAGTGAGCATCTAAGAAACAGGTGAGTGCAGTATTACTAAGTAGGAGGAAGGATCTTCAACCAGTTTTCACTAGAATATGCTGACAATATATTTATTTTCAAAATAGTGACTCACTTCATCAGGTTTTCCAGAGATTGCTCCTTTACTTTTATGTCTGCAGGATAAAAGTTATATTTATTAGGCACAAATAAAGACTTCATCCGAGATACCGTAATCTTCTCACTCATCTTAACTGTATAAACGGGTAAGGGCTTAGTTAGTAGTTTAAATTAGCAGGTCTCTTCTGCTTTTCATACACCAATATTTTAGCTAGTGAGGGAACTACAAACATGGATTTCTAGCAAAGTAGTATCAGCTCTATTGTGAGCTTCAAATAGTAGTTATGAAGAAAAACTTTCCTTTCCTTTTATAAAGATGAAGTTTTACCTGGGATTGCATTGATTCTAGTGCAAATAAGAACAATGTAAAACAGCCCTTAAAACACTTAAGTACTACAATGATGGGCACAGTTGTCATAAGATTGAAAAATCTCAAAATGATACTGTTCTAAAACATTTAAACATAGACATTTCTGGAAGCCAGATGTATTGCACACTTCATTCATATATTCTAGGTTCAGTTGCATCTCGGTAGTCAGAAGGTAAAGCAGCATAACTGAACAACAGCATTCACTTTAACCACCACACAGGAACCTAATTCATTAGCAGTTCCTTCCTGCTACAATTTCTGGATGTGTGTGTTTTAAATACAGAGCAACTCTGCAATTTTATGGAGACTCAGGCACCTGCATTATCTCTGACAGGCACTCAAGTTCTACAATAGGTAGCAGTGGAAATTATATACTAAAGAGTAGAATGTTTAGCTTGTACTGACTCACAATTTTTGACTTGGTGTTCAAATCATAGTGCATTACACTCAGATCTGTAGGCAGGAGACTTACATCACATCTTAAATCTGTATTCAATGTGTAAAAAAGCTGTACAAAAAAGGTAAAAGTTGGGGTATGTTTTCAGTCTTAAAATAGCTGTTCAGATTTTAGCATCAACCTCTGCCAAGGAAATTCTGAGGAAAAGGTTTTTATAACAAGATCTGTGCATAAACTGGCCTTTTATTTTTTTAAGTTGTGGGAACTAGAGATACAATTTATCGTAAGTTAAAGTTACGGTACTTCCAAATCAAAACCATATTCTAATACACTGTTTCTGCATTTTGCTTTTACTCATTTGTGAAATATCCTTTAATGTAATTTGACTAAATCAATTAAAATAGACCACAACCAAGTGGTATTAAAGGAAATTATCTTGGTATTAACTTGAAATTTATCAAGTTTCAAATGTGACTTAAAATTAGATTTAAGTCCTATACCTGCCATGAATTCTCCCCCCTCCCCACACCCCGAACTTTGTGGTTTTGCAAAACCGCAATGTTAAAATCAACACAAAATGAAAAACAGTGCAAAGGATTAAATGCTAACAGATGCAGAGTAAGTGAACCAAAAAAAAAAAAAAAATCTCCCTCCTGCTTCCCTTCTTAAGTTTGTTAACTTGTAATAATAGGACTTACACTTCTGAAAACTTTAATTTAAGTTCATGTTTCTTTAAAAAGTTACCAAAAATCTGATTTTAATCAACTCTGAAAACATTTCTGTGCA
Organism: Chelonia mydas; assembly: GCF_015237465.2. Lineage (NCBI taxonomy): Eukaryota > Metazoa > Chordata > Testudines > Cheloniidae > Chelonia > Chelonia mydas. Next base: position 68,975,193 of record NC_057854.1, on the reverse strand, counting down.
TTTGGAAAGTCAGCCAAATGTGCAATGACACTTGTACATTTAAATTGTTTCCAGACTAAGGTTCTTCCAATCCCCCACAGAATGCATGTTTTTACTTAAACTAGTAATTTATTAAGCACTGACAGCTCCCTCCTCAGCCCAAAAGACATGTGGAAAGGCTCTCATTCTTGAAGTGGTCACAAACCAAGGGCTCGAACCTGCACACTCTTCGGCATGTGTGTAATTTTATGCAATGGGACTATTATCATGTTAGAGTTACACAGGCTTATGTGTTTCCAGCACTGGTGTTTAAGATTTGGATTACAAGATAGGGCTAAATAAAAAGATCAGACAAAACAATGTGAGCTACTGAGGATGGTGCTAATTTAAAATCAGTCATCTGTTTTAGATCCTTGCTTTACAGTGTTTTTATATATTACAATGTAACCTTGTCACACTGTAAATGTCTTCAGATTAATGAATGCTATATTAGAAGATGAAAATCATTTAATTAAATAGTACACATCTGGCTAATATGACATGCCTCTTCCAAGATCTATTAAGGTCTAAACAATTTTAAAAAAGATGACACTTGCTAATTACTGCAACCTGATTTGGATCTTGAACAGGAGCTACACTTGTCCTTAAACTCATGCTGCATTTTAATAGCATATGCAGATCTCTGATCCTTGTTGACTTCTATTGAAGCACAGGGTTTTTTTTGGTTTCTTGACTCCTTTTTAGAAATTGCAGGCCACAGTTAAACAAGATAGGGCCAGTAAAGCTATTCTAAATTCACATAAGCAATCCACAAAGGATGCAATTTTTGGTATTTTTTCTTCAAACAATTAAGAACATTTTTCTTCTAAATGTATTACGTTTATCACCATAGCCTCTGGATGTTGTATAAAAAAGTGACTACAGAACAAAGACAGATATCCGTTACCTAGTAAGCACAGCGTGTGCATTCCATTCTGCTTGTTCTTCTGAATCTTGTCAAAAAAGCTTTCTGGTTTCCACGTATCCGTCCAGAAAACTACAGATACTGTTTCTCCAAAGTTGTACAACTAAAAGAAAAAAACCCACACAAGCAAAGAAGAAATTACTTAAGTGTGGATTACAAAGTTTCTATACATTAATTAGGAAATTAAGGTTTGACAAAACTAAAAGCGAGGAAGTCGTGAGTGTGTTTAAGGAGGGAGCATCAGAGTGGAACTAAGGCACCCTTATATAAAAGGGTATTTTCTCAACGATTTTGTTGCACACACAGGAAAGAATAAATTAATACCTTTTTAAAAAAAGGTGTCCTGTTTGTCCTGTTCTCCCCTTGCTGCACTGCAAGTCGTTGGAATGGTGCATTAACAAGACCTTGTTCCGGACTTAGATACAAAGAAAAAACAAAGTTCCCTCTCTGCTATGGAATAGGAAGTTAACTACTGTTCTGTCATCCTCCAGGCAGCGATGCATGTTAGAGAATGAGTAGTGAAGCTGCCCCCTAAGGCTTGTATCCAGCTCTTTATTCTGGTCACCATTCTTCATTAACTTTCAATATTCCTTCTATACTTAAAAAGACCCAATCATGTCCTTATTCAGGAAAAATTCCCCAGTTAAGTCAAGGTGGACTAGGCCCTTTTGAAAAACTGAAGCAAAACTGTAGGTATCTAATAGATTATTTCCTAAATCTATAAGGAAGCAGGTAGGCAGCCTCCAATACTGCTGTAGCATCTGCATTGCCCGTGTAATGCTTCTACAAGGCTGGGGATAAATTATTCTTGTAATATTTGTATTAAAATAGTGCTCATAGGATGCGTGTGCTATATATGAAGATGCTGTCCCTGTGCAAATGAAGTTAGAATGTGAGAGACAACCAGTACCATGAGGATTAGAGGACAGCGGCTACAGATAGATATATTTTGTGTGTGGGCACATGCACCCTCATTTGTAGGCAGACACAGTGGCAATTACATTCACTTGTCCCTCAGTCTTGCCGTCATATATTGGCTGTCTTCACAGTAATGGGAAAGGTGTGCCATGGAAGATATTTGATATAGTTCTGTAGATTAGTTCCAGATGGGTATTGTAAGGGGCAGCATAAAATAGAAATATTTTCCTGAGTTGTAATTAAAGGCAGAATTTGGCCTGCAAATCTATTACTGGTGTTGATGTATACAAAGGAAATAACTCAGCTTGGCTTTAAGATCCCAGGTTGAGTTTCAGGGCTGGGAGTTGGAAAACGTATTTATGCATCTACACTAAGTTAATTTGATCCGGAAGGCAGCAGAGGCAATAAACACCAAATCCTGATCTGTTTACTGTCTCACCTCAAAAGGTAGAAACACATCTTCAAGACCCTGTCTTAGCCAGGTTGTAGTCAGTGCAGGTCTAGGGTGGGACAACAAAGGTGGATTTGCAGCTCCCTGATATAGGGCCTGGCCATGTCCCTCTCCACCATGGCTACACACTCCAATTGCTCCCCTTATTTTAAATCCTACACCAAAGCAAAGGAAGGAGTACATTCCCCCTTGTCTGCTACAAGCAGATGAGAGAAGAACATCTCTTAACTCCCCAACTATTTCTTCTCTGCCTCCTCTTACCAGGCTCCTAGCTACAGGTGGCACACAAGACACAGTTAAATAGAGAGTGTGTGTGTGTGTGTGTGTGTGTACACACAAAGAGCTCTTTTCAAGCCTGGGACAGGAGGAGGAATTCCCACCTGCTTTTTGCAGAGAAGGAGGAGCTGCACTCTGTCCTCTACTACCCTTTATTTAAATCTTATACAGAAGACATTATGGTGGTTCTATGCCATCTGGGGATTTCCCTCTGGCCATTTAAGCCATGAGCACAGCTCCTTTGCACTGCCAGAGCACCACGAAGTGGCCAGAGGGCACCAAAGAATCAGGTCTGCTATTTCAGCTTGGATTTTTGTGATGCTTCAAAGCAGGAACAAGTTAGTTTTCTATGGAACTGGTGCCCAAGGGTTACTTGTTCATTCTGATAGGAGGACAGTATGTTCAATGATTCTTGGCATATTACACAAAGTATTTCCTCATTTAAATATTACACTTCAGTAACTCAAAGACATGAACCCATATTTCACATTTCATAACCATGAGGTCCTGCTGGTAAACTTAAAAAAAAGTCACACAGAAGGATAAGGTCTTCATGTAATTTTTAACTTTTTAAGGCCCATGTTGTAGAAATCCAACAAAAAAACCCCAAGTATTTTTCAATTAGCTGGACCCTTTCCATTTGGTACCAAACCATGGCCAGAGGCTATTGAAACACCGGTTGAAAGGTTTAACCCTTTCCCCACCCCCCCCACCCGCACCTTTTAATTAAAGCTTATGCTCTGGACACAGACTAGCCTTTAATATTAAAGCTTAATTAGTGATCCACTTGCCTTAAAGTGTGAACTATAAATACTTTGGTAAATGAATAAATGTTCAGTTTCATTTTATAGTTATAAAAAACACTGGCGGAAAACGGGCAAACAAAGTTAACAGGACAAGTGATTACACAATTGTATATTATCACTACTGGATATATTCTACTTCCACATTAGAAATACCTTGCCACCAGGCCTCATATGGAAGATGAGTCTGGGAGATGAGCAGCATCCAAAGATCTTGGCTATCAGATCAATTATCTCTAATAATTTGCAGTCTTCCCAATATGACTGGGATCACTGAAGGGCCATTTCAGACAAACTAGCAGCAACCTCTAGTCATTGGTGCAGCAACCCATGGTCAGCCATGGGCCTAGCATGAATGGACTTGCTTACGGGCTGACATCTGAAACCATCAGGAGATCATTCACTACCCAAGTAGGAGTGGTCTCCTCTCCTAACGAAGGCCTGACCTGTGGTGCCACTGGTGGCCAAGTACACATGGAGCAGAAAAGCTTTTCTTTGCAGCACAGATCAAAGAAAAGGGTGGTTAGAGATTGGGTGATAACATCTGCAATGCAGACAACCATCCCTCTACACACTGAACAGAAACAACCAACTCACTTCATGTTACCATATGATGGCAGTACTAAGGCTAATCACTCCTTTAACCACTACCCCACTCTTCACAATGACTGCTGACCTGAACTAGGTGTGAACTAGAGACCAAGGGGGTAAAGCTTCCCACTTCCCATTACCAGTTAACCCAATTCTGTTATTTCTCACAGCACTGCTTCTCAGCAAATTGTGGCAGAGACCTCTCTTTCACTAAGATGTCATTAAATGAGTACCTTATTTTGTAAGCAGTTGTCAAAACTGTACTAACTCATTAGACTTCTCTTTTATACACTATCAGTAATAGGTCTTTCATTTAAATTGAAGGTCCAAAAGATGTATATGCATCTTGGAAAAAAGGAAAGGAAAAAGTCTGTAAAATACTGTTAATGAATGTAAAATACTTTAGCATACTTTCAAGAAGTACTGATTCAATAAGGAGGCAATTCTTCCAGCATCAAACATTTAACACCTGTTTTTGCACCACTGGCCAGCACGGAAATTGCTTTCAGAGCAACGCGAGGCACCACTGTATTATTGGGGGCACAACCATCCATGTCATTTATACCCCTGTACGAGTTAGATTTTGAGAGAAGTTTCCTTATTTTTACTGCATGTGCCTTTCTGGTGGTCCCCAAACATTTAATATTCCTTCTTAGAAATGAAGGAGAAGCGGGATAAATAGGAGACAATTACTTTTGGCTTTCGCAATTCACTGGTATACTATCATTTTCGAAATGCTGTGGGATCGAAGAATTAATGGAGTTTACTGTTGTGTTAAATTGAGGACCTCAATAAATTACAGCTGTTGTGCATGCAAACATTTGTATATGCACAGGCACAAATTTCCCACCCACATCATACATCAGCACATACTTGGACACTACTCCTGTGGCAGAACAAGCCTACCTAAGTTTGAAGAAACATGATCATTTGTAAGCAAAACGTGCATATTTAATAAAACCAGTATTTTAACTCTCTTTCCTACACCCTGCAAAGATATGGTACTTTCTTGGTTCAAGAGACTGATACATGAGGCTGCTGTACTATGTTATGCTATTATTTCTGCCTCTTGAAATCCACCATAAAGCAAATGACTCACAAGAAAAGCCTTAATGCAGAGGGAGCAATAGATATTATTAAACAAACAACACTAATATCTTAAAAGGATCCTGCTCTGTGATATTCCATTTCAACCAGAAAGAAATCAAACTGAGTCTTTCCATTGACCTCACTGGACTTTTGGATCAGGACCTAGAAATCAAAATGTAAAACTTGATGTTGTTGGCACATAGCTGTAAAACCATTGCAGTTTTCATATTCAATGTGTATTTTGTACAGAACAAAACAAGTGAGGATCAGACACTCTGTTCTGAGTTTTTTTAAGCAGAAACTTATAATAGCCTGAATGACATCTTCAATGAACTAATCAGACATAAAATGGCTAACACAACAATAGCCCCTTAAAGAAGGAAACAAATTAATTTCTGAGCAATCGTGATAGTGTTGTGTCCTTCACTAAACACAGCCTGGCATTTGCGGAGGAGGGGTGTCTTGTATGTGAGAGCTCAAACATCTCAAGTATCACACACTTGCACTGAACATCAGATTTATCGGATTCCTGTCCTATGGTCCCACACACAGCTGGAATTTCAACAGAGCAAGGCACTGCATTTGGACTTAGTGGATGGATGGGCAGGCCTTTCAAATCAGCAGCAGTAGAGACAAACCAGTCTCCCTCTTCTCTAACGTTCAAAATCTTCATGGGAAGTTTACAAAAGCGGCATCTTCAAAAAAGTGAGAAACTTCATGTGCTTGTAGATGTTTGAAACAAATCTTTTCTATGATTATCTGTTACAGTACAACTACTAAAAGCCAGGAAGAGCAGCCAGGTCTCCTGACTCCCAATCCAGTGCCTGATCCGCTAGACCTGAACGTCTCCCACGAAATGCATCATAAAGCAGTGCAAACAAGGTGGTCAGTTTCCCCCATTCTTCACGCTTTGCTTTGTTTTGTCCCAGCATAAACTGCAAATATATTTAGTGCTTTCTATTTTATTTAGATACTTAAAATGAAAGAAAAGCAAAGCACTTTTTGTACCAAAGACTTGGGAGCCTGCAGTTATTTTGTACCGGTATTTTTAAACAGCGCAGTTCAGCCATCGGGCTAAATATAAACAAGGTGGAATGAAACATATTAGAGAGAATGGGCTATATTCTAACCTCAGTTATAGAAGTGTAAACCCACTGAAGACTTCAACCTTCAGTGGAATTACTCATTATGCACACTGGTTTAAATTAGATCAGAATCTATCCTTCTGTGGTCCAGACCGTAAGAAACCCTTCTTAGTGTTGTGGCCAAATAGCTAATGAACACAAAACATGAAAAAGAAGGAGCAGAGGCTAAGTAGGGAAAAGTAAACGAAAAAAAAACATTTTTCTTTCCCCCTCAAACACAGTAGTGTACTAAAACAAACAGCAGAGAAGATGCAATTTAATATTCAAGGCCACTATTGTACCCGCTGCAGGGAAACAAAGAAAGAAATATTTCAACATGCAAAGGTTTATTTTTGCAGCATCTTTTCCCAGAATTATTGCTGCATCAACTGTAACCATGACACTGCATTCTGTCAATTATGTACACTGTCTCCTTTCTTAAAATGTCAAAACAGCTTTAGAAGCTGTTCAGAAAATGGGTTACTCATCAGGAACATTTCAGGAGGTGAATACAAAAGCATTCTTGTTGTTAAGTATTTTAGACCCAAATCTGCAGCTCTTACGCATGTGCAGACTCCCAGTAGACTGTAAAGGGAATTGAACAATATGCAACCAAGGGCTACCTTTGATCTTCTTTGCTGTGTTGAGAATCATGGGTTATATGACATGACATTCTTACGGGGTAAGAATATACTGCAACTAATACCATTATGGAGTCTATTCCTGGGAGATGTACATGAAGCTTAACTCACACTTAAGTCAAAAGGGCTACTCTTGGCCGCAACGATGTAAGTGGAAACAGGTCAATGGGCATTAAGGGCCACTCAGCACCTTGCATCATAGGATCTTAGTGCTTACTTGCTGGTAAACACTGCTGCAGAAAGTGATTCCCTTTCCTTCATCTTTGGTATTAGGACTTTGGCTGTGATACTACACAATGTTCATCCTTAAAAAAGGAATTTTTTGCCCTTGATACCCGATTTCCCCAGGTATTTCTCATACCAAAGGAGGCATACTGTGCTAATATCTAATAACTAGGGGCAAGGTTGGGCAGTTCAAGGGTAACCACTGTAGCTACAGTCCTGTCAGCAGAGGTATTAAAACAAAAAAACTAAATCTGAAGTTGCTTATGACTTTTGGCCATTTAAAATGAGCCTTAGGCTTATCATTCACACTGTCTTGCCCAGTTTTATAAAATTGTAAGCATGGAAAATTAAAACTTTTACTTAAAATGCTGTTTCTGCATCACACACAACTGGGCTAGAATTCCTGGGAGCTGTCAGTCACAGAGAATGGAGATGTGGGGAGATGGCTGACAAGTTGGAGAAAGAGCACTGAACGGGATTGTTTCTGCATCCTATGGCTGATGCTATGCAGCAGCCATGGCTTTCAACCTAGTAACTTTAGGCAAAAGAACAAAGGGAAGTCTCTCTCTCTCTAGGCTGAGATGCCTTCCCCGTTGGTGCTCAGGAAATGGCTTCCACGTGAGTAAGATGGGACTCAACATTAAGAGCCTCCTTCCATCAAGAGCATTTGAAGGATACAGGACATAATCCAAAAGGGTAAAGTCACCTTAGAGGCTCTGGGACCCTTCTTAGGCTCTTCATATATAGAAACATTAGCTCAAAATCTCTCCTCCCCCACCTCCCCTGTATTAACCTGAAACACAGTTGCCAAATTCACCCTGGTAGGTGGATGTTTCTGGGTCAGATTCAGTGGTGATAAATGGTGCTGTAAATTACACAGCACATGGAAGCAATAAAGTAGGATCGCTTGCACTGAACTAGCATTTAGAGGGTGTGCAAAACAAGTGCTAACTCATACAATAAAGACTCAGGGCATTTAGCAGGAAAACGAACTGGAGACAGTAAGATATATTTGGTTACTATTTTACATGAATGAAAAATGTTTGTATTATATTTCTCCCATTTGAGGGAAGACAGATGATCGTGTGGTTAAGGCACAGAACAGAGTCAGGAAATAAGAGTTCTATTTCCCACAGGCTTCCTGTGCGACTTTGGGCAAATCTCATAACTACTGTGTGCCTCAGTTTCCCATTTGTAAATAATACTTCCTCTACAGGACATGAATGTTGTGAGGTTTATTCATTCCTCGCAAAGTGCTTAGATACTATAGAAGTGAACACCACAGTTCTGTATTTGTATTTTTCAGTTACAAAATACCAGTGACTGGTTAAAATGTAAACCTACTTCATACTGTAGTTACATTTGTAAATGTTAATTAGGTAGCTAGTACTTGAAAATTATCAGTGTAATGAGTTACTGAGGGATCAAAGGAGACAGACGTTTATTCAGATCTACATGAGGCTGTTCTGAAGGCTGAATGGATTTACCTTGCAAAAGGGCCAGGACATGAGGCATTTTTCCTTGTTACCTTTTAAAAAAATGCTTATGTACTTGACAATGCTGTTTTCCCAGAGCTGAGCGGCTCTTCTTACTCTAGCTGTCAGTCATGTTAGTCTGTACACTCCCACCAAAAAGAGAGAGATGAATAGCACTAATTGGAAGGATGAAGGCTGAGGGCTTAAGCCGCTCTACTGAAGCTCCTAAACTAGGGAAGAGAGGTTATGCAAAAGGACCAGTTTGAGCCATGACTTACAGAAAGGCCTTTGGTAGCGTAGCAAGGGCATGCAAGGAAAACTACAGTAACATACTGCAGACAGCCTAGGTCTGGACTACTTCCCAGGTACTGGCTCTTTAGAGCTGTTTCTTGAGGCACACCAGGGCATTCATTTAGTTTTGGTCCTATGAACAGGGAAAGAATCTCCCTTTCAAATGTATGGGGATTATAAATTTAGGGTGGTGCACGAAGTGTGCACACAAGGCCAATTTTCAGCTAATTAATGGGAACAGTAATTGGATGTGGTTGCCAAAAGCAATACCGATAAAACTAGAGCAATTTGCTTATGGTTATTTTTCCTCCATCTATTCCAAGCCTCTCACCCTTAGTTGGTTCCTTCCCTTCTTCTTCTGTTCTCTCTCCCCCTACTCTCTGGCTTTCGTTAGTCAACCTCTCCCCTACTGTCCTCTCTCTTTGTAGGTCCCAGTTTTTATATCTGTCCCCACAACTTGTCCCCTGCCTCACAGTTCAGTGCTACAGCAGCTTTTTATTATGGCATTCAGGGGAGGGGAAAATTACAAGCCATTTTTGCCCCAGCAGTTGGCCTAAGAGTGAAAAACTGAAGCCTGTAGAAGGCAGCAAAGGACTCCTCCCTTCCTTCTACCTACAGGCTACATGGACTAGAGCAGTAGTTCTCAAGCAGGGGCCGCAAGCAGGTTTCAGGTGGTCCACCAAGCAGGGCCAGTGTTAGACTCACTGGGGCTCAGGGCAGAAAGCTGAAATCCCACTGTATGGGGATGAAGCCCAGATCCCTGCCACCCTGGGCTGAAGCCGAAGCCTGAGCAACTTAGCTGCAACTGCCCTGCTTGCTACCCCCTAATACTGGCCCTGGCTTTTATGTGCAGAAAACCAGTTGCTGAGGCACAGGTGGGCCATGGAGTTTTTATAGCATGTTGTGGGGGGGCCTCAGAAAGAAAAAGGCTGAGAACCCGTGGTGTAGACTCACGGGAAGAAATGGGGCTGAGGCCATGCCTCTTTCCCCAAGTAGGTGAGCAGGGGAAGAGCTGAAGTCACAGGTTCCCAGCACCACCAGGAGTACAGCTTAGCTGCTCAGGCAAAAGGCTGCAGTGCTCCAGCAGATACCAACAGAAGTGCTATGTGAGGGCTTTAGACTGCACTCCTGTGGGGCTACACCCCCTCCCCAGTCTCCCTGGCAGGATCATTCCACTTGCACAGACACAGAACTGCAGGGCCTTTAGAATGGTGCTTAGTGCCAGTAACTGTGATACTACATTAACAAATACCACTGAGACCATCCAAATTACAGTCAGAGTCCAGAGGGCAATGGAGAAATGAGCCCAGTGGTACCAGGTTTAAGTGACAATTCACATCCAAGGCACTTTCCCACCTGTCTTGTTTGTCCCATTTTGGAAAAATAAAAAGGAACATTCTCCAAATCTTGAACAAAAGCCTGATACTACAACCAGTATGGCAAAGAACAAACAGGGTGGAGAGATGGGCACAGGAGGGATCTAGAGGCTTTGGCACAACGTGACTAGTGCTTACAGCTGTCTTTCCATCTGCCTAACTGACCCAGCTCTCAAAAAAGCTCCAGTCAACTGTATCAAAAACTGCAGCGAAAGAGCTTTTCAGAAGCTCAGCATTAAAGGATTTCTTTTTTTTTTTTTTTTTTTTTTTTTTAAAGGGGGAGATCTTGCTCCTTTAATGTGATATGAACCAATCCAATAGCTTCTTTAACATTTTTATCACATGCAGTCTCTAACCTGTTACCACAGTGATTCTCCATACCACCAGCGCAGATCTGGACTGCACGGAAAAGATGTTTTCAGAGTGGATGCATGTTTTTCCTTCCAAAATATTTTACTTTTAATGAGCTTTTGCAAAATAGCAAAAACTACATTTCTGCTCCTTCAGTCCCAGAAACAGTAAGTCCAACCCTAGCGCATGCTGTGATCTGTAGTTTGTAGCTTATGGCAGCATCTTTATAGAAATCAGTACACAAAAAGTGATGTATAGTAGCAGAATGCTTTCTCCACTGACTTACTCTGTGCAGTAAGAATATGCAATTAACTGCATGTTATGCTTCACAGAAAGAACTGAACATTGGTCTGATCATATAAGAGACGCATTCTTTTGTGAGCAGCTTGAGCAGTAACTGCATTTCATCCAGACAGAGTCTAATCAGCAGCTACAGCTCATTGTTCTGAAAACCATAAGTACAATCTATAAAGGTGTTTCCTGTTTTTCACTAGTAGAGCAAGACATTTTGTATCAAGATCAGAATAAAAGGGAAAAAAAACAAACCTGTTCTGTGGTCATGTATGTATAAGAGGAATCCTCGCCATACTAAAAAGTAACAAAATGCTTCAAAAAAGCAACTGCTCCTAAAACAAATGAATGACAGGAGATAATTATGAAAATAAAGAAGTGGAGGGTTTTAAGGGATGATGGAAGTAACAGCCACAACTTTTAATAAATGAGAGGTGCCTTGTCTGCTTTGATCTCCCTTCATTTGTTTGCTCCCTCAAAGAACACTGAAGATTTAAACATTCAGCTGGTTACGATCCTGTAATATAACATGATCATGATTTCCCAGGGTGCTTTTTACAAGAATGGGAATATGTTGATTTACGAGAGAGAAGCAGCTCCCAGGTTAGGAAGGAAAAAGACTACTGCCAGGGTGAATAACTCCATGTTTCTGTCATGGTAGGTTCCCCCAGCATTGGATAAAGAAAGTAAAGACAACTCTAGAGACATGCATATGTGGTCTACGGCATGGATTGTTTTAAGGGCAGTCCTGATTAGAAATTGCCTCTCTGTAGCAGCATTAGATGCTCTCCCTGTACAACCGCTACAAGGTAGGACAAATTTTCAGAAACACTATAGATTTTTAATATAGACACCTGCACTGTCAGATGTCTATATTTTCCTTTTATTCTGTCAGAGTTTGGATTGGAGGGTGAGATCTTCAGTTTCTCTCCTCATGGCACAGAAAGCAAGACCATCCCATGCTAACGAACAGTAGGAATCCATTGCCAGCTCTTGACTATAGAAGCAGGCTGTGCACCACAATAAAGCAGATAGGGTAAGGAGCCAACCCCTGTGCTACCCTACCCATAAAAGTGCAGCCATGTGACACCTGCCACCGTCTACTGCCTATGTAGATTGTAACACCGAAAGTCTACTTCCTCCCTAAAAGATAATATGATCTCTCCTTTCAGCAACAGACAGGTGTTGTGAGAAAGTACTCATGGGGAGAATTATCACATTGCGAAGGTCACAGGTTGCGTTCCCTGTTGGCAGCCGTACACTACAATTAACATTCACATTTTAAGAATGGTGCTGTTGAACTAGCAGTTAAGTATGAGAGCATACTGGGCTCAGACATTTCTACCACTGTGAGTATGTGTACAACGGAGCTGGAGGTATAATTTCCAAGTCAGGTAGGCCTACCCATGCTTTGATTCAGTCAGTGCACTAAAAACAGCTGTGTAGCCATGGCTGTGGTGGCACAGGGACGGGTTAGCCACCTTCAGGACATACCTCGGGTTTCAGGTGGGATTGCATTGGGGTTGGCAAGCCTGTCCCACTCCCTGTGCAGCCACAGCTACACTGCTATTTTTCAGCACACTAGCTCAATCAAAGCAATCATGGGTACGTCTCCCCGACTTGGAAATTACTCCTCCAGGGCCAGTGTAGATTCACCCTGTGGCATGGAAGTCTGCTCAGAGCTGAAGCCTACGCCATATCTACAACCGGTACAGATATGCTGTTGGTGGCAACTACTCAAGTAAGGCTGCTAGTATTTCTGGTATAACTTTGGAGGTATCAGTTATTTCTGTTAAAAACAGGCAGCTCTTCCTTCCTTAGGCTAGAAAGGACTTCTTCCTTCTGAGATGGAATTGCCCTGGACATGCATCTCATCGCTTATTTACACCCTGATCCTCCAATTGGCTCCTCACAAGCAGACCCCTATGTTCACATACAGCTTCACTTACTCTTCACAGGGGCCTACACATGTGCAGGCCTTCAATGACAAGTTCCTTGGGGACAGAGTAAGGGAAGGGCTGAGCACACTGCCAATGCTCATCATTAACAAGAGTAACAGAGGGGAAAGTTGCAGACAGCTAATATATGTATGATTAGTGATGATACATGTTAGTCTAGCATTTTTCCTGTATGAAAGGCAGAGCGTTTTCTGGACATCTATGAAAGGAAGCTGCCTAGTATTAGCTTGCTGGACACCAATTAGACCATCACTGCCTTAACTTTGTGAGAAGCAGAAAAACCAGACCTATAGTAGTTACATGGCTTGAAAGCTGTTTATATTGGGCACTAAATTATCCCACAATTGAGTCAGGGAGTTCCTGTGAGTTTTCCAGCCAACCAGCAACCATTTTCCCTATATTCATAAAATAAAAATATTCCAGCTTTTGCCTTGAGGAGTAGAATTATTTTCTTTTCTTCCCTTGAAACTATGTAGCTGCCAGCAGTTGATTCTCTGATTTGGGAAACTGGGACGGGGACAGGAGCAAGGAGAGGAACATAAGAAAGATTTTACAAAACAGGCAGAGCAGACTATGACAGAAATTTAAAAATATTAAAGAAAATAGGTCTCTACTTTTCTGAGCTTCCAAGGCCCAAAATAACCAATCTTTGGGACATGCAATAGGCTAATATCTTTTTTTTAAAAAAAATTCAAGGTATGTGGCTCTCATCCTTGCATTCCTCTGATAAAACAAAAAAATCAAAGGTCCCTTAGCTGTTGGCAGACATGCAGGAAGATTAAAGAGGTGAGGATCAACTCAGGAGGGAAGGGATGTGTCTGATGCTAAATTTTTGACATCACTTTACATCTGGGTTTGGGATAACACACAGAATCATGTATGTACCTATTTTATTTCCATTGATGGTATATTTCTCAAGGAGATAACTTTCTCTCACCAGATGATCACCAGTAGGAACCGTAAGTTAACAGGGCAAAACAATCATCATACACACACAATGCTTTACATATGAAATACATAGAAAATACTGCCTAGTTTTTTCGTGGGGGAGAGAAACCAGAATTGTCACCCATTTACTCACACATACAACAATACAAATAGGCATTTTGCCTCCCAAATGTTAAGTTACATAATGATAAATGCATGGAACACTCTGAAAAGGAAACGTTAACATATTCTGAGAACTGGCCGGAATTTCTACACCTGTCTTCCTTAAAAGTTTAGATGGCTTCATGCAGCCCTTCCATAATGTCAGAGCGGTAGAGATTGCTGATTCGAACATTAACAGTTGTAGAACAGTACGTACAAGAGTTACCTGTAAACCGCAGCAGCCCACTGCATTCATTATGGAAGCATTATGAATAACCCTGTAGGAAATCCCAAGCTTTACTGCACGCAAAACAAGATCACTGTGTGTTGTGGCCCTGTGGTAAGGAAGGAATGGGTTAGATTGACAAAATACACTGACTGAGCATAACCATCAACATCGTTTGTTTTGAAAGTAAAATTAAAATGCTTCATGAGTAAAGCTATGCAGCATGCCAAGAGTGGTAGTAAGAGAGGTAGTAAGGACTTTACTCTGACTTTATCATAACAATAAGTAGCAAAAAAAGGGCTAAAAAGCACAGGGACCCACATGAATTTCACAGCTCTCAGTTGCTTTTTCAAAGTTAAAACTGCAACAGTAGCATATTTATTACTTTTTAAAGTAACTTTTGGTAGCAACTTAAAGAGGACAGTTCCATTTGTCCTTTGTCTTTTGCAGGTGTCTGCTGGATGCCTGTTGAATAGCAAATGTCAGCTAAGCTTAGCACAGAGAACTTGGGCATAACTCCAGTATTCCTATAATTACTATGCAACCAGGCCATCTCACATTTGCACTGAAAGCCTGTGAAAACATGTTCGAAAGACAGAACTACACAGTATACAGAACATTTTAAAGATTTATACATATTGTATACACATGTATACAGTAGCTATATATTAACCTTGGAAAAGCCAAGCCTGGCTTTTAGAACTATTGTCTTTTATATACTTAAGTACTGAAATCCACAAGACTCGGGGAAAATGCATTGGGATATATAAACAACATGCAAATTCGTTCCAAAAGTAAATAGGAGCAATCCCCTTTGAAACTTACCACAAGCTGAATTTGGCTCAACATACCCATCAGTCAACATGCACCCTGCATCTTCACACTTGGACAAAACTCTCAGTCAGGTTAATGGGAGCTTTGCCCAGAGGAAGAATTGCAGGCTTGAGTTCCAAATATGATCAGCATCAGAAGCACAAATAGATCCAAGTTAGTCTTATTTTTAAATTGCAACAATTTAAAATAAATTAATTTTTATTTCAAATGGTACATGTGCATGTTAAGATGTTAAAGTAGTACTGTACTCTCCACATTACATGTGAAATGTGGCAATGCATTTAAATAAGAAAGCTGTCAAATCTGAACAACTGCTTTAGCTGTCTCCTTTTCTCCTAAGACACCTCAGTCAATGCTGCCCATTCCATAAAGTGAAACAGGGAAAGTACTAGTATCTGGCTGAACTGACTAATTACACAGGAGGGTTGTTTTAGCCCCAACATCCTCTGTCGTTCAAGCTGAATTCTCATGGAGTTCCCTCAATCCCTGGCCTGACCATTTCCCAACCTTAGTGCATTTCTATTATGCAACTACTTGGCCAGCTTAAGTGCATAGATACGGACACAGAAACGTGGCAGCAGTTGGTGCAGTTGGGACGAAGTGTCAGTTTTTTAAAAATATGATAAAGGCTCATTCATCTACAGCAGATTAACTAGTGGAGTCTGAATTATGGGAAGTCAGGAAGTATTGCTAGAGATAGACTGCAACACCTAGGAGAACAGCAGTAAGGTAATCTAAACTTAGAATAGCTCCCTCATTAACTGCAAACCTCTGTCCTATAACCCGCCCCCCCCCCCCACTTCCATGAGCAAAGGAGACCCAAGCACATCAGCTGAGGGAGAGCAGAGGACTTGCTCTTCAGCCTCATCCCCATCTCTCCAGATCCATGGCATAACGGCTCTGGAGACTTTGTGGGTCTGCTAATAGTTGAATCAGGGGAACAGCTGGCCTTATTTACTGAAATCTGCTCCAGTCAGCATCTGCTCCCACTTGGCCCCTCTGCAAGGGTTGCAGCACAGCTGCAGGCAATGTGCTCACATATGGAGACTCAGCCAATTGCAGCAGAGGGCCTGAGGGAGTCAGCCCTCTGTGCCCTTGTCTACGCTACCACTTTCCACACCACTGCGAAGATGCTACTGGTGCTAGACCAGGCAGTAGCAATTATGGAAGCACTTGCATAAACTGGATGCAGGTGGGCATTTATTTCAGTCACCACATTGTTTGACATAGTGCTAAAAGTTGCCTGGTTTACATTAACACATTCTACCAATATTGCAGACACAACTGCAAATGGACGGGAAAAGAACTGAAAAATTCCAGGGTAGCTGCACCTTGTGTTATGCCTTTGTATCAGCAGGATGGGACATCCCTTACCTGTGGGGCTGAAAGGCCACCCACCTCCTTTCTGCACTAGCTAAACCTCTCCTTCTTGAGGAGATTACTTGAAAACTCTGAAGTCAACTTTTGGAGTGTCCTGGCTCCTATGTCACCCTCACACAAGGTTTTCCACAGGATAGGACAATCCTGCCCTTTGTTACTAGGAGCAACCAGTCAATCACCTCAGAGACTCCAGGGAGCAGGCGTGCTTGGAGTAATTAGGAAAAAAAAAAAAAGACATCTGAAACGGGGTGCATTAAACTTCAGAACACTGTTCTTCAGTAAGTTGCCTTCAACCCTCCTGAGAGTCCAAACACTGATTGACTGAAATACACACCATGGACTCTTTTAGCGTGCTTATAAATGGTTAATGTCTGTCATGGGTTTTACGAATTTTATATCTACTGCTAAAAATTAATCCATACTTCCCTCAGATTAAGCATCAAAAAATGACATATTAATAGACTGAAAGAATTAGCGCGAGAACCTTAGTTTCACTTCTTGTTTGCTACGTTTCCCCCACCTCCAACTGATTTGGCCAAGTTTAGATGACCACCCTAGAGGGAAAGTTTCTATAAGGAACACGAACAAATTTTTGAACTCAGGTGCCTAAATTAAACCATAAAATCCATTATGAGGCACTTAAGGAGAGCTGGCTGTATTTCAAGGAATCCCTGTTGAGGTTACAGGGACAAACCATCCCGATGTGTCGAAAGAATAGTAAATATGGCAGGCGACCAGCTTGGCTTAACGGTGAAATCCTAGCGGATCTTAAACATAAAAAAGAAGCTTACAAGAAGTGGAAGGTTGGACATATGACCAGGGAAGAGTATAAAAATATTGCTCAGGCATGTAGGAATGAAATCAGGAGGGCCAAATCGCACCTGGAGCTGCAGCTAGCAAGAGATGTCAAGAGTAACAAGAAGGGTTTCTTCAGGTATGTTGGCAACAAGAAGAAAGCCAAGGAAAGTGTGGGCCCCTTTCTGAATGAGGGAGGCAACCTAGTGACAGAGGATGTGGAAAAAGCTAATGTACTCAATGCTTTTTTTGCCTCTGTCTTGACGAACAAGGTCAGCTCCCAGACTGCTGCGCTGGGCATCCCAGCATGGGGAGTAGATGGCCAGCCCTCTGTGGAGAAAGAGGTGATAGGGACTATTTAGAAAAGCTGGACGTGCACAAGTCCATGGGGCCGGACGAGTTGCATCCGAGAGTGCTAAAGGAATTGGTGGCTGTGATTGCAGAGCCATTGGCCATTATCTTTGAAAACTCGTGGCGAACGGGGGAAGTCCCAGATGACTGGAAAAAGGCTAATGTAGTGCCAATCTTTAAAAAAAAGGGAAGAAGGGGGATCCTGGGAAGAAGGGGGATCCTGGGAACTACAGGCCAGTCAGCCTCACCACAGTCCCCGGAAAAATCATGGAGCAGGTCCTCAAGGAATCAATCCTGAAGCACTTACATGAGAGGAAAGTGATCAGGAACAGTCAGCATGGATTCACCAAAGGAAGGTCATGCCTGACTAATCTAATCGCCTTCTATGATGAGATTACTGGTTCTGTGGATGAAGGGAAAGCAGTGGATGTATTGTTTCTTGACTTTAGCAAAGCTTTTGACACGGTCTCCCACAGTATTCTTGTCAGCAAGTTAAAGAAGTATGGGCTGGAGGAATACACTATAAGGTGGGTAGAAAGCTGGCTAGATTGTCGGGCTCAGCGGGTAGTGATCAATGGCTCCATGTCTAGTTGGCAGCCGGTGTCAAGTGGAGTGCCCCAGGGGTCGGTCCTGGGGCCAGTTTTGTTCAATATCTTCATAAATGATCTGGAGGACGGTGTGGATTGCACTCTCAGCAAATTTGCAGATGATACTAAACTGGGAGGAGTGGTAGATATGCTGGAGGGCAGGGATAGGATACAGAGGGACCTAGACAAATTGGAGGATTGGGCCAAAAGAAATCTGATGAGGTTCAATAAGGATAAGTGCAGGGTCCTGCACTTAGGATGGAAGAACCCAATGCACCGCTACAGACTAGGGACCGAATGGCTAGGCAGCAGTTCTGCGGAAAAGGATCTAGGGGTGACAGTGAACGAGAAGCTGGATATGAGTCAGCAGTGTGCCCTTGTTGCCAAGAAGGCCAATGGCATTTTGGGATGTATAAGTAGAGGCATAGCGAGCAGATCGAGGGACGTGATCGTCCCCCTCTATTCAACATTGGTGAGGCCTCATCTGGAGTACTGTGTCCAGTTTTGGGCCCCACACTACAAGAAGGATGTGGATAAATTGGAGAGAGTCCAGCGAACGGCAACAAAAATGATTAGGGGTCTGGAACACATGACTTATGAGGAGAGGCTGAGGGAACTGGGATTGTTTAGTCTGCAGAAGAGAAGAATGAGGGGGGATTTGATAGCTCTTTTCAACTACCTGAGAGGTGGTTCCAGAGAGGATGGTTCTAGACTATTCTCAGTGGTAGAAGAGGACAGGACAAGGAGTAATGGTCTCAAGTTGCAGTGGGGGAGGTTTAGGTTGGATATTAGGAAAAACTTTTTCACTAGGAGGGTGGTGAAACACTGGAATGCGTTACCTAGGGAGGTGGTAGAATCTCCTTCCTTAGAAGTTTTTAAGGTCAGGCTTGACAAAGCCCTGGCTGGGATGATTTAATTGGGGATTGGTCCTGCTTTGAGCAGGGGGTTGGACTAGATGACCTCCTAAGGTCCCTTCCAACCCTGATATTCTATGATTCTAAGTGGCCCGTTTTTCAGAGATGCTGAGAACTGGCAGCTCCCATTGATAGTAGCAGTTCTGGGTGCTCAACCTCTCTGAACAGCAAGCCACTTTTCGGTGAGGGAGGGGAGCGCTTAGCTTTAGAGATCCAACTTTGAAAATTGTGGCCATATAATACACTGCACAATGCTCTAGATCATCACCACCACCAATTAACTTCAAAGCTGCCTGGAGTTAGATTTTAGGGTCCTGGTTCTCCAACATGATTCTTACAGGGGGACCCTTATATCCTCCCTTATGGAGACCCACTGAAGTCAGTGGGGCTCCACACAGGCATCAGAGTCTGCCCACATGGATCTGACTTCAGAATTGGGGCCTAAAAGCCTACACATTTAGACCACATAAATAAAAGTTTTAGAAAATTCTTTATACTTTTTCAAGACAGAGCACTATGTTATAATAAAAGCATGCGTTTCTAGTCATTAAAAACATTGGTGTACACATTGCAGAAGCAGGCCTGGTGACCCCCATGCAAACTCCAACTACTTTTTGATGGACACAGTCGTTATATGGCCTGTATGCCTAAACTTATTTCTGGATCAAAGCAAGAGGGTATAGGTACTGCACCTTAACTTAAACCTGGATTCTAATGGCAATGCACACTGCAAGTATAATTACTTTAATATTTCTAAATAGCCAGCATCACCTGCAGCTACAGTTTAATAAAAAAAAATTGTCTCAATGTTTCCCCAGAGTCTGTAGTTCATAAGTTATTCCTCTCCTTTATAACATCTTGCCCCTCCCCTCAATGTACCCACCCACCAAACTGTCCTCAGTGATTTAATTTTCCTTGTGCCTCTTAAAGCTGCGATACATAGTCTTGGATCACCAGCTGGAGACAAAGAGCTCTTCTGTATGGCTTGACATTACAGATTGATGATGCTTGATTACATAGGCAGAAGGACATCCTTCTAGAGACAGAAAAAGGCTATAGCTTCTAGCAGCAATAAGAAACAGAAATAGGAAGCTTAATAAACCAAACTGACAAGACATTTATAATGGCTCAGCCATCCTTAAAGACTAGAATAGATAATACCATAAGCGTGTGCAACCAACACCCAGCATTCATTTAAAAAGCAACTGAAAATACAAAGTATGGTTTATAACTACAAAGCATGAATAATACATAATCAAGAAATGCACCATACTTTGTAACAGCCTAGCACTTCTTCTGCTAAGCTGATAAAATCTAAAACAAATTTTTTTTATGAAGTGCAGCTTGGATAATGGCAATTAATTGTACAGTTGTCGCTTGACTTTTGAAGGGAAGATTTATGTATCTATGTGAGTGCCTGTGGGTCTGAGTTCCTATCTGATAAGGATGTTTTGCAAGCTGTTTGGGTGCGAGAACTGCAAAACAAGACTGAGAATAAAATGTGAACTACTTATTTACATTTGTATCAAATTCAAATGTAGCCAGTTGTGCAAGAAAAAGAATGGGGGACTCTCCTACCATTATGAAAATGGAATGTTTCTTTTTCCCACTAAGAAAATTATGGTAACATGAGAGAACTCCCATTTGTTAAGAGCTAGAAGTAGCCAAATGACAAAGCCAGAAGAATAATTAAAATTAATCCATTCTTACCCAAATGGATCACCAACTACGAGAAAAGCAACATCACAGAGATCAGCATCTTTTAAAATATTATCCGCTTCTTGTTCCACTGTTTCTCTGTCAGCCAGAATCAATTCTCTCCCATAGAACTCCTCCTAGAGACAGAAGAAAAACATCAAAATGAGACAGCTGGTGATGACTTCCATTTGTCTTAGTCTGTCTTCTGCGGCATCCAACCAGATATAGATTAGACATTCGCTAAAACTGTGCTATGACCTAGTTTTTTTTATATCATGTTGTAATTAACCAGTCTTGAAACCATTCTTTATTAGTATCCCCAGAGAAATGTGACTCCAACAGCTGATGCTTGGTTTCTTTGCACCTCAGATTCACCCTCCAATTCTGGTTCTGCATGCTGAATACCTTTCCATGCATGTTGATAACACATTTAGCCTCTGATCCTTCAAACGCTTATCGTTAAATAGATGAGCAATCCCACTGAAGTCAATGGGACTACACATGTTCTTTAAATTAAGCATGTGTGTAAGCATTCACAGGATCAAGGCCTCACATATGAGCCATGAGACTTGGTTCCTTTGTAGAATGCTTAGTGATTATTTTCCACATCTGAACATTCTTATAACTCAAGTTTCATCATGCTATGTAAGTACTATTGTTACATTAGATAGCAAGCTTCTTCAGGGCAGGGACATGTCACGTCTTTCTGTTCTGTAAGCCACCTAGCACATTTTTGGGAGCTACAGAAATCATAGTTGTTTAGCCATCTGAGGTCAGGAAGGTCTGACTTTACAGAAAATGTGACATCAATTCCAGCTCTGCTCTCCACATACAAAGGATAATGTATAAAACAAAAAGAACCAGCATAACAGTGATCACAGCATAAAGGAGTAGCAAAGGATGGTCCTGTGGTTAGGGCAGTAGCCTTGGATCTGGTAGTCCTAGGTGCAATACCCTGCTCTGCCACAGACCTATGATGTGACCTTGGGCAAATCACTTAGGGCGAGACCCACAAAGGTACTTAGGCACCCAAGACCAATATTTAGGTGTCACTGACATTCACAAAGTTATTGCTCAGCTGGTGTGTAAAGTCCCCGCTGGTAGGCCTCTGCAAAGCCACTTATATTTTTATGCTGCCACATAGCTAATTAGCAGCTCGGAACCCTAGCTCATGCCTAAACCCCAGCAGGAAACTCAACCTTAGCATTCCACTCCTATCTTTCCAGTGGGGCCTGACAGCACACCTACCAGGTCAGGGCCTTGTACAAGTGAAGACTGTGTATTTTTCCGGTGAGTGTGTGTGTGTCTCCCAGAATAGTCAATAGCTCAGTTATAAGGGCACTCATTTGGGATGGGGGAGACCCAGGATGGGGGATGTTTTCAAATCCCTGCTCTGCCCGATTTGGAGCAGGAGCTTGATTTTACCCCAGATCCCCAAATCCTGTGAGGCCCTACACGTCAAGAATATGGGATGGTTTTAGCAATCCATTGCAGGCCAGAGTCCTCATCTCTAGACAGCCTTCTGATTCCCTGTATTGTTGCTCATATGTGATTGCCCTCCAAACCATTAAGCAGCCAGTTTCCATCTACTTTTAACTTGGTCAGCAACGTCCTAAGGGTCACCCTTTTTCATTTTAAGAACTGGCCATTTATTCCTGTTTTTTGTTTCCCATCTCCTAACCAGTTTCAAAGCCTCAAGAAGGCCTCTCACCCTAGGAATATTAAACGTTCCTAACAATATCATACCAGGGACTTCATGTTAAGCTATTTGAAAGACAAATAACAGCTATATTATTTTGTTCAATGTTTTATATTTAACATGTAGAGCTGCTTGGGAATTTTTGACGGAAAATGTAGTTTCTGCAAAATCAAGATTTTCCATAGGAAAATTTCAATTTTGCCAAGGTAAATCTAAACAAAATATTTTGTTTCTGGGATAGAATAAACCTGAATCAATAAACTGAAATATTTCATTTCAGGCAGTTTAATGTTGAATTGACATCTGTGTTAAGTGCAGTGGTGCCTCACAGGTATTTTACACTATCGTTAGCTCCTATGGACTACATTTCCCATGATGCACTGACAGCACCACAGGCAGGTACTATTTAACATTCAACAGACCAAAACTAAGGTCTTGTGCACACAATGCGTTAGTCCACACCAAAGGGTTCAAATTTTAGTGTGCACTAGCATTTCGTGTACTAACTGGCCTGTGTGGACCCTGCTTATGGGCACTAAAAATTTTTTTTGGTACATGTTAATATAATCCCGTTTCAAACAGCACTACATAATGTGCACTAGGGCAGTGGTTTTCAAATTGCAGGTCACGACCCTGTACTGGGTTGTGGAATGAAAGGCACCGGGTCACGGCAGCTCTGGTCCCGTCGGTGGTGGTGCCTGGCTAAGGCAGGCTAGTTCCTACCTGTTCTGACACCGCGCTGCGCCCTGGAAGCGGCCAGCAGCAGTTCCGGCTCCTAGGCAGGGGGGCCACCGGGCTCCGTGCGCTGCCCCCACCCCAAGCACCGGCTCTATACTCCATTGGCCAGGAACCAGCCAATGGGAGCTGGGGGAGGGAGGGGTGCCTAAGGTGTGTGCGTATGCAGGGGGTGGGGGTGTACATGCAGGGGGGGAAGGGGCGGGGGGAGAATATGCGCAGGCTAGGTGGGGTGCCTGTGGGCGACAGCTGCGCAGAGCTGCTTGCGTGCCTCC
Organism: Chelonia mydas; assembly: GCF_015237465.2. Taxonomy (NCBI): domain Eukaryota; kingdom Metazoa; phylum Chordata; order Testudines; family Cheloniidae; genus Chelonia; species Chelonia mydas. Next base: position 68,951,807 of record NC_057854.1, on the reverse strand, counting down.
GGAGCTGGACCTGCTGCTGGCTGCTTCCGGGGCGCAGCGCGGTCCACAGTGCCAGGACAAGCAGGAAGCCTGCCTTAGCGTCCCCTCTACACCGCTGAGCGGGAGCCACCTGAGGTAAGTCTGTGCCCCAACCCCACGCCCCAATCCCCTGCAGCAGCCCTGAGCACCCCCACAATCCAGAACCCTTTTCTGCACCCAAACTCCTCATCCCCAGCCCCACCCAAGTCTGCACCCCCAGCCCAGAGCCCTGACCCCCTCCCGCAACCCGACCCCATGCCCCAGCCCAGAGCCCCTTCCCACACCCTGAACCACTCATTCCTGGCCCCACCTCACAGCCCTCACCCCTGCACCCCAACCCTCTGCCCTAAGCCCCTCCCACACTCCAAACCCCTCATCCCCAGCTCCGTTGGGTCATGGGCATCAACAATTTTCTTCAACTGGGTCGCCAGAAAAAAAAGTTTGAAAACCACCGTACTAAGGATCTTTCAGTATGCACCAGCAGGATCCACACAGGCCAGTTATTGTGTGACACACCAATGTGCACTCAAATTTACACTTCTCTGGTACTGACTAAAGCACCAGGTGAAAGTCCCAGTTAAACAATGAAATGTTTAAGCATTTCTAAACTGATATTTTTCTAACTTTCTGTTCTATGAAAAATGTTGATATTTGGACTTTGTCCCAATTTGGGATGAAAACAAATGTTGAAATATTGGGATTTCCTGTGGATTAACAAACTAGGGACGGAAGTTACTCATATAAAGTGCATGCTGGTGTGTCAGGATCATATTTACACTCACAAAGATGCTTTACTATTCTTTCTTCTGATGAGTTGCATTATTATTTTTCCTGGTACTGTTACTGATCCACAATTCCTGCATCCCCCTTAATATCTTTTTTGAAATAATAGAGTAAAGACTTTCAATTCAGTGGCACGTAAACCTACCAGTGCTTCCTTCCCTACAGTTAGGACCGACGTGTAGGCCTCCAGGTATACTCTGCGGCAGTGCTTTACAACCTCCAGTCCTTTCACGGTAATATCTTTGGCATCTCCCAGCCCTAGTCCAATCAGGTAAAGCATTTTAATTCCAGGAGTGGAAGAGAAGCCAGTTCCTGAGTGTGACCTACCACAAGAAGGGAACAGGTGTCAGCGGGAGGGATGGATACCCGGGTGGCTCCGCAGGAGAGCACTGCAGGGAGACTCTTCCCCTGCAGAGCTCCAGATCAGCGGGAGCGCTGGGCAGACATCAGGCCCAGTCCCCTCTAGGGGGTCACCGGGCCGTTTGATGTCCCTCCACCATGTGGACCTCGGGCACAAAGCAGCCCCCGCCCCGCAGCTTTCCCCTGTAACATCCCCTCCCTCCGCGGCCCGGGCTGCCGCCCAGGCTCTACCAGCGGCACGCGGAGCAGCCTAGGCCAGCCCCGGAGCGCGCTGGGCCTGGCTGGCTCCGTACAGGGGACACCGAGCCCGGAGCGGGGGCGGTCCCCGCCTGACTCACGGGCCAAGAACCTCCCCGCACCGGAGCTGGCGCCTTGCAGCACGCGGCTCCCCCCGGCTCCCGGCCGTAAAGCCCGCCTCGCTTTGCGGCGCTTTACGACGGCAGGGGAGGAGGAGGCGGGGGCTTGGAGGCAGTTGCCTAGCGCGGACGGAGGAGGCGGTCAGATGGGGACGCGGCTCAGCATGGCCTCCTGGGCGGCTGAGCGGGCGCCGCTGGGCCTCCCCACGCTCCCCCTCTCCAATGGCTTACACATCCCCGTGCTGGGGCTGGGTAAGTGCCCTGCATCTCTCCCCCAGCCGGCGGCGCTGGTGGTGGGGCTGAGCCCAGCGCCCGTGGCCCTGCCCCGGCCCAGCGCCTGCGTCCTTACCACGCCACAGCCCAGTGCCTGTCATTGCTCTACCCATAGCACACGGTGGCCCCTAGTCTGCTGCCCAGTGCCTGTGTCACTGCCCTATCCTGCGCCTCCCCAGGCCCCACCACACCCCCCACCTCAGTGCCTGTGCCGTTGCCCTGCCCACACCACAGCCCCCAGCCTGCTGCCCAGTGCCTCTGTCACTGCTCAGTGCCCGTGTCACTGCCCTGCACCAGCCGTCCCACATCCTAGCACAGCCTGTGCTACCCACCGCCTGTGTCGCTGCCCTGCACCAGCAGTCTCCTTGTAACACCAGAGTCCCCAGCCCACTGTCCAGTGCCTGTGTCACTGCTCTGCCCCACCCCGTGTCACACCACACACCAGCCCACTGTTGCAGCGAGGCTTCCAAAAAGACCAAGGTAGACTATCACAGGTCTTATTGAAATATGCACCCTCCTCTTCTCATAGAGAGAGACTGTGCCGCTGCATGAATATGCCCCTGCTTTCCTACCAAACCCTTCTTTCCCCAGAAGTGAGGACTGTAAACACTGCCTATAGGTAACCACTATATTCCTCACTGAGGGAGATTTGGGGCACGGCTGAGTTTGTGCAGGTTGGAAGAGGGGAGATTTTTGGGGTGAGTTTTCAAAAAGCATCTATGTTCGCTCGCAAGTGTGCACCCGTAATTGCACATGCAAATCAGGTAATTGTGTGCATAAATGGCTAGTTGGTTATGTACCTGCATGTGTGATTACGTGACGTGCACATTCAGTCACTGTAAAGGCATGTGCATTTGCTGGTGCAGTTTTGAGACTTCAGCCCTTCTTCTACAAAAATTTGGTCCTAAATGTCACAATGAAACACACACAGTGAAATCATCTGGCCCCAGAACAAGATGGCTTTTCAGCATCTGTAAGTTTTGAATTACTATTGTGCAGCACCTATGTACTTATAGATTCTGTATAGGACAATAAACACATTAAATAAAACTAGAACCCATCCACCTCTGCAGAATGAGGGAAAATGTGGAGCAGGTGTGTCTTCTTCTTAGAGATCGGGGGGAAAAATTGCAATTGACTTATCTTTCTTGACTATTTTTTTTTCCGGTTTCAGCAAATTTGTTTAAAGCAACATTGCCAGCTCTTGTTATTTTACCTTAGGTCTTTCAATATTAGGTGTTTTTCTTAACGCTCCAGTTGCTGGATTCAGAAGTCTCCCCAAGAATCTCAGCTTTCATTTTTTACATAAAGTATAGTAAGTTTCTAGCCCTCATGGCTGCAGGCAAATATTTTAAAATGTGACCTTTGTGTATCCTAAAGGTTCAGACAGCAGAAGGCAAATAACTCATCTACTTTTTTTAAATCTCATGATTTTTTGTGGGGGGAAGGAGTGACGGGGTGACTGATGAATTTTCAGTGCTTAGAGTTGGCAATACTGTAAGGTATCACAAATGCATAGAGGGTTGACCATTGATATACAATAAACTTATCACTGTTTTGATACAAGTATGCTGTTGATTCAAATAACACCTAAGGTTACTGTAATAGAAAGAAATTATAAAATATTTCTGTGCTCTTTTTCACTTGGGAGCCTTGGCATATTTGACCGAACTTTGTATACAGTGAGTTTGTTTTGTTGATGGTCACTTGCACTTCCTGCCTCAGACCCTAGCAAGATGATATCACTCTCATGCATTGCTCTGGGGAGATCTTCACTCTTCCTTCCCTTTATGCACATTCTGCCCCAGATTTTGTAAAAGGGTATTTATTTACTAGTAAGAACAGTAGCCAAAGTGAAACTGAAGAGATCGCAGGCAGGTGTATATACAGAGCATTTCTTGATTTTTTTCCAGTTTTACTTATTTTATTTCCCCCCACACACTATTTTTTTTACCTCCCCCCTTTTTTTCCAGTGGAGAAAAATTAGGGTGGGAAACTAAAGAATTGTCCTGCCACTTTGAAACAAAATTCCCAAAAATTCATTTTTTTAAAAGATGGACTAAATTTCTAGTGGAAGAAATATCGGCCAGCCCTAATGTTCAGTGTTGCTCTTAGATCATCCCAAATGATGTTCCTAATCTTCAGCTGGGGAATCAGAAATTCAGAAACAGAAAGCCACTTACAAAAATTCTAAGATTTAAAAACACCAAAAAACTATGTGGACATACTATTTAAGGGATCCCTTCTATAAGAAAGTTGGATGTTCAAAAATTAGTTAATGGAAAAAAGTCATATACATAATCAGTCCACCCTAGTTTAAGTCATCATCTCGCTGCTACCACTTTTGAGCCCAAATTTTGCCCCTTCTCTTGAATGGAAGTTTTGTACGCTACTCAGATAGTGGAGTTTGGTCCTTTGGTTTGAACAACAAATCCATGAAGGATTGATTCTTCTGGGAAACTTAAGGGGAAATAGGCATGAGTTTGCAGAGTGGGATGGGGGAGAGTAATGCTTCAATATTCCTAACATATAAAGTGTGGAAGTGTGGCAAGGAGGCATAATTCAGGTGCCTAAGGATCAAGAACACAATCCTGCAAATCCTTTGTTTATCCAGGGCTCATGCATGTGAGTAAAATTAGGCACATGCATAAATTTGCAGGACTGTAAAGAGGGTTCATGAAAGTGGAAACAAATATTCTTTGCCGGGTTAAAGTTAGGCTAAATTTTTCAGTGGTTGTTTAGTCAGTTCATGAAAACAATGAAGTGGATCACCACATTAAAAAAAGAAAAGGAGTACTTGTGGCACCTTAGAGACTAACAAATTTATTTGAGCATAAGCTTTCGTGAGTTACAGCTCAAGCTTATGCTCAAATAAATTTGTTAGTCTCTGAGGTGCCACAAGTACTCCTTTTCTTTTTGCGAATACCGACTAACACGGCTGCTACTCTGAAACCTGACATTAAAAAAAGTTACTCACTTTTATTTATCGGCTTAAAGTACATAGTTCAAATCCAATTTACGAATACTAGGGCCAGGAGCTTTGTGGTAAACATTGTGTCATTGATGGGGATGGTGTTGCATAATAAAAGTCTGACAAATATATTCTGTAATACAAGCATGGTATTGCCAACTACAAGTGTTCAAAAATCGTGAGTCAGGCCCCCAAGAGTCATGAGGGAGGCTTAAAAATCACAAGCTTTAAAAAAAGAATGGAGGGGTTTTATATTTGCTTTCTGTTTTTGAGTCTTCAGCAGTCATATTCTCTAGCTTTTCTCTGCAACCATGAGGGCTAGAAATTTTTGAAAGCTGAGATTCTCATATAATCAAATAACTCCAGGAGCTAGGGCTTTAAGAAGAGTACAGAAAATCACAATAGAAGGCGACATTGCAACCAGTGATTGTAAAGGGAGTTCTTGGCCTGATACTGCAAACTTAACACAGATACCACTGTCAGGTGTGAGGGTTCATGCATGGGGATCCATATGCAAAATTGTGGTCACAGGCAAAACTCACACTGAAGTCAATGGGATTTTGGATTGGGCTCTCTGTACAAATATTTTTGCTGAAGGCTACTAGATGTCATTTGCTATATTTACAGCCTTGCTTTTTATTCTATCAAACCCGTCTTTGTGCTATGGTAAGTTAATGCCTTATTCTGAGACTTTTGGAATTACATATAATACTGTGCAGGATTGAGGCTGCACTGTTCATTCATCCAGTGGGCCAAATACTAGTAGTTTATTAATAGTCATATTATGATAAGTGAGTAAGTTAGGTTTTTTTATAATAATTGTTATTTATGAAAACATGTTTCTTCAAAAAAAGTCACATTCTGTGCCTGAAAATAGGAGAATGATAATGAAAACATATTTTTGTCAATACCAAAATTAAAATCTAAATTATTGATAGCATAGAAAACAATCCGACACTAGGGTTAATAAACCACTTGAGAGAGCTTTGTTTACTTAAAGATGAAAAAGGGTAGAAACCTATCTGGACACTGTATAATAGCTGTTTTGATCAAACCAGCGATGTGTCAGAGAAACTGCTTCATAAAAATCAGCATAGCTGAGAATACAAACTAACCGGAATATACCCCTGCTATGCTTATTCAGGCATCAGAGTTTCCATAAAGTTTGAAAGAAAGGATTTCCCTCTTTCTTATCAGCGAAGCAGAGCAAAGCAGATATTCCTTCCCTCTGTTCTTTGAGAATTAGAGAAAAGGATTTTCTTGTTCATTGAACCGCAGTTGAAATATCCTGAAAAAATAAGTTTCTCTTGGATTAGAACATTCTTTTTGGCACCTCCACTGCCCCAATAACATATCTCCCACTCACAGCCATCAGAATTTGCACCCTGGCTGATGGTTCTGCAGAATCCAAGCATTAAACTGACATGCAGCCTGAACTACCCTCTTATTCCTAAAGATTGTCCCTCCATTAAGTCAGCGTAGCAGCATGTAGGTAGGAGAGCATGAGTAATCCTGCACTGCAGCTGCTCATGCTGTACATATTAAGTTGATAAATAAAGGACTTCAATCTTCCTGACACACAAAAAGCACGAACTTTCCCAGATGCGAGGATGGGGCAAGGATGGGCTGGGACAGAGGCATGGCCAATAGATCCCACAAAGGGGGAGCAAACCACAGGGGTTACTGCAGCCCTGAAGCTATAGTAAATGCTGTCTAGTGGCTCTGCTGCTTTGTTTCAGTCAGGATTTCTCTCTCCTCCCCCCAGCATGGAGGCCTGGAATCTCAGACCTGATTTTTCAAACATTTTTGTTACATGACTATTAATTTTTTATGCTCGTTTTATGGCAAATTAAATCTGAGCTCTTGTATGTTGTAAAGCATACTAGTTAATTTGACCATTTGATTAAGGTCAGATCCTCTTTCATGCATCATTTGAAGAGCTTTTCTTTTTTCCCCTCTTCTCCTTTGTGATCTTTCCAAAAGCCTCTTTCGTTTGACAGCATGTTGTAAAACTCAAGTACCTTTTCCAAATCATTCCACATGAAACATTATTTATTCTACTTCAGTTAAATATTACAGCTTCTCTGTGATTTTAAAAAAAACCCACAAAACCAAAAACACTTGTGTTCTTTGTCTGGGGCACTGGAATCAAGCCAAACAGAAACCATCAAGTAATTAAGCTGTAAAATAAAAGGAGTTTCCACTTCTCTAATATAGAATAGAAGTTATTAATATTCCAGCACAGTTTCTTTTCAGGTCTGTGAGGCTGATTCACTTTCACCAGTTTTACACACTTCTGACTTCAATGAAGTTATCCTAAGTTTACACCAGTATAAATGAGGGCAGAATCAGGCCCAATGGCTTCAGAAGCGAGCTATCAGAGACAGCGCGTGAAATCCTGGCTCCATTAAAGTCGAGGGGAGTTTTGCTATTAACTTTAATGGGGTCAGGATTTCACTCAGAATCTTTCTTTTAAACTTTTAGTGTTTACTACACAGTGCCAAGAAACATTTTGACACAGCTATAAAATTGTAGCCACGCGGTAGCATTGAGAAAATTCTTTTAAAATCACTGCAGTGTTTATCAGTAGTTAAAAATATGTATTTCGATCTTTTTGAATTATTTTGCATATTAAAAATCACTGTTATTATTGTTTAACCTTAGTTTAATAAGGGCTTGATGCTGCTGTCCTTGGCACAGAGAGTGTATGAAGTAGCCTATATAATTCAAATGGCTCGTTTTATTCCCTGTGCTTTAGGGTTTTTTTATTTAATTCATAGCATTGTCTTTGATCTGTGATAGTTGAATTGAAGAATAAGTTCCTAATTACTGAGTTAGAGATTACATTGACAGTGCACTAATGCAGACAGTCCTCTTTTGCTGTCAATCACGCCAATGTAATTAGAATATGTAGATTTCTGACTGCGTCAGAAATTATTTCCTCCACCCACCAGCTCCCGCTGGAGATTGCAAAACTACAAATTGCTTATCACTGTATTTGGAACTGCTGGTGATTGGGGGAAGAATCTATCAGTTCATAGTCTCTCTAGTACTCCCTTGTATTCTTTTCAAAATAGTTTGGCTTCTTCTATCATTCAGTAAGTACTAAACAATTGTTTATAGAACTTCCTAAGTGAAACCACAAGACCGGCACTAACAAAACAGAAAAGCAAGAAAATTCAGCTAAATTTGAAACACTCTGGGCCAATAACTTCTGTCAGATATGACTTCAAAGGGGTGACTCTTGATTTACAGTGTTATAACTGTGGTGTTGTACCTGTGTTGGTCGCACGATATTAGAGAGACAAGGTGGGTGAGGTAATATCTTTTATTTGACCAACATTTGTTGGTGAGAGAGACAAGCGTTAGCTCGAATGTGTGTCTCTCTCACCAACAGAAGCTGGTCCACCTTGTCTCTCAACATTATAACTGACAACGGAATCTGATTCTCTGATACAACCCAAATACCTAGGTAGAGCACTGTATAGAAAATGGCTTATAACCTCACCAGCTATTTTGAGGACCCTATAATATATAGAAGCAATAAGGCAATATTAAAAAGTGCTTAAGTATGCCTCAAAACACTTCAAGCAAAAAAGCATGAGACTTAGTCAATTTATATTATATTTATATTTGTGGTTAAGCTGCTATTTCCTGAAAATACAATGCCTAGCATAGTGGTGCATGCCAGGGGCCTCTAGATGCTGCCACAATACAAATAAATAAATAATAATCGTAATATAATAGTAAAGGGTTGTTGGTACCGCCTTAACTGTGCTGGTGCTCAGGACTTGAAAAATCCACTCAGTAGTAGAGAGTGGGGAACTTTTCCTGGTGAGTTGGGGGGAGAAGGGTGAATAAGCCAATTTCTGCAGAATTTAAGATTTCATTACAAATAAATTCTAACCCTTGTGGAACTGAATGTTAACCAGTGCAGTGCTGTCTTCATAAGTCTGAGAACAGACAGCTCCAATGTATCTGCTTCTACTTAAGCTTTCCTAAACTGCATAGGGAAATGAACATAGCCTATGGGTCAGTGTGTAAGTGTCCAGAGTCATGTTAATTGGCAAGCAGCACAGACAGGCACTTGAGTTATTCATGAGGGAGGAGGACCCCAAAACTGGAAGGTGGGGAGGACTTTGGATATCAAAGACCAGTGCTTCACGACTCACAGCAACCAGGAGATTGGAGGGGTAGAAGAGCAGCTGAGGGATGGAGCTTCACATTTTTTAAGACACTTTTTAGCCAGAGGCTGATGTAAAAGAGCCCATAAGCAGGGTCCAAGAACACCATTCTGGCAGAAATCCAGCACCTTTCCCATTCACAGTAACTAGAAGTGGCAGAAGAGCTATGTTTTTTTTTATCACACTGTCCGTGGAGCTTGTTAGTTTCCACCCCATGCTGGTTTTTGTGTTGGCCTCTGGCTAGTTAGGAACTTGGTAAAGTTCTCAAGGTCTGATGATGTTTCTGGAGAAGGAGAGAGAAAACAAATAGTAAGAGAGAGACAGAACAGGGATTGAGAGAGCACTTTCTGCAACTGATCATTGCCTTTCTGCTGCTATGCTTTCTTTTACCAAAACTGCTCTTGGTCAGGAGGCCACATGGCACAGGGTGACTGGACATTTTAAAATGCCTATGGAACCTTAGCATATACTGACTGCAAGGTGAGCAGCTATAAAAACCTTTACTTGTTTATGTCCTGACTTCAGTATTTAAATTGGCAACTTAAATTGTAGCCATAACCAGGCAAGTAACTGTAAAAAAAACCCATCACCTTATTCTACAGAAGTGATCTCTGTAACTGTAATTTAGTCTTATTCACTGACTTGGATAATAAAAAAAAATGCTTTTTATTAACTTGCACGGATTTCAGCATTCAAGGTTAGGGCATACAGTACCATCAATTTGCATTATGGCAATATAATATTTCCTGGACTATTCTCTGTTCCCTTCATTGAAATGCTTAATATTTCTGGAGCAATCACTGCTCTTTCACTATAACATCTCAGCCTTGTTCGTGAGAGGTTACAGATAATTCAGAACCTATTGGTGCATACAACTATTTTAAATTGTACCTTCCAATGTGCATTACCTTGCATGTGTCCACACTCTGTCCTGCAGTTTTGTTACCCATTTTTCTAGTTTTGTTAGGTTACTTTTAGAGATGCTCAGTCCTTTCTAATCTGACCAACATAAGAAAGGGCATCCTCCTGCTCCCAATGAAATCAATGGAAGTGGCAGAAGGATTGGGCTCTAATTTTGTGTCATCCACAATTTTGCGATGTTGCTTTTTTCAGCTCTTTCAGATCAAGAAATTTATGGAACATTGCTCCTGGTACCAAGCTCTATGGCATCAGCTTCTCTTTGTTTTCTATCTCAACCAGTTTTTTGTTGTAATCTTGACAGACTTTTACTTCTCACCCTTGGTTACCATGTTTCCTTAATAGCCTCTTGTGATGAACTAAATGCCATGTCTACAAATCTCTCTCTCTCTCATTCATCCATCAGTTCAGTAGCTCTGACCTAGAGAAGCTGTACTTGATCCTTGAGGCCCTCCAGATATTTCACTTGCTACATACATTCAAAACATGGCCACTCTCTAGGCAGCGGTATATTTGCACTCGGGTAACAGAATGAGCATATTGTTATATCCTAACTAAACTGTTGGCCTGGTCCCTGTATTACTTCCGATTTCACCCAGTTCCAACTTGGTGCTTATTTACTTTACTTTAAAAACCTGCCAAACACCAATTTAATTATTTTAAAAATGTGCTCGTTTTTTTGCTACCATTTTGTATAAAACAGGCCTGAAGCGTCTTGTATTTGGGGGAAGAAGTTGTTTCTTCCTCTCCCTTGCCTCTTAGAAACACCTCAGTACTCTCAAAGCTATCCTTCCCTGCTTTTGTTGGAGTCGCTGGAGAATTGGAGAACAGAACTGAGAGGCTTTCTCTGTCCTTGTCTGAAAGGGCAGGGGACTGCTAAATCTTTCACAAAAAAAATCTTTCCTACCCAAATATTTATTAAATGTTTGAGTTAAATAGATGTTATCAAAAAGAAACAAAAGGAGTTTTAATCAAGTCTTGTTTCTATATCATACAGACAAATAGAGGACACAAATAAAATTTTTCCCTCATTGCAGGTCACGTTTAACCCCCCTCTGGTTTTAGAATTAGAAAGTTTAGAAAACAGCCACAAACAACTCTTATCTGGCTAATGTTTCAGAAGTTTAAAGCACTGACCAAACTGTAGTGCCCTCTAGTTCTTGAAAAGGGCAACGTTTACATCCAGTAGCTAAGTAACTTTGATTAATCAGTTTATTGGAAAGAATAGTTCAGGTTTTGAATTTCTAATTCCAACTAAACTAGTGGTGGGCAACCTGCGGCCCACGTGCCACAGGTTGCCCGCCCCTGAACTAAACTGAACACAGAGTTGGGAAACTCCCTTAGACGTGATGGGAAGAGAATTTGAGAATAAATATACACCACTTGATTTTGAAAATGAGGCTATAGAAAATGACTTTGAAGTGGGTATAACAAAAGTTGGATAATCACTTTGTGCTAAAGACAACTGTCCTCTCTTTGTAGATTTGCTTTCACAAGAAGGATCAAAAAGTGGGTGAGGCCATTGTGAGTTTTGCCATGAGTTTATGATTTTTCAGAGATTTGTGGTAAATATCTGGATCTAATGAGAGAAAAAAATACAGGGGAATTTACAGTATGTATGAAATGGAGGCATAAATATTTGTACTAAGTTCATTCTAGTGCCAAGAATTTCTGTGCAAGTGTGCCCCTCCCCCCAAGTGAATTCTACAGACTCTTGATTGATTGCAGCCATATTCCCATACCCATGTTCTGAAGAAAGAGGTTTATGAAGAAAACCCATGAGGCCCTCCTGGAACTCTCAATGCCAGATCCCACCCTCAATTGCATTTCCATTTGGATTAGAATATATGGTGTGAGTGCTGCCACCTAGTGGGGAGTAAGAGGAAGGAGAAATAGTATTAAAAGTACCTTTGCTCTCATTTTTGTTCTATTCCCACCATGACATTGTTTTACAAAGACTGGCTCATGTGGACACTTTCCTAGCTACAAGAACAGTCTCTCCATTTGTCCAAATTCATGATCAGCTCCACAAATTATCTGTAATTTAACAGCAGAAAGTTAACTAGCTTACTCTCATGCTGGCTTCTCTGGCACTTCTTGTTCATGTGACATGGACACAAATTGTGACACTAGTATTCATCCATACAATAAGAGGACAGTAAGAATTCTGCACCCTCACCCAGTGGTGAAGTGATCCTCACTTGAATGAAACATAGCACCAGTAAATAGTCAGTTTCCATTGCCCAAGATTAGTTAAGTCCAAAAAGTAAACAATTAACAATAATGAAAAGTAAATTTAGATTTTTAAAACAATCACTTTTCGTAATTAAAAATGTTATTAATATAGATAAAGACATTTTAAATATGTGATTTTTAACCTAACAGTGGTAATTTTAACTGAAAGTAGTTTTGTATAATATAAAAATCCAGTTTGTATTTTCTTTCTTTGACAACTTTCTTACATAAAAGAAAAAATATAAAGCAATCTCCAGATGGGCAATGGAGTGGTAAGAGTTAAAGATAACAACTTTTAAATGAATAGTAAAACAAACCAAGTATATTTAATTTTAGTCGTTCACTGTGCTTTTATGATATAGAAAGATGTTTTAAAATTTCTTGTTTAAAAAAGTGTTTTTCTGCCTGTGACATTCCCCTGGTATTATCTGGACCGGTGATCTGCTAGGTCATTCCAGTCCTCGACTCTGGGAGCCACCTTACCCTGCTCTCCTGTGAGAACCCCCACTCCCAGGCTGTTCACGCATAGTCTCTAGCATGTAAGCCACTCCCAGTTACATGAGGAAGCACTTTTGGCCAGCCGCTGCTTGAATTGTGCAACCGAATGACACTAGCCAATATCTCTGGTCCAGGACACAACCCTAGGAACCTCCGTCTTGTAGTGTCCAGTTATGCCCGCTGGACGCAGCAAGCTTATATGAGTTCATCAATTTAACAAAGAAATTGATATGTCCCAGGCTTGTTATCTCAAGGGAGTCTCTGACACACTTCAAACCAAATGCACTGCTTCAGGTAGAATAAACAAACAAATTTATTAACTACAAAAAGATTTTAAGTGATTATAAATCAAAGCACAACAAGTTGGATTTGGTCAAATGAAATAAAAGCAAAACGCATTCTAAGGTGATCTTAACACTTTCAGTGCCCTTACAAACTTAGATGCTTCTCACCACAGGCTGGCTGGTTGCCCTTAGCCAGGCTCTCCCCTTTGATCAGCACTTCAGTCACTTGGTGGTGGTGTCTGTAGATGGAGGTGGAAAAGAGAGTCAGCATGATAAAAGGGAGAGACTTTTGGCATGTTCTTTCTTCCCTGTTGGCTTTGTGCCCCCTCTCCCTCTTTAGGGTAAGGTGAGCATTACTTCATCATTGTCCCAAACTGACCAAGAGAAGGGGGGTGATGCACTCGAGAGTCCAACAGATCCTTTGTTGCTGCCTAGGCCAGTGTCCTTTGTTCCTGTGAGGCTGGGCTGGGTTTGTCCCATACATGCCCTGATGAGGTGTGAACTGCCCCTCTGTTCCTGGAGAGTTTTGCTTGGGCTTTTTTTTAAGCCATGAGGACACATTTTCAGCCTCATAACTATATACACAAAATTACAACCTATAACAACAATGCTCAGTGCATCATGAGCCTTCCAAAGACACCTGACATGACAATATTTGCATTGGTTACGACACAATCATATTATAAGGATGAACATGGGGGTGTAGGGTGTTCCTCCGAGGTACAGAACGTCTCACTATCCTGCCCCCTTTTTTCACCTTTTACATATCACGTTTGGAGCATAGAGCCCCCACTTCCTTCTTTGACAGAGATCCTTGGCAAGTTCTTTGGAAGAGCTGAATAGTGATGTCACATGAGGCTGTAACCTAAGCTGCAGCAGTCCCTCATCTATCTTCCTCCCCCACAACTGAGAGAGAAGGGGTGCTGATTCATAGACTTTCTTCGGGTCCTCTAGTATTCTTGCTAAGGACTCCAGCAAAGAGAGTGATATGAAGACCTGATTATACAGAACACAGGCAAGAGGAAAAACAGGATAAAAGAGTTATTTGCAAATCATCTTTGAGGTAGTCTTTATACGTTAAAGAAACAGAGAAGAAACTTTTTTTTTTTTGCTGTTCACATTTACTGAAGTTTCATATGCAATATGCTCAGTTCCCTATACTCAGTGCATGAAAGGAAGTCCTTTGCATTCTAGTACATAATTATATTCTAAGGCTGTATGTAATAGGAAGTATGAAAAATGTAGTTCATCTTAGAGACATTGAGAATGTATCTTTTCGTTTTCCTATTTGAAACTAAAAACAAAACACATTTAATCAGAAGGGTAACTTATTGTCAAACTTTAATGCTCAGTTTTAGGCCCCAGTGCTGCAAACAGATGTGCTGATGCAGATCTTTGCCCCAAACACACTAACTCCAGTGGACCTCAGCAGGATTCCACGTGAGTCTAAGAGCCTGCATCACTGCATCAGTTTGCAGATTAGGGTCTCTGCCTTGTTTCAGCAAAGTATTTAAGCACGTCCTAACTTTAAGCACATGAGTAGTCTCATTGGCTTCAGGGGCACTACTGTTGTGGTTAAAGTTAGGCACAAGCTTTAGTATCTTGCTGAACTGGGGTCTAAACCAGCAGTAGCTCTCAAGTATACTATGATGATCGTTATTGTACCTATGTTTTCAGCTCCTAAGGTATCTAGATATATCAGCATTGTAGATTTTAACTCTCTTTGTATAAAGATATTTTAAATATTAGTTTTGTAATTATTGACCTCATATTAAATCAACTCTCTTTCCTGCCCCTGTTCAATATTTTTAAAAATATTGCCTTCTTTCCTGTAGCTGCATAACAATAAATGATACATTGAACATTTATGCAAATATTAAATCCATAGTTTATACTGTAAAATGGTTAGTCTCATACAAAGTTTATTTCTGCTGGGAACGTTTGTCCTCAAAGGTAATTATCTCCTTTTGATTGATCACATTTGCCTCATACGTTTATGTGAAATGCCCTCCTCCCACCCCCAAAAAGTCACAAGCCTCATTTACTAGGAGAAGGATTCCAAAATCTAATATTGTTGATCAACAGTTAATCTTCTTTAATTTACTTGGTAACAGCTTATATAAGTGCATACAAGATCTTCATCAGAGTAATACAGGTTGATTTACTAAAAGCCTAAAATAAGGTATCCGAGGGAAAAAAAACATTAATGTTATTTGTGTTCAGTTTACTTACTGTTAATTTATACTTTTTGCCAGTGTGCTGCACATATCATCCTTATCAGTTATGAAGTTAAAGTTTCATCAAGGTATAAGCAGCACTGGAAGTAATTTCAATTGAGTTAACAAAAGGAATAAAATGAAAATCATTTAAAACTGGCTCACACCAGCAATTCTTCGTGCACTATTAACTGCTAAGATCTAGTCACAAAACATTATTCCTAGAAGAAAAGGTTTAGTGAACCCTAGAAATTGGATTTGATTTATGCCAGAAAATCTGCCTTTTCACTGCTTGAGATTTCTATGGAAGAAAGCCACAGTCTTTTACCAAATGGTTTCTAAGGAAACATCTTATAGCAGAGCATCTGAAAACAATTTGGTTGTTAATGAGAAATAGTTCTCATGATGGTGGGAAAGTGTTGAGTGAAAGAAAAGGCTGCAAGATTTGGCAGTCTGTCCATAAAGGCATTTAAATAAATGTGTGCGGCAGTTCATCTTATGAAATTTCTACATGGATTACACATTCATAGCCTGCCTTTCAAATGTCCAGGTCTGATTTCAGAGCTGTTCTTCTACATAGATAAACTCTACAAAGAGGTTATGAGCAATAGGAAGAAACATTTGTATATGAAAGCTGGATACTTCAAATAGCATATCAGAGCCCATGTCACCCTGCAGCAAAAGTCTTTGCTTGCTCTGGGTCACACTGTGACTTTTAAAAACAGAACTGCGTTAGTGGGTTGGTGGTTGCTGAGTAGCGCGGCCAGTGACAGTGAGTGAAGGCATTCTTCCTGAAGAATGCTGAGGCATGCAGGGCCTCTATGGTTGCTATGGGGAGTACTCTCAGAAGTGGCTTTTATATGTTCTTTTCGAAAGTCCTGATTAGAGAAATGCTAGCTGATGTGCAGAGATGGGCTGAATCTTGTAGAAGAACATCTGAGGGCAAATCTTCACTATAGCGCTACATTGGTGCAGCTGCACCAATGCAGCTGTGCCGTTATAGCACATCTGGTGAAGATGCGCTATGCCAATGGGAAAGTGCTCTCCTGTCAGCATAATTACTCCACCTCCGCAAGAGGCAGAAGCTATGTTGGCAGGAGAGCATCTCCCGCCGACATAGCGCCAGTGGGGACAGCGCTTAACTCGATGTAACTTGTGTCACTCAGGTGGATGTCTTTTTCACACCCCTGAATGATGTAAGTTACATCTTAAGCAGTAGTGTAGACCAGCCCTCAGAGTCCTTATCCTACCCTGCCAGCCACGCCCTGGGGTCTAGAGTGCCTCTGTCAAAAATGGCTCCCCCCGCCCCCATCCCTTTGCCCCATTGCTCTCAGGAAGCATAAACAGCAGCTTTCTGGCTTTCCCCAGCATGGATACACAGAAAGTGGGAAAAGGGTGTTTCCTTCTCCCGCATTAGCACAGCTAGAATCAAACTGTTTTTTGCCTTTCAGTGGCTGAGTGGAGTTGTAGAGACGCCCTGTTGCTTCCTTTTATTCCTCCTCATATGCAAGTCTACCATTTTATTTTAACTTGGGCTCCAGAGGAGGAAAACATTTTAGAATACATCTATGCACACAACATTAAATTAAAATTAAATTAAATCCTGCAAATTAAATCCTGCAAACAGAGCTGGAAAAAAAAATAGATTTTCATGTAAAATTCCTCCTCAAGTTCTCCCAGAGGTGAAAGAAAGTTCAGGTTGGACTCTCTAGTTACAGTTTACATATTTCTTCATTGTTCCTTAGGAGAAATATTTTTCTCTCAAGAGTTTTTTAGATTAAAAAAAGGTTGGCTTCCAACAAGACCACAACTATCCTTGGAAATGGTATTGAAAACCATTTTTATTAAACCATTTTCATTACCACTTCAGGGGGAATCATTGCTGAAAACCATTGTGAGCAAAGGCTTGGTGTCCTTGGCTGAAATCCCACTCCATCTTCAGTAGGGCAGGATTTCCTCCGTAGTGTAGACAAGACTTTAAACAGCAGCCAGGCTGTAACAGCAGTTTTTTATGTTGGGAAGTTTGGAATATCTATGCCCACCAACTGAAAATAATATTTATTTTAAACAAGAGCACAGCAGGAGTTTGGCAGGTTCTCAGGCCCTTAATAAGGTAAAGTCCACTTGAGGAGCTTCACATAAACATTGATACTGTGCTGATTTTCAAATTAAATGTGTGTGTGGGAAGAGAAGGAAAAACAAGTGGGGGAGATCTAGCTGCCCTTCCCTAAAATATTATTGAAAAAGATGCAGCCTCAATGCCAAAAATCCTCTCCCCGGTGGATTTTATCCTTATCTTAAGTGGAACAATGTAGATTTTCCATGTTGTTTGCGTAAATGCATGGATTGGGTATAGATAAGGCAATGCCCGTTGTCTCTATGGATAAAAGCTGCTGTTTGCAGCACCTCTCCTTTTTTTTTTTTTTTATTTTCTGCCATTTTCTGTCCTGTTTGCCTACTCTGCTCTCTTTTTCCTCTCCTTGTCTCTCCTTTTTCTGATTCTCTCCTCCCGCTTACCTAGTTTCTGACTTCTCAATCTTCTTCCTGCGTTGCCCCTTCCAATCTGCTAATGACACCAGCCATAGATACCCTGACTGTCCATTTCTTCCACAAGTCACCATGTGCCTTTATCCACGCAGCTCTCTACATGTGGAATACCCTACCAACTGGGATATACCAAGCCACTGCATTCTCTTCATTCAGAACCCTCCTTAAGATTAATATCTTTCACAATGGCCACAAGAAGTGAGTAAGGAATAATAATTACAATAAAAAAGATGTAATTGGCCATTTGAGATGTGTCCCTGCCTAACTTAAAGTAACTTCAAGATCTTATTGTTGTAACCCTTGGTTTTCCTCTCCTTTACTACCTTTTACCTCCACCCGTCACACAGAGAGGAGAAAGGAAGGGAGGCAAGCCCCATTAATGGGATTTGGGAATGAGAGCATATCATCACTTTTATTGCAGGTTGAACAATGCATTGGTATCTTAGTGCTCTATCCTCACAAAAGGGAACTCCCTGCTCAGGAAAAAAAAAATGGACTGTAGTTCTGCTGTGCCTGAATATACCTCTGATAACTTAACATCTGTGTGGGCTGTGCACTTTTTTTCTTTTAAGTGATTTACTTCTGCAGGGTTGGCCAAAGCATTGTCCATATAACACAATCTGACCAGTGTCTTTCCTCATTTATAATATAGAGTTTGTGGCATATAGAAACTGTACACTAAAGCTGGTTTGGAAAGGAGGGAGGAAATACATGAAAATGATTTAAAATTTGTTTCTGTTTTTTTGTTGAAATTTCCCTACCAGTTCTACTACAGCCTTATCATTTCTCTGGGTTGCACTTCTCTATTAAAGAAGAGAGGAGCTGTAGTTCTCCATTATATGTATGTTAGATGCTGCTCTTGGATTTGTGGCAAGTTGTCAATGTATTCCTCACTTGAGCAAAATCTAGATTTATTTGGAACATATATTGAGCCCTAAAATGAGATTAATATATAAATATTGTGTGAAAATTATACAGAGTGACAATTTCATAACAAAATGAAACTTTCAGAGTCCAGCTGGTACATATGAAATCTCTGTTCCAAAGTAGATAAGACACAATGAACTACTTATGCTGGGATGCTAAATACAGCTTTCTTAGTAAGTGACCCTGTTATTGAAACATAAACCATCGTATAGCGATAAGTGTATTTGTGGTTTGTACTGCAATAGGTGTAGAAAGTTAACATGAGACTGTTTGGCTCTGTGATAGCATCTTTAGTTACACTTTTTAAACTTTTTTACACTATGTTAAAAGTAATGCAAAAATAGACATATCACTGTTTAATTTTAATGCAGTTTGATGTAATAAGAATGTTCTGGTAGAGTAATTAATCAGATACCAGATCAGATAATGTCAGATAAATTAGCATGCTCATGGGCTCTACATATGCTTTTCTTTCCCATGGTCAGTGTCATGTAAAGACTTACACATGTACGTAGACCCATTGACTTCAAATACGTAAAGTTAGTAAAACAAGAGTACAGTGGAGAATCAGACCCTATTATTTTAGATATTACAAGGTTATAAATTAATATGAAATGGGATCATTTTTCATATTAGCACACACAGCTTTAGGATCTAGCTCTCCAAGGAAAAAAAGTAGTGCCTGGTACTCCTTTACATTACTATTGACCCAAAGCATCTCTAGCAAAATATCTACAACTTCCAGTGAAGGAGGAGAGAGAAGGGTAAGGGAGCTGCTTGGTAGACCTGCTGAGATTTGGACATCAAACTCTGAGGGGGAAGGGGGCGGAGGTTACTTATTTTTTGCTCTTTAGCATGTTATCCCTCTCATAATTGCTCTTCAGCCTTTACCAACGACATTATAAAAATAGTTCCTCTGGCCACCTGAACTTTGGTGTAGTTGGATTCTTGTGTGGCACTGTTCCTGGAGTGCCAGAGCAAGGGCTCGACTGAACAGATTTTAATGATTGAATTGCTAATATCAAATTGCATGAAAACCCATGCGTGTGGTTTCTTTAATTGAGGCAAACTTGTCTGGTGTTGTCTCTTAATCAAATATAATTAATTCATATATTGGGTTGATCAGAGGACTCTAAAGCAAAAATGCATTGACAGCAAAGAGGCTCTTGGGTGAAGAAGAGGTAGAGTGATTGTCTAGTCTTGCAGATTATTATTTTAAACTTGTTTTGCATCAATTAATTTTCTTTTTAAAAATAAAGGGCCACATTTTTTCTTGAAATACATACATGCAGCTCAGTGGGAATTATTTATAAATCTGAAACAAAAGTTAGACCAAATGCTCCAAAAAGAAATTACTTTAAAGAACCATAGAACCGTAGGGTTAGAAGGGACCACAAGGGTCATCTAGTCTAATCTCCTGCCAAGATGCAGGATTTGTTGTGTCTAAACCATCCGGCCTTCTTTTGAAAACCTCCAGCAAAAAAGCTTCCACAACCTCCCAAGGCAGTCTGTTCCATTGTCCTACTGTTCTTGCAGTTAGGATGTTTTTCCTGAGATTTAATCTAAAGCTGCTTTACTGTAGTTTGAACCCATTGCCTCTTGTCTTGCCCTCTGTGGCAAAAGAGAACAACTTTTCTCCATCTTTTTTATGGCAGCCTTTCAAGTATCTGAAGACTTCTATGATATTCCCTCTTAATATCCTCTTTTCCAAACTAAAGCATACCCAGTTCCTTCAGCCTTTGCTCATATGGCTTGCATTCCATCCCTTTAATCATCTTTGTCGCTAGCCTCTGGATCCTTTCCAGTTTCTCCACATCCTTTCTCCACATCCTTTCTATACATTGGTGACCAATATTGGACACAGTACGTCAGCTGAGGCCTGACCAGTGCCAAGTAGAGCAGTACTATCACCTCCTATGATTTGCATGTTACGTCTCTGTTAATGCAACCTAAAATTGTATTTGCATTTTTTGCAACAGCGTTGCATTGCTGACTCATGTTGAGTTTGTGATCCACCACAACTCCCAGATCCTTCTCAGCAGTGCTGCTGCCAAGCCACTTTCCCCCCCATTCTATATTTGTGCATTTGGTTTTTCTTCCCTATGTGTAGCATCTTACTTTTGAATTTCATTTAATTGTTTAGCCCAGTCCTCTAATTTATCAAGATCCCTCTGAATTTTTTCTCTATCCTCCAAAGTATTGGCAACCCCCCGCTAGCTTTGTGTCATCTGCAAACTTGCTCAGTGTGCTCTCTATTCCTATATCTGGGTAGTAAATAAAGATGTTAAACACCAGACCCAGATAGTACATTCAAATAATGGTAAAAGTCGGTCTTAACAATAAAAATAAATAAAAAACCCCAACCAACCAAAAATAAAGAAAAAATAAGTTCAGAGTTAAGGTTATATCCTTAACTCATCTTTGTACCCTTCTGAATTAAAGCACATATGGTACTGCAACAGTATGAATAATGTGAGAAGCCTGCAATTCACAGAATCCCTAGTGTGAGTAGCATTATTAGTTCTGTAATTCCTGGTTTTCATGATTTCAGTTGTTCATAGTATTTACTACTCTCTCTAATTGTTGAGGGACTTTTTAAATTTACTGTAGCTATATGATATGGCTAATTTTAATTTACAGATATTCAGAGAATTCCTCCCTATTATCTGTTAATTTTATCTGAACATATTACACACTCCATCATTAGAAGAGAAACAATAACAAACTGAAATTTCTGAAATTCCCCATCATAAGAGGGTTAAAAAAAGTAAAAGTTTGTGTGTCCTAAATGTTCTTAGTGGAATCCATTATGCATGAAAAGGGTCTGAGCCCATGTGCAAGACTTCTGAATGAACTTCATTCATTCCATACTTGGAAATGTCTGTTCAACCACAGACACAATAGTTACAACCTAATTTCTTTGATGTCAGGAGTAGCTTATTAAAAGTGAAGAGATCATTATGTAAAAGTGTAGTAACTTTTCTGTGGTAGTTATATAATTTTACATTCCTTTAACATCTTATGGTGTAATTATATAAGGATATTTTATTTAAATGGTTAAAGTGTGGTAATATATATTCATTTTACATTTTTAAACAGTTAATATGAAGCTTTTGCAACATCTAATATATGAACATAATTTATTTTAACTTTGTGAATTTTAATGTGAAACAAATATATGTATACTCATTTCTTGATCTTCTGTGAACACTCTCATATTATTCATATTTACTGCCAGTGTTTAAACCACCCCCCCCCCATGTTTTTTCCCACTTTTAAAATATTAAAACTTTATTTCATATTTGAAGAAGTAAAAGATTTGCTGTGCTACAATACAGTATTATCCATTCATTAGGCCTGATTATGATTTTACTTGAACTGAAGTCAGTGGTGTTACATCAGGTTAAACCTGTTTTGTTTAAAATTGGCATGGTGTAATGGGAGAGATTAGATGGCTACAGTATCATGACCTTCATTCTGAGATAGTGATTGGACATACTGTGACAAGAATTTAGGCGAATCTAGCTTGCTTTATTCATGCAACATAGGAATTCCCTAAACTCCCTCATTCCAACACCAATTGTTTAAAACAGTGATTCCCAACGTATTTAGCATTGTGGGCTGCATATGCTGTTCTCTGTGTGTTATGTGGGCCGCATGAGGATGTCACATGGGCCGCATCTGTGTGCTGATTGGGCTGCAAGCAGCCCTTGGGCCAGGGGTTGACAAGCACTGGGGTTCAGAAAGTTCCAAGAGGCAGAGTCCCATGGACCAGGATGGGCAGTGACTCCCACTTTTGCTCCTATCCAGGAACAGTAGACACTAGGGTGAGGGTAGAAAAAAACACTGTTATTTTATATATTTCCCTTAATTCTCCCTTGTGATAACCCAAGTAATGATATATACCGGGGTGGGCAAACTTTTTGGCCCGAGCACCACATCTGGATATGGAAATTGTATGGCAAGCCATGAATGCTCAGAAAATTGGGGTTGGGGTGCGGGAGGGGGTGAGAGCTCTGGTTGGGGATGCGGACTCCGGGGTCGGGCCAGAAATGAGGAGCTCAGGGTACGGGAGGAGGGTGGGTGGTGGTGGGGGGTTGAGGGCTCCGGCTGGGGTTGCAGGCTCTGAGGTAGGGCTGAGGATGAGGAGTTTGGGGTGTAAGAGGGTGTTCTGGGCTGGGACTGAGGGGTTCGGAAGGTGGGAGGGGGATCAGGGCTGGGGCAGGGTTGCAGAAAGTGATGCAGGCTCCGGCTGGGAGTGTGGGATCTGGGGTCGGGCTGGGGATGAGGAGTTTGGGATGCAGGAGAGTGCTCTAGACTTGGATTGAGGGGTTTTGAGAGCGAGAAGGGGATCAGGGCTGGGGCAGGAGGTTGGGGCATGAGGAGAGGCTCTGGGCAGCACTTACCTGAAGCGGCTCCCGGAAGCAGCGGCCTGTCCCTGCTATGGCTCCTACGCGGAGGCGCAGCCAGGCAGCTCTGCACACTGCCCCATCCGCAGGCACCACCCCTGCAGCTCCCATTGGAGCGCCGGAGAGGGGCCATGCTGCTGCTTCCGGGAGTGCTCCCTGGCCCTGCTCCCCAGCTGGAGCACTGGAGGGGGGCAAGCCCCAGACCCTGCTTCCCAGCTGGGGTTCGAGGGGCAGCTTAAAACAGCTGGCGGGCTGTAGTTTGTCCACCCCTGATATACACAGTATACTCATCTGGTAAAGGTGTGGATCTTTGTGTTCAGTGTAGAATGAAGCAGGTTTGGAGGGTGGAGAAAACCAGCAGGGGATACGTCACTTGAATAATATTCTTCTGCAACCGGAGTCCTTTATCCCTTTTAGGTGCAACAGTGACCTGGTTATCATTTAGGGCCTGATACTGCAATTTGTATTTTGCAGGCAGACTGCTGTGCCCCTGAAGAGCCCCAATGAGGAGCCTTAATGCAGATGCAGCAATCTTCCTGCCCACTGTCAGTTGCAGGACTAGGGTCTTTGGTAGCAGCCATAGTCTTAGAAACTTACTTTTATGAGTGGACTGAGCATGTCCCCAAACAGAGATTGTGGAAAATATTGCTGTTGGGAAACAACTGTGAAGGGGTGGGTGGCCCTTAGCAGGAAAAACTACTAATAGGAAGATAGAAGATAAAACAGCCCCCTCCTCACACTCACAAACACTCTTTATCTAATAGACCTTCTGCCAGTGGCTTTTCCTGCTAAGTAGTCTCATCCTTCCATCCCCTTGCCATGTAAAATACATTTATTTAGTACATCCAGTGAATGCCTAGGCAGTGCAAATTACACTGTCTTATCATTTAAACCCCATTTATGTCCATTTTCTATCCCAGGGGTTCTCAACCTTTTTGTTGCTGAGGCCCCACTCAACATGCTGTAAAAACGCCCTTGCCTGGCAGGGGAATTGGGGTGGTGGTGCAGGGATCAGGCCAGGGGGGCACCCTTGGGCATAGGAATAGTTTTACTTCTATTTGGGGGGGGGCGGGGCAAGGGCTGGCAGGACTTGAGCCAGCTCGGCACAGCACCGTCCAGGGAGGAAGTGCCACCTCCACTCCCTGACTCACTCAGGAGGCCACCCAGCCTGTCTGGGCTGTGGGGAAATGCAACCAAAATATATAACTTCAAGGGGGGGACTCAGTTCAAAAAGTTTGAAAACTGCTCAGAGTGCAGGGGGTAGCTAGGGGTTGTGTGAAGTGAGGGGAGTAGCTCAGGGTGCAGGGAGGGGCTAGCTAGGGGCTGTGTGCAGGCAGTGGGGTAGCTCAGGGTGCAGGCAAGGAGTAGGTAGGGGTGTGTGCCGGCAGGGGGGTAGCTAGGGACTGTGTATGGGCGGGGTGGCCTCCCAGTGCAGCTCCCAGCTTCAGCAGTGGGGAGGAGAGAGGGCGCTGGGGCTCCTGCCTTCAGCCCCCTGCTGCTCCTGGCTTGGGCGGGGGAGGCGGGGGAGTTTGCCGGTTTCAGCCCCATGTTGCTCTCAGCTTCAGGGGTTGGGGTGGGGGAGGCACTGGCTTCAGCCCCGTGCCGCTCCTGGCTTCAGCACTGGGACTCAGGGTACTGGGTTTCAGCCGCGGAGCTCCACAGCCCCCCTGAAAGGGCTCGCGGACCCCCCAGGGGGCCATGGACTACCAATTGAACACTGTGCTATCCCATCTGTAACTTACACTACTGTTTCGGTTCAATGAATTTGGCTGGGAAATTTGTATGGGAATTACACTGTTTACGCTGGAGATTAATATAGCCCTTTATGTAGTATTGTGGTATAATATTTACCTGGGGCTCCATGGAATTTGATGGAGTAAAGACGTCAGGATTTGTCTCTTACACAGCAAATTGCTGAATCTAACTCATTCTTTTTAAGAAGTGACATACTGATACTTTCATTTTTTACTTTAATATTTAATTAATATTTTCACCATATAAATATTTATATTACACCCCACATGGCAAATGAATGTGGTTTATTTGCCATACTATATATAACTGGTCTCTGTCCTTCTCTAAGGATACTGGTTTCAGAAGTAACTAATTATAGTAGTGTATGCTCATAGGTCATGCAATCCTATAGCCCTGATTCTGATCTCACTTTTTTACAGTTGTATGCTGCTGAAATGCCAGTATTCTCAGCAGAGTTGCTCCTGATTTACACCAATGTTGAGATCAGAATTAGACCCTGTGTTCTCCTAGGGTTTGTATTTTTTTTAGTATTCTCTCTCGTTCAATTCCCATTTCTTTTGTATAATTATTTGAGGACTCAATATGTTAATTGTCACAACAGCAAAAATTGCAAACTGAAAAATCGGACAAAATTCTGTTTATCACTAAGTAATAACAATTCATGCCTATTAACATTTGCTTAGGTACATCCCATCAAGGTGGATATTCCCATGATGCTGTGGTGTATGCACTACAAAAATGTGGCATTCGTCATATTGATACAGCAAAAAGATACGGCTGTGAATCACTCCTTCAGAAAGCTATCAAAGAAAGTGATGTGAAGCGAGAGGACCTCTGGATAACTACCAAACTCTGGCATACCGACTATGGCTATGAAAACACAAAACAAGCCTGCCTGGAATCATGCAAAAGACTTGGTGTTCAGTACCTTGGTATGACATTTTTATGTTGTTGATATACTGTGCCTCCCATGTGAGTGTTGGGGAAGATAAATAAATTCTAGGATGGACTTCATAACAGAGAGAGACCACAGGTGCCAAATTCTTCTCTTTGTTATATGTCTGAAAACCTCTTGTCCCAACTGATCTTCATGAGGGTTGCATGTATGTAACCGAGGGCACAGAATATGGCCCTAGAATTGTAGCTGTTGCAAGATCTCTTTTAAATTGTCTAGAATGAATTTTGTAAAATTACATTTAATCGTTAAATCAAGTTGGGGATCAGCTATACAACAGTTCAGGTGTTTTGGTTAAGGAAACAAAGATTGCTGTATAAACTTTAAAATAAGGTCACTCTTAAAGTCTTGGTTGCTTGCATGGTGTATTATAATTTCTGAAATGTTCAATTTGAAAATATGGGTAAAAAATTTCACCTTTGAAAATGTCACCCTTTAAACTTTCTCTAAAATTATGAATATGTTTTAAAAGATTTGTCTAGCTTGCTTGCTATCTGATGCCATAAACTTTGGGTACAATTTTCAAAAGCGCTCAAGTGACTTAGACATCTAAGTCCCATTGAAAATCAATGAGATTTAGGCACTTTTGAAAATTTTATCCTAGTGATGTACCTACAGTATAGTATATCATAATCAGGGAAACTGACATGGCTGCCACCAGAGTTCATGTCATAGAACATAGATTATTATCTGAGGCAAGAAGAAGCTGTAGAGGGGACACTAGTTAGTTGCCCATTATCTTTTGATAGCAATAGGGGGATGTCATAGAAATGGAAATGGAGAGTATTTTAAAAGCTTTTGGGGGGTTGGGGGGGCACTTTCTCTTTCCTAGCTGAAAGGAGGAAAAGAAAGGGGAGAGGAAATGAAAAATAGCAATCTAAAATTATCTTACTGTAGAAGCTTAGACCAAAATGTCAGTGTTGACTGCCAAAGAAAATAAATGTAACGGTCAAACTTATCAGTGGTGGCACTGAAAACCTTCCCTTTGCTCCTCTTCCGCTTCCTGCACCAGCACCAATAAATAAACTGTAAGGCAGAAACAAACAGCTTTTGTAAAAAAAAAAAAAAAATACACACAAAGGTTTTGTGGAATATCCTACTGAGTGCTGGGTTTAGGGTTTTTCCCATGTGTTGTAAGGTGAACAAAAAGAAAATCCAAATAATTTATCAAAGCTACCATAGTGTATGCATTAAAAGATTGTGGCATACGTCTATGCAAACATGGTGTGTTCTAGTTCTGTTAACAGTGCAAATGTATCCATCAGTGGTTTCCTACAGACTAATGTGAAATGTTCTAAAGCCACTTCCATACTTCTATGCAGTACAGATACTGATCACTGGAAGGATGCTCTCATAAATAAGGAACTGCAGTCCATGACTTTGTACTTTCTGTCTAAATTAAGAAGGAACATATTTTCTTCATCACTGCTCTCCCTTTAGTAGCTCTTCATGTTTTGTATTTCGTCTCTTGTTATTCTGCTTGCTGTGGCACTGGTGCTGAATGCTGATGAGCAAAAACTTGATCCAACTCCAGAAAATCATTTTTAGATCATTTATTTGAATACTGCAAACTTTTGTATCCTTTTTGGGTACTAAATTGATAAGACTGAGAACTTGTACAAATAATCAGCAGATACATTATTTTTTGGTTTGCTGATCCAGGAATGGTTGCATTGAAAAAAAAGCTTATTTTCAGGTGGCAGAAGTATTTTAGATGCTGTTACCATCTAGTTCTTGGAATGGCATGAGAGAAAGAGAGCGAGTGAGATAGCTTGTGTTTGTTAGGTATGTTCAAATCTTTTCATTCGGGAGCCTCATGGCTGAATCTCCTCTTGTTAACATCATGTTTATACTAGTGTAATTTCATTGACATCTCGTGAGATATTGATTTGCCCTTGTGTAATTGAGGTATGGAGCAGGCTTTTTCTTTTAAGATTGTGACATTTAGCTACAGCCTTCCTTTGAGGGCAGGAGAAAGCCAGACCTCCTTTGTGTTGCACAGGAAGTATTCTATCTCAGAGTGGCAACTGTCTCCCAGAGTCCCCCACTGTGCACAGGAGCACACACACTGCTGCACTACTTTAAGGGGTGAAGCATACTCCCTTTGCATGGTGAGCCATCTCTGCTGACAGCTGACTAGCCATAGCTCCAGCCATAGTTCCACCTCTCCCTGCCACCTTTGTACCCCAGGAGAGTAACTGGAAAGAACAGGGACTGCAGTTCCCATCCCTTAAGTGTGTTGTGTACCCACCTAAAAGCCAGGCAGAATCTAGCTGATATAAGTTCTCTCTTTTCAATTTGCTCTTTTCAATTATAGTCATAACTCAGGCTGGTCATTTTGTTAATAGATTCCACAGTTTTTTGCAGTTTAAATTAAAAAAATTATGGCTATTCCTTCAGAGACATTTTAACTTTCATTTTAAAAGGGACCTGACTTTTAGAAAAGTTGAACATTCACAAATCCTATTAGAGTCAATAGGAGTTGAAAATCAGGCCTTATGATTATAGTCCTTACGGTTGTGAAGATAGCCTTCTAAACACTAACCTAGTCAAAACGGATGCTGCACTATCTCTCTCTGTCTTATCAACAAATAATGCTTCTGCAGAAGGTTCCTTTTTTAATAAGATGCATTTAGAAATTACAATAATTCTGTAACACCATGTAATGTAGGAATGTGTAACATTCCTTAGGAAAACAAGACCTGTTAGATTATTGATACAATTCTCATAAAAAAAGTTAAGTGTATTATGGTTCTTTCTTATTTGAATGGTTTATTATACCTTTAGTAAATTTTTAAATTAAAGCACTTAATATGTTTGACAAAATGTATGCCCTGGCTTTTGAGGGTGGGCAGACTCAGCTAAAATTATGAGCTACTGTGTTTTTGTCATGGCAAATCTGTGATTATTTCACATTTATTAGCTGGAATAAATTTGGATTGAATTCCCATTATTCCAATTTACTTCTGTTTCTAGGGTGCTTTGATGGACTTTGAGGCAAAAAATACCATCAGGAGCATCTTCTGACATAAAATTACAAGTTTTTTAACAATGCAAAAGTATGAAATCTTCTGAGAATACATTTTCCCCCCCAAACTTGAAACTTCTCACAAATCCTATGAATGTAACAACAATGCAGAGACCTACATAAAGGGATCTAGTTAAAGGCTAGTAGACCTAAAATTAGATATATCAGCTCTATTTTCATTCATGAGCATGCACCTTATTTTATGTCAGCCTTCCACAGACCAGTCTTCTCCATTCTTATGAACAGGCAGGGTATGAAAATATATGATGAAAAAAGTTCTGGTGATGATAAGGCAATGTGTGTCCAAGCTTATTTAGGAAAGCAAATTGTTTTTGTTATGAGCATCTCTGATACAGTTGCTGAAACCCAGCAATTCTTCTGTGAGAGAAGGGTATATGGAATAAGGAGCAGGGTAAAATACTAAATGAAATTTTCTTGATTGTATTAGAATATAATAACAAGAATTCTTTTCTTCTAATAGTTTCTATAAAAGATACATGGATGATGCAATAAGATGGAAGATATTTAAACAATGCCTTTGTTTTTACAATTTATATTTTTATATTATAGCGCAAATCTGACTAGTATGACTGAAAATTGAAAAGACACTAAAGCCCCAGAAACTTTAACCACTTGGAACTCCTGATTCCATGCAAAGCCCCATTGACTTCAGTGTTCATGGATTTTATTTTAATTAGTGGATTATATATCCATGAGAAGCTGGAAATGTGTATTATTTATGGGCCGTGGTTAAAACAAATATTCCATTGCTTGCGTTTTCTAAATGTGGTCCTTGCTCTTTCCATTTAAGATTAGTGTCTGGCATCCATGATAAACCAGTATGGAATAGCAGCAAATCTTATAGGTTTGGCAATACAAGAACACATTCCTTTGGATTTGGACACAGCCCCCCAAATAATTTATTTTTGAGTATGGTTTGTGCGTTACTGAATTCATAAACTATTTTGTTTTCCTCATGTCTGTTGAACCTCAGATTCTAGTTAGCTGTATGCTTTTTATTGAGTTGAGAATTCAAGTGGAATCACAAACTTTAGTTCCACTAACAGGCATGCTACTGACTTTTAACTGTGTAGAACTAGGCCTGCATTTTGAATGAAGATGAGCTTTTTCTGGGTTTTGTTGTCTCTGGACGCGACTACAACTAAGAAATAATGACCCACCAAGTGACTTAAGTATCACAATCTAAAAATACTCCATACGCTGATTTTTATTAGGGTTACCTACAGTGCCATATTTTGATATTCCAGCCTCAGGGCCATATTTACTACAGCATTATTCCAGTTTGATTGCCTTTAAAGGGTGCTTGAAACAAATTTCATAGCCAAAGCGTCTTGTGTTTAACAGTAGTTAAATGGTGGTTAATGACTTTGATTTCTTCCTTGATGCAAAAAGTTATTTCTTTTATATACAGCTAGGAATCATAGCAACTATTACTTAATTCTGCATTTAAGTGGCATACATAAATAAATTAATTTGGATTTTCTAAGCAAGCGTTTTTGGAAACGAATTAGCTAGTGATTCCATTCGCACTATTGGCCAGGAAGCAGAATTCAGTCTTCAACACTGTTGCTTTATTCAGAAATATTAGAAATGATGTTGTCTCCTGCTTTTTTAACAGACTGTGTTTTAACATTGCTATTTGTACTATTACTTAATTTACAGCTAACTAGTAAATGGCCACTCACAATTTACAAAACATTTTGGTCATGGGAGCTCTTCTCAAAATGTGCCAGTCCAGTGGACCAGGAGTATTTTGTTGTATTATTTAATACTAATTTCCTACCATAAATTTGTTAAATTAATAATGTTTGTGTTCATGTAATCCTCAAAGGAGAAAAACATTTGGGTAAATCAAAGTGTGTGTGTTATGTGTATTGTGACAAAGCTCCGTCCATGCCTCCATGGGTCCCGCGTTTCCTGGCGGATTGCGCTAGCCTCAGAGGCTCACTGTGACCCTCCACATAGCCCTTCTCTCTCTAGAGGCAAGGGTCACAGCCTACTGAGCCATTTTCATCATTAGCCAGCAAGGGAGGTGAGGAGAAGATACTCTCCCTTGCACAGTCTCTGTTGTCTCCCAGTCTCAGTGATTAATTGGGGTGCAAGCGGGGGAGCCCGGGCCCACCCTCTACTCCGGGCTCCAGCCCAGAGAACCTAATAGTATCAGCTATGGTAGCTGACCTTTTAGAAACAGGATGCATACAATTCCCTGGGCCACTTCCCCACAGCAGGCCCCACTTCCTCAAGATCCACTTCACCCTTACCTCAGGGCCTCCTTCCTTGTGCGTGATATGGTTTGTACTGCTCAGTCTCTCCAACAGTGCGACTTCCTCCTACAGCTCCTGACACACACACCCACCTGACTAACTGGAAGGCTTTTAACTAGTTTCAGCCAGCCCCAATTGGCTTCAGGTGTCCCAATCAACCTAGATGTCCTCCCTGCCTTCTGGAAAGATCTTAATTGGCCCCAGGTTTCTTAATTGACCTGGAGTAGCTGCCATTTGCTTCTCCTGGTAACAGGGATTTGTTTAGCCTGTGGCTAATGTATCTGTCTCCCATTACTTTACTATAGTCATCTGGCCATGCCCTGTCACAGTATATACACTTGGTAGTGTGTGTATATATATTATGACAACATCATATATACATTATGTATAAAAAGCAGGAGACAACATCATATATATACACACACGCAAACACATGTACATACTAGAGCTGTCAATTAATCGCACTTAACTCACGTGATTAACTCAAAAAAATTAACTGCGATTAAAAAAATTAACCATGATGAATTGCAGTGTTAAACAACAGAATACCAACTGAAATTTATTAAATATTTTTGGATGTTTTTCTATATTTTCAAGTATATTGATATCTATTACAACACAGAATACAAAGTGTACAGTGCTTAATTTATATAATATTTGATTACAAATATTTGCACTGTAAAAATGATAAAAGAAATAGTATTTTTTAATTTACCTCATACAGATACTGTAGTGCAATCTCTTTATCATGCAAGTGTAACTTACAAATGTAGATTTTTTTTATTACATAACTGCAATCAAAAACAAAACAATGTAAAACTTTAGAGCCTAAAGTCCACTCAGTCCTACTTCTTGTTCAGCCGGTCGCTAAGACAAACAAGTTTGTTTACATTTACAGGAGATAATGCTGCCTGCTTCTTACTTACAATGTCACCTGAAAGTGAGAACAGGCGTTCGCATGGCACTTTTATAGCCGGCTTTGCAAGGTATTTATGTGCCAGATATGCTAAACATTTGTATGCCCCTGCATGCTTCGGCCACCATTCCAGAGGACATGCTTCCATGCTGATGATGCTTGTTAAAAAAAATAATATATTAATTAAATTTGTGACTGAACTCCTTGTCTCCCATTCTGTTTTACCCGCATTCTGCCATATATTTCATGTGTTAGTAGTCTCGGATGATGACTCAGCACCTGTTGGTTTAAGAATACTTTCACAGCGGATTTGCAAAACGCAAAGAAGGTACCAATGTGAGATTTCGAAAGACAGCTACATCACTCCACCCAAGGTTTAAGAATCTGAAGTGCCTTCCAAAATGTGAGAGGGACAAGGTGTGGAGCATGTTTTCAGAAGTCTTAAAAGAGCAACACTCCGATGCAGAAACTACAGAACCCGAACAACCAAAAAAGAAAATTAACCTTCTGCTGGTGGCATCTAACTCAGATGATGAAAATGAACATGCATCCGTCCGCTCTGCTTTGGATCGTTATTGAGCAGAACTCATCAGCTTGGACTCATGTCCTCTGGAATGGCGGTTGAAGCATGAAGGGACATATGAATCTTTAGTGCATCTGGCACATAAATGTCTTGCAGCGCTGGTTACAACAGTGCCATGCGAATGCCTGTTCTCACTTTCAGATGACATTGTAAACAAGAAATGGGCAGCATTATCTCCTGCAAATTGTAACCAAACTTGTTTGTCTAAGTGATTGGCTGAAGTAGGATTGAGTGGATTTGTAGGCTTTAAAGTTTTACATTGTTTTATTTTTGAGTGTAGTTAGTTTTTTGTACATAATTCTACATTTGTAAATTCAACTTTCATGATAAAGAGACTGCACTACAGTACTTGTATTAGGTGAATTGAAAAATATTATTTCTTTTGGTTTTTACAGTGCAAATATTTGTAATCAAACATAAATATAAAGTGAGCACTGTATATACTTTGTATTCTGTTGTAATTGAAATCAATATATTTGCAAATGTAGAAAACATCCAAAAATATTTAAATAAATGGTATTCTATTATTGTTTAACAGTGCGATTAATTGACATTATGTTTTTAATGTTTAATGTTTTTAACGTTTTAATGTTTCTCGATTAATCGAGATTAATTTTTTTAATCGCTTGACAGCCCTAATACATACACATAGTAAATGAAATTTCAGGACTTGATCTCTTTTCAAGTGCTCAACATTCACAATGATTATGCCATAAACCATAATCAGATCTCCATTTCAATGACTAATAAAGAAATATAACCACTGAATAAACTGTAAAAGATGAAACTGGAGTGGCAGCACCACCGCTCTTTGAAAGGGTACAGTATGCACTTCCCTCCCTCCAGCTCAGTTCTGTTCTCTGGTATAGCGAGTGCAATCCACCTTTGAGATATCAAGCATTGTCAAAGGCACCAGCCTAGAAGGGTTCTTGCACTTGGTGGGGATATTCATCCCAGAGCACAGGGTACCAGTTAATCTCTTGTGGCCAGATCCAGGCCCTATTGATTTTTGCCATTGACTTCCTTAGGATCAGAATTGCCCCTTAAATAGAGCATAAGCTTTTGTATGAGTGCTCTGCTTTGGGATGAATTTTACCCTAGGAGAGAAAGGGCTTCAAGGGCTGGTTCCTGTACAAGGACAGAAGGAGAGTTCAGAAGACTACTTATTTGCTTCACCACCCTTTGTACACCATCATGTAAGTAGCCACAATCTGCCTTTTAAAGTATATTTCAAACATTTCAGTATGGTACAGTCTTTCATAGATTTTCTTCTCAACATCTAAGTACCTTTTGATATTTTGCTTTTTAAAATAAGCTTGCTGTGATTTCATTTACTTTATCATAGAGGCTGAAATTCACTTAAGTGCAGAGGGTTTAATTGATGAATATTGCCTTGATCATCTCTGAACTGAAGTAAATTTCACGAAGAATTTGCAAACTGAGAAAATCTGCAAGTGGTATTGCTTTATCATGCCAACACTAAACTCATTTTAAGTTCACCTATGGCTTTCTGAAATATATTTAAATAAAATCATGATACGATATAGACATCACAGGTGTGGAAACATCACTCTTCTAAAACAAAAGATTCCTGAAAGACAGCTAATCCCATTTGTATCAGAAGAAGTCTTTGAGACACTAACACAAGGAAGGATAAATGTACTGCATTTCTGAGATCTACAAGGCCAGAGGTCTTACAGTTCTCAAAGCTGTTAAAAGTCATTCTTCTCTGGGTGTTGCAATTTCTCGAGCTGAATACAAAGCATCTTTGTATGTGAAAATCTGCAGAACAGCTATTTTCATGAACATTTACAGATTGTGGTGCATAGCTGGATATTTAGGCTTTTGCAAGAATACTGTTGCAGTTAGTAGTTATATTGAGCTTTCCCTGCATACTTTTTTTGGCATTGCTAAGCAGTCCTGATTATTCTGTATTGGAGAACATAGCAATTAAAGATGTGTAATTTCCTTCTTTCAGATGAGGTCAGCCTCTAACTGTACTAATAACTTGTCCCTGTTCAGTTGTGGCAATTGTCTTGTATATTTAAATTAAAGATTTTATTTACTGATCTTTTCTAACTTTGGGAATAAATGTATAAAAAGAGCAAAGAACTAATAGCATTATCCCTGAATGGGGGATAGATCCCAGTTCTTCAAATCCTTACATATAGTCCTTACTCACATGCTTATTTGAAAGCCTATTGGACTACTCACCTCAGTAGGAATTTGAAGTATTGGCTCATGGTTTTGTATGCAGCTTTCCCTACATACGTCTGCCAATGCATCTTAGTCCTAATATGCAAAACCCTATGTTATTCTAGTCATATACCTATCAGGAGGAGACACATATTTTGATAATTTTGCTAGGTTGTGCACAAATGAAGACCAGGATGAAAACATCAAACTTATTTTTATTTGTCCCCTTAAATCAAGCTTTGAATTATCTTGCCTAGAAATGAAAGACTAATGTACCAACTCAGTGTGCCAGCTATCCTCAATACTTTGGCTGAAGTTTTAAGAGATTAAAAAAAAAAATAGGCCAGAGGAGTCCTGTTTCCACAAACAGTTATTGTAAGTGATTGTTGTGGTATATTCTGAAAAATACTTTCACTGTGAAGAATTACAATTTCTACTCCTTCACCTAGGCTAGATAGGAACTAGCAGCAAGAGACATCTATTTTAAACACAAAGAATATCTGTGGTTATGAATGACACACACTTAAGCCAATCACTTGTTTCCTTTTCCTGTTTGTGTCTTAGACTAGAATAGTGATACTCAGTGGTTCAGGAGCCAAATTAAAGATCAGCATTACCCA
Source organism: Chelonia mydas (assembly GCF_015237465.2). Classification (NCBI taxonomy): domain Eukaryota; kingdom Metazoa; phylum Chordata; order Testudines; family Cheloniidae; genus Chelonia; species Chelonia mydas. The sequence continues at coordinate 68,916,490 of NC_057854.1, read as the reverse complement.
AAAGAGCCACAGTAGTGTGAATTCATTGTTTAATTTACTATAATATTCATATTTAAACAGTATGACGGGGAATATTTAATTTATATATATATAATTACCATAGCAAATAAGTTAACTTAATGCAAGTTGATAACTTAATTGGTTATAGAATCATAGAATCATAGAATATCAGGGTTGGAAGGGACCCCAGAAGGTCATCTAGTCCAACCCCCTGCTCAAAGCAGGACCAAGTCCCAGTTAAATCATCCCAGCCAGGGCTTTGTCAAGCCTGACCTTAAAAACCTGTAAGGAAGGAGATTCTACCACCTCCCTAGGTAACGCATTCCAGTGTTTCACCACCCTCTTAGTGAAAAAGTTTTTCCTAATATCCAATCTAAACCTCCCCCATTGCAACTTGAGACCATTACTCCTCGTTCTGTCATCTGCTACCATTGAGAACAGTCTAGAGCCATCCTCTTTGGAACCCCCTTTCAGGTAGTTGAAAGCAGCTATCAAATCCCCCCTCATTCTTCTCTTCTGCAGACTAAACAATCCCAGCTCCCTCAGCCTCTCCTCATAAGTCATGTGCTCTAGACCCCTAATCATTTTTGTTGCCCTTCGCTGGACTCTTTCCAATTTATCCACATCCTTCTTGTAGTGTGGGGCCCAAAACTGGACACAGTACTCCAGATGAGGCCTCACCAGTGTCGAATAGAGGGGAACGATCACGTCCCTCGATCTGCTCGCTATGCCCCTACTTATACATCCCAAAATGCCATTGGCCTTCTTGGCAACAAGGGCACACTGCTGACTCATATCCAGCTTCTCGTCCACTGTCACCCCTAGGTCCTTTTCCGCAGAACTGCTGCCTAGCCATTCGGTCCCTAGTCTGTAGCGGTGCATTGGGTTCTTCCGTCCTAAGTGCAGGACCCTGCACTTATCCTTATTGAACCTCATCAGATTTCTTTTGGCCCAATCCTCCAATTTGTCTAGGTCCTTCTGTATCCTATCCCTCCCCTCCAGCGTATCTACCACTCCTCCCAGTTTAGTATCATCCGCAAATTTGCTGAGAGTGCAATCCACACCATCCTCCAGATCATTTATGAAGATATTGAACAAAACCGGCCCCAGGACCGACCCCTGGGGCACTCCACTTGACACCGGCTGCCAACTAGACATGGAGCCATTGATCACTACCCGTTGAGCCCGACAATCTAGCCAGCTTTCTACCCACCTTATAGTGCATTCATCCAGCCCATACTTCCTTAACTTGCTGACAAGAATGCTGTGGGAGACCGTGTCAAAAGCTTTGCTAAAGTCAAGAAACAATACATCCACTGCTTTCCCTTCATCCACAGAACCAGTAATCTCATCATAAAAGGCGATTAGATTAGTCAGGCATGACCTTCCCTTGGTGAATCCATGCTGACTGTTCCTGATCACTTTCCTCTCCTCTAAGTGCTTCAGGATTGATTCTTTGAGGACCTGCTCCATGATTTTTCCAGGGACTGAGGTGAGGCTGACTGGCCTGTAGTTCCCAGGATCCTCCTTCTTCCCTTTTTTAAAGATGGGCACTACATTAGCCTTTTTCCAGTCATCCGGGACTTCCCCCGTTCGCCACGAGTTTTCAAAGATAATGGCCAAGGGCTCTGCAATCACAGCCGCCAATTCCTTCAGCACTCTCGGATGCAATTCGTCCGGCCCCATGGACTTGTGCACGTCCAGCTTTTCTAAATAGTCCCTAACCACCTCTATCTCTACAGAGGGCTGGCCATCTCTTCCCCATTTTGTGATGCCCAGCGCAGCAGTCTGGGAGCTGACCTTGTTAGTGAAAACAGAGGCAAAAAAAGCATTGAGTACATTAGCTTTTTCCACATCCTCTGTCACTAGGTTGCCTCCCTCATTCAGTAAGGGGCCCACACTTTCCTTGGCTTTCTTCTTGTTGCCAACATACTTGAAGAAACCCTTCTTGTTACTCTTGACATCTCTTGCTAGCTGCAGCTCCAGGTGTGATTTGGCCCTCCTGATATCTTTCCTACATGCCCGAGCAATATTTTTATACTCTTCCCTGGTCATATGTCCAACCTTCCACTTCTTGTAAGCTTCTTTTTTATGTTTAAGATCCGCTAGGATTTCACCATTAAGCCAAGCTGGTCGCCTGCCATATTTACTATTCTTTCGACTCATCGGGATGGTTTGTCCCTGTAACCTCAACAGGGATTCCTTGAAATACAGCCAGCTCTCCTGGACTCCCTTCCCCTTCATGTTAGTCCCCCAGGGGATCCTGGCCATCTGTTCCCTGAGGGAGTCGAAGTCTGCTTTCCTGAAGTCCAGGGTCCGTATCCTGCTGCTTACCTTTCTTCCCTGCGTCAGGATCCTGAACTCAACCAACTCATGGTCACTGCCTCCCAGATTCCCATCCACTTTTGCTTCCCCCACTAATTCTACCTGGTTTGTGAGCAGCAGGTCAAGAAAAGCGCCCCCCCTAGTTGGCTCCCCTAGCACTTGCACCAGGAAATTGTCCCCTACGCTTTCCAAAAACTTCCTGGATTGTCTATGCACCGCTGTATTGCTCTCCCAGCAGATATCAGGAAAATTAAAGTCACCCATGAGAATCAGGGCATGCGATCTAGTAGTAGTAGGTTAATAACATAGAAAAGCATCCGGATTGGTTAATAATTTAATAATTAAATCACACTGTGTTTTAATATCATGTGCTGCAAAGAGCCGCAGGAAACACATTAATGAGCCACGTGCAGCTCACAAGCTGCTGTCTGGGTATCAGTGGACTAAAAGTACAAGGCAGTGGCTACCATTTTCAAATTTGGGTGCCTGAAATTAGGCTCCTGAATCCATATTTGAGAATCTAAATAAAAATGCCTTGATTTTCAAAGGTACTGAGCAACTCCAAATTCCATTTTCAGAAGCACTAAAGATGCAAGTGCTCACTGATTTCAGAGGGAGCTGAGTTTGCTCATCACCTTTGAAATTGAGGGCATTTCTAGTTATGTTTTTAAATACAGATTCACCAGCCAGACTTTAGGCAACCAGGCTTGAAAATGTTGGCCAGTATGTATAAATTATTCCTTTTTTTTAAACTATATTGGAAATGTGTCATTTTTGGTGAAAGAGCTGCGCTATAGGTTCTATGTACCCGATCTGGTGCAAAAAAATCTATCTGGGATGCCCATTCTTATTTTAATTTTTTCAGTGCCCATGGCTATGGTACCAATTTGGGTAATTTCTTCTGCAATAAATGTCAGTTGTTTTAGAAAAATGTGTTGACATTTCATAAAAAGGTTAACAAAACATATATCTATCTATATATAATTGTGTTGCATAAAAAATTGCAACACACTGTTAGGGTAAAAGAGCATTAGAAACATGTAAGCGCTGCCAATTCTAGTACACAATGGCATGAAGGAATGATTGTACTGTAATTTCCCATAGAAATGTATAAACAGTAGTATTCTTTTCAGTGGGCAACAAAGGCCCACTCCTGTGAAAGTTCTATGCACCACCAGTGGTGTTGAGCATCCTCACCTCCCACAGACTTGAGGGTGCTGGGCACTTCTGAGATATTCAGGCAACCGTCTGATCCTACTGTTCTAGCCTCTTGTTAATTTCTACTGGAGTTGGTGTGGGTTTAGCATTATTATTATTAATCATATTTATTACAGTACTGCCCTTTGATTTCAATGGGGCTACTCGTGTTCAAAGTTTAGCACCATGCATATGTGTATGTAAGAGCCCTGATCCATGATTGGGGCTCCTAGATGCTACTGCAATACAAATAATATTAATTAATTAAATGTTTGCAGGGTTGGGGCATAAAGTGGTAAAGGGTTTTGTTTATGAAATCAAGAAAGGAAATATATTTACTGGTCACTTAGTAATAGTCATAAACTTTTTGATAGAGATAGATTAGGAGTGGTTTGGTACTGCTAAGGGGTGAAGAATGCCATTCAACTACTGTACTCTGCTGCATCACTGGAGGGTTTTATTTTTATATAAATAAATACAAATTGATTGTGTTTCCCTTTTAGATCTTTATTTGGTACACTGGCCCGATGCACAAGTTCCTGGTAAAAGTAATCGTGAGATCCGAGCCGAAACCTGGAGAGCCATGGAGGACCTATATGAGAAAGGTGGGAGGACTGTAAAAAAAATCACTCTTTGCAGGAGGGACTGTAACTGATTTAAACGTTCAGGAATCCAATAACATTGTGATAGGGTGGGATTTTTCAAAGGAGCCTGAGAGAGTTAGGTGCCCAAATCCCATTGTCTTTCTATGCCACTTGGGTATGCAAATCACTTGTGCACCTTTAAAAATCCCAAACTTACTCAATATTATCCATGTGGCAAGCTAAGCAAAAAGAGTTAGCTGCTGCTTGTAAATAACATATTGCCATATTGTGGTCCTGAAGAAGTAAATGCTGTTATGTATGATTTTTTTGAAATTGTCTATATTCTGTAGATTACAGTACATTTTGTGCTGGGCTGCAAATGGTATAAATTCAAAGCCATGCCATCTAATTTAACTTCCCTTTGTTTGTTTTTTTAACTGTAAAGTGCCATTTCGCCTTTACATAGAGCAGTAGTTAGTGGATCTTTGTTGTCTGTGGTTTAGAAAAGGTCAACTCAAGCAAGCTGATTGAATGAGGAACAGAAATTGAGCTGCAGGGTTTTTGTTAATTAACCTTGAAAGCATCCCCTTGAAGGAGGTACAAAGCTAAGGAGAAAATTCTTCTCTCAGATCCTTATGACTCTCAACTGTATTATTCTGCATGCACCGATCCCCCGTTGACATTTAATGGGAGTTTTTCCAGAGCCAGGAAGATTAGAATATTGGCATCAAGATTTGTCATGAATTTAAGAGGAGGATTTTGCCCCTAATGTATGCAGTATTATTATGAGGTTCTCCAGTAATGATATTTTCAAGCAATAGTAGTAGACCTCATTTACAATTCCATGGAAAGTTCCTAAGTATCAAAGTTGGAAAACAGGGCTGAAAAAGACCTCCAACTCCTAACCCAGTGTTTCTCAATCAATGGGTCATGACCCCCAGATGGGCTGCGAAAGGCAATCAGGGGGTTTTGAAGCATTGAAAAATTTATTACAATGTAAAGCAAAGAAATTCTCGCTCACCCATTCCTCATACAATCATGTCCTTCAATGTCAAGTATTTTCTGTCAGCCTCTTGAAATACAGACACATAATTATACAGGCTTATCATTATTACCACTGATACATTCTTTTTACTTTTATAGCAAATGTAAGGAGATTGTGAATAAGGGGTTGTCAGCCTGTAAAGGTTGATAATACTGTCCTAACATATTCTTAAAGAACTCTACGTGGGTGGAATGTTGTTGGAATGCAGATTTGTGCTGAAGACATATGCTAAATTTAAATGTAATCACACATTTGACACTTTTGATTATTTATGTTTGTGTCTAGATCATTAGACCCCGGTCCTGCATTTGGATCCATGCAGGCAGACCCCTGACTGAGCCTGTGCAGAGGTGCTTTGACTTCATAGAATCATAAACCATAGGATTAGAAGGGACGGCAAGGTTCAACTAGTCTAACCCTCTCCCAAGATACAGGATTTGTTGTGTCTAAACCATCCAAGACAGATGGCCATCCAGCCTCTTTCTGAAAACCTTCAGTGAAGGAGATTCTATGACTTCCCTATGCAGTTTATTCAATTATCCTATTGTTCTTACAGTTAGGACGTTTTTCCTGAGATTTAATCTAAAGCTGTTATCCTGTAGTTTGAACCCATTGCCTCTTGTCCTGCCCTCTGTGGCAAAAGAGAACAACTTTTCTCCATCTTTTTTATGGCAGCCTTTCAAGTATCTGAAGACTGCTATCATATTCCCCCTTAATCTCCTCTTTTCCAAACTAAAGCATAGTTCCTTCAGCCTTTGCTCATATGGCTTGCATTCCATCCCTTTGATCATCTTTTTCGCTTGCCTCTGGATCCTTTCCAGTTTTTCTACATCCTTTCTATACATTGGTGACCAAAATTGGAGACAGTACTCCAGCTAAGGTGTAACCAGTACCGAGTAGAGTGGTACTATCACCTCCCGTGACTTGCATGCTATAGCTCTATTAACGCAACCCAAAAATGCATTTGCATTTTTGCAACAGCATCGCGCTGCTAACTCATGTTGCTAACTCACAACTCCCAGATCCTTCTCAGCTGTACTGCTGCTAAGCCAGTTTCCCCCATTCTGTATTTGTGCATTTGATTTGTCTTCCCTAAGTGTAGCACATTACTTTTGTCTTTGTTGAATTTCATTTCATTGTTTAGCTCAGTTCTCTAATTTATCAAGATCCCTCTGAATTTTAGCTCTATCCTCCCAAGTATTGGCAACACCCTGCTAGCTTTGTGTCATCAGTTCTTCCCATTCCTCCTGGAGATTTGCTAAGCACCAGTCTCCCATAGTCCCTGGCTGTAGCTAGCCTTCTCTCCCATCATGAGAGTCCCATATCTGTGCGCATGTGCACACACACTCTCTCTCTCTCTCTCTCAGCCTGTTCCTGAGCTGGGACCTCCTTTTTTTGTTTGTTTTTTTGTTTCACTCCTCCATGGAAGCATAGCTCCAGCTCCAGGTTTCTCAGTTTAGACTAATTGGGCTTTCAGTAACTGATTAACCTTTTCCTGCCTTGCATGGAGGCTTGAGTGCCCCATTATAGTTCCTCTAGGGATTTTGTACCCCAGCTTTTTATATCTGAAGTCTCCAACAATATCAGGTAAATGCAACCTAACCCCATCCTCCCTGCCTTATAACTATCGTTACTGTTTTAAAATGTGAGATGGTATCTGATAATAAGCTAATTCTATAGAACTAAACTGATTGCTAGTTAATTCATAATAGAACAGGTGTGAGGAGGCTGGGCTTACCAATGGTGACACCTAATGGTTAGATCACTGGCTCCCAGCTCTCCCCCATCTTCAGTGTCCCCTACCAGCAATCACTCCTTCTCTGTGGCATTTGGTAGGTAGCAACTCAGCCCTCTGGCCAGGTCACCAGTCAAGTCTGCCCCCTTACCGGGGTAACAGAGTCCAACAAAATAAAGCATCTTCAGCCCACCTCCAGGTTCCTGTGGATTGCATGCCCTTGCCTTAGGACTTACAGTGTCTCTATCGCCACCTTCTCTTCCAGGAGGGTGGAAGAAGGGGTTTGTTCCCCCTTCATGAGAAGGTGGTTGGTAGGAGAGCCCAAGCCCTCCCCCTCTATTGGGCTCTGACCCAGAGCACCACGAGACACAGTGGTAGCAAACACCCCATATTGCTTTATGGGTGCCTTCCTCAGCCACTTCCTCCCACTTACTTTCCCAAACCAGGGTGAAGTCAAAAACCCCTCAGATGATCCACCAGAAATTAGAGTGAAGGGTTCCCTAGTCCTAGAAAAAGGATAGTCCCTCCTCTAGTGCCTTGGGTAGCTGCTGCTTGCAGACCCTTTTCCTCAACAGCCCAGACTCTATATCCTTACTCAGGATCTCCCAAGATAAATCTCTCCTGCGCCCAGAACTGCCCCTTAACTCCTTCAGTTCCAGTGTGGGGTTCATACATGCCATCACAACAGGTCATGTTGCTATGCAGATTTACACTAAAGGGGAATCTGGTCCAATATTTTTAATTCAAGACATTTTTTTTTAAAAGTAGTTTCTTTATGTGGTATTCTGTCTGAGAACATAGCATTTTAATTTGTTTGCAGCTATTTCAGAGATGCAGGGAGAGTACTTTTTGATACACTATTCTTAATTTGAATAGAGCATTATATTGAGGTAACAGACCTAAAGGCAGATGGCTAAATTGCATCTGTAAATTCCTGAAATTTGTGCACTCAGATAATTTGTTAGTAAAAAGTGACTCCAGGCACAAAATTTGGGGGTGTATCTTAGGTATTGCATTTGATAATATGGCCTTACACTTTGAAGTAAAATTTTAAACTAAATGGTAATAATCATAATACTTAGGATTTTATGTAGCACTTTTCATTCTGAGGTGACAGTAGTATTATCCCCATTTTATATATGGGAAAACTGAGGCACAAAAATATTAAGTGACTTGCCAGTGGTCACATAAGAAATACATGGAAGAGTTGGAAATAGATCCCAGATCTTCTGAGCCCCAGTCTGGTGCAGACTCTCTGCTTATTCAAGGGATCACTGACACTGCATTCCAAAAGAACAGCATTTTAAAAAAATCATAATTATTCAACAGTGAGGCTTCTGTTTAGAGAGACTGGATTTCCCAGTTCTCTGTTGCAACAGCTGATTTAAACTAGGGTTCTCTTAGTGTCAATCCTATGATTTGAATTTTTGTGGGCTGGTGTCTGAGCATTCTGAGTTGTGGAATTATCTTCTCTGATTCAACAGAATGCTGGTTTGGCTGACTTTAGAGCATATTCAAAGAAACATTTATGGAGTCAAACATTCCCTTGAGTGTTGGCAGAGTTGCTATTGGAGGATCTGTTTGGTGGCAGATGGGGATGTTGTATCTAACTACTCTTACTTCATGAATAGCTTATGTGTAGGGCCCTACCAAATTCACAGTCCATTTTGGTCAATTTCAGCTTCATAGGTATGTTTATTACAATGATTTGAAATTAGCCTTTAATAAACTGCAATATGAACAAAAGAGAAGTGCTTTTTTAAAAAGGAGCAGGACCTTAGAATTTTATTTTTTAAATTCTCATCTTCTCCCCATATTTTATCTCAAGACAACCTCAGAGACTAGCAGAGGTTGTTTAGACCTAGCTGCCTATAGTGGAGGTCAGGGTTTCTGTATCTTTGGAGACCATGATAATGTTTTGCCTAACTGAGGGTGGAAATCTTTAATCCTTACTGGATAACTTGCCTTTTATTTCTGTGTGCGTAGATCAGTACAGCCGGCACCTTTCCTTCCTTTGTCTGTCAGTTTTCAAAAGTACAGCAACAAGCTGAGTAAACATACTACAGCCGTTTTGTGTAGTGTAGGCAACACAAAATGTAGTTAGTGAGGACAGTACATCTCTTCTAATCCTATATCTACATTTTTATTGCCAGAGCCTAAAGAACTGTGACCATTCCCAAATGCTAAATGATTTCTGTCCTAAAAATGGATGGATGTTGATATGCATGCATACACCCCCATATAATGTGTGTGTGTGTGTGTGTATATATATCTATATAAAGTGTGTATGTGTGTTCACCTTGCAGCTTTAGTCATTAAAAGCAAGTGACTAACTTTGGTGACAGCACAGGGGCTCTTTCACATTAAGATTAGCAGTGCTTTCTTTGCACAGGCAGATAAAGATGATGGTCCTCCTTTTTTTGTAACACCAACCCAGTCAAACATGATCAAACAGATTTTCACATGGCCTCCAAAGGTATGTGGTTTGGGAGGATGTCGACTGCACCACGCCCTGTTGATCAGATAAGACAACAGGATGTTGATTTGCGGGAAAGAAAATATAACAACCACTTTTTTTTTTTTACAGTTAATGATTGGAAATTAGCCTTTATTAAACTGCAATATGAACAAAACCCTAAACATTCATTTTCAAAATAAGCAACTGACATATATATATATATGGCTCATTGTGGTATGAATCTAGAACTGTGGTATGGTTCAGAGAACTAATCTAAACCAACAGAAATATCAACCCTCTTATGCCATGTTTTGCAGCAATTGTTTTTTGTAATGTGTTTTACAGTGAATTCTTAATGCAAAAATGAGCCCTCAGCCCTCTCTGTTTAATGATTTATTGCAACATCCTGTTCGTGTACACTTTCATGTGAATCCCCTTTCTGACAAATATTAAATGATTTTTTTTACTGAGCTCACTACAGTAAACCTACATGAAGGATTATTTTAATTTATCATTTGTATTATAGTAGTATCTAGACATTCCCACCCAAGATTGGAGCCCCATAGGTCTAATCACTGAACAAACATATTGAAAGAGAAAGTCCCTGCTCTGAAGAACTTTATCTAACTAAACAAAACAAACAAAAGTTGGGAGAAAGGGAGTATTATCATCCCCATTTTACAGATAGGGAACTGAAGCACAGAGGGCCAAATCCTCAGCTGATGTAACTCAGTACAGTTCCATTGACATCGCTTGGGTTACACCAACTTATACCAGCTGAGGTGCTGACCCAAAGAGATGAAGTAACGTGCCTAGGTCACCCTAGGAAGTATATGGCAGAGCCAAGAGTTTACCTTGGATCTGAGTCCCAACACAGTACAGTAACTGCTCACTTAACGTCGTCCCGGTTAATGTTGTTTCGTTGTTACGTTGCTGATCAATTAGAGAACATGCTCATTTAAAGTTGCGCAATGCTCCCTTATAATGTTCTTTGGCAGCCACCTGCTTTGTCCACTGCTTGCAGAAAGAGCAGACCGTTGGAGCGAGCTGGTGGGGGATTGGAACCAGGGTGGGCCGGCAGCCCACCATCAGCTCCCCTAAGTTCCCTGTGCGGCAGCCGCCCAGCAGGCTATCAAGTGCCAGGCAGTTCAGGTGTCCCTCCCCCCACTGCCATGTGCTGCTCCTGCTCTCTGCCTTGGAGCTTCTCCCGGGCGCCTCCTGCATGTTGTGTGCAAGGGGAGGGGAAGAGGGGTGCTAATGTCAGGGTGTCTCCTTGCTCCTGCCCCCCCGCCCCGCTCCTTTACCCCATTTCCACAGAGTGGTGGTGGGGGGGGAGACAGGACAGGGCTCAGGATGAAGGGAGCATGCTGGCAGCAGCTGCTGTCTCAACTTGCTGATCTACTTTAAAAGGCAGTGTACTTAGAGTGGGGTCAGCATACTTAAAGGGGCAATGCACGTCTCTCTCTCACACACACACTCTGTCTCCCTCCTCCATGCTGTCTCCCCTCCCTCCATTTGTGCTGCCTTGCAGAGTGTGAGGCTACATTAACAACAGTGTGATAACCCTTGAGGGCTCAGCCCAGTGCTAGTTAATCATTTAGCAGTAAGGCATTCCCTGGCAAATATCCCACCTCTTCCACCCTCTGACTTCACCACCTCAGCCAAGCTTCACAATCATCATCATTGCTGCGTACGGTATTAAATTGTTTGTTTAAAACTTATACTGTGTATGTATGTATATATAAAAATAGTCTTTTGTCGGGCAAAAAAAAAAATTCCCTGTAACCCAACCCCCCCATCCATTTACATTAATTCTTATGGGGAAGTTGGATCCGCTTAACATCATTTTGCTTAAAGTAGCATTTTTCAGGAACATAACTACAACATTAAGCAAGGAGTTACTGTACTTTAACCAAAAGATCATCCTTCCTCTCTGTGATGTTGCACTCCATAATGTTTTATGGAAATATGCCTACGAGTGTGAATATGATGTAACTGGAATATGCTTCATGCAAAAGGTCTCTTATAAGGTCTCATTGCAAAGCTTAAGATCTACTGAGTGTGTTTATCCCATTTGTTTGTTTGTAATATTTCTATGTCTGGAGTTAGGAGAATAAGATTTTAACTTGTATTACTAATGTAAACATATTAAGTGGAAGCCATTAAGGGTGCTTCAGAATCAATGACCTGTAAATGGCTCTGCTTACTTGCAAACCTTCCTGGGTAGGTGTGGGCCAGCTCTGGAAGAATGGAGGCTAGGGTCTCACAGGACATGTGAACATGTCACCTGATACTGGAATCCATCTTAAAGCTGGTACTTTTCCATTTAGAAGGAGGGATGGGGACCCAGAGAGACAAAAGATTCCCGCCTTGTGCCAAAGCTATAAAAGGGGGTGGAACAGAACAAGGGGGGCTGCTAGTCAAGAGAAAACCCCTAGTTTCCACCTAAAATGTCTGCTGGAACTAACAAGGATTGTACCAGGGGAAAGGTTTGGGCCCAGACTAGGAAGGAGTTTAGTCTGTGAAAGAAGCTTATTGAAATATCTCTGATGGTGAGATTTTATCTGTAATCAATTCCTTAATGTATTAGGCTTAGACTTGCGTGTTTTTGCTTTATTGTGTTTTGTGACTTACTTGGTTCTGTCTGTTATTACTTGGAACCACTTAAATCTGTTTTTGTACAGATCTCAACCCTAATCCCCTAGATTTCTCCAGTGGCTGGGCAGCCAATCAGGGTTTGGGGAACACCAGTAAGTACCAGGTGCTGGAGAAGGAACTCTATGACCTTCTGGTGGCTGAGCACCAGCTGGATGACCCATCCAGATGTGCACTGTCCAGTTCAAGCTCTTTACCAAATACCCAAGAATCAGGAATATCCTTGTCTAAGTGGGGCTGGGGAAGCCACATGGATATGAGATGAGATCTGGTAGCTTTAATGTCTGTTTTGTGTAGCCCTGATCTAATCAATAGGATTTGTTGCTACTTATCAGAGGACAAGCAGGCTCATACTGGAAGAGGCTCCACCCCACCTCCCCGTAACTTCTGCTTTTCCATGAGGATTGGGTGGAACTTGATCAGACTGGGAGATGTCCTACTTCACTGGTGTCAATGGGAAGTCAGGACATGGGAGTTTCTCCTCAGTTTCTATTTCTTCAGCGGGGTCTCAGGTTAAGAGGGTCTTTCCTTATGATTCACAGGGAGAGGAGCATGCATGAGAAGATGGGTGTAAGACAAGGAACTTTATTCATGGGAAGTTGTCTCATTGAGTCTGAGTTGGGGGGCCTGGACATTTCACATGAGCTGTTGGGTGCTTCACAGATTCAGGGAAGCATGTGGAGGGAACATGTCTTTCATGGTGGTGTGTTTATGTCTGTTTCGCTTTCATAGGGTGATCAGTGTGTTTCATGGAGGAGGGAATGACAACTACAAGTAGGAGCAGAAGGGAAAGTTGTCTCTGTGGGAAGAGTTACTCAACAGAGGCTTCCCCCAAACATCCCGTAGAGTTTTGTTGCCACTTTGGACCAAACTCAGAGTGCTTTCTGAGAGTAGTCTCATTGACTTCAATAGGGTCTTCATGTGAGTAAGGAACACAGAATTTGAGCCTTCCAGCCTGTGTATCCTTCTTTAATAAAAGCACACTTACTGCAGTTGGTCTCATGTGAAAAGTGAATCCATTTGTGTTTTTATTCTGTGGCATTAGCCAGAGCCAACATAATGGAATGGGCACCATTCCACATGTAGTGGACTCCTGACCTTTTCTGACAGGCTAAAGCACATAGGGGACTTGGCACCACAAAAGTAGCATCTAGTTCTGTCACAATATATTGAATACTTGCTTTCAAAAACATTTTGATTGAACCTTGTACAGTTAATATAACAAAAGGTTTCAAGAGTCTGATAAAAACCTATAGCAGTGTTTAAGAAAGATAAGGCGCTCTATTGTACTAAAACAATGCTATTGTGCCAAAACAGCATATTTATAGATTATTGTGGTAAGATTAACAGTGCCCATCTTGCTCTGTAGAGTTTTGATCTTGTAAGACGTTTTTCCTCAAACGGTTTTCTGCTAAGTAAAGGAAAAACTCTATCAGCTTTTTAGGCTGTCAGGTAAAGTGTGTTAAGCTTAATATACTGATACATTATGTAGCCAGTCTGTTAGCTTGATGTATTGCCTCCTGGCAGATGGGACTAATACAGTCCAGCAAGATTACTTGCACATTTGCTTGGGGTAAGGAATTTTTTCCCTGATGGGTGAGTAAAGTATTCATTAGCATTAGTTTTTTCATTATCATCAGTCACCATTATGAAGGCCAGTATGTTTTGTAAATGCTCTTGTAACATTTCTTGACCTCTTTTCAAGGCGGGATAAATATTTTCATTTCTCCATTGTACATTAGTCACTTTTTAATATGTGTACAAGAGGCATTATTGTTACATTTTCCTTTAGGCCGTTGAAGCCATGTTGCCAAAGAAGGGGGAATGACTCCAGTGAGCCCAAAACTAATGGGGAGTCACAGAGCTTCTATGCAGATGAGCCAGGGTCCCTGGTGGTTCCCAAAATCTGCTTAACATGTGAGCTAGTCCTTCCCCTACTGGAGCGTAAATTCTGTGGCTTTGTCAACACAATGTAAAGGTTTGTGTTTAGATTGTGCTATATAACTGGACCTACCTAGCATTTTCTAAAACTCTACTCAGAACAAAGCAATTGCACTTTAGGACATGCTAAACTGGTAAAGCTGAAGGCTACAGGGAAACCTAGGTTTTAACTTCAACTACTAATATGGTGCTAAATTGGTTTCAAGTGGGATTTTCAATCAAGTTAAGGTGGTAACTAGACTGAAAAAAGCATCTCTTCCCCAGTCTAAATAAGGCCTGAGAGTAGATCACTGGTCCCAGTGCAGATATATTCATGTAGGAACATGACTTACCCACATTTTTTACTTAGTTTTTTATTTAGTTTTTTACTCACACAAAACTCCCTTTGAAATCAGTGGGCATTTTGCCTGAGTAAAGACCATAGGATTTAGCCCATTATATAAAAAGCCTCTTTTCCTTTGTAATTCACTGTTTTTGTAGAGCAGCCCTTTGGAAACTTGCAGCTACAATCTGTGTCCTCTCTCCATATTTCCCTCTCTCCATTGCATGCACAGATTGCTCTTTTACTGTAGGTGTTGTTCATGAATGCTGGACTGCGGACATTGATTCTGTTTTGTAGAGATGGAAGCATGTGTTTATTTTAAACAATGTAAAGCTTTATCATGCACTTTTAAATGGGTTGAGATTAAACATAGATACATAATGTTTGAACCTTAGTGATATATAATTATTGGAAAATACATTTATTTGAAGTGGGATTTTGTTTGTTTTTTTAATATGGCCTCAGTTCTCAGCTACATTTATCGAAGGCCTGGTCAACACTAGAACTACATCATTCAGGGGTGTGAAAAAGTCCACTATCCTGAGCAGTATGGTTAAGCAGACTTAAGTCCCTGTATAGACAGTGCTAGGTCGACCAAAGAGTATTTCCATCAACTTAGTTACCACCACTCGGGGACCGGGATTACTTGACCAATGGGAGAATCCCTCCCATTGGTATGGGTAGTGTCTACACTTAAGCTCTACAGTGGTGCTGCAGCAGCGGTGCAGCTGTGCTGTTGTAGTGTGTTAAGCGTAGACAAGTCCTAAGCCACCTTTCTGTCTCTACTAGCAAGGAGTGGCTGGAACCAAATGGACTCTGGCTCTGCCCATTCCCCTACTCCCCTTCTGCATACTCTACTATGACGTTTCCATTATGCCATCATAGGGACAGGTGCTATAGAGCCAGCAAAATTATCTGGGTATTCCTCTATGCCAACAGAATCCCCAGCTCCACCTGCAGGACATGCCTGAGCAGTGCATACCAGCTGGAAGAAAGGCCTATGATCTGGCTCTGTACATTTTGAGGAACTGAAAGAATTAATGTACGTCAAACACCTCAGCTTCTCACTAGTTTCTTTTGTGTTTCTTGCATTGAGGTGGTACCTTCCCACCTCTTCTGGGTACACGTAGCCCCAACCAGTGGTCTCTCACACTATGGATTGACCACCCCTTGATTTTCGGTCCATCATTTTCCACCTGATCCTTCATGGTTAGGACCTGATCCTACAAAGACTTAAGCGCGTGAGTAACTTTATATAAGATATTGCGTAAGTCTTTGCAGGATTTGAGCCATTGATGGGTTGGTACAACTGCTGTCTTCTCTGACCCAGATTCCCATGCTGATTGCCTACTCAAGCTAGTCAAAACTTGGAATTCCCATTCCATGGGAAATTCCAATATTTTGACATTTTTTTCATTTTGAATCGGAACAAAAAGTCATAATTTAGAAATTAACCGCCAAGCACAAATTCTGAAATATTTTGTTTCAGAAACATTGAAATGCCTTTGTCAGATGTTTAATTTTTATAATAGAACTTTGTTTTGATATCAGATTGTTTTTCACCTCATTGTTTTGATTTTTGTTATGATTTAGAATATAATAATGTAAATATTTTGACTTTCGTTATATATATAAAACATAAAAGTTAAAACAAAACATTCTGAGTATAGTGAAACAATACATTTTGCTCTTATTGAAATGAAGCATTTCAATAATTTCCTGTCAACAATTTTCATGAAAGTGATATGTTCCCACCAAGCTTTTTGATTTAATCAGAGGTTTCCATCAGAAACGTTTTGACCAGCTCTGTTGCCCACCTTGAGATGTTTCACTGGAAAGGTTAAATTCTGCCTCTTAAATATACTTGTGCAACCCTGTTGACTTCAGTGGGGCTAGTCAAGTGTAACTAAGGGCAAAGCTCAGTCAAACTGAGGAGCTCTAGAAAAATCTCTCTAGCAGTGAAGTTGATGAGACTGGAACAGCCTTCCAAGGGAAGTTATAGAATTCTTATTGCTTGAGATATTTGAAACTGGAGTGGACAAAACACTTGAAAATATACACCAGGACATCCTGGGAGTTTGTTCTGGGGATGGACTAGAGGATCTCACAAGTCTTTTTCATATTTGGCTTCTATGATACTGAGTTTCATTGTACTATAGCTTCAAATAAATGCTTTCATTTGCAAAAGAGAAACCACAAAAGAAAGGTTTTTAAATCCTTCACAGACAACAATAGTGTATAGTATTTTGGTGTCCCCTTTGTGTTTAAACTGAAAACGTTTTTCAGACTTCTTTGGCATAATGATTTATTGGTATTGATGCTGCAGGATTGTTTGTCACCAGAGGACTAAAGCTAGGGATTGACCCCTTCTGGCAGATTAAATACAAATTATGCAAACTGCTGTGGTGTGGGTCATAACCTAATTAATGTTACACATCTTGAGCAGATGATCATTTCTCTAAATGAGAGCTATCTAGCAGTCTAGTTGAAAACAAAAGTCATGTTAGAAAAAATGATGGTACAAGGTTTTACTGCTTTACAGTGTATCCACTTGTCCTACTTGAATATGTAAAAGCTACATAATTGCAGAGTTTGGTTATGGTTGAAGAAGTATCAGCATTTCCACTACATAGGCCATTTTACAGGGATATACAAATTAGCACCATAATGTAACTTGATTTACAAAATTTCAGTATAGTAGTATGTAATTGGATTTGCTTTAACATAATTAAGTAATGGATATACTAATTCTGGATAATTTATTGAAGTCATGTAATTCAAAATCAGTCAGACTTTTACTCTGCTAGTGGATTATGATTTTTTGGTATTTAAAATATTGTGTGTGTGTGTGTGTAAAATGAGATAGCTACGTAGCAAAATTTCCTCACACATTTCCATTAACTTTATTTTAAATTCTAAATCAAGGTAAATTCTTCCCTTAATGTATTCCTGAATCCCATTAGTATTAATGACAGCTATATATGTGCACTGAGTGGCAAGTATACCTCTGTGGGGCTCAATTCCATGGCTGTTCCACATGCACAGCTCCCACTGAAGTCAAGACAATGGCAGCTCCAGACATGGATCGGCTGAAAATCAGGCCATTAGTCAGTAATTACCTTAGTATCAGTTGTGTGAAATTGCCTGATGAAGTATTTTCTGGAGAGACCAGAATAGCTTTTGTTTTCTTTCTTCTTTTGAAATGAAGATAGTGCTCAGAAGAGATGCTGGCTTAACAGAAGTAGTGACTGGAGTCCTTTGATTATTCACAGGGTAGGCCCATCCAGGGTAACGGCAGTGTGAGCCCAGTAACGTGCCTGACTCGGAGGTTATTTAGTGTGTGCATAGTCTTCTAGCTAAGCGATGGTATCCTCAGTGGCGTGATGCAGTTCTTCTAGGCCACCACTGAACCTAGTCAGAAGACATTCATCAACAATGTGCGTCATCGTCTGTGTTGTGCTGCAGCTGCACAAAGGGCTGTCATGAAGGCCCCAGCAGTACTGGTTGGCTGCACAGAGACCGTGCCCGGTCCAGAACCTGTTCAACAGGGACCATTGATGACGGGGCAGGTCAAAACTAGGCGGGCAAATTGTGGGGTCGGCGATGAGGGACTGGTTGGGGATTATAGCAGATATCCATTCCTCTCACCAGAGTGTTTCCACCCTAACATCCTGGCGTGGCAGATGAGACCATAATGGGCAACGTGACAGCAAACGTGCAGCTGGTGTTTTAAAAGGGTCATTGTGCAGCAGCAGGCTTAAGTTGGCACATACTTTCTCCAGTAACTCTCGTCTGGTATGAGGAGGAACAGTATTGCTCAGAACTGGAAGCCGTGGGAGTGGAGTCAGACGCAGGGTGCCAGAGATGATACTCATGGCAACATGTAACTGCGTATCCATCAGTTTGGTGTGTGACGATTGACTCCAAACTGGTGCACAGTACTACGTAACCGAATATGAGGTGGCAAGAGCTGACGTCCGCAAAGTTGGCGCACAAACACACCATGACAAACCTGCCAGTTTGCTAAGAAGATTATTACGTGTCTTAACTTTAGCTGCTGTCTTCAGGTGGGCATGGTAACTCAGTGTGCAGTCTAAGGTCATACCTAGATAGACCGGTTCTACTTCATGCTTCACCTTCTGACCATTCAGATAAACATTCAACTCTCGGGTTGCACTGGTGTGATGAAGATGGAACAAACTGGAGACTGTTTTTATGATGCTTGACTAGAGGCACCAAGTCTTACAGTAGTCAGCTAACTTTGTCTTGTCTCGGTTTAAGATGACATCAAGCTCGTGAAACATCTGGATCAGGGTACTGCAACAGATGCCGTCTGCATTAATGAACTTTCGTGACTCCGTTGTTGGCCAGTCATTGATGTAAAAGTTGAACAGGGCTGGAGAAAGCACAGAACCCTGGGGTAACCCATTGCTCTGTCATCTCCAAGTACTTGTCTTCTCCCCCATATGGACTCTGAACTGCCTATCATGGGAACAGTTCAATGACGCCTGTGACCCAAGGTAGCAGGAGCCGTGATACTTTCACGAACAGGCAGTGGATCAGCATCCTCGTCACACCACCCACCAGTACCTGACAGCAGTTGGGGAAGCTAATGCTCCAATCAGCAAGCCGAATTCTGCAAGCACCAGCTCAATGAATCCCAGCACTATCGTCACCGAGAAATCCACTGTGCAGCCCAGTGACTTCTGTGTCGTTGGTCCAACTCTGTGCGTGTTACAACTTAATGTGGAGGGTTTGTTGGTTGCCAAGCATGATTTACTTGGCATTCTTGCTCATCAACATATTATCAACATCATTTGCTTGCAAGAGACACACGTAGCAACTGCCGAAGCCAGGCGTTACAGTATCAGAAGTACAGCCGAGCCACATACATTCAATCTGATATTGCAGATGCCATTCAGCTAATGTCTGCTGAATTCTGTGACACCATCCAGGTTGGTGGTTTCTGGCTGGCAAATATTTAGAAGCCTCTAAGAGTCAGCTGGAACCAAAAGGTTCTACCAAGCCTGCCACACCCAGCTGTCTACGTCGGAGATTTCAACAGCCATCACACAAACTTGGAGGGGAAAGGAAAACTCTCTCCACACATTCAGTCCTTGGTCTCTCCAACTACCAGTGAAGAAGCTAGTTGTGGTGATGTATTTTGTTATATAAATCCCAGTCTATAAAGAACTGGATGCAATTCACTTCAGAAACCCCATTAAAGAGCTGACAGATAGTAATGACTTTTAGTCATTACTGACCTAGCCCTAAAGGGTTAAAGAAGTTCGTTTCATAAATTCCAAATTCACACGAATGTGAAAAGAGAAATGCAAACATTAGAAGAACTGGAAGGCTCAGGAGATTGGTAAAAAGTTCATAGAAACTTTCAGCTCTAAAGTTGCCAGCTCTAATCCACTAAGGTCAGTAACAAGTGAAAGTGTTAACATCTGATGGCGAACCAGCAGGATGGATAAAAATCAATGTTTTTTAAAAAAAAATTTAAAAATTGGACTTTTTTATTAAGATCAGATTTTTTTATTTAAATCGGATTTTTTATAGGTTTTTTCCTCAAAAATAATTTTATCTGAAGATAGTTTTAATTAAGATACATTATAACTCAAAGATATCTCATCATGGAATAGGGATTATAAATTCTAATTCTATAATATGAGGCAATATATTCATGTAATGTTTAAGAAAAATTTGATAAATGAATTCCAATAGTTCATGGATTAGGGACCCAATCTTATGCGGTTCCAGGGGCTTCTGTATAGATTATTTAGGTTAATCTTTCTATCTACCCAATGGGGCTCAGTGCTCAGTGTAGAAGATACCATCAGAGATGCTTAGTTTTGCAGTTCTCAGACTGTGGATTTGTGTCTCCAAGATAACATGCTTTTAAATATATAATGTTTTAAAATAAATGTTTTAAAATAAATATATAATATAATATATAGAGGTGAGAAATAGTTAAATAAAACAATTTAAATGTCTGTCTGGTGATGTTCTCTTCCTAATGCAGCATGGCAAGAAAATCCTCCAAATATTAATGATTAACCTGTTGAACTGGAGATAGTTCACCTCCCAATGACTTCATAAATATCTGCTTCAGTTACCTTTGGTAAATGAAATAACCGAACAATCATTCATTTTCTGATATAGCTGTAAAACTAATCTGACAAGTTTTCAAAATAAATCACTTTAAAAATGTATAGTGTGTACCTTCTAAAAATGAAACCTACATCTATCTCTGAATTTTGAAGAATATGTATTAATGTTATAACAACCAACCAGAATGCACTTTTATGTAGAAATCCATGATTAAATTGTCTTCCTGACTAGTGATTTAAAGAATTATTAGCCCAGTCTACATCACAAAAACCATCACCGCAATTGACATCCTGTATTAACAGTCTCAACAGAGACTCCAAAGACTGACCCCTTCCCCCCCAGGACTGGTCAGGCCCCCCCGAGACTGGTCAGGGTTGTTGCATGGTAGTGTTGGGAAGTGTGCTATGTCATTTCCATAGGTAAAAGAGGACATTTGACTCCCCAGGGTTATCAGTCAGCACTGAATTTGCACACACACACTCGTTTTAAATTTTGTTAATATATTTTAAATGTACACTAACAGAAGCCAAGAAATCCAGTGTTAATGCAGACACTCTACTCGATCCTCTGAGTTTCCGGACTTTTTCATACATTTCATTTTTAAGTGTAGTTTTTTTATACTGAATTTCATATAAACTTTTGTCACAGTATCAACCTACCTTAAATATAAGTAGTGGGCAGTTCGTTTAGACTGTGTGTCCTTGTGTTTTATTACTCATTACCTATTAGTCTTCTACAAATGTTCCGCTTTTCTTTAGTTTTGGCAAGCTGCTAAGAACACCATTTCCTTCCTTTCATTCTGGTGAAGTCCAATTGTTGTTTGCTTATACTACATTAGCGTTTCCCAGAATTTAGCCTGGAGTTTTTATACACTGGGGAGCCTCCTGTGTGTTTAGATTATAAAACACTTTTGTAATAGAACTCTGATAGTACCATGCTTTCAGATAATACTGTCAAACTGGATTTCAACATTGGTTTGTCTGTCACTCTCTGCAGTATTCTGTTATGCAGATGTTAGTGAATAATCATTTTGTCCCCTCAGAAGCTATATTCTCAAGTTGTTCCCCACCTCCCCAAACTTAGAGCACTTTTTCCTCTTCTAGAGTACTGTACAATGCCTTACTTTATTTCCTTTTCCTTTTATTAGGTATATGTCGGTCTATTGGTGTAAGCAATTTTCTCATTAATCATTTGGAGCAACTTAAGGAAGATTGTAAGATAACCCCACATGTTAATCAGGTGAGTGTGTATGCAATACATTTAAGACATCTGTTTTAGAGTAAACCCCATCACCCAAAAAACGTTAATTATCCAGTCCCTTTCAACAAATCCAAATGTCAAAATTAATGTTAGACCAGAAAAAAACAAAAAAAAAAAAAGAAAAAAAACACAACTTTAAAATAATTTCCCCACATGGTCAGCTGTCTTCTTACCAGACCTGTTTGTGACTGATGTTGTGGCCAATGGCTCGATTTTAGATGATGATAGTTTGCAAATCAACAACGTTCAACTAGATACTGAGTATCAAATCACCATCATAGCAACAAGATACTTGAGGATGTACTGGCACATTTATGTACTGCTTTTTAAAAAGTAGAGACCTAACTCCCTTAGGCAACACTGAAAATCCTGATGACAGTATACAGTTGTTACATTTTAAAGATTCTTTTGGTTTGCAACTCATTACTCTTTCTGTTCCCCAGTATGGGCTAGATTCTGCTATCCTTCCTCATGTTGTGCAAGACTTTATTCCATATGTACTCGCATTCATTTCAATGGACTACAAAGGTGAATAAGGGTGGCAGAATTTGGTCCTTAACAACTAAGAAATATGTAAAACCAGTTGTGGTGGTGCAGCTGCCCCACACAGGTAGCATAGAGTTGAGAGGGGGCAAAGCCTCTCTGCATATTGCAGTCTGAGATATATATGGGGAATGGACTCTCTGGATCCATCGGGACAGGAGCTGTCTATGAAGCCCCAGTATCCCCTCTCCGTGACAGTATGGCTTATACAAAAACCATGCTGACTTTGGGTTCCCTGGTGATTTAACTAATAGCAACGGTGGAGGATTTCATTCAGCTGCAAGCTCCTTTATTAAATCCCTGCCAGGTTTCCACACACAAATCCAAGGGCTCAGTAAAGAGCAGTGCCAGAGAACAGCAGGACTTGCTCCATCAACATATGATTGGTAGTCTTCGCCTGAGAAAGCTCTAGGACTAGAATAGCAGGGGTGTTGCAGGTCAGGAAATAGGAGTTATTAGTAGAGGAGAAGCTTGCACAGTGGTCACTCTCCCTGTGCCTCCTCTAGCCAAAGCTTATTTGTCCCTCACTGTCAGTAGCACCAAAAAATCATCCATAAATGTTTGAAAAGAAAAAAATGCTTAGGGCTGAATTTAAAAAAAAAACTGTAAAGAAATTACCTGCTCTAGCCAGCCATGCAGCTGAATATCACGAATTCCCAGAACTCAGCTCATGACGTCTGGGATTCTCTAATCAATGGATGATACGGTGTTCATTGTCTCCAGAAGAAAGGCAACATTAGCCCTGTATCCAGTTCATCAAGTTGGTGGGTGACATACCAGCATACCATACTTGTTCTAAATATTTGTGAAATAACCTTGAACTGTGTAACTCTGAAGCCTTAAAAGACCAAAGGACAGATTCTGCTTGCAGTTTTATTGATCTAAATGTGGACTACATCATCTGAAGCCAGTAGCTATTCCAGATTTACTCTGGTGTAACTGGGAGTAGAATTTGGTCCTGAATTAGAAAATTAGTCACTTTTTTATTTAATTTCTCGTAACATATTATATTGATCACACTTACCCAGTAGGAATCTAACTTAAATATCCAATTCCTACTTTTATTTAATTTTACTACAGTGTTATTAATTAAATAATGCATCCTTAGAATACTGCATCTGAAGGTTTTATCATTTCACCGACTAGGAGTACTTTTTGTGAGACACTGCACTAGAGTTAATAAGTGTTTAATAACTAGTATAAAATCATTCCTGCCCCTCAAGTGATCACTTATTGCCTCTCTAAATGTTTTTAGTGTAGTGCTGTCTGGTAAGTAACAAAAACGGTAGATATGCTGTGGATTGTGTTAAACAGTATTTTGCAAGGAACTGCTGGCTCATTCTTTTTCTTGTCACATTCTGTGTAACAAACAATGGAAATATTTTTCTAGTCTGTTCAGGTGTAAGCCAACGAATAAAACAGTGACCTGAACACTGGCCATATAAATATAAACATTAAATACAAAAGCCACTCAAAGGTTAAGAAACATCAAAGATTGAAGAAATGGATGTGTCTGTTGTTTGAACCTTGTCCACAGTCCGCACAGTAATTTAGATCATAGCATTTTTAGGCTGACTCAGCCCAGCCTTCAAGGGGCAGGGTTTTTCTTAGCATGTATTGAACAAATGCCAGCCTATTGTTGTCTGAAAGACAACATGTACTAAAGATGAGAAACAGGAAATGTTCATTTGTCCTTCTTATGGTGGAAGAATTTTTCCAGATTCCGCATGTTGATGTAATTGTTCTAAACAATATTTTTTCTCAAAATACGGAAGAGCTAGATCATTGGAACAACAGTGACGACTGTTTGATTTGAAGTCATGTCACATGATTATATAGTGGCTGTGTAAGGGAAAACTACACTCAATTTGATATGAATGCACAGGGAGGCGTTTTTAGTTTGGTTTGGTTTTTTTACAATTCACTAGTTGTGAAATGTTTTTCAAAATAACATTTGTTGTAGAATCATAGGACTGGAAGGGACCTCGAGAGATCATCTAGTTCCCCTGTACTCATGTCAGGACTAAGTATTATCTAGACCATCCCTGACACGTATTTGTTTAACCCTGCTCTTAAAAATCTCCAACAATGGAGATTCTACAACCTCCCATGGCAATTTATTCCAGTGCTTAACCACCCTGACAGGAAGTTTTTCCTAATGTCAAACCTAAACCTCCCTTGCTGCAATTTAAGCCCATTGCTTCTTATGACGTTATCCTCAGACGTTAAGGACAACAATTTTTCTCCCTCCTCTTTGTAACAATCTTTTATGTATTTGAAACATATAGTCTTCCCTTCTCCAGACTAAATAAATCCATTTTTTAAAAAATCTTCCCTCATAGATCATGATTTCTAGACCTTTAATTATTTTTCTTGCTCTTCTCTGGATTTTCTCCAGAATTGTCCACATCTTTCCTGAAATGTGGCACCCTGAACTGGACACAATACTCCATTTTAGGCCTAATCAGCACAGAGTAGAGCGGAAGAATTACATTTTGTCTTGCTTACAACAGTCCTGCTAATGCATCCCAGAATGATGTTTGCTTTTTTTGCAAGAGTGTTACACTGTTGACTCATATTTAGCTTGTGACCCACCAGGACCCCCAGATTCCTTTCTGCAATCCTCCTTCCCAGTGAATCATTTCCCATTTTGTATGTGTGCAGCTGATTGTTCCTTCCTAAGTGGAATACTTTGCATTTGTCCTTATTGAATTTCATCCTATTTACTTCAGACCATTTCTCCAGTTTTCCAGATCATTTTGAATTTTAATCCTATCCTCCAAAGCACTTGCAACCCCACCCATCTTGGTATCATCTGCAAGGTTTATAAGTGTATTCTCTATGCCATTATCCAAATAATTTATGAAGATATTGATCAGAACTGGACCCAGGACCAATCCCTACAGGACCCCACTCAGTATGTCCTTCCAGCTTGATTGTGAACCACTGTTCCTTGACTTTAGCAAAGCTTTTGACACGGTCTCCCACAGTATTCATGCCAGCAAGTTAAAGAAGTATGGGCTGGATGAATAGACTATAAGGTGGATAGAAAGTTGGCTAGATTGTCGGGCTCAGCGGGTAGTGATCAATGGCTCCATGTCTGTTTGGCAGCTGGTATCAAGTGGAGTGCCCCAAGGGTCGGTCCTCGGGCCAGTTTTGTTCAATATCTTCATAAATGATCTGGAGGATGGTGTGGATTGCACCCTCAGCAAGTTTGCAGATGACACTAAATTGGGAGGAGAGGTAGATAGCTGGAGGGTAGGGATAGGATACAGAGGGCCCTAGACAAATTAGAGGATTGGGCCAAAAGAAATCTGATGACGTTCAACAAGGACAAGTGCAGAGTCCTGCACTTAGGATGGAAGAATCCCATGGACCGCTACAGACTAGGGACCGAATGGCTCGGCAGCAGTTCTGCAGAAAAGGACCTAGGGGTGACAGTGGACGAGAAGCTGGATATGAGTCAACAGTGGGCCCTTGTTGCCAAGAAGGCCAGTGGCATTTTGGGATGTATAAGTAGGGGCATTGCCAGCAGATCGAGGGACATGATCGTTCCCCTCTATTCAACATTGGTGAGGCCTCATCTGGAGTACTGTGTCCAGTTTTGGGCCCCACACTACAAGAAGGATGTGGAAAAATTGGAAAGAGTCCAGCGGAGGGCAACAAAAATGATTAGGGGACTGGAACACATGAGTTATGAGGAGAGGCTGAGGAAACTGGGATTGTTTAGTCTATGGAAGAGAAGAATGAGAGAGGATTTGATAGCTGCTTTCAAATACCTGAAAGGGGGTTCCAAAGAGGATGGATCTAGACTGTTCTCAGTGGTTGCTGATGACAGAACAAGGAGTAATGGTCTCAAGTTGCAGTGGGGGAGGTTTAGGTTGGATATTAGGAAAAACTTTTTCACTAGGAGGGTGGTGAAACACTGGAATGTGTTACCTAGGGAGGTGGTGGAATCTCCTTCCTTAGATATTTTTAAGGTCAGGCTTGACAAAGCCCTGGCTGGGATGATTTAGTTGGTCCTGCTTTGAGCAGGGGGTTGGATTAGATTTCCTCCTGAGGTCCCTTCCAACCCTGATATTCTATGATTCTATGATAACTACTCTCTGGGAACGGTTTTCCAACCAGTTATCCACCTACCTTACAGTAGCTCCATCTCATCTAGGATATATTTCCCTAGTTTGTTTATGAGAAGGTCAGGCAAGACAGTATCAAAAGCCTTACTAAAGTCAAGATATACCACATCTAGTGGTGCCCCCTATCCACAAGGCTTGTTACGTTGTCAAAGAAAGCTATTAGGTTGGTTTGACACTATTTGTTCTTGACAAATCCATGCTGACTGTTATCACCTTATTATCTTCTAGGTGTTTGCAAATTGATTGCTTAATTATTTGCTCCATTATCTTTCCAGGTAGTGAAGTTAAGCTGATTGGTCTGTAATTCCTTGGGTTGTCCTTATTTCCCTTTTTAGAGATGGGCACTCTGTTGCCCTTTTCCAGTCCTCTGGAATCTCTCCTGTCTTCCATGACTTTTCAAAGATGAACTTTATAGGGATGAACCTTCAAATGTTCAGTTTGTCTAGGTGGGCAGCAAAATGTTTGATTGTTTATCCAAGGGTTTCTTCTCTTTCCTTAACCCTTCATCCTCCCCTTCCTTTATACCACTGTCTCTCAGCTACTTCCTCTCTTCAGCAGCCACTTACGGGTTATTGGCAATCTTTATCCCCAGGCTGGGCACCCTGAAAACCTAGTCTCAGCACTTCTCCTTGTTATCCACCACCTTCTCTCTCTGACACCTCATTAACATATAATATAGGATTTTCCTATGCACCAGCAATTTCAGTGCTCATTGCATTTACTCTGACGTTCCAAGCCGTGGTGCTAGGTATTCACTTTTGATCAGAGACTTCTGTGCTCCCCTCAGTTGTGTGTCATCAAAAAGAGGATTAAAAGTGTGGAAATGAGGCAAGGAGGTGGAATGGGGGAAAGCAAAAGGGGCTTTAAGTCACTATGCCTAGATCTGGGGCTCTTCCCTTCTGTGTTACCATTTGTACGCCTCCTCAGGAATACTGTGCAATATCAGTTCCATGTGAACAGGAGTGCAACTCCAGTTGCAGCATGGGGAAGCAGCTGCTTTATATGGCATGGTCACAAGGGAAAGGGCCTTAATATATTCAAGAAAATTGCTGTGTAAGTTAATGTAGTGGGTTTGTGCATTAATGCCCTCTTACTGTCTTCTAAAGATGATGGAAGGCTATATATACATTTTACAGCAGTACTGTGATTCCACTCATGGTCATTCTATTATATTTTAAAAAAAAGAAAGGTCAATCATATTTTACTATCAAAGAGAAAACTGTCTTTTAAATATATTCTAATCAAAGTTTTTACTTAGATTTTCTGCTTACTTATCAAAGGTTGAATATCACCCTTTCCAAAGGCCCCAAGAGCTGGTGGATTATTGTAGAAGTAGAAACATTGTTTTTGAAGGCTACTGCCCATTAGCCAAAGGCGAAGCTCTTACTCATCCTAATATAATTCAGCTGGCAAAGAAATATGGCAAAACCCCTGCACAGATCTGTATACGCTGGAGCATACAGGTAAGAGAGGGCAGCAAGATAATGGTGCCTACTTAGAGAGGTAACTGTAAAGGAACAGTTCTGTTCAGATAATATATTTGTTGTGCATCAAACCAAAATATATACAGAAAATTGTGATTTTACCTCTGATCTTCTGCTGCTGTCGTCCCATGAACTAAGTGCTTATATTGGGTAGTGGTAATATACTAGGCTGTCCATGACAGTATCTTTACCATGGAAATAATCTTTGGTTTCAGCAAAATAAAAGGAAATACAAATGAAAAGAGTTATTTTTCCAATATAAATGCTACAGTCAGTGAGTTTAATCATTCTCTTCCTTTCTCTCAACTAACCAGTGAATATGAATTAATGTTTGATACTGAACAGAAAACCGTGTGAAGTGTGTTAGAATTGTATATAGTGTATGTAACTGTGATTATAAATAGTGCTGCACAGAAATTCCAGTGAAGTTGAATAGTAGAATCAAAACCTGAGAAGGAAATTTAGGTTCAGCTATTGCTCCAAGAGATGTTTTGAAAAGTGATTCTGTTTTTGTTTTAAATAACTTTTATTTTTAATTATGAAAATGATTACATTTTTCAGAATGGGATTGTCACTATTCCAAAATCTACAAAAATAGAAAGGATACGGGAAAACTGTGAGGTAAGATCTGGTTTACTGGCTTCGTATGACTAATGCCCAAATTATTTTAGATAAAATGTTTCGGGTCTGACTCTCTACTGTGCTATACCAATCTTATGTCAGTGCAATTCCATTAAAATCAGTTCAACTACTGCAACATAAAATTGTTGTAAGACAGTGGAAAAATCAGCTCTCTGATGTGCACAAATGTAAGAAATCAATTGGAAGACATAATTACGTATAAAACACATTGTCTGATGACCCACTGCATCTAAACAATTTGATCAAGGAATAACAATAAAGTTTTGAGTTTTGTTTCATTATTATTATTTATTTGTATTTATTATTAGGTTTATGGTAGCACCCAGAGGCTCCAACCAGGCTCAGTGCCCCATTGTGCTAGGCACATAGGAAGACAGTGGGAGGAGTTCACTGTAGTACTGAGACCCACCTTTGAGCAGTGCAAAGGGGGCTGCAAAGGCTATCTTAGGGATATCCCAGGTTCAGGAAACCGTGTGTGTGGAAGCTGCAGAGCTGGCATAGCTGCCTCCCTCCCACCCCCACCCTCCCAATCCTTCTGCAGGAGGTCCCAGCACAGAGCAGGTGGTGTTGGAACCAAAGGGGGACTGACATCATCTCAGCTTGTGACATCCAGTGTTTGTTTTATACAGAATTCTGTCTTGTAATTGATTCTTCCTTTTCCTTCATGTCAGTGTTTCAACACGTAAATTGTGGGCTGAAGTCCTTCCATCTATCCTCCCCCAGGAACCATTTTTAATAATATGCGTCAGCTGGTGCTTTACAAAAGCTAGAAGTTTTCAGAAATAAATTTTAGCCTTGCTCCTAAAGATCTCTCTGGCAGAGACTGGTTAGCAGAAAAGAGGATGAACGTTACCAGAGCAAGGGAATCAATTCCCCTTCAGTCACAACACTGGGTGTGTGTACATATAAATTAGTCACATGCACCACTTTGTCACATTTAACTTTCTATTAAGTAATTTTTAAATGTAATTTACTACATCTGTCTTGCTTTTGTTTTTCTTATTTTTTTTGTCTCTTCATTCACTCCACATTTTGGCCCAGCTCCCCCCAACCATGATTGATCCGCGTTCTGCACAGTGGAATGAGAAAGAAGCAAAGACAGCCTTAAGCCAGCAGTCCATATCTTCAGTCCTAGGGGGGTCCCCTGTTTAAGTTTAAGTAGGCTGAGGACTGAGTTTATGGCTACCAGGGATCATTCCAGCAGCCAAAGATTGCAGGATGAGGGAGGAGTTTGCCTGGCAGCAGCTCATTCCACTGTGTGTTACGGAGCTCTGGTGAGCACTGAGTGGGCCATAGGGGAAGTCCAGCTCTGAGGCAATGACACACTTTGCTAGTAGATCACAATGTATATCCTCCTCCCCAAGAGTACTGACAAGATATACGTACTTTGGAATCCGTGTAAAGCTTTTGGTTTGCTGGCTTGACTAAAGCACCAGTACTTTTTAGGGACTCTCTGTGGGAAGGGGCTGCGA
This sequence comes from Chelonia mydas, assembly GCF_015237465.2. Lineage (NCBI taxonomy): Eukaryota > Metazoa > Chordata > Testudines > Cheloniidae > Chelonia > Chelonia mydas. The sequence goes on along the minus strand of NC_057854.1, from coordinate 68,886,577 downwards.
CTCCCTGGACCTAGTGTCTGTATGTGACAGAGAAGTGATGAGCTTAGGCTTGCAGAGGGATAGCAGTCAGGTTATTCACTTATCTTTCCTGATGGCCATATGGAGTGCTGTCACAAGCAGCTTTCATGTTACCTTTTTGTTATCTTGCTGCCTCTTCTGGGGAATAGTGTAGCAAAGTTTAAATGTAAATAGCAGTCACAAGAAAGGGGAAAGGGCCTAAGAAAGCTTCTCAGGCCCACTTTACTAGAGTTCTGTTCCTGTGAACTCTAGTAAAGAAAAGGAAAACAGAAAAGGAATCATTCTGAGGGCAGAGGAAGTATAAAAGCCTGCTACAGAATTAAATCTGGGTTTAAATAATAGGAAGTGTCCAGCTTTGTCACTGTATCCATTACATTAACCACATATGCATTCCCATAGGTGTTTGATTTTATACTAGCAGAAGATGATGTTGCAATTATAAATGGAATGCATGATGGGCAGCATGTTTCCTGGGACCCAAGCTCTATTGTGTAAATTGCAAGGTTTGAGCTTTTTTTCTTGCGTCAGTGATCAGCCATCCACACACTTCAATTTAAATTTGTAGTCTCATAGTAGAATGTAATTGTTATGTTGATGGCTATCAGTAGTTATAACTGATTTAAAATCTGTAACATACAAAAGGAACATTTTCTTATGATAATATTGTCAAACAGATGTGAAAAATTTCAGTCTAAAATATTGCTCTATTGGTAAATTGCATATGATTTATATTGTACTTAGTGTTTTGTGCTCTTTGGGCCTGATCTGAAGTTCATGGAAAGTCTCCCACTGATTTCATTAGGCTTTGAACAGGACCATTTATACGGAAAATATTAGGCTACACCTCTTCTTTAGAAATGAAAGGAAAGTGGTATTAAGAAACACATGATTCAGTGCAAAATGACTTGTCAGGTGACTTTTCAGGTGACTTGTTAGGCAGATGGTTAGAAGTGTGAAGGAGAGAATGCTGGGTGAGAGTTAAAAAAACAAGCTGTATTATTATTTGTTATTACAGTAGTGCCTAGGAGCCCCAGTCATGGACCAGGGCCCCTCACTATGCTAACACAGAACAAAAGAGACAGTCCCAGCCCCGGAGAATTTACAATCTAAGAAGTAGTGTGGAAACAGAATTAGAAAACAGAACACAGAACAAAAAATGTACAAGTTAAACTACTCCTGAGGCAGATCTACTGTGGGAATCTTAGTCGTGTGAGGGAGAGCAATGAAGGAATGACCAATGCCAGGCATAGACTCCTATAGGAAATAGGGATATACATATTGACACCATTGCAAATATAGGGTTTGATCCTGCTGTCCTTATTCATGTGAGTGTCCATTCAGTAGTTTTATCTGTGTGCATATAGCAAGAAAGATTCAACTCACAATGAAATTAAATAAAAAATGTACATACACACTCTCCAGCCATTACACAAAAGGTACATCACATCACCTTATTTTCACACCCCTTGAGCCAGTTCTCTATGGCTCACTTCTGCACTGGCTTGAACATCCTTAGGGTCAATCAGGCTGGTGCACAGCTATGTGTGTGGGATCAAGAGATCAGGATACCTCATAACACAGGGTCCAGATTTGGCCCATAATATTTAAAGCACAGCCGCAATCATTGTCAATAAACAGCAAAAATGCATATGTCTGTTTCTTTCCTTTGCTTTTTTTAGTAACTGAAATTTGATACAGGAGTTTGTTTTGTTTGTTTGTAACCAGCTAATCCACTTAGCAGAAACAGGACAGATCTAATATCTGCCTAATTTCTCTTTTCTTATTCATATTGCAGCCATGAGTGTTTTGTGCAGCAAGAATTAGTTTAATTTTCTCTTTGGTGCAGTCATTCAGGAAATCTCATTCACAGCACATACTGTTCCTTTGATTTTTTTGCTAAAAATGTGTACATACCGTTTACAGATATATTTTGGGAAATATATTTGCAAGCTCTTATAAACAGAGCATTCAGCGTATAATCACGTTGGTCTGATATTTTAGGAGTTCCTGTGTCTAGAAAGGTATGGAAAATCTGACTATGATTTACATTGTGTTTAGACTTCCTGAGGCAGTTTTCCCACTGCCACTCAGTTTTAGTTATATCATGAAACAAAGCTCCTTGGTTTTTATCAAGAACCAACTTATAGCAAAGCATGTGTTCTGGCCATGCATTGTTGTTTGTCCTTAAAGTTTAGTTTCTACACAGCTAATTGAAATATAGACACAGTTTTCTTCTTGGTTATAGCTCCTTCAGAACTATTGGCTAGTTCTGCAAACATTCAAGAGAAAAATATGCCGAGGCCTATCTCCGAAAGTACAATATCATTTGCCAGAATTTTAAAGTAAAGCTTACTGGGCCAAATGCTGCCCTCACTTACACCCGTACAGCTCTGTGTTCGAAGAAAGATTTTGAACCTTCCTAACAACGATTAAAGGCCAACTTTTCAAAAGTAGCCTCTAATTTGGCTGCCTCGGTTTCTAGATGCCCAAATTTAGATGCTTAGGAGCCTGATTTTCAGAGTTACTGAGATCTGCAAAGTAGGCTCTAGGCACATAAAATTTAGACATCCAAAATGAGAAGCCATTTTTTTTTTTAATTTGGGCCTATTAGTCATCTTCTAAGGAGGACAGGAATGAATTCAGTGGCAAAGTGAGCATGGGAGAGTTCTCTGAAAGAAAGCACAAATAAACATTTCTGCCAGTGAGCATCAACTAATGCACCTCTGAAAAGTCATTTTATAGAACAATAAGTTAGTATAATGGAATTCATTAAAGAGTATTCAAATTAAGCAATAAAACAAAACATATTGTGCACTAATAAGCTGTTAGTGCATTTATTGGGCCTCATATGCATTGAGAGACATAAGAGAACCACCCAAGTGAACCAATACCTCCTATTGCAAGGCTTTGCTTATCGTCACTGGGGAATATTTCAGAAACTACAGGAAATAGTTTGGAGTTTTACCAGTAGTTACTTTGAAAAAACAACCATCATGCCAAAATATTGCCTCTTTTTTCAAGCATAGTGATGCATAGGAAAAAAAATGTGCCAGATATAGAAGTCTTTGCTTAGTTACATTACTCCAGCAAAACTCCCATTGATGGAGTTTGTCAGAGTAAGGACCGAGGGAGCTTACTGGTCAACAGTTCTAGTTAGGCCAGAACAGGACCTATTTTTTGCTCTCATTCCCAGTGGTTTGTCTCACTGTTCTGAGCAGCTAGAACTAAGCCATGATTTCATTGTAGTGTCCTCTCCAGGCCCATTACAAGCTGCAGTGATCACTTCAGAGGCAAGCTTTCTTCCTGCTTCCTTGCTGTAGCTCACTATTCACTCTTCTGAGGCTGTTGTACATCTGACATAGCATCTACTTCTGCTCAAATCTGGGGTCAAGCAAGAGAGTCCACCATCAGCTTTCTCCCTGCCTCCAACAGCGATACCCAAATGGTTAGGTGGGTAGTGGAAAGAAGTTCCCCAGGACATGGGGACACATCATAGGACACGGCAAGTAACAAAAATTAAAATTACTATCCCTGAAAGAGTTAGAGGGGGGATTTCTTTGTGAATCTAAATACATTTTGTGACAGTCTCACTGTTTTCCCTGTAGGGATACAAATAGTCAGTTTACTTCTGGTTGAGTGGGTTTTATCACAGCTGAAAGGAACAAAAAGGTTTTTTACACCCCTAAACATTGAAGAGGGTGAGGAGGGTTGATCTCAGGTGTAGTACTTGAAACTGCTTTTAATTGATTTTTTTAAATGGACTAGATATCAAGGGTATGCCCATTTAATCAGCTGAACTAGTCACTAGACATTTTATTTCTACTGACAGGTTTCAGAGTAACAGCCGTGTTAGTCTGTATTCACAAAAAGAAAAGGAGTACTTGTGGCACCTTAGAGACTAACCAATTTATTTGAGCATGAGCTTTTGCTCACGGAAGCTCATGCTCAAATAAATTGGTTAGTCTCTAAGGTGCCACAAGTACTCCTTTTCTTATTTCTACTGAGTGGCTTGAATAGTATTTAATACCAGCTAATTATAAAATCATGCCTTCTAAATTTAAAGGCTGGTTTATGTACAAAATGAAATCTCTTTTTGCTTGCAAGGAACATGTTCACAAGGCTTGGGTGTCAATTATCAGATAGAAATAGTATGTATGGGAAAGGCTCATTGCTAGTCCACTTCCTTTTAAGGAACAGTTACTGAAAGTAACTGTTTTACTTGGTAATTCTTATTTCTCTAACTACCCTTACACCTGGTTGTCCTGAGTGTAAGGATTTTTTTGGTTTTTGCCTGATCATTTTAAAGTCAAGTGCACAGTACTTTGAGCTAATGTAGGTTTCATAATGCTGTTACAAAGTTGACATGTTATCTTCCTTGCAGGCATGATGTGACATGTAGTTCTGCACGTTGTGCCATCACTAATCACCACCCATTGTTTCCTTTCGGAAGCACTAATTCCCGCAGTATCATAAGAATGGAATCCTGTTATCTCCTAGCTGCTGGGAATATAATGCATGTTACCACTGTAGCTTTCTTTCCCTTGTGAATTGTTTTCTCAAGCTTAATACTAAAATATTTAGTTTAATTTAAGAGCTTTGGGGCAAATTCTCTTTGTCTCTTTTGGCTTCAGTCATGTTGGACCATGAAAGAATTGGGTTCATTGGTTTCATATCTTACATTTTTGACTTTACAACTAACTTTATGCTGTTTAAAAAGGGAACTCTTGTCATTTTCTGCGCTTCTTTCAGCCTTTCTTGAATCAGAACTCCATATAGATGTATTTACACCAATATCCTAATATTCTTACAGTGTTCTTATTTCTTTAAAGTATTGTCCAACTAATCAGAAATGGTGGGGAAGGAAAAAAGGGCAAATGAGCTGTTAGTTTAAAGGCATCACTTGGCATTGCTTTCAAGATATGAGTAACTGTGTTTTGTGCTAGAAGCAGGTATACTCCGACTCAATTACCAAGAAAACAAGCAGCACTAAAGGTATGAAAACTGAAAGCCAACTCCACTTCTTGTTTCCTCTTATTACAATGCCCAAGAGGGCAGCGGTAGAGGATGCTTTTGCAGATTTTCTCAAAATGCATGTATATGCACACACACATTCAGAATTATGGTGTGCCTCTTTGATAAAGGATAAATGTCAGGGCTCAAATACACAAAAAGAATGGATGGAATGCAGTAAGACCAACTGTCTCCAGAGAGTAAACGCTTTCACCTTCATACAGACATAAATTAAGGCTTAGAAAATTGTTGCACATGATCACTGTAGTCCCCAGCCATGCCAATAGGAGCTGAAATAAAGATGAGGGCAGCACTTGTTATCCAATATTATGTATTGTGACAAAGTTCCTCCTCTACCTTGGTGGGTCTTGCGCTTATTGGCGGATTTTCTCGCCTTGGAGCTTCATGGCAGCCCTTAGTTTGGCCGTTTTCGTGAACCCACAGTCCAGGGCAACTCCTCCTGTGTCTGACCAGGAGTTGGGAGGTTTGGGGGGAACCCAGGACCACTCTCTACTCCGGGTTCCAGCCCAGGGCCCTGTGGAATGCAGCTGTCTAGAGTGCCTCCTGGAACAGCTGTGCGACACCTACAACTCCCTGGGCTACTTCCCCATGGCTTCCTCCCAACACATTCTTTATCCTCACCATAAGACCTTCCTCCTGGTGTCGGATAATGCTTGTACTCCTCAGCCCTCCAACAGTATGCGTTCTCACTCTTAGCTCATAGCACCTCTTGCTCCCCGCTCCTTACAAGTGCGCCACAAACTGAAGTGAGCTCCGTTTTAAACCCAGGTGCCCTGATTAGCCTGCCTTAATTGATTCTAGCAGCTTGTTGATTGGCTGCAGGTGTTCTAATCAGCTTGTCTGTCTTAATTGTCTCCAGAAGGTTCCTGATTGTTCTGGAACCTTCCCTGTTACCTTACCCAGGGGAAAGGGACCTACTTAACCTGGGGCTAATATATCTGCCTTCTATTACTCTCCTGTAGCCATCCGGCCCAACCCTGTCACAGTATATTATTAACACACTAAGCTATTAGAGCAGCCCCTTTAATTGGGGTTAAATTTGATTTAACCTGATTTGAAATACTGATGAATCAAGTACTGCATATGTAAGTCTAATCAACCATCTTTGCTAGAACACGCTGATCACTCAGGGAATGGAAACTAATTTGAAACAATAAATAAGGAAAGGAGAAAAATAAACAAAAATTGAAGGGGAAGGGCGAGGTAGCTGCCCAGTCAAGTAGCTTCCTGTCTGATCTTTTGAGAGTGGCTTTTTTTAACCTTTTCTTTTTATGCTTGTCTGTTTTCTTGGCAGCTTATATACTATGTGACTTAAAGGCATCTCAGACCCTTTAGTTGAGAAATACCTGTGGTCATTATGTTAAGTGCAGACACAAAGCATTTCTGACCAAGCTGCAGAAGTGATTGCATAAAATCAGAACTTCTATAACATCTCTCCCCACAGTCTAAACTTAAAGGTAGCTGTATTGCTTTTCTGAACAACATGTAATAAACAGGCTGTCATAATTATAAGTTCAAAAGCCCTCAATGTCAAGAAGTTAGAAATATATATTGCCACCCTTGTGCACTGTGGTAAACATCATCTCCTTTCCTTTTAAAGGTAGTTGGTTTCTGATAACATTAACACCACTCTCTCAAAGCACTGTACTAGAAGGACGCTGCTCTTGCTGACGTTAATTGGAGACAAAATGGTTAAATCTCCTCCTAGTGCTTTGAAGATCTGAGAAATAGGTCCCTGACTTCATTGTACACAATAGAAGTTAAAGATGGGTCAACCTAGTGGTAACATTTCGTGATACTGTTTGGTAGACTTGAACTTAATCCTTGCACACATTTCTCAACCTCCCTTGAGAATGCAATGCTTCTGAAGGGATATTTGAACTGTATTCCCTGTAATGAGCTCATGTGATATTTATGACATAAACATGACTTTACTCGCCATCTTTATTCAACAGCCACTTATCCATCCTCAGCACCAAACAGGAATAATTACAACTACTGCCAAACGATTAAAGAACAACTCTCATGACTTGCAAGGGGACCAGAGCTTAAGGGTTAAGAGCTCAAACCTCCAGGATTCTGAGTTCCTTCAGAATCCACTGAAATAAAAGCCAACATAGACCATCAGATTAATTTGGCTCAATTTTAATACTGCTGCATCCCCCACCCAGTGGTGGTTTAACATATACACTAGTGATAACATCAAATGATCTCTGCTAAGTGTGGACAGCACAGAGCCAGCATTAGGAGATCTACTGCCCTAAGTCACTTGTACCAGATCTCAGTCACCCATGCAAAGAACTTCACAAAACTTTGCTGCTTTTAACATGTTGCCATCAGTGGCCCTCTTGCTCAGCCTGTACAGCCAGCCCTCTACAGGGGCATCTTTGATGTACTTTTTGAGAGTGGACTTGTCAAGGCTGGCTGAGAGCAATTCAGACGCAGAACTACTAAAGAAGACTTTATATCAGCTGTATGATAGTTCCATAAATAGTGAGCTCTTCCCCCACCCAATTTTTATAAAAGGGAGTTCCAAGTTTTGTTTAGCTAAGGCTTCAAAATTCCACCGAGGATGCGCCGACCTTAAATAAATCCATAACTTAGCTATGAAATACAGTTTTTTTTTCCCTTTTTCATCTGACTTTTTACAGTTTCATGGTGAGAGAGAAGGGAGAGTTCTTTTCTGTGAGCTCTTTATTCCCTAATGGCTCTCCACAGCATAGATCCATCCCATAAAAATAAATTAAGTCTACCACTGCTGGAGGAATTTGTGGTAAATCATTCAACTGGGTGCATGGCAAGGTTGGTAAATGATCACTCTCTGGAGTATAGAGATGGAAGTCCTGTACTGTGGCTTCAATTGACTTTCTTGGCATAGAAAGAGTAGGCTGTTTTAATAGAGGCCTTATATTAATGGCACAGCAAATGTTTTTGTTAATCATATAATATGTCCAGTGTAGCACGATTATCATAAAATACTGGTCTACAGCTATACACACCTTTGATATATCTGGAAGATGATTATCACAATCCATTCTGTCTAGGGAATTGTCTTCTTGCTCAGTTTCTTTCAGAATTACACATAAACAAGGTTCCAATTAATGGCAGATATTTCAATTAAGACTATATTCTTGCTCCTTTGACTTCAGTGTTTAGCTCTGATGCTCTGTCCAGTAATGTCAAGTTTGCTGGTGAGACAGAGAAAGCTAACAGTAGAATTTTGCTGGACTGATTTGCATCATTGGAGTAAAAGTGAGTTTGAGAATATCTTTCCACTACATTTTTGTTAGTATTATGTTTTCCAGTTGCACCACTAGGGCACTTCTGTTATATTTTAATAAGTGCAAAAAAAAAAGATACGTAGTGATGGGATATAGTAAAGTTTCTGAGGACTTTGGATGCAGTGACTTCTGGTAAAAGTATTTCAAGTCACTTACTGAACTCCTTTCAATCCTATTTTCATTTCCTGCTGCTGACTTTCTCTTTTTTCCCCCCTTTCTCTGTCTATTGCAGTGGCATTAATAAACTCAGTGCTGTACTTGTAATTCAGACACTAGTGTGCTAACGCTTATTAATTCTTACTGTTTTGGAACTAAGCTGCTCCTGATTTCACCCATTTTTTACTGGTCTAGTTCACAAAAATAAGTTGTATTATATGGAAACACAAAAACTAATTTAGGCTTTGCAACAAATAAGTGAAATATGTTTTTCAATATCACTTTGAAATAGAAGTCAGTTTAATTAATGCTAAATTACAGTCTAACCCCCCAGGGCTCTTATGACACCCATATACACATTAAATAAGTTAATCATGATTAATATTATTATGTTATTTAACAACAGAATGAAACCTGATTTTATTATTTGATAGCATATTTATAGTAAACAATCTATCTTTACCTGCTTTACTCTAATCATTGTATTATTTCCCTCAAACCCAGGTTTTTGATTTTAGTCTGAGGGAAGAAGATCTGGAATTTTTAGATTCTTTGAACATCAACAAAAAACTGATTCACCTAACCTATCCGTTATGGAAAGGATAACTTCAAACCAGATTGTTCTAACCTGCAACAACTGAAACACTAATACATTTTGAACTGCACAAAACTGTTTCACATCTACATTGTTCTATTACCTTTAAAGCTCCTGTCAATAGCTTATGATGTTGACTATTATATGCACAAAGTGAATTAAATGTGGCTTAGTTTCTCTCTTCTCTCTCTCTCTCTCTCTCTCTCACACACACACACATACGTTTCTTAATAATCTGTTTCTCTGATGTCCAGGTCTTTCTGTAATATTTTCTTCTAATAGTTTGAGTTATTCTGTTCAACCTCACCGTATTTGAATTCAGCTGCTACTGTTTGGGACCCTGCTTCAGTCAAGACTTGGACCAATTTATACCTATTGGAGTTCTGGCACTCCGGCCCAGATTTTCAAAGGTATTTGGGCACCTAAAGATGGAAATAGGCACATAGTGAGATTTTCAGAAGCATTTAAGGTGCCTAACTCTAGTTGAAATCAATAAGTTAAGCACCTACGTGCTTTCGAAAGCTACATTTTAAAAATCTAAATACCTTTAGAAATCTGACTTTAATTTCAGTGGAAGCAGGATTGTCTCCTCAATCCAGCTTTCAGTTATGGGCAAAACTCCTTTTCACTTCAGCATGTTATAACGTGTTCAAAGTGAGTTTCTTAATAAAAAAATAAAACAGTACTTAATACATCCATCTGTGCTTTCCATAAGGGAGTAAGTAGCCCTATTCTGTTTTACAGATGAGGAAACTAAGCGGTTAAGTGACTTGTGCAAGCTCATATAGCAAGTCAATCACAGAGCTGGGAATAGAACCAGTACATCCTGATTTGTAATCTGGGATTCCGCAATTGGACTGTGAACAGAGTACTAAATTCTGATCTTTGTCACATTAGTACAAATCCAGAGAAACTACTGAAGTTGGGTGTAGTTACGCCTGGTTTACAGTGGTGCACCAGAGATCAGAATCTGCCTCAGAGTCTCCATTCTGTAGTTTACATTTCTCCCGTTTTCATTTCATTTTGTAAATTCTTCCAGGACACTGCAGGCCATTATCTGAACTCTTCCTAAGTTGGGCAAAGCTACGCTGTTGGCACTCTTACAAGGACCATCAAGTCCTGACTTACTTGAAGGAACAGCCCTGATAGCTCTCATGGTGCCTGATCTCCAGTCTTCATTTTGTCTTATTAAAGAAACAAGCACTTTTTGCATTCAAAGACTCAAAGGTTTGACTGCACAAATGATTGTGTGCAAAAAATTGTGGGCAGTCTACAAAAAATGTACAGAGTGGATAGTGAGGGAGTCGCACTCAGAGGCTTGCTGTGTGAAAGTAGTCACTGATGCAAAAGTTTGAGAACCACTGCTCTAACTACTGGAAGCAGTAGTTAAACTTTCCCAGTCGCATGGTTTCCTGACACCCAACGTTTTAAGAAAACATACGGGTGAAGTGGCTGCTCTGTAACAGTCCACTGCTAGACATTTAACTATACTACATCCATCCCACTGAAATTTGCTTTCTGATATATTTGAGATTCAGGGACAGTGTCCCTTTGTTCTCTAATTCTGGGCTAAAGATAACCTTTCTCCTGATCTTGAACACAGGTAATTCCAGAGCAGAAAGTTCAAATGAGCCATATATATGGAATTTCAAAGATGTTAGATTTTATAGCAGGATAATTTAGGATGTATTCAATACAGCATTCCTTCACAGTGGAGCCAGCAGTCATTTTAAATTTAGGAAAGTTAAGAGATCTAACAGAAAAGTTCCCTTTCTATCATTAATCAGGACGGAATGAAATGCTAATGTAAACTAGTTCATTAATAGACAACAACAACAATGGTAAATAGTGCAGATACATATTCAGGTGACCTACTGTATCCCTCTAAGAGCCAGCTACTCATCAGTAGCTGGAGAGAAATTTCTGGCCATTTCCTATTCAATATACAAACTCACAATATCTCTGTTCACACTGTTTTTGAGATGGCATTCCTTAAGTAATACATAAGCTTTGGGTCATCATTTTCACAGTCTCATTTCTTAAAAAAATATGGGGCAACTGTTATCTCAGTAGATCTTCTGAAATTTACCTGATATCAATTATACAAGAACTTAATCATCTGAATTGGCCTGCAGCTTTACTTTGACACAAAATGTTCATTTACATTTCGGATTGGTACAATAAGAGTGAAAGAAAAGAAGAAAGTCACAGCACAGCTAAAAGAAAGACCTTGGCCAAACTTAGCCCTGGTGTACATGGGTGCTTCTCCTGTGACTTGCAATGGAATAGCAAGCACATCAGTGCAATTGTGCCTGGCTTTACTGGGGTGATTTTGGTATACACGCAAAACAAAACTATTTATACTGAAAAAGTGACAGGACAGTAACACTTCATGTTGTGATGTGGAGTACCCAGGTGCAGAACCAGTTTGGGATATCTTGTTCAGATCACAAAGGTGATAAACTCAGTAGATGGGGAACTCACTAGATATGCAGTCACCTCCTGCGGGCCAATTCCTGGAGCAGTAACAGTGCCCCTTGGAGATGGGCACTCATTAGCTCTTTATGCACTCTTATTGTCTCAAGAGAGGAAAGTGTACAGTTTAAAGGGAGTAGAATGGGGTACGAACCTCTGAAGGAAGGGTGGGGAATTCTCCTTCTCCATATGGATTCATTATGGAGAGAACCTATCCTTGGACAAATGGGTGCACAGCAGAATTAACAAGTCTTTGCCTCTTGCCTAGCTCTGGCTTCTTTGAAGCTCCACTTGTCTTTTCACAGTCGATTCAGGCTAGGTAAACAGCCTGTAGCAAAATCAAACCAAAAGTAGCCCTGGAGTTTGCTTCTTTTCCAGTACTGTATCAGCTGTTGTGACTCAGAAATAATGCTTGCATGAGACAAAGTGCTTATTCTCAGATATCAGGATAAGAACCGGAGTTATTCAGCCGGTTCAATATAGCCAGAAACAGAAAAGTTTGGTTTTGCCTGTGCTCCTGTAGTCTGTAACCCAGTGAAATGCACCAAAAGGACTCATTAGAAATCAGCCTTGGAAAAAGTGCAGAAGCAGAGGAAAAGGCTGGGAGAGAAGAAAAGGAGGAGATGCACCTGGACAACAAAAAGATCACAAAAGAAGTGTAGGAAAGATAGTGACAAATAACATGCCTCATGCCTGTTCTAGGGAGAGTATCTGAAAGGGTAAGAAGATAATTCAGCCTCCATGTACCATTTGTTGTTTGCTGAGCTGCCAACACGGATGTCAAGTAGGGGTGGTCAGCCAGCATTGATGCTGGATTTTGTGATGTGGGCACCTGATTCCTGAGAACTGGATTGAGATTACCAAGCCATTTTACACAGGCCACTGAATAGTCAGATGAGAACAACTTTCAGTCAGGACCATTTTAGGCTGGATTTTGACCAGACACCTAAAAATCAGTACAGAGATACCCTGAGTCATCCCCAAGTACAGCACGTTACTTTCATGTACTGCTACCTTAGAGTAAGGTTACATGAGAATGTATTTCCTGAAAAGAAATACATTTAAAAAGATATCTATTAACTCACTTCCACTTAGTTGTCTTCATAAATAAGCTAAATAAGGGGTGTCACTAAAATATGCAACTTGTGTATGTGAGGCAGTTACAAGGGGATGCATATGTCAACCTCAAGCATGATTTATTTTTGCATGACTTTTCTGACAGTTGCAATTTAACCGCTGTATTTTCCTCCAGTCTCAAGAACTTTCATGATTCTAGTTTTGTGGTAGATGAGTAAATGTCTGTTTTCAAGTACAATTTCAGCTGAATCATTCATGGAGAGGTGTGGAGCAATTGAAACATGACTATCAACATAAATAAAATGAGATGCTCTGGTCTGTGTGGCAGTGTTATTGCCAACTGAATTGCATGTAATATTATGAAATAAAAGACCTAATTTATTAAAATCTTATTGTGTATTGTGATGTTCCTTCGTATTGAGATCTTGGGTGGGGGTAAAGAGAACAGTGCAAGGAGGGGAAGAAGGTTTCTGCATGGTTAGCCACATTGACAAGCCAAGTAAGGGTTAATATTCCAAACACTACAGAATAGTATTTATTTCAAAAATTTAAAAGGAGAGTGAATAAACCCCATGTAAAACTCTCTCTCTCTCTCACACACACACTCTACCCATAGAGTATCCGCCAACTCTCTCTCAGCACCAGTCACTGTCACTGCCTTTTTTGTTCTAATAATAAATAATGAATTTAAAATATTTAGCATTTTTCAGAATGAAAGTGCTTCACATCTTCAGATATTTACAAATATTAATCAATCCTCAGGATGCCCCCCCCCCCCCACCACCACCACCACCACACCCAGTGAGGGAAGTTCAAAAGGTAAGTGCTTTTTTTTTTTCCTTTATGCAGATGGGAAATCTGATACACAGTGATTTTAGGTGAATTACTCATGGCTACACAGGGAGTTAGTGTCAGATCTCAAGTGCTATTAGCTACCCAAAATATGGTCATTTCACTAGCCCACGCTGCCTTTTGTAGATAAGAACGTTACCACAAAAAGGGATCAAGTATAACAGTGTGGCACAAAACAATGAGAAATGTTCCATTTTTAGAGGCAATAACAACAAACCTTTTATTCAACTCATTCCACAAGTGTTATTTTTAAAATCCACAGCTGGAACAGAAGCACATGAAATGACATATAAAGGGCACACTGACACTATTTTTTGGTATGGTCTCCATCATTGTCATCCTGATTTCTTTACCTCTTAACCCCATCTAGAGAATCTCTTGCGGGGGAAAGAACAGAAGAGATGCTGGAGTTTCCTTCTCATCTGTGACAAATCCTAGTTTGGAACCCGTGGTCCTCTATTGTTGGCTGGCATAGGAAAGGTAGATGTTGGAATTAATGGGCAGGAGGGGGAAGAATCAAGGACGGATTAGTTATTTGGCATAAAAGGCTCATGACTGTGACCCTTGGCTCTGGGGTCAATATGCTCAGGGGTGGCAAGTTATATGGTGCCCATGCTCCAGAAAATTCAGAGTCCGGGGACCCAGCTCCACCAATGTTTGGAGCAAGGTCTCTTCCCCAGGCCCTGCCAGCCACCCCAGGCGCCTCCCCTGGAGCATCCCCCAGCCCCGCCTGCTGCCCTTGTGCACCTCCCCTGGAGCATCTCTGCCTGCGCCCTGGGCAGCTGCCCTGCTGCTCCGCACTGTGCTCCCTCGCTGGCCACTGCCAGCTACAAAAGGGGGCAGCAGGCTGAGGAGGGAGAAGGCGCACGTGTGATGGCAGCCCCCACCCCACCCCCGGCACCCACCACAGGGGAGGCGAGGAGGCTTCTGGACCTGAGAGGGGCCAGGCCCTTAGGAGCACATGCAGTGACAGTGCCTGGTCAGTGTGCTGCCACGGGGGAGAGGGGGCCCCTCCCTCAGAGCTTGCTGTTGCCAGCAGGGAGAGGGCTGCAGGGACTGTGGAGTCCCTCCTCTCTGGCCCCAGCCCTGGGGCAGCCTGCCTGCACCCCAAACTCCTCATCCCCAGCCCCGTCCCACCCCAGAGCCTGCATCCCCAGCCAAAGCCCTCACCCTCTGCACCTTAACCCTCTGCCGCAGCCCTGAGCCCCTCCCACACCCCAAACCCTTCGGCCCCACCCCATTAATTTTATGTGCACCAATATGTAGGTGGGGGTGGGGAGGCAGGACTTTGACCCATTCTGGGCACCACCAAAAATTATACAAACCTGCCACCCCTGAACTGATGATGCTGTCAGCGCACATGGTCAAGGAGTGCAAGTGGAGCACACTGCGCACAGCATAGGCCATCTGCTCTCAGGAGACAGGCAGGTCCTGGCATTAACATTCAGAGCTGCAGGAGCCTGCCAATGTCTGCTGGTGGAAGAGGGGAGCCCAGGCCTCAGTCGTCACTATCCTAGTGTTGGCGGCAGAAGGGCAGACGGGGTCCCGGCTGCTGCTGTGGTATTCCTTGGGCAGCAGTGAAAAGGAAGAAGACCTGCGATGCCATCACTTGCCTCCAAGGACGGAAGGAGGGCGTTCTCCTGACCAAACTGCTGCTTTCCCAGGGGAGCTGATGTACAGGGTTCCACTCACCTCACATTTGCCCCGCCTTGCCGGGCAGAAGGGTCTGTTAGCTCAATCCAGTTTGCTTAGCAAAGCGGGCATCTCGACAGGCATTTTAAGCATGCTAAGCCACCTAGAGGGAGCCAACACGATTCAAACACAGCCTTTCCCCCTGTGGGGGCAGTGATGCCCCCGGGGGGAGCAAGGATCCCAGAGAGGGTGACATTGTCTAGTGCCTGAAGCAGGGGGCCTCTGGGAGGTGGGAGACTGGGATGTCTTTTAGGCACTCAAGGGTTAAAAGAATGAAGTCATTTCGTGCTAGGTCTCCCCCCCCACCTCCTCTGGCTGAAATCTCGGGTCTCCCCAGCTCTGAATCCTGTCGCTGGCTTGACTATGAAATCTGGGGGTAGAAGGGAGAGGAAGAGGCTAGCCCTGCTTTGTACCAGGCTAGCTCCAGAGTGACTCCTCGAGGGGCTTCCACCAGCGTTGAGGCTGGCTCCTCAGCGCCTCTTCCCATGTGTGTTTTGCGTTAAACACCCAGCCCCCGATCTGCTACAGCCCCTGCAGCAGGAGGGAGATGGGATTAACCCTTCCCCGCCGGCAGCGGAGCGCTGGCTCAGGCACGAGAGAAAAGGATGGGAGGAGAGCTGAGCCTGGCGGCCGAAGCTTCTCTGCTTGACTGATTTCAGTTAGGGCACCGCACCCTGTCTAGGGTTCAGATCTCCAATTCAGCTGTGTGTGTGTGTCAAGGAACCCAGCAGGGCAGATGTAACGAAATCAGCCTGTGGTTACTGAAGAGTTAAAAAGCTGCTTAAATCGTCTCTTTAGAAAAATAGGAAACCCAAGGGGTGGAGACCACTAGCTAAAGGAAACGTTTAAAGCCACTTGCATAACAAAGCCAAGTTGGAGTTCCTTCTGGGGCAGCAGAGATGCGGAGTGCAGGCCGTGCAGTGGCTTCAGAGACTGAACGCTTTCTGAGCAAGGTAAGCATTGGGAGCACGGTTTGGGACGCTGGCACTAGAAACCAGCTTTTTGGTATAAATCCCCGTTTAAAAATCAATGCTCTGAGTGAGTCTTCCCCAGAATAAATACTGGATTACTGACTCAAGAGCTTCCTTCGTCGGCAGCTGAGCCTCCCCTTACTTTCTGCCGGAGTAGATGTGGGTTTAGCTTTAATTATTATTACTCATGTTTATTACAGTAGTGTACCTCAGAAACATCCAGGAATGGAGACCCATTGGTCCAAGCACCATACAAACACAGAGTTTCTGCTTTGTGATTCTCATTTTGATGAGTGAAGTAGAATAGCCAGTGTCCTTAGCAACTGCCAACTACTCAGCATCAGCAACTGTGTTTGGCCAGGAGTAGGCAAAAGAATATTTCACAGTAAAACTACACAAATTTGTTAGTGAGATCTCTGGGAGAATTTGATAGAGAAGTAATGATCTGATCACTCAATAGATCACTCTTGTATATCACACCTTAACATGCTAGGCACCTGGGACTCCACTTTCTGCTTCTCTACTTCTATAATCTTTTCTTTTCTGCTTTCCTTGCATTATTTAACACAGCTAATTCATTTGCTTTTGTTTTACTTCCACCCTTAAGTGGCACCTATAATTTTACAAGCCTTATAAATTTTGTGTGTTTATACATGTTATATTTGTATTTGCAATAACTAAATGCCAAACTGACATTTGCTCATTCCTTTGTTTCAGACAGACTTACAAAATGTGTTTGATAGCTTATTTTATTTGCTTTTCTGAATTTCACACTGGCACAACTTTTGCAAAGGATGATCTTGCCAAATAGAAGTGAGTAGGGGAGGCTTTTCTGCTTACAGCTTTGAGATGGGTCTCTTTACACACATCAGTGAGCACCAACCCCTTTACCTCTTCTCAATTTGGCATCAGTAAATTGCAGAACTGCCCTCCCTCACAACACATTTAGAATGTTAATAGTGGAAAAACAGTGAGGTCGCTCCAGTCAAGTGATTTTCATGCCGGACTCATTTTGTGCATTTTCAGTTGCATTTAAAACAAATCAAGCCTTTTCTCTTTCTAAACCTGAACTTTTAAAAGGTGTTTCCTATGTCAAAAGTTTGAGAAATTGAGAGAGAGAGAGAGAGAGAGAGAGATGGAACTTGTGTTTTCCACTGGCTTACCTTGGGATCCCTCGCACTGGGTGAGATATAGACACTCAGTGCAAGTCCCATTGCTCCTACTTATTTGTGCAAATCTGCATTAAGAAAAAATTTTTATTTGATGAGCTTTATCTATTTACTTTGCTGAGCCATTTTTTTTACATGGTGGGGGGAGAGGGTGAATGGACCTTAGTGATTCGTTTGTGATCTAATATCTAAATCTGACATGCAGTGAAATGAACAGATTGTTTTATTATTTTCAGTTTGCCACCTTGTTTGCATCCCTTCCTCTGACTCTTTGCTTTGTTTATGCCCCTGCTTTAAGGGCTGTGGTGTCTGAGGTTACACAGGGAGTACCGGACACTGGAACCTCCACCTCAAAGATACTGCCACAAGGGTGGCCGGTGAGGTTTCTACTTGACTTCACCCTCTAGTGGGTGGCTGGAGAAGTGCCGCTCAGCCTGGAACCATGGACTCTACCACCAGCCGCCAGAAGAAAGTTTTCAATGACTCAGTCAGCGATTATGTCAACTCTGAAATCATTAAGAAACATTACAACTTCACAGGGAAGTTAAACGAGAAGGCAGACAGTGGAATAAAAGTGACCTCAGTGGTTTTTATCATCATTTGCTGCTTTATCATCTTAGAGAACATTTTTGTCCTGCTGACCATCTGGAAAACCAAGAAGTTTCATCGACCCATGTACTATTTCATTGGGAATTTGGCTCTCTCAGACTTGCTGGCTGGGGTGGCTTATACTGCCAACCTTTTGTTATCTGGACACAAAACCTATAGTCTCACCCCTACCCAGTGGTTTGTCAGGGAAGGCAGCATGTTTGTAGCTCTGTCAGCCTCTGTGTTCAGCCTGCTGGCCATTGCCATTGAGAGGTATATCACCATGCTGAAGATGAAACTCCACAATGGGAGCAACAGCTTCCGCTCCTTCCTACTGATCAGTGCCTGCTGGGTGATATCCATGATCCTAGGGGGGCTCCCTATTATGGGCTGGAACTGCCTCGACCACCTGCAGAGTTGCTCCACTGTGCTGCCTCTCTACCATAAGCACTATATTCTCTTTTGCACTACAGTTTTCACTGGTCTTTTATTATCCATCGTTGTCCTCTACTGCAGGATCTATTCCATGGTCAGGACTAGGAGCCGCAGGCTGACATTTCGAAAAAACATTACCAAAGCCACAAGGAGCTCAGAGAAATCCCTAGCCTTACTCAAGACAGTCATCATTGTCCTGAGCGCATTTATTGCCTGCTGGAGTCCCTTGTTCATCCTACTCTTGCTGGATGTGGGGTGCAAAGTGAAGGCCTGTTCAATCCTCTTCAAAGCTGAATATTTCTTAGTACTGGCTGTGCTCAATTCAGCCACGAACCCTATCATCTATACCTTAACCAACAAAGAGATGCGGAGGGCCTTCATCAAGATCCTTTGCTGCTGCAAATGCCCCTCTGCAGATTCTGGGGCCAAATTCAAGAGGCCAATCATAGGAGGGATGGAGTTTAGCCGAAGCAAATCTGACAATTCCTCCCACCCACAGAAGGATGAGGGTGACTGCCCGGAGACAATCATGTCTTCAGGCAATGTCAACTCATCTTCTTAGAAGTATCCATCGGGGGCATATTTAAAAGCCTCCCCTTTGAAACCTGACAGACAAGAAGCTACCTGCTCACTGTAGCAACTCCAAAGAGATGGCCTAAGTGAGCAAGGTAGCATTAGTTCTGCAGAGGCAAGCAGGGCACTTGCAAGGGTGGAGTTCAGGAAGTGGGACAGACTGTTCTGGCTTGAAAACATTTCCCTATGGAGCATGTTTTGTCTTTGCACTGAGGCAGACTCAGGATTGCCAGGAGTATTCATAACTCGGAAAGACTGATGCCTTGGTGAAACGGTGCCGTGTGTGTGTGTGTGCGCGCGAGTATGTGCATGACTGAGGGGCAGAAGGAGGAGGGTGGGAGAATGATTTTTTTTTTTCTGTGTGAAGAACGTGAAGTTATTATTTCTTCACTTGCAGAAAAAGCCCTGACACAAAAGACCTTTCTGTACCAAGTTTAGGGATGGCTCTACTATCCTGGGTCACAAGCGTTCGCCATTTGGCACACAGCGGGAAAGAGATTACACCAATGTAATCTAGATCACTAACAACCATAGGCTGGCATCACTTTCCTGAGTTTTTAGATGTAATAAGATTTCTCCTGCGGAGTCCAAAGCTTTTCTTTAGCAAGATCAGTTCTGTGAAGTTGTGCTGAAAATTCATATTACTTTTACGATCATGAGCCAGACTCTGCATTCAATTACATTCATATAACCCCAAAGAAGTCAACAGGATTGCATGGGAGGAGCTCAGAATAGCATTTGGCCCGATAGATCTATTGATTTGTTATATTGAGTATGAAATAAATTACATGACCATAATAGTTACAGGATAAAACTACAGTTAAAGAGAAAATTAACGTGTGATATTTGACAAGATAAATATAATAATATCAAGTACTATTGGCATCAGTGTTTTTGCCTGAGTAAGGACAGAGTAAAAACTGAAAAAGAACTTCAGGATTTGGCCCATAGTGTTTCCATAGTAAAGATTGATTAGAAAGTCTGTATAGAATACCATGAGATTCAGAGAAATATAAAAGGACCTTTGTCCAAGTGAAATGGCTATTGATGACATATAAATGTACTTCCATAACAAAATGCAAGACATTTTTTGACACTTACTTTGTCTTCTTTGATTAGAATGTTCATAATTTCAGCAAAGATATCTGTATTTTATCAATTCACGTAAGAAATACCTTTAATTTAAATTGAATGTATTTGTTTTATGGCATCATTTCTATTACGGTATTTTTCTAACCTGCATTAAGGGGGTTGAATGTATACAATAGATATAATTAACGAGATGCAGAAGTCTTCAAACACCTAGAGCATTACTATAACAAAAAAAGTGTATCGGGGTAGCTGAACAATTGATTAATGTACAGTTATTGTCGAAACCTAGAAGTGATTTTCTATAAAAATATTGTCTTTGTAGTATGATTTCCAGTGCAATTAAACTGATTTTTTTCTTTGTTTTTAAAAAATAGTATTTAAAATGTTTGACTTTTATTGTTCAATTTGCACATAGCTTTATTGATTTCTAAACATTAATAAACTGATTTTTTTAAGATGCTACTATCACAATTTTTTTTGTATTATCATCAAGATCTGAAGCATGATTAATTGATCATAGAAGTCAATGGAAAGACTCTCATTGATTTCAATAGACATTGGATGAAGCTGATTCTGCATGACATTTCTGTTCAATTAAGGACATAGATCCATAATGACACCTTTATTTACAAAACAATATAAAAGGGTACAAGAACATGATTGTTTAGGTGCTCCAAAAGAAAGGTGATGGGTGCCAGTAAAAGAACTTGAATATATCTATGCTCCAGAGCAAGAAATTTCACTATGGCAAATAATGGAGATTACTGCAGTTACTGTCCAGACTGGAATAAATGAAATACCATATAATTCAGGAGATCATGCATTAGAAATTAAGTCATATATTAATCAGTCCCATTTTTGTTGTATTTATATATGGAAATGGGGGAAAAAATCTTTAAAAATAGTTGTGAATTTTGCTTTTTAGCTTATTACAAACATCAAGGTGGTTTATATTTAAAATATAAAGCCAGAGCCTCAACTGGCGTAAATCAATGTCACTCCACTGACTTTATCAGCTGAGGATCTGGCCAATGTTTTTCAGTAGCTACTGTATTTCTTCCAAGATTTGACTCTTCCATTTCCCCTATTGCTGCCATTCTCTCTAGGTAATACTTTAAAAGTTTCATTCAGCTTATACAGGATACAGTTGGGGCGTAAAGATAAACCTCACCTTCTTATGCAGTACGTCATTTCTGTGCAAGGTTTACTGTGGGAAACTGGAGCCTACTAACTGAGGAAGGCTTTAGGTCAGAACCTCTCACTTCCTGAAGGAAATTCCAAAAATGCCCTGAAGACAAAAGAGTGGAAACAGACTGGAATTTCTCTCCATCTGTCTGCCTGTACGGAAGGAATGATTTCATGTATGCTCACTTCCTAGGCTTTTTAATTACTGTCCTGAGCAAAGCTGGAAAAAACGTCAAATCTGTATTTGTGCAAAAGATAAAACTTTTCTTGGCTTAGGCCTACATTCTGGCAGTGACTTAGGGCACTGATAGGCAATAGGGAACATAAGCTAAATGCTCTGTGTATGATTTGTTCCCGTCCCCACCATGCAGAGGGCTGGAATGATGATTATGCACTACTTAAATTACACTTAAGCCCTCGGAATGAGAACTGATGTAGTCCAATAGATAGGGCAATTGATGGAGATTTAGGTTCTATTTCCAGCTGCTGTATGCCATGGGCAAGTAATTTCCTCTCACTGTCCCTTTGGTCCCCCTTCCCACCCTTTGTCTGTCTTGTTTATTTAAGCTGTAAGCTCTTTGGGGCAGGGACTGCCTCTCATGATGTGTTTGTACAGTGGGGACTCAGTTTTGGTTGGGGCCCTCTAGGCACTACTGCATTTTATGCAATAAATAGAAAGTGATGCGTTAGCCTCATACTAACCCCCTCTGCACATGGGTGTATATCAGCCTTTATGAAGGAACTCTCCTGATACAGATGACTGGTAACTCACTTCCTGGCTAGTTAGGACATACCCGCTCATTCTCAAAGAGATTCATACTTTGGGAATAGAGGTGATGTCGTATATAATAAAAACTAGGGGTTCATGTCAGGAAGTGAGACGTACAGATCTACTTAACCTCCTTCTCTCTTTTCTATGTGGATTCTCTAGGCCACTGACATCTATTCCAATAAATCAACAGGTTTATGCCAGCTACTGAGCATTCTACGCTGCAGAACGTGCACCTTCCTACTCCACAGAGCTGCTCCCTGTACACGGGGAGTCAGATCCCTTTCACTTTCATGGCAAAAATAAGTTTTCACCGCTTTTTACTCCTTTAACCCGGCTGAGCCAACACAGCAACAAGAGAGGGAGCGGGATTGTATTCCTCCTTGTGCAACACCAACAGAATTTTACATTCCATTCCAATTCGTTACCTCTGCAAAACCAATGGGTTTCACAGGAGCCACCAAGGGCTGTGATCTGGCCCCTTTACATTTTGTTTCTGGGCCATAAAGGGGTTGAAAACAGCTGCATCTTGGCACCTGGGTATTCTCCTGGTGCAGAGTTCCCTGGGTGAGGTAGGGTGAACAAAGTTGCTGTGCCATCCTCCAGTAGTGACCAGTGTTTTAGGGGATGGTAGTGGGAATATTGTGTAATGGAGGAGTTGTGGTCAAAGTGCTCTATACTCCAGATGTTTGGGGCCCACGGAGCAGTCAACGTGGGATGTTCAAAGTTATTCTAAGGAAAAGCAACCCCTGCAGCTGCTGTAAATTATGCTGAGAAGGGGGGGCCAAAATTGAGGAGGCACAAAGGTAGCTATGGTCTTGACATCATCCAATCCCCTTGACAAACCACCTTCCCCACACCAGCTCCAATCCACTCTAAGGCATCTCTCATTGTAACTAACTACAGAGCTAACAGTTCTCCAAGTATGTAGAGAGAATTAAGTTGTCTTTGGAATCTCACAGCACGAGGTCTTTCCAGCATTTAATTTTGTCTGCCAACCAGTGTCCAGACAGTCCAAGTGTAGTTCACATTACAAGTCACCTCTACTGAAGTTGGAATTGCTATCCATGGAACCTGCTCTCTTCCCAATGCCAGAATTCACAGCAGGATGAGCTGTCCCACAGGTAGCCATTGTGCAAAATGAACTCAAGGAAAGAGACTATGCTTAGTGGTTTAGCCACTCTTGTGTACGCAATATGTTACTCTTGCATATATTTTAGAGGTCACAGAATTAAAGTGTCGTAAGGAATAAATGTGATGAAAGAAAGGCAAGAACAGGATGCACTGTACATTTCCTCCCATAGTTTCACGTGAGGTTCTGGTGCATGGATCTAATTTTCTTCTTCTCATATAGTTTTTTTTCATTGCAGATGTCTTACTGCAGTTCCATCTGTGGTTTTTATTTGTGGTTATGTCAACAGAGCGGCTATTATAAGTATAATTTCAGTTTCCCCAAAATTTGGTTGTTCTCTAATTACCTGTCAGCCATGAAAATGAAATTAACACTGTAGGAACCTGGTAATCAGACTTTTCCTTTTCACCCCCACCAAAGTTCTCTGCACTGCAGGTAAATCACTTAGGAACTCCACTAATATTAACTCTCATTAAGCACTCTACCACAAGGTGCTGTCCACAAACCCCTAAAGGGCACACTTCAATTAGCCTTTTTATACATGAAAAGCAAAAGTTGACAGCCATGTGGCTATGGATGAAGAGCTAGTGAAAGCTGTAGCTATGTGAATGACACTTACCAGAGTGGAGTCTGAATCTCTAAATGTACACTGCAATTAGACATCTGCACCTGGCCCATGCCAGCTGCCTCTGGCTCGCTGGGCTCGGGCTAAGGGGCTGTTTAAGTGTGGTGTAGATATTCCTGCTGGAGCTGCCTCACAGGACCCTAGAGCCTGGGTGTCTGGCTGAAACCAAACATCTACAACACAATTAAACAGCCCCTAGCCCAAGCCCAAGTCAGCTGGCACGAGCCAGCCATGGGTTTTCAATTGCAGTGTAGACATACCCTAAATATTCAGTGTTTAACCACTGATATATTGATGTTAGTTGAGGCTTTAAAGGTCTTGATCTTGCACCATTGAAGTTAATGGGAGTTTTAGCATTGGCTTCAGTGGGAACAGTATCAGGCCCATAGTGAAAAATAAAGATCCGTTGGGTTGCTTGAATATCACTCTGTTTTTAAAAAATAATTCTTACTTTTGCTTGCATTCCTGTCAGTCACTACAAGATTTCCCTGCCATGCTGGGAGCAAAGTTGATTGTGTCTGTGAGTTTCAGAATGAGACTCTGATGTTTTAAACCACAGCTCCACCCTTCAATGTCACACCAAAATTAACTGTCATTAGAAACAAAAAGTCTTCATCAGCAAAAATAAAAAAATGTTTTGTTTGCTTATGGTTGAATGTTTGGAGTAGACCAAAATTAATCAATAGCAAGGACTGGCAAGCATTTTCATATTACAGTCACAGCCATAAAGCTATTTTGAGAGACAAAAATCTATGGAGATCATTCATTTGATTTTCACATTTTGGGGATGCTATGTTATAGTCAAACACAGAATATAGGCTTACTATAGTGGTTTATCAAACCCTTGAATACATTAAAAAAGCAATACTGTACCACTTACTAAACCCCTAGACCTCAGGCAGACTTCAAGCTGCTTGATATAAGTAAGGAATTACAATAACTAACGAAATTTCCCTCTCAGTTCCCTGATTTGGAATGTAAGAACTTGTGCATGCAAGTATATCATTGACAATCTTACCTCTGATTCAATGGCAATGCTTCTGCTTCCTGCTTCATTGCAATATGAGCCTGGAAAGAAGCAACACAGATTAATGGTATTGCAGATGATTGTTAGGTGAAGGAATTTCTAATTTACCCTAGTAAAACTCAGGCTGGGAGTTAGACTGCTGTTATTTTGTGGTTAATGTTATTTCTCTTTTGACAGCTGTATTATGGCAATTACCTTTATTTTTTTGCTAGTAGTGATTTTGAAATACAGTAGAACCTCAAAGTTACAAACACCAGAGTTATGAACTGACCAGTCACTCACACATCTCATTTGGAACCGGAAGTACACAATCAGGCAGCACCAGAGACAAAACAAATAAACAAAAAGAAGCAAATACAGTACAGTACTGTGTTAAATGTAAACTGCTAAAAAAATAAAGGGAAAGCAGCATTTTTCTTCTGCATAGTAAAGTTTCAAAGCTTTATTAAGTAAATGTTCAGTTGTAAACTTTGAAAGAACAACAGTAACGTTTTGTTCAGAGTTATGAACATTTCAGAGCTACAGACAACCTCAATTCCTGAGGTGTTCGTAACTCTGAGGTTCTACGGTAAAGGTATTGCATATTCTGAGTAAACATTCTGAAGTGTTTAAACAGAGTTTATTTTTAGCTACTCTGACACTTTTCACACCATATTCTGAACAGTGATACCATCTCTGAACAAACAAAACAGAGAAGGCTGCGGCACGCACATGGCACAATATGCAGAGCCTTTTTCAGTGCTACTTGAATGTAGAAATTAGGCCATATTCAAGGCAATGGTTCCTGTGTGATACATGAACCTAAATGATACCACAGGGACCTTGGATTTACGCAGCTCTGTCCTACTTAACCCTGTCCCACTCACTGCCTGTATCTCTGTCCATTGCCAACTGATACCACCTTAAAGGACATATAGGCCCAAATCCACAGAAGTATTTAGGCTGCTAACTTCCACTGAATTCAGTGGAAATTAGGAACCTAAATACCTTTGTTGAGCTGAGCCTTACAGTTTTCCATGCTGGTCTCTTTCAGAGCACAGGAGTGGGGCTCTTTGGTTTCTCCATACTCCCCAAGTAGCTCCTCTACTGTTACAGACCTGCTGAGCTATTTGTGCTGTGCAGCAAACTGAACTATTGTCTGCGGTCAGGTTTCCATGGAATGAGAAACTGGAAATTGTGTGGTCGATTCAGCTAAATGCAAAAATAGAGGTTCTAAATTAATTAAATCTGATTATAAATAACCCGACCACTAAAGCATCCATTGTGTTATTTACATGGATATTTTCCATTTTACACTGCTCCAAATAGTCAATATCTTTCAGATTTTTGAAGAGAAAACACATTAAAAAGTTGTCAGAGGAAACCTGGAGGTTTTCACAAGGAAACATGGAAGATTTGAGGCTTCTAGCACCAGAAAGGCATGGGAGGCAGCTTGGGGTTTTGGCATCCAGGACTGAGTTGAGGCTCTTGGTAGCGGAGTGGGGAAGGTGATTTCTTTGCTCCCACTCTCATGCTGATCTCACAGCTCTTGACAGAAAGGAGATGCCCCTTTGCACCCTTCCCCAACAAGGATGGCTAAGCACATTAGCCTGATGTTTCTGTTAAAATGATCAGCAGTAAAATACTTGCAAGTACTGCACTTACACAGTCACCTTTAGGTTTCAGAGTTAACACCCCATTGAATTTAAGAGGCCATTCATGTCTCTCTGACTGATTGTTTTAGGTTCTCTGCAGATGCAAGTGCCAGTCACATTTTTAAGTTTTCTTCAGAACCATAAGGGTTAGAAACTATTTTTTAAAAACCCAAAAGCTTAGATTCTGCACTATATGACATACTATGGTGGAATTGAACGATATTGTACTGCGTTGCAGAGTTCAGCCATCACACTAAATTTGAATTAGCACAATTTTTTAGCATGTGCCAGTCATATAGAAAAAACTTTTCTCCTACATATACCTCATATGACATCAAGAGGCAAATAATTGTGCAGTTCAGGATCACCATTTAAAATGACACAAAAGATCTGATTTTGCTATTTCAGGTGGACGTGGAAAAATCAGTATTTAAAATGATCAGCAAGTTTAGTGTTTTTTTGTTTTAAAGATCTTTAAATTCTTCAAGTAAGCTTGATCTCCCCATCACAAAACGCTCTCCCCCACCCCCAAGAAGTACAAGTGCATTTCAGTGAAAGTCTCTTTCTGTTTTGTAAATTCCTGACTCATTATCTCCATGAAAAGCCTCACAATGTAAAAGATACACCAGCAGACTCTACATTCCCACCTCCTACCTCCAAATGGTACAAGGGCACAATTGTAAAATCAGTGAATACCACTGGGTTACAGTGAACACAGCAAAGCAAAACTTCAAAGGAGCCTGCTCTTTGTAGCTCAGTGATTCAGGGATCAGGATTCTAGCAAGTTTTATTTCTGCCAACACAGAATAGAGCAGAGCTGGGGGAAAACAACACAGGAGGGGAGAGGAAAGGAAAGGAAAATGCAGAAGAGAAAAGTTGAAGGCAGGGAGACAGGCAACAAAATACAGGAGATGCCAAAAACAGCATAGGAAGAAGAGAGGATCATAAAAGAAATTAGAGGGGAGCAAAAGGACAGCAGTGGGCAGGGGATGAAGGGGAAAGCAATTACTTAAATAGTCTTGAAAATGGACTGGAGTGCTCAGAGGGACTGCCTTTCATCTCCAAGTCACTGGTCTAATCCAGTCCACGTCTTTGTAATGGCTGAAAGTTATCATCTGAAGGCTGTTTAGTGGTTTAAATCCTGTTCCTAGTGAACAAGGAGCTACTTTACAATGGCAATGATTTGTACCTTGCTGGCTGCCTCATGACAGAGATGAAGGACTGAATAGCTGTCAATCCATTACCTATAACAAGCACTAAATCCACATGTGAGACTAAAATGTTCCAATACTACCCCCCTAGCCCCCATTTAGGAACTCAAATTAAGCACTTAGGTTTGTACATACCTGTTATATATATCCAAGTACTGGCTTGAGTTCCTAAATATAGAGAGACCCATGCTGAAAAACTAGACTCACACTTTAAAAAAAAATCTTTGGTATTTAAACACAGTATTTTAAAGACATTGTCATTTAAAAAAAATACCTCAAAAGTTCAGATAAGTCTAATTTGAAAAACTCTTGATGTAACGGTCTCTGGTTTCCCAAGTCTGAGACTTTGGTCTGTATTTTGAGGGTATTTCATCTGAATAATTTTATTTCTCTCTGTATTATGCACTCCACTGTAACCGTTGTATCAGTAGGCCTGAATATCATGTCTCCAGCTTTCCTTGTCTTTGGTGGGAAAAGGCTGTGCTCAGCGAGCCTTTTATGTTAGCTCATCCTATTAAAGCTCTTATGCTTTGTTAGTCTTCCCTGGACCCTCTTCAAGGCCTCAGCGTTTTGCAGCCAGTTTAGTGAAAAGCAAAAAACTCTGCACTGTATTATTGTTGAATCTGAAAAAGACCTGCTTTCGCTGACAGATTAGTTTGATTTCCAACTAGAGATGCCATATTACCGTATTATTTCATTTGTGCAGATAAGGAAATAATCTTTGCGCTCCCCTCCCTTCCACTCTGTTAGTTAACTATTGAGAAAAAAGTGCTTTGGCAGGAAAAAGGGGCACTGCAAACTTTATCTTAAACCATAGAATCATAGAATCATAGAATATCAGGGTTGGAAGGGACCTCAGGAGGTCATCTAGTCCAACCCCCTGCTCAAAGCAGGACCAATCCCCAATCAAATCATCCCAGCCAAGGCTTTGTCAAGCCTGACCTTAAAAACTTCCAAGGAAGGAGATTCTACCACCTCCCTAGGTAACGCATTCCAGTGTTTCACCACCCTCCCAGTGAAAAAGTTTTTCCTAATATCCAACCTAAACCTCCCCCACTGCAACTTGAGACCATTACTCCTTGTCCTGTCCTCTTCTACCACTGAGAATAGTCTAGAACCATCCTCTCTGGAACTACCTCTCAGGTAGTTGAAAGCAGCTATCATATCCCCCCTCATTCTTCTCTTCTGCAGACTAAAAAATCCCAGTTCCCTCAGCCTCTCCTCATAAGTCATGTGTTCCAGACCCCTAATCATCTTTGTTGCCCTTCGCTGGACTCTCTCCAATTTATCCACGTCCTTCTTGTAGTGTGGGGCCCAAAACTGGACACAGTACTCCAGATGAGGCCTCACCAATGTCGAATAGAGGGGAACGATCACGTCCCTCGATCTGCTCGCTATGCCCCTACTTATACATCCCAAAATGCCATTGGCCTTCTTGGCAACAAGGGCACACTGCTGACTCATATCCAGCTTCTCGTCCACTGTAACCCCTAGGTCCTTTTCCGCAGAACTGCTGCCTAGCCATTCGGTCCCTAGTCTGTAGCTGTGCATTGGGTTCTTCCGTCCTAAGTGCAGGACCCTGCACTTATCCTTATTGAACCGCATCAGGTTTCTTTTGGCCCAATCCTCCAATTTGTCTAGGTCCCTCTGTATCCTATCCCTGCCCTCCAGCGTATCTACCACTTCTCTCAGTTTAGTATCATCTGCAAATTTGCTGAGAGTGCAATCCACACCATCCTCCAGATCATTTATGAAGATATTGAACAAAACCGGCCCCAGGACCGACCCCTGGGGCACTCCACTTGACACCGGCTGCCAACTAGACATGGAGCCATTGATCACTACCCGTTGAGCCCGACAATCTAGCCAACTTTCTACTCACCTTATAGTGCATTCATCCAGCCCATACTTCTTTAACTTGCTGACAAGAATACTGTGGGAGACCGTGTCAAAAGCTTTGCTAAAGTCAAGAAACAATACATCCACTGCTTTCCCTTCATCCACAGAATCAGTAATCTCATCATAGAAGGCTATTAGATTAGTCAGGCATGACCTACCCTTGGTGAATCCATGCTGACTGTTCCTGATCACTTTCCTCTTGTGTAAGTGCTTCAGGATTGATTCCTTGAGGACCTGCTCCATGATTTTTCCGGGGACTGAGGTGAGGCTGACTGGCCTGTAGTTCCCAGGATCCTCCTCCTTCCCTTTTTTAAAGATTGGCACTACATTAGCCTTTTTCCAGTCATCTGGGACTTCCCCCGTTCGCCACAAGTTTTCAAAGATAATGGCCAATGGCTCTGCAATCACATCCGCCAATTCCTTTAGCACTCTCGGATGCAACTCGTCCAGCCCCATGGACTTGTGCACGTCCAGCTTTTCTAAATAGTCCCTAACCACCTCTTTCTCCACAGAGGGCTGGCCATCTACTCCCCATGTTGTGATGCCCAGCGCAGCAGTCTGGGAGCTGTCCTTGTTACTGAAGACAGAGGCAAAAAAAGCATTGAGTACATTAGCTTTTTCCACATCCTCTGTCACTAGGTTGCCTCCCTCATTGAGTAAGGGGCCCACACTTTCCTTGGCTTTCTTCTTGTTGCCAACATACCTGAAGAAACCCTTCTTGTTACTCTTGACGTCTCTTGCTAGCTGCAGCTCCAGGTGTGATTTGGCCCTCCTGATTTCATTCCTACATGCCCGAGCAATATTTTTATACTCTTCCCTGGTCATATGTCCAACCTTCCACTTCTTGTAAGCTTCTTTTTTATGTTTAAGATCCGCTAGGATTTCACCGTTAAGCCAAGCTGGTCGCCTGCCATATTTACTATTCTTTCGACTCATCGGGATGGTTTGTCCCTGTAACCTCAACAGGGATTCCTTGAAATACAGCCAGCTCTCCTGGACTCCTTTCCCCTTCATGTTAGTCCCCCAGGGGATCCTACCCTTAAGTTTAGAGGAATCTCCAGTGAGAAATATAAAAGTGCTTTTAACTCTTTGTGGGACAGATTTGAGTAACATCTCTGTGATAGCTTAAAAGGATTTCTTCCAAAAGTGCTGTCCTCAAATTACCCTGATCAGAGAAAGAAGCCACGCATCAGTTACAAATGATTTCTTATCCAGTAATGAAATCAGCACTAAAAGGGGTGTTGTGGTGGAAATACAAATCAGCAAAAAAGGAGCCTGAGTTTGGTAACCAACCCAGATGTATTCCCAGTGTAATAGCTACCTCAAAGGTCACCTGGTTAAAAAAAATTCATTAGAATATAGTTGTGGTCCTGCAAGCTCTCCTGAAAGCAGAATAGAAAATAAAATAGACTCAAATGAGTTGCTTTTCAGTAAAAACTCCTCTCTTCGAAGTTTATTTATATAGCAAAGACAAAGCTTTGCCCACAAAGCTTATTTTATCCACCAGGACAGAGTAGCAGTATTCAGAGCTGTATTCGCATTTAAATGTTTTAAAAATGCAGCATTTTCTAATCTTATGGAACCATAATCACCATAGAACAGCCATCCTGGGTCAGACCAATGGTCCATCTTAGCCCAGTATCCTGTCTTCCAGCAGTGGCCAATGCCAAGTGCCCCAGAGGAAATGAACAGAACAGGGCAATTATTGAGTGATCCACCACGTGATAGAAGTACAAGAAGGTTTGCACTGTTCTTGGCTCCAGCACTGTCCTAACCTTTTTCGTTCTGAGGCCCTGCACAACATGCTATAAAAGCTCTGTAGTGCACCTGTGCCACATGTATAGCCAGTAGATTAACAGTCCGGGCCATCATTAGGGGGTAGCAAGCAGGGCAATTGCTGGAGGCCCAATGCCACAGGGGCTCCACAAAGCTAAGTTGGCTTCATCTCCACGCAGCAGGTTCGGGCTTCAGCTTCCACCCTGGGCAGTGGGGCTTGGACTTGGGCCACAGTGACTAACGGCAGCCCTGCTCTCTAGTTTATTTTGGCGGACCCCCTGAAACTTGCTCATGGCTCCCCAGGGGGCCTTGGACCCCTGGTTGACAACCACTCTCTTATGGTTCTGTCTGCCATACGAACATAGCCAGAATGCAGTGATTAGCCTGCTGTCTGACTGGTAGACTAACAGCTGAAGTGGGCATCCACTTGCATGTTATATTGAAATGTATTATGAATGACACTTGTGTCAGAGAAAGCAATATCTTCAGTATCAGAGTGTTTGCAACTATTTCTTGTTTCTAGCACACAGGAAAGGCACCCCCCCCCAAAGTAATAAAACAAGAATATAATAGTTGGAATTTCTCTAGTGCCTTCTATTTGAGGATCTCAAGCTGCTTTACAGGCATTAGTGTGTTAAGCTTAACACCACCCTGGTGAGGCAGGGAAGGGTTATCATCCTCAATTCACAGATAGGGAACTGACACGCAAAGGTTAAGGCCCATATTCTCTAAAGTTTCTGCTTATGTCTTCATCACCTTTGGCTTGCCCTGTCAATCAGTTTCAGCAACTCTTACTCTTCACCTTCAAACTCCCTTGTCAAGTGCATCTTGTAAGCGGACACCAACCTTCTTTGTGTCATCCTTCAGCATCGCAAACCACCTTTTTCTAGATCTTCCTTGTGGTCTTTTCCCAGTGACTACTAGCTCTTGTACTCCCCGGCCACCATATGCCCCACATCACCTCATGTGACCCAGCCATCTCAGCTGATACTCCCTCAGCTATTCCATGATGGGGCCTACCTGCATCATGGCTCAATCTGTTTCGTTGCATAGCCTACCAGCTCTCGTTTTACCCAGCCTCCACTGATGCATTCTCATTCTCCACCATCTGACCTATATGTAAGGGGACTGTTGTCCCCTTACTAAAAATCACTGGGGGTGTTTTGGCTGGCTAGCTCCCAGCACCAAAAGAAAGGGGAAGGGTTGATGGGAAATCAGGACCATGAGACTGACAGTCCCCGGGGCAATGGGAAGAGGCCAATGCTCCAGGTCAGCCTGATTGACAGGGCAGGCAGACTAATCAGGGAGTCAGGAGACCAGGGGGTCCCGTCTCCATGTGAGCTGGAATTGCCTCAGTCAGACAGAGTGGGCCCGAACTAAGGAGAAAGCAGGGGCCCAAGCTGAGCTGGGGAGCAGAGCCATGCCAGATCCAGGAAAAGCAGCCCAGGAAGCAGGTCAGTTCTGGGAGCAGAGTCAGAGAAGCAGCCCACAGAGCAGACCTGTGCTGGGAGGGGAGCTGCAGCAACCAGAGCCAGAGGGGCCAGAGAATCAGCCCAGGGAGCTGGAGGCAGAGCAGCCCCAGTGCTGAGGCAGAGTGGAGCTGGAGCAGTCCAGAGCTGGGTGCGGTGAGCAGCTGGGAAGAGTGAGGGGGACCCAGGGCAGCAGGCCCAGGGCAGGGAGATGCCCCCAGCCAATAGGCCTTGCAGGCCAGACTTGGAGGGGGATCATAACCCCGATGGGGCGGGGGTGATGCTCGGAAGAAGGGTCCTGCCACCTACAGCCTGAGGGTGTGTGGCCACCACCAGAGCAAGTGTCCGACCCACAACATCCCTGCAGCACAGCCAGGGCATGAGAAGGGGCCTGGGACGTGTGAAGAACAGACTGAACTTCCCTTAGATTCCAGAGATGCTGGTTGTGGTGTTCCTGTGCCACAGAGCGGGGTTATGGTGTTTTCCTTTAACCTTTCCCATTTTTCCTTTTTTTTTTTAAATTGATTGCTGTTCAATAAGTTGTATTTGCTTTGAACTGTATGTAATGATCAGTGGGTCAGGGAAGCATCCAGTGCAAAGAGAGCACCTGGAGGGGGGGCACCCACGGCCCTGCCCTAAATGATCACAACAAGGGTGGGGTTCGAGCCCCCCAGGAATCCTGGGTCCAGCCTTGTTGGGGTTACGAGGACTCTGGCACACAGGAGAGTGGAAGGGGAGCCCTTGAGGTCAGGCAGACCTCCGGGTAAGGAAGTGGGAGCGAGGACTCAGATCCTTTCGCTAGCCCATTTCACCGGGGTAGTATATAAGCAAGGAAAGTTCCCCACAATAGCGGGTCCATTTCCCCACTTACATATACATAAGGTGGCCCAATCATGATCGTATATACTTTGCTTTTCAGTTTACTCGGCATATTCTTATCACAGAGAATTCCCATCAACTCTCTTCATTACACCAAGTGTTCTTCATGTGGCTTCTAACATCCACACCCACCTTCCCATCATGGTTCCACACTGAACGAAGGTGTTTTAGTTTTACCATCTAGTTTTACTGGCTTCTCGTTGTCCCTTTTAACAAATCATCACAGGTATTCAGTTGTTTGTCAGCTGATTCATAAGCCATTTTCTTCTAATACAGCTCTCCATAGTTCTAAGGCCCTTTCTAGTTCATTTTTATCTTCATGACACAACATCATGTCACCAGTGAAAAGCATACTCCTTGGAGCCTCTCCCCGCTCTGCTAATTTAGGGTGCCTACATTTGAAACAGCTAGAGTCTGATTTTCAGAGGTGGCGAGCATCCACAGCTCCAGCTGAAGTCAATGCTCAAGTGTCCTAAGTTAAGTGCTCAAAACTGGTGGGCACTTTTGAAAAGTCAGGTCCCAGGGCCTGAACCTACAGTGTTCTGAGTATGCTTATTTCCCCTGAAATCCATAGGATTTGAAGGAGCTCAGAACCTTGCAGAGGCACTCAACGTTTCACAGCCTCAGGCCCTAAGTGACCTACCTGAAGTCGCCCAAAAAGGGAATGCTGAGCTAGGAATAGAGTCCATATCTCATGCTCCCAAGTCATGTGCTCTTCCTGGAAAATATTCCCTGTATGGGTTAGAAATGAAAGCCCTCTGCCAATATTGAATTGTCCCTCGGAGTCTCTCTTCTAGCATATTGTAAATCACAATGATGTGCCAAATTCAGTTCTCATTGTGCTCCTTGTTGCTGAAGGATGTGTGTCATGTTTCCTCCTTAATCATGCATTCCATTCCCATTTCTTGCATCAATTTGTGTCACCCCTTAGCATTATTCAACTTTAGGTGTTACATGTGCACATGAACGGGTATTAGAGATTGTTGAATAGCCCCAGCTAATTTGTTCAGCAGTATCCTGTTTAGCAAAGGAAACTCTTAGCCTAGACACAGGGTATTCATGCTTAAGACGACAAACATAGGTCTACTAGGCATCTCAGATCTGTTTCCTAGTTTTCCAATGTCAACTAGAAATCAAACATGGATTTTTCCTGCTCATGATAACACTTTCATGTATGTTAGGGACTGGAAATGAATAAATAATTTTAACCTATAATTTATTCAGTGATTAAGCCCTTTCCTGCCACTTTCAGATCATGATTTCCCTGAATTATTCAGAATTATTCATTGTGTACGTGGGTGCTTTTAATTCAGTAGACTGATCATGACCAGTTCTTTACAATTATTCAGTGTTTGCACTTAATGCTACTTTTGTTTCCTGTGATTGGTCAGAGGTCACATGGCATTGTTCCTTTTCTTTGATTGGGTAGTGAACCCGGACTTCTCATGCATATTAAAATTGGGTTTCTGCAAATCATAGAATATCAGGATTGGAAGGGACCTCAGGAGGTCATCTAGTCCAATCCCCTGCTCAAAGCAGGACCAATCCCCAATTTTTGCCCCAGATCCCTAAACGGCCCCCTCAAGGATTGAATTGCAACCCTGGGTTTAGCAGGCCAATGCTCAAACCACTGAGCTATCCCTCCTCCCACACTCACACATTTTTTAAAATTCATTCCTCATGGCCATTGTGCCAGTAAAGTGATCTTTCAAATGTTTTAGAAACGAACACAAAATGGTCATGAACATGGCCACAGTGAAGTGATTTTAATATTCTCCCAACTGTTTGGAGAAAATTGTTTGTAGTATTTGTCTAGATCTACTAAGGAGAAAACCTGGATTTGTAGCTAAAAGCAACCACTGCTCTGTTCAGTGAAAGTCTGATGTGCTTTAAGTTGTCTGCAGACTTTGGGTGAAATAGTGTCCTTCACTGAGAGGAAAGTGAGTAGGTTAGGGGAAGTCAGCAGTCTGAGCGCTGTTCTAAATTCTCCTCAGATGGTAACAGTTCCCAAGAGATTGTACATGAACTGGGGGTTTCCAGAGCATGGCACGGTTTGGTCCTGACTTTCTCAATCTGATAGCTGAATCGATTAAGCTCCTTGAATCTATCATTGTAAGGAATGTTTTCCAATCTTTTAATCATTCTCATGGCTCTCTCTCAACTCTAACCAGTTTCTCAAATTACTCTGTAAAAATGGTATTATGGGGTTCCATCTTTTTTGTCCTCAATGATTTCCATACAGAAGGTGATCAGTTTACAAGTAGAGATTTTTCTTCCTGTCAGCCCTGTAAACTCAAAGTGGGATCTGAAATATCAGGAGTTTCATAAAATCACAGTTTGTAATATCAGGGATACCTGAATTCGCAAAGTGTTGTAATGAGAAGAAACTGATGGTCAGCGAGGTTCAGGTAAGCACTGTTAAGGGTCAGGCATGGCTACCACCTTCTATTCACAATAAATGTAAAGAAGCCATTAATACTGGGTGGCTGAAACAATGGCATTAGCACCCAAAAACACAGACACATGGAAACACTCAGTAGAAGCTGAATCACACATAACCGAAGGGTTTTTAAATGCTGGGGCTTTGAGAGGTGGAATGTGTGTGGACACGAGAGAGAGAGAGAGAGAGAGAGAGAGACTTAGTGCATGGAAAGCCAGGACATTTTTCCAAATGTCGCAGACTTCTACATATACACAGTGAAATCTATCATAACTATCCATTCAGAGGAATGGACAAGAAATAGTTACTCAATAGAGATTGTCTTTTAATAAAGTTAGAATCCAATTTTATTCAGTACATTGGGAGTTGCTTTAGGGGTCATCTCTTGGGACAGGAAGTTGCCTGTCTAGTAGAGGCATGGAGGCTTAAGAACTGTAACACTAGCACTAATGATCAGTCTAGTTTGGCAGTTTGTCCCTGGCTCTCACCTACAGATACTTCAGAGAAAAGTTTGCATTGGGCCAGCCTATGACAGCTTGGCAAATGGGAGAACTTTTTCTTGGGGGCTGTTATCTGGTGCTTCAGAATTTAAGTATAATTTTTAAAAAAATAAAACCAAAATAAAATACTATGAAATCTCTAGCGCTTTTCTTTGTGAATGCAACCTTCGGAGTTTGAACCAGAGTCTAAATTGATTCAGTGATGCCTGCCTTAGTCTTCACACAGCCTGATACAATAGATACTTACATTTGTGTGCTTGTGTCTCATCATTCGAATGTGTGTTCACTCTGAATCCCAGTGATGTAGTTCACATGTCTATACTGTTAACTGATCTGCACACAAGAAAGCAGAGGGGTAATAATTTTATGGGGAGCTAAACAATCTACTTTGGCATTTTAAGTGAAGCATGGTTTGTGGACAGAGTTTAGGAGAAGAATACTACTACTACTATCACCACCTCTCCTGCCCCTTCCCCAAACTCAGCCCTGCTTCAGAAGGAGAAAGCCCTTCCTACGCCCCCTAGCCTATTACGAATGCTGCACCATGATGGCGGAATTTATGCAGCTGAAGAAATGTAGCTTTCAAGAGAAGCTAGTCAGTATGTTAGAATTAGTCTGTCCAGAAATATTCCACATGGCCTCAGCCAGTAAATGGATAGGCAGATTAGCCTTAATACCTCAGACACATTGGTGGCAGACTAGCAATAACATAACAAACACGTATTGCTTTTTAACTGCCTTCTAGCATAATTAATTGGTATTTGGGTCTTGTTGCAAAGTGTCTGGGTGATTCCTAATCAGGTTTCCAGGACCAGGAAGTTTCACTGTTAATGAGACATGGTGGCCACCTAGTGGCTGTTTGCTTTAAACCTGTACAGAGCCCCCTAAACAGAGCATTGCCATCCTGTATTAGGAGGAGAACATCACCAGACAGACATTTGAATTGTTTTATTTAACTAAGACAACAATGTTAAGTATTCTGGATTTTTTTCTTCAAAAGCAAACATATAATATTTTAACAAAACAAGCATATGTCCCTCGCTTCTCACATTTATCTCCAGACTTCTTCTCCTTGTCCAGATCTATTCCTCCCCCAACAATATTCTATTTATTGGACATTTTGAAACTTTGCACTTTTAAAGAGAGGTAAGGGATTGACTCTGTGTACACAAATTTGCAGAGGGACAATAGAGTTGAGGGTCTGTTATTTCTCACCTCTATATATTATTTATTTATTTTAAAACATTTTTGCTGTTAACAAGCATGTTACCTCTGGAGACACAAATCCACAGTTTGAGAACTACAAAACTAAGCATCTCTGATGGTATCTTCCAGACTGAGCCCTGAGTCCCATTGGGTAGATAGAAAAAGATTAACCTAAATAATCTATACAGAAGCCTGTGGAAGCCCATAAGATTGGGTCCCTAATCTATGAACTATTGGAACTCATTTACAAAACTTTTCTTAAACATTACATGAATATATTGTCTCATACTATAGAATTAGAATTTATTATCTCTATTCCATGATGAGATATCTTTGAGCTATAATGTATCTTAATTAATTATCTTTAGGTAGGTTTTTTCCTCAAAAAGCATTTTATCAAAAAAAAATTTCCAATTTAAATAAAAAAAATCTGATTTAAATTAAAAAAATCTTTTTGTATTTTTTAAAAAAAATAATTGATTTTTAATCCACCTTGGGACCCCATTATGCTGACACTGACACATACATAATTAGGTTTGGAAGGATTACATTTTTATTGGTAAGTGTCAATACCCATTGATTCCACCATACACACACAAAACCAAGAAAAAATATTTCCATCAGTAATAATCAAAATGTATAGAAAGGCAGAAAGAAAAATGCTGCCTGAGAATTTAAAATTCTGAAATATGATGACAGTTTGAACAGTTGTAAAACTAACTTTTTGAATCTCACAGTCATTTAATGATTGTTTGACTCCCCCGTAATTTCCCAAAATTGAAAATTTAAATTGATAAAAATGCTTAAAAACACGGATATTTTCAAAATTGTAAAATTGAATTCTGCCAAACCTACATATAATAAAGATGAAGTCTCTGCCTCCCCCGCCCCCCCCCCCCCAAAAAAGAGTGCCCCTGATGTCAGGGCTGTATGCACCACATTTTGGGGCACTAAGAAGGGCAAGCTGTTGCTCCCAAAGACCCAATCAAAGCTGTTCCTGGATCAGCTCAAGAGTGGCAAAAATATATGAGATAATTCCAACTGAGTAAAAGTAACATAATACACATGCACTGAAATAATATTGCACAGGCAAACTTAATTCTGGCATTTCCCAGTTTTTGAGTACTTGACTTTGCAACCTTAATAATGTTCTTTAAACATAGTTATGTGTGTAATATAGGATATAAAAGGGAAAAATGCAGATGCTGCTTTCCATGTAACTAGTACTCTTTAACATGCTGAAGACTCAGAATTAAAGAAAATAAGAAACAGCTATAAGAACTACACGCAGCTCTGTTAGAGAATTAGTTCACAGCTACTGAACTCCCTATGGCCCTGATCTAATGCTCATTGAACTCGTTGGTATGACTCCCCTTAACTTCACTGGGTTTTGGTTCAGACCCTCAGGGCAGGTCTATACCTAGAGCTTAGGTCAATTTAGCGACATTGCTCAGGGATGTGAATTTTTTACATCCCTGGGAGGCGTAATTAAGCTGATCTAAACCCTGGTATACACACCACTATGTCTATGGAAGACTTTTTCCATTGACCTAACTACCACCTCTTGAGGGGGTGGATTTACAACAGTGAGAAAAACCCTTCCCGGTGCTGTAGCACGTGTCTACACTATGGTGCTGCAGTTGTGCTGCTGTACTGCTTGTAGCGTAGACGTATCCTGAGTGTTCTGTCCCAGCATGTACTAAATTTGAGAGATTTTCTTTGGATCTGTCTCCATTTTACTTGTGAAGAGTGGATATTTCCAGGACATTGCATCAGAGAAGATCAGATGCATGAATCCTTTTAGAGTCTGTGAAAAAGGACTTGTGTGCTTTCTCCTTTACTTGGCCCGCAAATTCTACAGGAAATTATTTAAGTGGGGTTTGGGGCCACAATACCACCTGATTCATGCAGGTGTAAACTAACGTGCTACTCACAAAAATTCACACTTAAGCAGCTAACTTTGCATATGTTATTTGATCTCATTTTTCCTTTTATTCTCCTTATTTTGCCAGGTTATCTCCTTCATTAAGCAAATCAAAGGCAACAGTAACTGATGTATAAAGTCAGTGATACCCCGCCCCCCCCATAGGAGAACATTCGTCTCCGAAGATGCAGCTGGCAGTGTGGACTGCAGGATTAAAAACTGGCTGTAGCTAACCCAACTGATGTTTTCTATGTCATATCTAAGCAAACTCTAACTTTAGTTCATATGGTGATGGGAGGCTACCCTAAATCCTCTCTATCAGCCCCTCTGAAGTACAAAGTGAACAGTAGTATTTTCACAGTCTTTTCTATTATCCTCACTTTTCCTTCCCCCCTTTCATTTTACATTCTGTGTCACTCTAAGAAAATGTGTAATTGGTCTTTAACTCTTGAGAATTACTTTCCAGGGTAGTGAGGAGTGTATTACAAAAGGAAAATACATTCAGCCCCTTCTCTTGTTCACAATAATTAATGACTGGAAGTAGGGCCAAACCAGAATCCCAGATCCAAACTTCACTGAACCATGGAAGAGCTTGGATCTAGAGGCACATTACACATCTTGGGCTTTTCTCTCTCTAATGGGTGAGATAGGCTACCCAGTGTTGCCAACTCTCATGATTTTGCCATGAGTCTCATGATCATTATTGTTTTCCTTAAAGCCCCAAGTCCTGGAGTGAAGTGGATATGAGATGATTTCAACCTTCATGCTTAAAGCAAAGGTAAGTTTCTAGCTCTCATAGCTGTGGAGAAAGCTTCAAAATGTGACCCTACTGCACCCTAAAGGCTCAAAAAGCAGAAGGCAAAGAAAAAAAACACCAAATCTATTATATTTACATAATCTCATGATTTTTGGTGAGCCTGACCCATGATTTTTGAACATTTGTGGTTGGCAATACTGCTAGGCCTTGCAGGAGCATACACACCTTGGTGGTAGAACAGAATGGTACATTGAAACATGTCCTGCACTTTTGAGGGTCAGTCACTACACTAGGGCTTCTCATCACCAAAGCTCAAAGCACAGGTATAAGGCAGGACCCCCTTCAGTCTAGTTCCAGAGGCTTTCCCTTGCTCTCCTTACAGCATTTGCTTTTTATCTACAGATCCTTCCTCCCTGACTCTCACAGTCAGACTCTGCTGCCACCATTCCACACAGCACATCCCTCTTTAATTTTCCATAGTTGGTCAGCTCCTCTGCCTTCAGGGCAGGCACACAGCTGTGGTCCTTCTTGCCAAACTCTATTCCTTCTCTCCCAACAGCTAGGAAGAGTTTATACACCCCCTCTGAGGTCCAAACCCAAGTTCTTGTGCCAAATGCCTGGAACTGTGCAGATTAATGCGTTAGTGCAGATTTCTAGGCTTCTCTTGAAAACAGGATAGTGTCTTATAGTCGTCACCCAGAACACTGCTGATAGCTCCTATATAAATTATATACAGGATCTAGTAGTGAAATAAGGGTGAGCACTATTGTATTGAACCAATACTGAACACTACTGTTGGATCATATTTATTATTATAGTCAGCATCAAGTTTGAGACAACAAATGGATTCTCGTTACTTTCTCTCCCTTCATCTGATAAGCTCTTTTACGGGGAACAATTGGTAAAAGGGCAGTAGAAATTTGGAGCCTGGTAAGTCTTCCCAGTGGAGGAGAAACCAGTGACA
Organism: Chelonia mydas; assembly: GCF_015237465.2. Taxonomy (NCBI): domain Eukaryota; kingdom Metazoa; phylum Chordata; order Testudines; family Cheloniidae; genus Chelonia; species Chelonia mydas. The sequence goes on along the minus strand of NC_057854.1, from coordinate 68,845,175 downwards.
CAGAATCTGGTATACTGTAATTATAACATTTTATTTATATATACGTAGCAGTCTTGGAACACAGGCGGTAAAACTGTATGCAGGCGATCTTTTCTTTCAGGAATCTCAGCTCAACACCAATGTCTGGTTCCCAGACAGCAACTCTGCCCCGAATTGACTAATTAGAGATGACGGCAGAGTGAAAACTCTGATACTTACATAGTGCCCTCTAGCTTGCATAATCAAAATTAACAAAACAGCATCTCTTCCCAAGACTCAACATGTGCTCACACATTAAGAAAGAGACATGGAAGACTATGTGCAACAGTGGCACCTGGGGAACCCTACCATCATACACACACTCTCCCCTCTCTCCCATAGAAATAAAAATGTGGTGCTATATATCAAAGTAGCCAAAAGGAGAGGAAAGCCTGAAACTAGGAAGCCTTCTTAGCTTTACATCTATGGTTTGTTGTAATTTACTTACACAAGATGTAAAATAAGCCAGAAAAGAAAAAAAAAAAAAACGGTTACAGCACTGAAATCTCTTTATGGAGAAAAAACTGCACACTTCTTATTATTTCAGTGAAAAAAGGATTTTTTTTTAAATAAAAAAAAAAATCAGTAACAGCTTTTTAAAGTTCCCCTGTATTTTTTTTCCTGGGGCCAGTTAAATTCGTTTTTTGGGTTTTTTTTGCAGAAATGCAGGTATTTATGGCTGCAGAGAATATTTAACCAAGTACATCAGAATTATTAGAACAGTTTTATTGGACGTGACCTTATTTATTTATTTATTTATTGGATGTGCCCTTATTTATTTATTGAACTGCCCTCTTTGTCTCCATTTTGGTATGTTATTGAACTGATTAAATACTCCCAGGATCTGTCTTCCCCATCTGGATTAATTACCAATAAAGAGCACAGGCAGAGAGTTTTTAAAAGCCTTACAACATATGCAATTCATCATGGCATTGCCCAGTATTCTTACATATCAGACAAAAACAGCTGATACCAAGGCTTTATGTACTAGCCTTAGCAAGTCAAATACCTAGGAATCCATTTATTTGGCAGCTAATAGCAGACAAGGTGTACAATGCCTATGACCCCAAAAGCCCTACTCTTCTGTGGCAGGATAGGGAAAACCCTCACTGAGATCAGTAAACATTTCTTGTATCCTGCAGCATAAGAATGTGACCGCTAGTGTATAAAAGGTTAACAGCATATAAAGAGAGTCTGAAGTAGTCAAAGAGAAAGAACCTGGGTAAATGATCAACGAAAATAGTCAGAAATTAAGTAATAATGGATGGTCCCAGGAAAATTTTTTGAATTTGTCATGATGGAAAGTCTTGAAGGGCAAGAAGCATAGAAAGAGAAAGAGGCCCTATGGTTTGAGTTTCAGACACAGCATGTTATAGAAAATGGGACTGGTAAACACAGACATAATACAGAACTTTACTGTAGAAAGATACTCATGTAAGTGATTCAACAATCCCATTGAACCTTTCTTCCACTGCCACCTAAAGGAACGGCTTAATAAGTTCAACTTTTTATTTTCTTGTGGTTGGACATTGTAAGATGTCTAGGTGTCTGGCACTAGCTTGAGTACAGCACTTGTCATGACACTTCTCCAACTATACCTCTGGGCCTAGCTCCTCACTCCAGGTGTTGCAACCTAGTGCATGGGGTCACAAAGCCATGCAGATTTGGCCCATCCCTCCGTCGTTAGATGGAGGGAGAGGGACACATGGGCCAAATCTGAGTGACATTGCAACCACATGCTCAAAAGATAGTCGTCTGCTTTGTTAGACTTGTATGTCTTTAAAACATAAGAAGTTAGGGGAAGATGTTCTAAAGCAGAAATGGGAGTTGGACCCCCTAACTGGATTTTGTACTTCTGAAAATCTCCTGCTTAACACACAAATCCTTGTTAGTCAGCCCAGGAAGCAGAAATGAATTGTAACCCAGTGCACACCCCTAAGCCTGTAAAAGGGAAGAGCAGGGTGGTTAGCAACTGAGGCTAGAGACAGATATGAAGGAGAAAACATCTGAGAAACAGCATTGTGTTTAAATTGCCCTTTTAGAAAACCCTCTTCAGAGTACATGGAGAAGGGTATATTTAAGGCAGAAAATGCATCTGGGGTTTAAGCTTCAGGAAGGGGCTTGATTAAATATTAATGTAATCAAGGTGAGGAGGAAAGGTAGGAGAGATCAACGAAGACTGATGTTTTATTTAAAATGGATTCACTGTCCTGTGTTTCTGTAATATGGGTTTAGTTGTGAAAGTGAAACCTGCCAGATGTAATTCAATCAGAGTGTGTGAATTCTCATGGCAGGGAGCAAAGTTTTCCTGAGGAAAGCAACTCTATTTTCCTTTTCAGTCTTAAACCTGGCATGATCAAAACTTTGAATAGAAGTAACAATCAGTAAACAAACTTTACTCCTTTAAATTATTTTTTCTCCTGAAGTATGAGAAGAATTAAACTGTAAATAAAATAGAACATAAAGGCTGGGAATGGATGAAGCCCAGAAACGATTTGTTGGCATGATGACAAATACAATACTTTTGCATTTATGATGATGATAGCTAGGGCTGTAACCAAATTTATGGTCCATTTTAGTAAATTTCATGGTCATAGCATTTTAAAAATCTTGAATGTCATGGTTTCAGATATTTAAATCTTAAATTTCACGGTGTTGTAACAAAACATTAATATTTATTTAAAAACAGCAAAATATAAACATGTAAAGCCCTTAAGACTCAGCATTTCTCAAACTAAGGGTCCTGATCCAAAAGGGGGTCAAGGCTATTGTAGGGGGTTCATGGTTTTGCTGCCCTGCCTTCAAAACTGTGTGGCTGGAGAGCAGCAGCAGCTGGCTGGGTGCCCCGCTCTGAAGGCAGCGCCGCTGTCAGCAACAGCACAGAAGTAAGGGTGGCAATACTGTGACCCCCGCACCACAATAGCTTTATGACCTCCTTTTGGGTCGGAACCCCCCTTGAGAAACTGTACTTTTGTATACTTTTACCCCATAGTGTAGAGTGAAAACAAACAAGTGACCAGATTTCACGGGGAGACCAGATTTCATGGTCCGTGAACCATTTTTCACAGCTGTGAATTTGGTAAGGCCCTAATGATAGCATATACTCAGAATAATCAAATCAAAGATCTGCCATTACTCACAACAAATGGACCATGGGTACACACATAGGTGCTGGAACTAGGGGTGCTGCTGTACTCCCTGGCTTGAAGGGGTTTCCATCATATACAGGGTTTACAGGTTGTCTCAATGGCTCTCAGCACTACCATTATACACATTGTTCTAACACTCATGAAAGCAAAGCTTAAAGCAACATTCCCACAGATAAGATCATTTTTAGAAAAAATATCAGGACTCCCTGGGGCTTGCCTGGCCTGGGGTAAACAAGATGAATGCAGAGTAGGTTAAAGACTCACCGTAATTTTAGAACAAATCCTAAATGTTAATTAGTGGATTGATAGTTCGTAGTTTCAGTAAAATCTGCTCAGCCAAGGATCTTGGCTAGACTTACGAAGGTAGAATGTCAGATGTCAGGGGGTAAAGTGGGATAAGAAAAAAGCAGGCCTGAAAGAAATTTGGAGATAATGTACTGTCTCATCTCTGCCACCAATGCTGTTATTCTGTCATATTGTAAGTCTGTTGGGAAATAAGGTATATGCACTCAGTCACCCAGATCGCTAAATAAATGTAAAGTTGTGGATAGTGACAGAGAAGCAAGTAAAATCTAGGAGCACGTACTTAAAAATACATAGGCAAAAGTACCATCTTCTGATAACATTGACTCAGGAGAGGGGCATCCTCACAAAATGTAGTGTAAAGGAAGATGATTAGTGTTGAACATGTACAGAAGATGAGGACCAGCTCTGGCAGAGCTTCCCCACTGCCACCAGCATTCCCATTACATCAGCCCCCATATCAGGCCAAGAGGATAAATTCCTTTCCAAATGCTAGTTATGGCAGAGTCACATTTCTTCCTATGCTCTTCTCTTTAATGAGAGAGACAAGGTGGGTGAGCCAATATTTTTTATTGGACCAACTTCGTTACCTCACTCATCTTGTCTCTCATATCCTGGGACCAGCATCTCCCAACACCACTTCTCAATGTCAATCAGCCATTCTTAATGATCCTCAATCCACATATTTGTGGGAAGCCTTTGTGAGCATGCTGACAGTATTCTTGTCAGCAAGTTAAAGAAGTATGGGCTGGATGAATGCACTATAAGGTGGGTAGAAAGTTGGCTAGATTGTCGGGCTCAACGGGTAGTGATCAATGGCTCCATGTCTAGTTGGCAGCTGGTGTCAAGTGGAGTGCCCCAGGGGTCGGTCCTGGGGCCGGTTTTGTTTAATATCTTCATAAATGATCTGGAGGATGGTGTGGATTGCACTCTCAGCAAATTTGCGGATGATACTAAACTGGGAGGAGTGGTAGATACGCTGGAGGGCAGGGATAGGATACAGAGGGACCTAGACAAATTGGAGGATTGGGCCAAAAGAAACCTGATGTGGTTCAATAAGGATAAGTGCAGGGTCCTGCACTTAGGACGAAAGAACCCAATGCACAGCTACAGACTAGGGACCGAATGGCTAGGCAGCAGTTCTGCGGAAAAGGACCTAGGGGTTACAGTGGACGAGAAGCTGGATATGAGTCAGCAGTGTGCCCTTGTTGCCAAGAAGGCCAATGGCATTTTGGGATGTATAAGTAGAGGCATAGCGAGCAGATCGAGGGACGTGATCGTTCCCCTCTATTCGACATTGGTGAGGCCTCATCTGGAGTACTGTGTCCAGTTTTGGGCCCCACACTACAAGAAGGATGTGGATAAATTGGAGAGAGTCCAGCGAAGGGCAACAAAAATGATTAGGGGTCTGGAACACATGACTTATGAGGAGAGGCTGAGGGAACTGGGATTGTTTAGTCTGCGGAAGAGAAGAATGAGGGGGGATTTGATAGCTGCTTTCAACTACCTGAGAGGTGGTTCCAGAGAGGATGGTTCTAGACTATTCTCAGTGGTAGAAGAGGACAGGACAAGGAGTAATGGTCTCAAGTTGCAGTGGGGGAGGTTTAGGTTGGATATGAGGAAAAACTTTTTCACTAAGAGGGTGGTGAAACACTGGAATGCGTTACCTAGGGAGGTGGTAGAATCTCCTTCTTTGGAAGTTTTTAAGGTCAGGCTTGACAAAGCCTTGGCTGGGATGATTTGATTGGGGATTGGTCCTGCTTTGAGCAGGGGGTTGGACTGGATGACCTCCTGAGGTCCCTTCCAACCCTGATATTCTATGATTCTATGATTCTATGACTGGGCTGTTGAATATCCAAAGCATGTTCATACATTTCAGTTTAGTTTTTATTTCCAGGGATTAAGTATTATAAGCACTTTGATCAGTACTTTGTTACGATGCACATGGAGATAAACCTTTTAGAAGCATTATAACTCAGGGCATAGAAATATATCTGATCGGACACATACCTATAGAACACTAGAGGTCTGATTCTGCTCTCACTTAAGCAGCTTTATAGCAGTGTAATTTGACTGACTTCCATGAGTTACTCTTGATTTGCTTTGGGTTAAGTGAGAAGAAAATTGGATGTTAATTTAAGTATTACACTAAATATTTACATATCAGATAAATATGATACTGGACATTTTAGACATATATCTGTCATCACTCAATATAGCAGAGAAAAGCCATCCCTGGTGTAACTATTCTAGAGATTAAATTTCCCCAATCTGTTCTAACAGGAAAGTTATCATCCTCACCAGATTTCTACCTGTTTCTGTGCTGAGAAAGACCTACAGTATCTGGCAGAGCTTCTGCAGTGATACATGTTGCCAGCAGAGGGTGCAAATCTATTTGTCTTTCACAACTTCTGTAAGTAGTTGCAAAACAAAGCTCCACCATAAAAACACCAGTAGCAGCAAGTTTTATGTATTGCTGCAATAAATTATAAAACCGTAAAAAAGCTTCTAGTATAAAAGCAGAGCTAAAGAGGAGCCAAAACGCACAGCATCAGCTATTCACTTGACATGTAGAATTACCCTTTAGTGCATTACCCTTGATATATGAAAGCCATGACATCAACTGTTCTCTTTCCAGTTGCTCCTCTTTGGTTAGTTTAATAATGCTTTAACATTTATAAATGATGCATAAACACAAGTTAACTCCAGGCCTCAATGTTCTCACCAGCACATCTTACATTGAGAAAGCAGAGCAATTCTGCTGGATATTTCCCCTCCTCCTCTCAGAAGCACCAGTGGGGTTACCCATGATATACTTGCCTGATTTCATTCTCCAGCTGTGACTGCAGCACTCACCATGTGACTCAGGCACAGAAATGTTCTTTCTTCACTATCATCCACTGGCTTTTTTCTAGTAAGAGAAGAATGTGTGATCATTAATGATGATCCTCAGGATTTTAGAGCTTTGGTTTTAGTTATCCAGAGCTTACTAGAACTATTCTTTCAAGCTCCCAGCAGATTCTACACACAAGAAGTTCTGGCATCCTCCTACGTTCAGCCTGTGGTCCAGCTTGACTGCTAACCATTGATAACTACTGAAAATGGCTTTCCAATGAGGAGTGCACCCATCTTATAGTTGGTTCGTCTAGGCTATATTTCATGGTATGGTTTTATACCATGATATCTGATTGGGGAGAGTACCATCCCAGTAGAAGATCACTTCCAAAGAGGGAGCTGGTTTCTCCTCCAAGAAGAGCTCCATATACCCTAACCCTAACCTGTTACTCAATATCAGTTTTAATTTTCATAGCCTGCATGAAGCCAAGATATTGCTGCTTGCGTATAATCTATTCTAGTCATAGACATTTGTCTGAAAAGTATGTTAAAAAAAGTGTTGTAGTAAAAGTAACACCTGCAGAAATATTTCACTTTACCATCTGCAAGAGGCATTGCTCGGGAAGTGGGGGTGAAAGAACCCAAGAGTTGGAAAGAGACACCAAAAGTATATTTAAACTCCAGCACAAGTGATCTTCCTATTTATTCGATGAAAATAAGACCTTTCAAAGCACTCACATATTTCATAGATAACACCTTCACAAGACAAGCCTGGGAACTTAAATTTATGATGCTGCTGGACACTAAAAACCATAGACGCAGACACCACTTTTATGGCTCATTACAACAATTTGCAATACACCCTACTGTCTGCTAACTCTTAATAGCCTACATCATTTTAAAATGGTCTTCTACAGCATGTGTGACACCCTTAGGCTTAATCTGTTCCACTGTGTATTTAACTCAGAAACTGAGGGAGAGCTCCGTGAAGCTCAAAAACTTGTTCACACCAACAAAAGTTGAGCCAATAGAAGATATTACCTCACTTATCTTGTCTCCTGATGTTCTGTAATTTCTGTATCCTGCACATCACATTCCCAGCATAAGCCTTCTGCATCCCTAAAGCCATCAGGAGAATGTAGCTATTTAGACCTATCCTCATATGGTTCGATCCACTATTACATGTTGTCTTAATGATTTACAGGTGAAGCCATTTAGAGACATCAAAATGGTCATAAATCAAGGGAGAAGTCATGAACACATTGCCTTTTACTCAGATAGTGGTGGTCCTTGCCATTGCTTCTTCACCCTTGGGACATCTTTTCAAAAGCTAATCACCGAGTTAATTATAGGCCCCTTAAAATGATTGCATCTCCTCACTGATGAACACTGGAAACAATGTGCTTAGGTTTAATAACCTTTCTGCAACAGAATATAGACTGTAAGGCTATCTGAAACACTTGCCTAATAGAATGTTTAGATTTTTTGGGCCAAGAAAATATTTTTTCAGACCATTCCCACATCCAGGGCTTTTGAAATTGACCCACAACAACTGGCAATATTTGAAAGTGCATGGGGAAGGAAGTGGTAGATTGGCTTATTTGGCAGAAATTAAATGGCTATTTTTAAGCCATTCAGCATTTCTCAGTTTGGATGCTTGGAAAATGGCCAACCAGTGATACTCTCCAACATCAGCTTACACACTGGGACCAGTTGCCATTGTTTCTATGACAACAGATAGCTTTTTCATTTCCTAAAACCAGACTTTATTATTAGTGGAGAAATAGCAATCCTTGGGCTTTTGAAAGTTTACACTCTACTAAAACACTTCAAATTTCTCAGCCTGTTTTCTGTCCATATGTTATTTACTGAAATGTTTCCTAACAAGTTACAAAGCAGTTGAAGGAGTACAGCATATGGCTTGTATTAAAGAAAAATATGCCTGAAAAAAATACAAGATTGGCTTTCCTTTCAGCCAGGTCAAATGTCACCTTGAACAACAAATCTGGACTAAGGTCTGATTTTAGCAACTACCCCATCTCTTTCCTCACCTTTACCTCTAGATCCTTGCATATACTTTATACACCTGATGCTTTACCTTCTCTAATTTCCTCCCGTATATCCATTCAATATGTCTTTTGCCTCTGTATTTCACCAAAATTCTCCTCAACGATAGTTTCTTCTCCTTCCCACTCTTTCTTTCTTTCTGTCAGTGCCTCTCAGTGCTATGTCCCTGATCCTTTCCAGACCTTATATGTGGGCAACTTCCTCTGCTCAAAAGGCTTCAACTATCAGTTTTGTACTGATGACTCACAAATCTGTCTCTCCACCCCTGATGTCCAGACATGCATCTCTAAAATTGTCTTTCTGACATGGCATCTTGGGCGTGCCACTGTGAAGTAAACATAGTGACCTGAGCTTCTCATTTTTGCTTCTGAGCACGCACTTCTCCATCCTTTCTACGTGTCATTGAGACCACCACCATCCACCCTATCACCCAGGCTTGCACACTCATATTAGTCTACTCATGCTCCTTCTCTGACATCCAGGTACTTGCCAAATCCTTGTTGGTTTTCTCCATAATGTCTCAAAAATCAGACTCCTTCCTCTCTGTTCCTGCTGCTTGTATACTTCTCTATATCTTGGTTATCCTCCTCCTTTCTGATTCCTATCCTGCTCACCTCCAGTCAATTCAAAATTCATTGGCTACATTTGTCTTCCTTGCCCATCATTCCGAACATGTTACTCTCTTCTTTGAATCCCTCCATTGGCTTACTCACCGTCCATGTTAGGTTTAGGATTCTCACCTCACTTCAAGGCTCTGCACAATTCCACCCTGACCCAATTTTCCTGACCCATTTTCCTCCACTCCTGGAGCTCACCTTATCACTTCCTTCATATCATCTTACTCTAATTTTTTTGCCTTCTTCATTGCTTCCCCCTATGCATGGAACTCCCACCCTATTAGAGAGTATTAGGCTCTGAGTTTTTTGCTTTTTCAAATCCCTTCTTTAAATTCACTTCTGTGGACCCCATAAATGCTAATCCAAATAATGAAAGATATTGTCCCCCCAGACATTAACAAATAACAATATGTAGCGAGCAGTACTGATTTGTAGCTCTCCTTTTGCGTTCTATATTGTCAGTTTCGCTTTTAAGCTGTTGCGGCAAGGACTGTGTCTGCTATAGTGCCGAACACAGTATTTGTCCTTAACAAATCATCATCTCATGTTGTTAGTACACAGCTATGAACTTAATCCTGTGCTTTTCGGAAAGCAGCCTTTTTACCTTTTAGCTTCAGCACTCTGTGTCCTGTACTTATTGGAAGTCCTTCCAAATAGAAAACTAAAATCAAAGCCGCTTTCCCTTGGTTTCTTTAAGCAAGCACTTTCTTTTATTAAAACATGGTTATAGTGCATACATAAGTCAGAGGGTCAAATTCATATCTGGTATAACTGCTCTGAAATCAATGTACATGAAAATGTAGTCAGAATTACACTAGGGGATGAATTTGACCAAACATATATAGTATATTCTTAATCACAAATGTGCTAAATGTATTACATTATGTACTATACTTTGTGTAATACAAAACTGGATTGTTATTGGTAAATGGTCTAGAATATACAGAACTAACTAATTAGTATTCCATAGGTATAGGGATACAGAGTTGAAATATCCACTTATCCATAAGGGAGCCAAAAAGGCACTTCTGGCCAGTCCCTAAAATTCAGATCAGGTATTTGAAGATGAAATCAGAGATAGAGGAAGGGAAAGAGAGAGGCTTAGTTTTTATACTTTTCCCCTCAACAATTTTCCACAGCTCCAAGAGGATTTGGGCACCTAACTCCCTTAGGCTTGACAGTGGCACCCTTAGTAGGAACAGTGCTTTTGTGGTAAAATGCTTAACATTCTTCATTCACTAAAAACCTCTAGGTCGCTTGAGGCTCTGAACAGCCATTCAGGTTCAGTCTTTGCTTCAGGCCACTGTAGGCACGGCCTACATTTCCCACATTTCAAATCAGATTTAAGAAAAATATATATAAACAGTATTATCCTCCTGCAGCCAGAGGCTATCACTGACTTTCAATGGCAGCTGGGTGCCTAACCCGGAGGCTGTTTTGAACATCCCACTCTAAAACTCTCATTTCAGCCAGTATGGCAATTATTAACAACAAGGAGTCCGGTGGCACCTTAAAGACTAACAGATTTATTTGAGCATAAGCTTTCATAGGTAAAAACCCTACTTCTTCAGATGCAAGAACATGGCTATCCCCTGATACTTATGGCAATTATTGAATTTCAATAGAGTGACCCCATTGTTGCCAATTTTTGCTAGTTCCCAAGAAGGTCAAAATAATTTTTCAGCTGTCTAGGTTTCATGACTTCCATACAGGCACCAGAAGTCAAAACAGTCACAGTCTATAACAAATTGGCTTCATGTGAAGAATCATTAACCATTTCATATAATCATACTTAGAGAACTTAGTATTAGAAAAGGAGTACTTGTGGCACCTTAGAGACTAACCAATTTATTTGAGCATAAGTTTTCGTGAGCTACAGCTCACTTCATCGGATGCATACTGTGGAAAGTACAGAAGATCTTACTCTTTTTCTTTTTGCGAATACAGACTAACACGGCTGTTACTCTGAAACCTAGTATTAGAAAATGTGTTATTTTCAAACTTTGTCAAATATAGACTTAATGGTCCCAAATGACAGGGCTTATCCCACCCTAGAACCGCCTTGTTATGAAAATTGTCCCCTGATATTTAGCCTAAAGTTTGCCTTTAGCATTTCACTTCATGAAATCTTGTTTGGTCCTTTTATCATTCTAAATAATTCTACTACTTTCTTGGTGCTTACACCATTCATATACTTAGTGTAGCGGGATGAGGACCCGCTGTAGCCCTGAAGGGGTTGGAAAAACCTTTCAGAGGGCTGGGGAAGGAAGTAAAACCCCGGCTGATTGGGGGAAGTGGCGGCAGCTGGGGGCCACACCCCAATCAGGGCCCAGCTGGCTCTATAAAGGCTTTGAGCCAGACATTCCAGTAGAGACTCTCTCTAGCTTGGAGAGAGAGAGGGACCTGGCTGTAAGGGCTGAGAAAAATACCTAGATTGGGAGCAGGGTTGGGGAAGGCTAAGGGAGCTCAGGCCTAGGAAAGCCCTAGGCTGCAGGCCTGGGAAGGCCTATTAGGTACAGGGGTTGCAGGGGCAGCCATGGGTAGGCAGAGGCAGCAGGTCCAAACCCCCTTCCCTGTGATGAGTGGCTTATACTGCAGTCTGCCCCAGGGAGCGGGGGGCTAGTTGGTGACTGGCAGTAGCCTAAGACTGAGATGAGATGGGGATAGTGAGTGGGGGTTCCCCTGGGAAGGGGAGACCCAGAACTGTGGGGGTACTGCCAGGGGGAAGCACTCAAGACAAGGGCACTGGGGTCTGGGAGGGAGACGGTGGTGAGACACTGGCCTGAAGGAGGTGCTCGGGAGGCTGGATGCTAATTCTCTGAGACAACCAGTAGGAGGTGCTGTTGGGTGAGTCTGTGCACCAGTGACACTTAAACACAGTTATTTGGCCTACAATAAGTATTTTTAGCCAAGCCACAGAATATATAGTTAAAAACCAGTCCCCCCCAAGTCCCTAATAATTTTGGGCCCAATATTGTGATGACTGGAGTGATGCTGAGCACCCCTCAAATCCCATGGAAGCCAATGGGAACTGAGGGTGCTCAGCCCCACACAGGCACATTTAGGAGGTCTTTTCTGAATTCCTTCCAGTTTACTCATATCTACTCAGAGCTGAATATAGTATCTACATGCATTTTACCAGAGACATTTAGAGAGGGACTATCTCCTCCTTGCTCATGCACTATCCTTACATGTGCAGTCCAAACCTGCACTGATCTCTTTTGCTGCCATATATATAATTTGAAATTCATGTCTGATTTGCTCTCTTCAGTCACATCTAGATTTATTTCAGCAGCATCAGATTCCTGGTTTCTTTCTCCGCACCAGATATGTTAGCTTCCATTTTCCTAAGTGCCTCTGTAGCAGCTTGATGGAATTATTTGTGCTTTCTGTTCCACTGCCCCTCTGATTAGACTTGGGAGCTAGTCACTACTTGAGCCAGGATTTGAGCTTCAAAGGCACACTTCTATACCGTAGAGTTAAACCTTTCCACTGTTTCAAAATAATGATGTGTTGAAGGTAAAGATCAATTCATTTATTTTGTCTTTCTCTGACACAGAAATTAAAATTTATTTCAAGGCATTAAAAAGGAAAAAAACCTACCTTTTAATCCAATTAAAACTTCAAAGATGTCAGCCAGAAAACATCTTTTACTGCCATGTCAGCAAATTTCAAAAAGATATCCTCAGACAGAGGGATTGATAGAAAGGGAATTGTCAGGCAAAATGTAGTTAGAGTTTAAAAAAAAAAAAGTGTGTGATAGTAAGCACATTGATTGAAAAGAAACAAACAAAAAAAGAAATCAAAGCAGCTTTCCTGACTGCGTCCTTGAACTGTGAACCACATGAATACAAAAATATGCAAATAATCCAAATGTATTTGCAATTATGTTTTGTGCAAGTAGAAAGGCCATCTCTGTGATCCCCCTTGAGAAAATTTACAAGTGCTGTGACAATACTTGACCTTGCTTATAGATCATATAAAAACAAGGAAAGTTATAATTAGGAAGTGCAGGCTCAGGAAGGAAAGGTCAGATAATGTACTAAAAATGTTACTTACTATACAGTGAAGTGAACCAAAGTGCTGATGTAAGAAGTATTGATTAAAGCTGGTGCTTCAAATCCCTGCTAATGCCATAAAATTTAATGAGTTACAAAGTAAAGCCACAAACAACAAGTTAAACCACAGGAAGAGCAACTACGGTAATTCTGTAATTAAGGCAAGCCCTAAAATCATAGTATAGGTTGGCTTTTTCTAATCAAAATCATCAGGGACTAAACAACAAACTGTCCCCCTTCCCAATATACTAAAGTAACTCAAGTTCCCATTGTCTTTTATTTATTTTCTGCTTGTGAAAGACTGATGGCCCTGGACACTGAAATCTTCCGTTTAGTCACAAGTCAGACATGGCATGTATTCTGGCAAGGTAAGCATCACCAAGGCAGATCAGTTAGTTTCAGCCTCATTAGCAGGGACTACCTATGACTTAGCTGATGATCCAGACTCCCGGCAGTGCCTCTTTTGACACCACCACCAAGCGTTATGGCTGTTTTTTTTTTAATGTGGACATTATCTATGGCATTATGTCCACTAACACATTTTACATAATCCATGGTATCAAATGGCTATAAGACAATAATGACAAAGGTCAGATTTGAACGGGTGACTTAGCGTGTGATCCAATGCACAGTGAAGTCCATGGACGATAGGGATCCTCTGTCCCTCCCTTTCCATCTGGTGTGTGGTTATTTTGGAGCAGCATAAAGCCACTACAATTAGCTCAATGCCACCTCCTCCTCTCACCCACAGCATAGATAATGTGCAAGTGCTGAGTGGCCTGGGGAAAGGCCTGAGTGGCCTGTGTGTCATTTTTGGTCCTATTAGAGCAGTCATCAAGCTACTCTAACTTGTGTTTCGGCAGTACCGGATTGGACCCAGGTGTGACGAGTTGGGTCACAGAAACCCCCTTGTGAACTGCCACCTGATGTGCCGAGACTGCCTCTGAGCCCGTTTTCCCTGGCAGCTTGGGTCTTCAGTACCCTGTCTTGTTGAACTAGACATGCTAGCCTGCTACAAACACAGATCCAGGTCTGAACCACATCCCCCAAAAGCTGCAGGCTTAACTGAAAACCGCTTAAGAAGTGCTCCTGTCTCCAGCACCCAGATACCCAGTTCTCAATGGGGTCCAAACCCCAAATAAATCCATTTTACTCTGTATAAAGCTTATACAGGGTAAACTCATAAATTATCCACCCTCTATAACACTGATAGAGAGAGATGCACAACTGTTTGCTCCCCAGGAATTACTTGCTCTGGGTTAATTAATAAGCAAAAAGTGATTTTATTACATATAAAAAGTAAGATTTAAGTGGTTCCAAGTAACAAACAGACAGAACAAAGTAAGTTACCAAGCAAAATAAAACAAAAACACGCAAGTCTAAGCCTAATACAGTAAGAAACCGATTACAGATAAAATCTCACCCTCAGAGATGTTCTAATAAGCTTCTTTCACAGACTAGACTCCTTTCTAGTCTGGGACTAATCCATTCCCCTGGTACAGTCCTTGTTCCAGCTCAGGTGGCAGGTAGGCAATTTCTCATGACTGCATCCCCTTTGTTCTGTTCGACACCCTTATATATCTTTTGCACAAGGCAGGAATCCTTTGTCCCTCTCTGGGTTCCCACCCCTCCTTCTAAATGGAAAAGCACCAGGTTAAAGATGGATTCCAGTTCAGGTGACATGATCACATGTCACTGTGTAAGTCTTCATTACCCACTTGCCAGTACACATGTATACAGGAAGACTTACAAGTAAACAGAGCCATTTACCGCCAATTGTCCTGGTTAATGGGAGCCATTAAGATTCCAAGCCACCATTAATGGCCCACACTTTGCATAATTACAATAGGACCTCAGTTATATTTCATATTTCTAGTTTCAGTTCCAAGAATGATACATTTATACAAATTGGATGACCACACTCAGTAGATTATAAGATTTGTAATGATACTTTACAAGAGACCTTTTGCATGAAGCATATTCCAGTTACATTGTATTCACACTCATTAGCATATTTTCATAAAATCATATGGAGTGCAACGTCACACCAGGATCTAAAAGGAAAGGAGGATCAGAGAGTGAAAGAGGGAGGGAACTCTGTGCTATATGGATAAGTTGGGTAACTGGTAGGGGGAAGATGAAGGGTCCAAGTAGGATTCCTACTGAAGTACAGTACTTATATGATGAGAATGGGCTAAGTACAGGGACACAGTATACATGAAGTGCTCAGAGCAGTTTTTCACAGAAGGGTTTAAGTCACACTCAATGCAAAGAGCCACTTTTGCTACTTCTCAGAATATCCATTCTTTGTAGTTGTCACTAAGCAACTCAAGTCAATTACCAACTTCAGAAGGACATGTTTAGGTCTTGATATAAACATCAGTCTGGAACTAGCATAATAGAGGACTTATGCTGGCAATGTTATATTTACTTTTTGCTACATTATAAGGAGGCTGTCAAATTAAATGTAATCCAAATGTAAATTTTTGTAAACAATTGTAAATAAGAGATAAAAAGTGTTTCCACAATTAAAAAATTCCAAAGTAATTGTTTAAAACAGGTACATTTTCCTCTGAGGTGACTCAAATTCAACCTTTACAGCAGAAAGAACCTGAAAATGAAATTGAGTATTAAAAAGTTACCACTATGGGTGGGTTGAAAATTTTCTATCAAAACTGGTTTTGATGGAAAAGTGGGTTTTCAACAAATATCTTTTTGGTGAAAAAGCAAAAATTTCTGCTTCCCACCAACGTTTCAGTTTTTTCAGGTTTTAAAAAACCTAAAAAAGACAACTAGAACATTTTCTCTTCCAAAAAAGGATTTTTTAAAAATTTGGAACTAATCCAAATGTTTTGTTTTGAGTTGGTTCAACATCAGACTGCATTCTTCTGAGCTTCTGCAGTACCTCACGGGAGTTGAAGTTTGAGTTCCTTCTTCTTCCTTGTTCAGTCGGATGTAGCAATCGTTCACCATTTGATTTGTTCCTGCATGGCTTCAAGGGTTTAATGGCCTGAGAGTCCAACATCAGAACAAACTCGATGAACCCATGTAATAGGGGATCTGCCTCTGGGCCACCTCCACCCCTTGGGTGGTGGAATTTTATTCCGGATGTTACAAGCCACCCGGAGAATGGCATTTGATGTAATGTCTTGTCACATTTTTATGACATGACTGAAACGTGTAAGGCACCATCTGCGGACAATGGCTTCAGTAGTCTGTAGACCAGAGTGACCATGAATATCTGTATTACAGATGAATTCATTTTATGCCCAATATACAGTGTTGGGATTTTGTGTGGAAAGCCTCCAATTTAGCCCAATCTGAGCGGCATAGTGTCCGCAGCCCTACAACAGTACGGCAAGGATACATCTCAAATAGATCCTGAACTTGGTTGTTGTGCTGAGATGATGTTGGTTCCATATTCCTGGTAAATGACCCAGGGCAGATGCTGCGATGCCAATCCGATGAAGAACCTCCATGTGAGAGTTAGAGGAACTGGTGAGTATAGAACCCAAATAGCAAAAGCTGGAGAAACTGCTTCGACAGTTTCATTATTCAAAGAGATTGAAGTCGTGGGTGGACCTGGTCCTAGATTTTGCAGCTTTGTCTTTGACCACGCAACATGGAGGCCAATCTTAGCCGACTCCTCTGTATGTCTCGCGAAACCTGTCAGGGCTCTGTACAAAGAGCACAACGTCATCAGCATAGTCAAGGTCTAAGAGCAAGAGATCACCGATCTCAATGCCGATGGACCTGACGGAATGCTGCATTATGAAATCCATTGCCTGACAAAAAGAGTGCAGGGGCCAAGACGCAGCCCTACCTGACACCAGATACTGATTTAAAAGGCACTGACATCTGATTCCCCAGATGTACATGGGCAGTTGTTCCATTATGCAGCTCTGTAATCAAGTCCAGAAGAGTGGTAGGGACACCTATGCCCTTTAAGGACTTCCATAGCGTGACACGGTCAACTGAATCAAATGCAGCCTTAAGATCAACGTACACTACATGCAGGGGCTTCCTAAACTCACGGTGTATCTCTGACATCAAGTGAAGGGCCAAAATGGCGTTTAATGAGCCTGACTGTTGGGGGCATTGCTTCTGATGTAGCTCCAAGCGTGCCAGCAGAACATGCGCAAACACCGTCCCTAGAACAGACAGGAAGGTGATCGGCCAGTAGTTCTTAAATGCACTGCACGGTCCCTTGTCCTTATAAACCGAGAGCATAATACTGTCCTTCCAGGCGGCTGGCAAGGTTCCAGTTCTCCACACCAGACGAAAGATGGCCAGAAGTGATTCTGCAATAGGGTCAGTAGCACATTTTAGTATCTCTGGGGGGGATGCCAGTAGCGCTGTCTGTGCGTCTGTTTTTCCGTTTACAGATGGTGCGCTTCACTTCATCCAGTGTTGGTGCATCAGTACAAGTGTCTGGGTCCAGAACCGCAGTGGCTGCCAGATCGTCCAGCTCTGTGCAAGCAGCATCTAGAGGGTGGTTCAGGGCACTGATAAAGTTCCACCCAGCGTGAGAGGATGTCGTCATCCTATTTACATGGATGGCCTTGGCTGCCATTCAGGATGCTGTTCATAGTGACTACCTCTTGACCGGTGAGGTTGAGGATCGTGCAGAATGCTGGCTTTAAGTCACCCCTGGCAAAGCCAAATTCAACATGGTCTGCCACTTGGTTATAATATGCCTTGCAATCAGTGAGTGCCAGGGTGTTAAATTTTTGTTTCAGCTGATTGAGTGCACTTATTGACATGCTGGCGGGCTGTGGCCTTCAATTTAATGATCTGGAAGGTCTCCTCTTTCTACCCTTAAGTGGGATTTTAAAAATCTTTCCCTTTTAACAATCTAGGTCATTACTAGTAGCACAGGAATTGAAAGCTATTAGTTTATAAACGTTCAGGGGCAAATTCTCTGCCCTAACCCATCTATTTTGTGTTCTGCAGTGCAAAAGGTGTGGAATTTGCTCCTAACTCCATTACTGGAAACCCCCTCGGTGTGACAGAATCCACAGGGATAGAACTGGTGTAGCCAATTCCTAATGCATGAGGCAGTTTGACACGTGGCTCTAGCTTGGTGGTGTGGTCTCACTATGTTCAGACGGTCCATTGCAAGACTATTGCAAGATGGAGCAGATTAAAGCAGCCCCTAGGCCGGAACCAGGGCCAGATGGAGAACCATTGAGCTGTACCTTTGCGGTATATTGATTCTTGGACACTCCACACACCACTAGTCAACGGGCTTTGCCCAGGGGAACTACATTGCTCAATCTTTGTGGCCTCCTCCATTCCAGCCCCTGTGCTGGATCAGGTGCTATGACTCTGGCTCAACCTCAAGTTTGTAGTGATTGGATAAACACAAAATCCAGACCAAATGGACATGCCCTGGTCCACATCAATAGTCCCTCTGCCTTAGCCTATGCAGAGCCCAGCCCACTGCAGGCCAGGGGTTTAGGCACTTGTACACCTAATCTTCAACCATGCACTGCCCACGTAGAAGTGCCATGATTCCACTGTGGTGGGGTTCTCTATAGGCTCTTGTGCCTCTTGGTGAATTTCACTTCTATTATGTTACTCCCACATTCAGAAACAAAAATGATTGGCTGAATTTTAAAACTCTTCTCTTATATTTTGAACTTTTACTCTTGACACTACAGTTTCCTTAATTCTTTTGCAGCATATGGTAAGTGTTGTTTCAAAACTCCACAGCTTCATATACTCAAAGCTCATCATGGCTTTGCAGTTTCTGTGATTAGGCACAAAGCTTTCAACATTTATCATTCATAAGGTGAGATCTTCTGCATAATAAGCTTTTTGCTTTCATGGTTACATGAAGTCTTTTAAGATGGAATCACACCAGACAATGTGCAAGGAAGTAGGGCCTCATTGCACATTACTATGTGGCCTAAGAAATGTGCAGTTATGCATTGATGTACTAAGGAGTTTTACAAATGTGTACTGACTCTAGAAATATGGACCGCCAATAGTAAACTCCTGAAATTCCCAATGCTCCATCCTTATGTGCAGTAGGCCAGATTTTCATTGCATTTCATTTCATTGTACACTGGAATAATCTGGATTGTCCATTAAATAGTCACTTTGGATTTATGCTGGCTCCATGTACATTTTTAGCCACTGTTTTGCTATGTGAAAATTTGGCTACAGGTACTTTTTTTCTATAATGTGAAGACTTTGGGTTTTGGTAAGTCTATAGGAAGGTACACAACATAATGTCTTCATCAAGCATTTTAGTGGCTTTGATCAGAAGTGATGTTACCTTCTAACAGCATCCTCTTTTACAGCCCAATCCAAATATTAAGGGGAGGAAAAGAAGGTGTGCTTAACTCAGGTCACATGCAAAACCACAAACATCATAGGGGGAGGGTGGGGGAAGAAGTCCATTGAAATCATGCTGCTTTTCACTTGAAAAGTTTGTGTTCCTTAGAAAATCTCAGTAAACTCCTGGGTTTGGAATTTGTAAAGGAGCCTGAAACCAGACAGACTGCATGTGGTTTGGGATTTTGGTAACATGAACCACAGAACTGGAAGGGACCTCAAGATGTCCTCCTGTCCAGTCCCCCGGACTCAAGGCAGGACTAAGTATTATCTATTCTAGACCATCCCCGACAGATGTTTGTCCAACCTGATCTTAAAAATCTCCAATGATGGAGATTCCACAACCTCCCTAGGCAATTTATTCCAGTGCTTAACCACTTTGACAGTTAAGAAGTTTTTCCTACTGTCTAACCTAAACCACCTTTGCTGTAATTTAAGCCCATTGCTTCTTGTCCTATTCTCAGAGGTTAAAAAGAACAATTTTTCTCCCTCCTCCTTGTAACAACCTTTTATGTACTTGAAAACTGTTATGTCCCCTTTCAGTCTTCTCTTCTCCAGACTAAACAAATCCAATTTTTTTCAATCTTCCCTCATAGGTCATGTTTTCTAGACCTTTAATCATTTTTGTTGCTCTTCTCTGGACTTTCTCCAGTTTGTCCACATCTTTCCTGAAATGTGGCGCCCGGAACTGGACACAATACTCCAGCTGAAGCCTAATCAGCTCAGAGTAGAGTGGAAGAATTACTTCCCATATCTTGCTTATAATACTCCTGCTAATACATCCCAGAATTGTTTGCCTTTTTTTTTTTTTTTGCAACAGCGTTACACTGACTCATATTTAGCTTGTGATCCACTATGATCCCCAGATCCCTTTCCGCAGTACTCCTTCCTACAGTCATTTCCCATTTTGTATGTGTGCAACTGATTGTTCCTTGCTAAGTGGAGTACTTTGCATTTGTCCTTATTGAATTTCATCCTATTTAGTTCAGACCATTTCTCCAGTTTATCCAGATCATTTTGAATTTTAATCCTATTCTCCAAAGCACCTGCAACCCCTCCCAGCTTGGTATCATCCACAAACTTCATAAGTGTACTCTCTATGCCATTATCTAAATCATTGATGAAGATATTGAACAGAACCAGACCCAGAACTGATCCCTGCAGGACCCCACTCTTCCAGCATGACTGAACTACTGATAACTACCCTTTGGGAGCAATTTTCCAACCAGTTATGCACCCACCTTATAGTAGGTCTGTCTAGGTTGTATTTCCCAAGTTTGTTTGAGATCATGTGAGACAGTATCAAAAGCCTTACTAAAGTCAAGATATACCACATCTACCACTTCCCCCCGCCATCCACAAGGCTTCTTACCCTGTCAAAGAAAGCTATCAGGTTGGTTTGACACACTTTGTTCTTCACAAATCCATGCTGACTGTTGTTTATCTTCTAGGTGTTTGCAAATTGATTGCTTAATTATTTGCTCCATTATCTTTCTGGGTACAGAAGTTAAGCTGACTGGTCTGTAATTCCCCAGGTTGTCCTTATTTCCCTTTTTAGAGATGGGCACTATATTTGCCCTTTTCCAGTCTTCTGGAATGTCTCCATCTTCCATGACTTTTTTCAAAGATAATTGGTAATGGCTCAGATATCTTCTCAGTCAGCTCCTTGAGTATTCTAGGATGCATTTCACTAGGCCCTGGTAATTTAAAGACATCGAAATTGTCTAAGTAATTTTTGACTTGTTCTTTCCCTATTTTAGACTCTGATCCTACCTCATTTTCACCCACCTTATTCCTTCCCCAGCACATGTTTTTAAAGTACCTTTTCCTGATTGCCACCTTGGTGAGCATGGCTACCAGCTCACCTTTGTTGCATGCATCTGTCCGTGCTGGCTCCATGCACAAAGAGCTACTAGGTGTGATCCTACCTGGAGCAGGCAAGAAACCTTGGATCCAGTTGACCAGAGGTGAGAAGAGGCTGTGCAAGCACAAAGAGGGAACAGCTATAGAAATATTGATATCTTGTGCAGAGTGCACAGGGGACGCTGAAACAAGCGCATGACAGGGATAAGCAGCAGTCCTGTATGGAAGCAAAGTAACTTTGCCAAAGATTCCAGAAGGTGAGGGTGGGCAACAAGAAATGTTATCCCACAGGTCTACTACTTTTACAATGAACCACATGCTGTACTGGCCAATGGCCTCACCAGCAGCCTGTAGACATCTATGGACACTTTGCAGGATCCCATGGTGGAGACCCTTTCCATGAACAGGGTGGGGGAGGAGCAAGACATGGCATGGGACTCAAGCCACACCTTGAGCCAGAAACTGAAACTCTGCCAGAGTCAAGCCAGTCCTGCTAAGGAGTGCAGATGAGCCTGCTGAGGAAGGGGGAGGGAGCTTGCACAACTGTATTCATGCATTTATTTTGTTTTGCTTTTCTTGCCTGAAACCTCATCTCTCTCTCCTTGCCATCCTTAATTTAAAAATGGGGTCCCTCCCACCTGTATGTTTGTAGAACACAGGCATTGACTAGAAGAAAGCAATGTTACAAAATAAAGTGTTAGGGAATAAATTCAAGAAAATTAATGTCAGTCCACTTACACAGTCCACATCACATCACTGTCCTGTGCTCAGCCAGAGACAGAACAACCAGAGGCAGTGTCCTCATTTCATTTCTTTGGCTCGGTCTAGGTTTGGTGGGCACGGGGAGCACTTTATCTGAATAGGGATGTCCCTTTTATCCTCTTGAGAGATCTTGATGAAACTCACGGAGATATTCTGCAATTATCTCCCAAACATTTCTAGAGACGGAAGCCTTGATTCTTCCACTGTGATAGGACGCTTTTCCGTGCCACTCCCTCCATGAGTTACTGCAGTGGTGCCAGTGAAATCCGGCTAGCATCCAGGCTTGGAGATGCCAGCAGCATCTGAGGGTGACAAAGAGAACCCAGGAGTACAGTATCAGCCAAAAATATTTTCAGACCATGAAAGCCAAGCAACAGCCTGTAAGCCAGGTGTGACCCTGGGAGAAGCCCAAAGAAGTTCTGGGATGGGGATGCTGGCTGAAAGAAACTTGGGCCTTTAAGAAAAGTTACTGCTTTTTTGGTTCCTCCTTTGTTGAGAGAAGCAGGACTTTGATGCAATCTTGTTTACGATGGCTGTATACAGAAAATACCAGACTCCATCACTTTTTACCCCAGTTGGAACATTCCCCCCGGCCCCCGAGCTTCGGTTACCACATTTGAAATGCAAAAACCCGGCACTTTTCTCTCCCTCCCCCCCCCCCCCCCGACAAGGCAAGACTGCCACAACCCCAATCACAGGGCAATTTTGCAGCACCCTCCCTTCAACAACCGCTTATAGTAGTTTATAGTAATGCACTGATAAGTTTTATAACATGGCATGCCTCCTCACTCTTGCATGACTCAAACCCCCTCTCTCACATGCTCAGTTTGCTTGTGTGTTGGTGGACAGACAGCTGGGCAAAATCAGCAATTTTGATCAGTTATTGCTTAAGTGGGAACACTGAAGCATCTTTATCTGGACATGGAAACTTTTAATATTAGATATCCCAGTGTACTGTGATGATAATGCAAATCTTTAGACCCATGTAAAAAAACCCGAGCAGATTAAACTATTTTTCTGGCAACTGGCAAATTCATAAAAAACTCAGCCAGGCTGGTCAAATACCAGCGAGGTGGTAAACCCTACCCAAAACCCAAAATTTTGACCAGCTGCTGGGCTTCAAAAAGGGGGAACACAACATATGTGTACACAAGTAACATTCATAGTGTTTTAGAGAAATGTGCTTTTTAAAAAGACACTGACACTTAGATCTGATGAAAGAACAGGCATACTTGTGGCACCTTAGAGACTAACAAATTTATTTGAGCATAAGCTTTCGTGCCCATGCTCAAGTATGCCTGTTCTTTTTGCGGATACAGACTAACATGGCTGCTACTCTGAAACCTGTTAGATGTGATGCTGTGTTAGGTTAGAAATATTCCACTGTAGGATGATGTGAAGTGATGCTGGTGCTCTTTTGTGCACTTGTACACCAAGTAGAATGTGCACATTATGTAAACTCCAAGCTCTGATGCATTGTTTTTTTGACATAGCTCTGATATTGGGTGGCATTATGGAAGTTGCCTCAAGAGAGCACACTAGCACTTGCATTTGTTGTAAAGACAGAGCTGCACAGTGGCAAATATGATTTCTCTCTCTCACACAGAGAGGACATGATGCATGTCATTCTCTCTTCTTCCCCCCCCCACCCAATCACACATGGGGGGCTGGAGGCAGTTTTTAGGGACAGTCCATCTCTGCAAAATCGCTTAAAGATGTAGGAGGCCTGTTTCCATGGAGAATTATATAGAGTGAACATCAACTCACTCATATAGCAAGTCCTTCTGTTTTTATAACTGGCAAAATTAACACTGCCTCAGGCCACTTCAGATAAACAACGAGTAGCTTATCCTTTTATTTATTGCAAAGTCAGTGGGTAGTTTCTCAACCATGGGTTAGCCATTTCCAATGGTATAATATATAACCCGAGGATTTCTGCTACTACAAGACAGCTATTGACTTCTTAGCTGTTCATTTTCAAAGATTGTCACTAAAATAATTCGACAACATTTTCCTTTTTACAGAGTCCATCACATATTGTTCATGATGCTCACTCAGAAATTTGTGGTGACATCTTCCATAACCTGCAAACATGTTCCCCAGATAAGTCACTTTTCCATGAACACAGAGCTAAGCTCTACATGCTCTGCAAAGCCATACCATTAAGAGAAGACCCAGGAACCCAAGTAGAATAGAATTCTACAATCCTGAACAGTTTGGGAACTCTTACAGAACAGTTTATAATCTTAGAAACGCATCTTAGTTCAAAAATAATCTATGGCCAGATCCTAAACTGGTGTAAATTGACCTATTGTAATCAATAGGGCTATGCCAATTTATACCAGCTGAGGACCTGGCTCCAAATGTAAAGAATGTATACTCTGTTCAATACAAGACTACTTTTGCATGTTGGGAGCAGTGTTGCAACATCTCATTTTGATTATGCTGTGAATAGTGAAGATGAAACTTGCATTGTAAGGACTATTGCTAATAGAAAATAGAGCTGTTTGAACTGTTTTATGGATTAATTAGAAATTAAGACTTTTTGGTTAGCATGTCATTTGCAAACCAGTCCTGAGTTCTGTAAATGCCTTTGTTCCTCACAAATCACAGCTGAATAGTTTCAAATAATTTAAATCCTGCTGGTGGTCCATTAACTGTTCAGTTTGAATATTAACAACTTTTATGAGATTGGGTCAGCTCAGAAACATAGGCTTAAATTTTCAAACATGATTACTAATTTTAGTTGCTCAGCTCAAGATATCTTAGAGGGGCTGATTTTCAGAGGACAAATGCTCAGGTCTTTAAGGTGTGAAAAGGTGAGTACTCAAAAGCTGGGCATTTACTGAACTGGATTAAATATTAAACTTTGAGATTTATGAATATTTTCACAAATATGAGTAACTTTATGGCATCACAACTCATGAAACAAACTCACTACTTTTCCTTACAAAAGTACTTTGTCTATTAGAACTGATTAAACAACTAACCCCTGTCTCATGTTATGAATTTTATTAAGAGTCTTAGTGTAGCAAGTCAGCCAAAACCTTCTGAAATGTGAAGAACTAAACTACCTCTAGATAGTCTTTTTCTTAGCATGCCATTGTTTACTTTGATTTGATAGTTAAGGGATCAAAGATTGTTTGTTTTCATTAAAACAGCTGACATCTCAAAACTTGGTTCCCATGCAACTAGAGATGAGTCTGCAAATTTCAGATTCCATATGAAAAGCTCAGGGGTGCTCATGTCTGAGTTTGGTTCCCATCTCTACTGGGACATTCTTCCCCTCGTCCTCACCTGCCACTTCTTTATTTGGGATTGGTGACTTTTATAGTCTTCTTCAAAAGATCATGATTATATGCCTGGCAGTTGTGCAAATTGGTCTAAGGTCCACTGATACCAGGTCCATGTACAAGTCTTTAATCTCCTTTTTGGTTATCTTCCATTCACAATTATTGCAAGTGCTATCCTATCAATGTAACTCTCAGGTGTCTGCTGGATATATCCTTATCCATATAGCCTAGACACCCTCAATTTATCTTCAATTGGGGCAACCCACATTAGCCCCTATATGACCTCATTTCTTTTTATGTTACAAAGCATCCAATCATTTGACCATCTCACCATCTTCATTTTTGTGGTAGAGTACACAGATTTCTTTTCTAGTGGCAGGACAAGTCAGGCTACCTGCCTGCCCTGGCTCCATGCAGTTCCTGGAAGTAGCCAGCATGTCCAAGTGGCCCCTAGGCACAGGGGCACTCAGGGAAGCTCTGTGTGCTGCCCCCGCCCCCAGCACCGGCTCTGTAGCTTCCATTGTCCGAGAACCGTGGCCAATGGGAGCTGCGGGGGTGGCACCTGCGGGCATGGGCAGCGTGCACTGCGCAGAGGCCCCTGGCTGCACCTCCACCTAGGGCCAGACATGCCGGCTGCTTCCAGGAGCCGTGCAGAACCAGGGTAGGCTGGGAGCCTGTCTTACCTCAGGTGGCTCCCGGTCGGCAGTGCAGCAGGGCTAAGTGCTGCCTGGCCGGAGCCTGCACCCCAACCCGCCTCCTGTACCCCAACCCTCTGCCCTAGATTGGAACCCCCTCTGGCACCCTAATTCCCTCCCAGACCCTGCACCCCACCCCCCTATCTGCACCCTGAGTCCTCACCCAGAGCATGCACCCCCTCCTGCACCACACATCCCTTGTCCCAGCCCTGAGCCCCCTCCTGGAGCCCCCACCCCTGCCCTAGATTGAGCCCCCCTCTCACACCCTAATTCTTGCCCGCACCCTGAACCCCCTCCTGGAGCCCACACCCCCTTCCCCAGCCCTGAGCCCCCTCCTGCTCTTAAACTCCCTCCTGCAGCTAGCACGCCAAACTTCCTCCCACACCCCAATCTGCTGGCCAAGCCCTGGGCCCCCTCCCACTCTCCAAAACCCAGCTCAGAGCCCCCTCCTGTACCACAAACCCCTGGACCCACCCCAGAGCCTGCACCCCCAGCCAGAGTATGCACCCCCCTCCTGCACCCCAACCCCCTACCCCAACACTGAGCCTACTCCTACATTCCAAACCCCTTGGCCCCTGCCTGGCGCCCCCTCCTTCATCCCAAACTTCTCATCCCCAGCCCCACCCTAGAGCCTGTACCCTGAGCCAGAGCCCTCACTTCCTCCTGCACCCCAACTCCCTGCCTCAGCCCAGAGCCCCCTCCTGCACCCTGAACTCCTCATTTCTGGCCCCACCCCAGAACCCGCATCCCCAGCTGGAGCCCTCCCACCCGCCAACCCCATCTCCAGCCCAGTGAAAGTGAATGAGGGTGGGAGAGAGCGCGTGACTGAGGGAGGAGGGCTGGAGTAGTGGTGGGGTGGGGCCTTGGAGAGGGAGTGCGGCAAGGGTGATTGATTTTGTTCAATTAGAAAGTTGGCAACCCTAATCAAAGCCTATGTGGTGGAATTACCTGTCAGCACCCCACTTGCTTCAGCTATAAAGGAAGCTTCAAGCCTGATCCTTTTATCTCAGATTTGCTTAAACTTTGACAGGGAAGGCCTAAGCCACAAGACTGAGGTCTCCAGGTTTACTTTGGAATTCTCATGGAAGAATTTGAACAAATTGTGCACCTGGACTGCCTATTGGACTATAACCTTTTAAATTCCAGAAAGACTTTTACAAATCAGCAGCCTCACTGTCTCTGCTATGAAACTGACCTCAGGACTTTATATACATTGTGACCATGGGACTGCTCTGCCCCCTTAGCTCTCTCCAGCCTGGACTGTCTCTCTCAATGTCTTGCCAGTGACAAGCAGCAAGCCCCTCCAGGCACTGTTATCACTCAGCACAACTGCATGTGGAGCCCCAAACTCAGCTAGATTGCATGAATGCTCCCAGAGCCAGAATCGCACAGAGAAAGGCACCAGAGCAATATCCCCGCCGCTCTCAGCCTTGTACCTCAGGAATATACCGTCTTGCACTGCTCAAGATGAGCACTGGAAATTAATAAATTGGTTCACCACTTCATCAATGGAAAGTAGATGCACCAGCCTTTGCAAACCTGAGAAGATTTGCCACACACTTCAGGCAAACTCACTGGTAAAGATAAACAGTAAAAGAAGTTTGACTACAAAAGATAATTTAAGGGATTTTAAGTGATATGCAAAAAGTCAGTTAGTTATCAAAATAAAATAAAACATAAGCACGCAGTCTAAACTCCCAACCTTATTAGACTGGCAACATCTAGACTAAGCAGTTTCTCTCACTCCACTGGATATCACAGTCTTTAATATAGAGGTTTGGCTCAGATTTAAGGGACAGTCTCCTCTGTTGGAGTCTTCAGTCTTCTGAGTGTCTTCGTTGCTTGCAGCATAGGTGGGGGCAGGAGAAAGGCTAAGCAGTGGGCCCCTGTGTTCTGTTTTATACCCTCAGTCTATGTGCTTGGAGAACACAAGTCCAGGCATGTATGGTGGGCATTGCTGAGTCACAAGGTGAAGCAATACCCTGGTGTGTCTCCTGTGAGTGAGTCATTGAATTGTAACTCCTCTGCTGGACAATGGCTGGTGATATCTGTTCAGCATCCACCTGGGTGTTGGTTACCTCCCTTGTCATTGGAGAGCTGGTATCTGGGCACCTCCCAACCCCCAGCATATTTTAGTGACAACCATACAACACATTCTCATAACTTCATATGCATTAATGATATACATATTTAGATAGAACAGTGACTTTCACCAGATCACATAACCTTTCCCCTGATACATATAAAGCATGCCATGTAAGGTATTCTATATAAATGAGGAATATGGGGGTTACAGGGTGCTCTCCCTAGGTATAGAATGTCTCACACATTTGTATGTATATTGATCTCTTTTTTTTCTTTTATTAATAAATCTTAGATTTAGTTAATAAGGATAAGCATATATTTGGGTGAGATCTGAAATATTCCCTGACCTGGAGGGCAATGTGTCAGGTCTTTTGGGATTGGTAGAATTTTAAGCATGGTGAATAAGGTTTTCAGTTATATTAAACTTGACTGTCTAGATGGCAACCAAAGGCTTGATTGCCTAAAGGGGACTGTATTTGACTTCTGGTTAACCATTGTGGTATTACAGAAGTTGTTTTGTTACTGGCTTGGTGAATCTAATTATTGAATAAATCCCTTGTCTCTGAGGATTGTTTGCCCTAATTCTTGCAGTCTGCCCTGAGTTGGCATTCTCAGCGTGGCCCATCCAGGCACCTGGTCACACCAACATTCACTGTAAAGTCTCTGCTATACCATCAGCAGTTCACATGAGCATATCTATGGGATGGCAACTGTCCAGGCCTGACACCTTGTGGTTTGAAATTGAGGTTTTCCTCCTCTTATATGAGCTGTCTATCAACGCTATGGAACCCTACCTGCCCCAGTAAGACATTTTAAGGTGGTCTCTATTCACCTTGGTCATAGGGTCTATGACATTTTATAGAGGTAGCCACCCCACCACACCCCTGAGGTACCACCAGTTAGTCCATGACTGGTTCTTGGATGTTTGCAGCTGTCCTGCATCTGCAGATGTACTCCTATCTGCTATCCAGGGATGTGCCTGACGGAGTTGGTTGCTCCTTCACAGAAGCATTACAATTGGGAAGTGAAGAGTAAAAACACACCAAACCTATGATGAAACTTGGCTAAATTTTAACTAATTTCAAGGTAGGTATTCTTGGTGACTAGTTTCCTGGGTGAGACGTACAAGAGATGGTTCAAATATTAAGTCAAAGACCCAATTGAATTACTGCAAAGTCCTTTGATATTTCATATGTAATCTGAGTTGCAAGACAACTGGCATTGCCAGTCCTTTACCCAAGGAATAAGAGGTTAGCTATATTCTGCAGCTGCTGGATCAGTTTCTATGTTAAAGTTAATTTAAGGTGCAGGTCACTTAAAAGAATGTCACCACTTTCTCTAGGTAGTACCAGCACAATGCATCAGCAAAGGAATGATGAATTATAGTTTAAACACAGCAATTATTTGTTCTAGTACCATATATTTAGTGCTTGTGATTTAATGAGAAAATGACTGCATATTAAACAGAAGACCCCCGCAAATGAGACAGTTACGATTTTAGGGTTAGCTTTCAAATTGATATATCATTTTAATCAATTGCAGAGACGTCAACCCAAGATTAATGTTTTTAATAGCCAGTCATTTTACTGCATTAACTCAGAGAAATGCTACTCAATTATGGAATGATGGCAGAAATTCCATTGTTAAGGTCGCAACTGAGTTGCTGTTATGTATGTTATGAGCTCAATTTTATCTTCTCTATCTCTAAAGTCAGCCAAAAAGCCATGGAAATGGCAGGTTAGATCGGGGGCTGAGATACAATTCACAGTTTATAGAAAAATTCTATAGATGATTCCTAAAGTATGACACACCCCAATTATGGAGGTTTTCACTAGAGTTCAAGTTCTCATTTATTTGCAGCTTTATACCAGGAGACACAGAGAAGGAGTGTTAAGTTTAGTTTATTGGGCCCTAGAGCTTAGCTCAGAGCCCAGTCTTTGGCTGTGGCTCACTTTCAAAGGAGCGCAAGTGTGGAGCTCCTGTGCAAAGTTGACAAAGTCAATGAAACAACTCATGTAAGGATTACTAGCTGAGAGGGGATTGTAGAACTAGGACCTGTAAATAAACTAGGTGTCAATCTAGAAACACAAATAAGAAAGTTCTCAGAACTATATCACTGGTGGGCCTGGGTGCATTTACTATGTTACTCAGGTTCTGTTGATACAGTAAGAAAAATAACAAACCTTGGAAAATGTGTCCCACCTCCATGAATAGATTCCATGAGTTGCAGCCAAGCAGTCTTTATTGATTTCTCCAGCCTTCCTAAGCTGTATTAGAAATTGTACTTGTTCCTGAACACATTATGTATGTCCTCTAATAAACAGCCCACACATCCAGTCACACAGATGCTATTCACAATGCTTTGCAGAAAAGCTAGTCTGAAAACAGTACTTTTGATATACACTGGCATTGAAGTCAATGGGAATTTTTCCATTATAAATGAAAGTGAAGTGTTTGATTGTGCCCTCAAGCCTTTATGTATTAATAATGAGGTGAAGCTGAATCAGATGATGGTATTACTAACTGCTATTATTGGAACAAGCTTATAGCAGTTTTGTGACACTTTGATTAAAGTTTTGAGGGCTATGGATAGGATACTGATCCACACTCAACCAAAGCATTAAATCAGTCACCACATAGAGTAAGTACACACATCCACTGCGTTCAAGTGCACATTTTGTGAAAGCAACCCTATCATTGAATTTAACTACACCTCTATATTGAGCTCTGTTTCTCTGGGTAGGTGGCACTAATATATATTTATGTTTAATATCCACATAGATCTTTCCTGTATAGAATTTACTGATTCTCTATTCCCTCTTGGTAATGCTGGTACTTACTGGTTGAAGTGACCCTCACTTTGCAACCTTTTATTCTTTTTATGCATAGCTTCTGTACTTTTAAGAAAGTTATATTCCTGCCAGAGGCTGGATCAAGAGCTTCTATAAAGGATCTCTTCACTATCAAAATCTATAGATTTTTAGATGAATTGCCAATAGAAACCCATTACATGTCCACAGAACACTGCCGGTTTAAATTCCTTAATACATTTTCAGGACTCATCCTTAGGGATTCAAGCTGAAGTTACTGGGCCAGATCCTCAGCTAGTGCAAGTCTGCATAGTTCCTTTTGTCCTCAGTGAAGCTATTCTGATTTTCACCAGCTGAGAGTCTGGCTCAATTACCCTTTTTCCTCACCCCTAGGAAGCAAGAGACTTTTCCTTTGCCATTAAACAGGCGTAATTTGGCTATTTGTTCTTTTTTACATTATGATCTTTTGACTTTAAGCAGTCTGACTGCAAGCTAACATATTAGGTCATATATTCATTCAGCAGCTTGTCATTTTGTATCCTGGCCAGTACTTAGTCTGACACGCTTATCTGAAGCCTCACAATTATTCCCATTCTAACTGCCACTCAAATATTTGTATGATTAGCCACTCCTCTTCTGGAAGGTTGGTGGCTGAGGTCTCTTTAGCACTTTTCACTGTCACTCCTTACTTGGCTTGATAGAAACGCCCTGTATCAGTAGTGTTCTTCAACCCAGAGACTACGCACATTCCAGCAAAGTGAGAGGCTAGCATTTGAAATCAAACTGAATGACACCTGGCAATAGGGTTGCCACCCGTCCGGTTTTTGACAGGAACGCCCAGTGGAAAAGGGACCCTGACTGGTCCAGTCGGCAGCGTAGTGGGGGCCTGGGGCTAATGCAGGCTCCTTGCGGCTCCCGCAAGCAGCTGCCAGGTCCCCATAGCTCCTAGACGCCTGGGCAGTGGGGCAGTGGAAAAGGGACCCTGACTGGTCCAGTCGGCAGCGTAGTGGGGGCCTGGGGCTAATGCAGGCTCCTTGCGGCTCCCGCAAGCAGCTGCCAGGTCCCCATAGCTCCTAGACGCCTGGGCAGCTAGGGAGGCTCCACGTACTGCCCCCCCGCCCTGAGGGCTGGCTCCACAGCTCCCACTGGCTGGGAACCATGACCAATGGGAGTTGTGGGGGGAGGCACTTGTGGGCATGAGGGCAGCGTACGCAGCCTCCCTGGCCGCCCATGCGGCTAGGGGCTGCAGGGACTTGGCGGCTGCTTCCCGGGAGCTGCGGAAAGTGCCGCTGGGACACTGCACCCAAACCCCCTGCTCCAGCCCAGAGTCCTCTCCTGCGCCCAAACTCCCTCCCAGAGACTGCTCCCCCCCAACACAACCCCCTCCTGCACCCAAACCCCTCATCCCCCAGGTCCCACCCACCTTGAGCTCTCAGCCCCCCCACTGCAGCCTAACCCCCTGCCCCAGCCTGGAGCCCTCTCCTGTACCCTGAACCCCTCATCCCCGGCCCCACCCTAGAGACCACACCTCCAGCTGGAGCCCTCACCCCCCTCCTGCACCCCAAACCCCTGACCCAACCTGGTGAAAGTGAGTGAGGGTGGGGAGAGCGTGAGCAACGGAGGGAGGGGGGATGGAATGAGTGGGAGTGGGGCTTTGGGGAAGGGGCGGGGTGTTCAGTTTTGTGCGATTAGAAAGTTGGCAACCGTACCTAGCAATGCTGAACACAAGGCTAGGTGTTCCCAATTCTTATACAATGTGGACCTCATTTTAACACAGACTGATTCCTGCTCCCATGGAAAACAGCCACCAGTGCATTTAAAGCTGTCTTTAGTGCAGTTTTGCAAGGTGAAATAAGGAGAAGCCAGCCAGGTTGCCACAGACCACCACCAAGTGGCCCACAGACCACTGTTGGGAACTGTACACTAGAGCATGATAGCAGCTTGCAGTTTACGTATAAGAATCTAAACCCATACCACTTTTCTTGAACCCTACTCATATCTCATTCATAACTAGTCCTTTTCCATTTTGTGTTTTTCAACATTTCCTGTGATCCCCTTTCAGTGTTTACCTAACTATACAGAATTTAGATTAGAGCTGTCGATTAATCGCAGTTAACGCACACAATTAACTAATAAAAAATTAATTGTGATTAATCACCGTTTTAATCTCACTGTTAAACAATAGACTACCAATTGAAATTTATTAAATATTTTGGATGATTTTCTACATTTTCATATATACTGTGTTGTAATCGAAATCTATATATTTGAAAATGTAGAAAACATCCAAAAATATTTAAATAAATGGTATTCTGTTATTGTTTAACAGTGCAATTAATCGTGATACATTTTTTTAATAGCACGATTAATCGCAACTAATCTTTTTAATCTCTTGACAGCCCTAATTTAGATACATCTTTTTACAATTAATACAATTAAGTCACAATTCATATTTTTAAGAGCCATCTCAGGAAAATATCTTGGATCAGAAGGAGTTACTTTGGTGGATTAACTCCCTGACCTGGCTTTAGTAGCTGATCACATAACATTTATTTGTCTTTAATCTGACTGTAAAACTTAATGTTTACTAATGCCTTGCAACCACATCTTAAAAAAAATATTGCACCCTCAGTGCTTTTAGGTCTTGCTGTGACCTCTGGGATGAAATCAGGGGTCATCACACAATTTTTCTGTTACAACCCTATTACAGAAATATTCTCTTCAGAGGCAGATCTTAGTAGTACTATCTCTGACAGCAGATCATTCACTTTCCTGTTTTATAGCTTTTCTTATATACACTCCAGTCTCTACTTTTTCATCCCCTGTCTCTAAGCTGTTAATTTTGTTGACCTTTTGCTGTTCAGATGGCTACACAGATTGCAGCAATCACAAACCTTTCTGTACTGCTATATAGTGTTCTCATTAGATTCATCAAGCCATCACATTATATGGGCTATTTCCAAAACAATACACATTCAGCCGGTTCAGCAAAACCGAATACAGCTTTCCATGACAATATTATTAAATCCTGAAGTGCTACTGATCTGATCAGAAAGTATCCTTCTCTCATGTGTCAATCACTCCTGTTGTATTGCATCCTTACAGATCCTCTTGCTATCCAGCTGCTAGTTATTTTCATGTGACAGAGCAAAACATGGCTCTGGTTATAACTAAGGCTTGTGAGGGATGGTAGTCTGTGTGCAAGCTAAAGTTCATAAGCAGTATTTCAAGTCTCCATTTCACATTCCCCCAAATTAATATAGCCTATAAATCTTTTCTCCCTAGGAAGTGTTCACCTGACATGCTTGAAGGTTTCTTCTGATTTACCATGCACTAGGCTATTGATCCCTTTTCAACTGTAGCTGGTTCTTGTTATTGATCTCATTTTGTTCAGGAGCAGAGTTCATTTAAAGTTTATCAAAGTTTTAGAGCATTTGAAAAGTATTTTTCTTGTTTTGCACCATCAGGCATGTTGAAATGCAGCAAAACCAAGATGGTAATTTTTTCCTTACACAAAATAATGGTAGAAAATAGTTTTCCTATTGCTCCTTCCATTGAAACGCTGCTCTTTAAGGGCTCTGTCCAAGGTGGGGCTATTCCTATGGACCTCAGATAATTTTTTTTTTTAATGGAAGGGTTTTGCAGTCTAGGCTTAGAGCCTACTGCTGTGAAAAGTTGATGGCATATCTTTGGTATTTTCTTATGGCAGTGCAGCCATTTCATTTGCAATGTGTTCATTATAGCTGGCCAGGAGAGAGAGTTTGTGCCTGTGTTTAAAAAAAAAAAAAAAAAAAAAGTTGAGAGTTTTGAAAATAATTCTCATTGCAAATCCAGATGAAAGAGCAAAGAATTTACATTGTTAAGAGGAGTGAATTTCCAAAATATTGTGTTTCAGAAACAGAGTGCTCCCAATTCCCAGGCAGTGAAAAAATTCTGGTGTTCGTGTTTCCAAAATGAAACACTGTCAGAATCCACCTCTCTCTCCAGCAGCCTGCATGGCTCACCAAAATATCTGGTTCTACAGCAATCTGCCAGGTGGGAAGCTGAGCCAGTTGTCTGGGGAGCTGGCCACCCAGGAAGCTGTGGAGCCAGGCAGCCTCACAGGCAGCCAGTGAGCTATGGAGTGAGGCAGCTTAGAGATCCTGGAAACCCAGGGAGCCGTACTTCCTTGGCACCTGCCAGGTGGGCTGCTGGGGAAGTGGATAGCTCAGGGAGCCTGGGATCCCCTCTGAGTGGGATGCTGGCGATTCCAGGGAGCCAGGTAGGCTGGCAGGAAGACAGGCAGACCAGCCAGCTGGCCTAATTTTGGTAGAAAGCTTAGATGAAACCCTTGAAATGTTTTGGTTTTCTGATGGAAAATGTTTGGCCAGTTCTGGGATTCACCTTAAACAGAGAATCTCTTTAATTTAAGGTCACACTCCACCTTCTGACCCAGTCAGGAATTGCAGTCATTTTGGGGGCAAGGAACATTGGGATTCAACTCTGCCTTGCTGTGACACACAGAAACAGGTGCTGTGTAATAACAGCATAGTACACAGTAAAGACTGGTCTTTATTTCCATAACCCTAACCTAACATGGTTAGGGTTCCAAGAGGTCCGTACACCACAGCCTAATGGAGGTGCCAATAGCCACTGAATCCAATGGCTACTGTTACAATGAATTCCTCTTCAGGCACCTTTCTCTTGCCATTTTGGACTGTGCATATCTTACTAATTCACATGTTTGTACACAGAAGAAATGCAGATGAGTCAGCTTTTGAGCATTTAATTTACTGACTATTGCTAAATGATACTTAATTTCTAACAATGCAATGCAGCTGCTAGCAGATTCTGGTGTTGAAGCTGGTGCAATCTCCACCAAGCCCACATATGTCAAAGTAGCCAGGCAAACCTAGAGCAGCCCTAAGGCTGCTCTGAGTTGTGCTGGGGGTTGAATGGGTTCTCAGTCAGCCCAGTATCAAGGCATTACAATGGTGATTTAAAGCCTATCTCTAGTTCTATACCAGTGGTTCTCAAATTTTTGTACTGGTGACCCCTTTCACATAGCAAGCCTCTGAGTGCGACCCCCCTAATAAATTAAAAATGCTTTTTTATATATGTAACACCATTATAAATGCTGGGGGCAAAGCGGGATTTGGGGTGAATGCTGACAGCTCATGACCCCCCATGTAATAACCTCACAACCCCCTGAGGGGACCCAACCCCCAGTTTGAGAACCCCTGTTCTATACAAAGTACAGTTCAGTTGGACTGGAGGACCTGGGCCATTAAGTTCAGTTTTAAACATATTGGGGAATGATTTTTAATGCTAACAAGAAAGCTAACAGTGAAGTTTCCGTGGGAGTTTGGCCTGAGAGAAAAGTGGTGATTTTGTGTTCTGAATTCAGTGATTTGTTCCAGGTAATTGGCTTGATTCAGTATTTGTGGATATCCCTTGATGAGGGGGCAGCGCTGACCTAGTTTGGCTAGGTTTAAAAGCTAGTCACTAGTGAGCATGGGAGCAGCAAACAGCTAGAAGCTCACAGTAGAGTTTGTGGGAGTGGTTTTTTTTTTTGAGGGGGGTGCTTCCCTCCATCCTCCCTTCAAAATAAGGTCTAGGAAGAGAAGACAATGGTGACTACTGATGCAGAACTAGAAGTGACCTGACAAGAGGAGAGAAGGTAGTTAGTTAGATGCAGAAGCCATGGGATAGAAATCAGCCTTGAGTGGTGTAGCCAGACAGCCAGCCCCCCTCAGACCAGCATTGCTGGAAACACACGGGAGCCAAAACAACAGGGCACTCAACATAAATTCCAGCACAGCCTTTGAAGCTGTGAGAAGCACAGGTGTGCTGTGACAATGTGCCTCTGGGAACATATACAACGATTAGGCTCACAGCAGACAGAGAAGCTGTGACAGACATGGCTCTTAGCCCCTACTAAATAGCGTGATGCACACACCCCAACATCCTAGGTGGGAAAATATTTACCCTGATAAAAGAAGTGTCCAGTAGTCGAAACTTATTGTTTCTCCCTTGCAAGTGTGAACTACTCTTGCGAGAGCTGGCGTCGCCCAGACAGACCAGCCCCAATTTGGCATAAGAAAGGAGAAAGAGAATAAAGGAGTACAGAGGTATAAGTATGGGACCTACAGCACCATGATTTTTGAGTGCTTTTCACTATCTATCTGCTGGTCAGATAAGTGACAGCCTCCCAAGGCTTCTGCAGCTAAGAGGGTCCCTAAGCCTTGTCCCTTATTCGTCTTTCCGCGGAATTGAGTGACCGATCCTGGCTTGGCACCGCTGGAATCGAGAGATGCAAGGAGGGTAAGAAGCACCCACACCTGATCTCCTATCTTTAGTGTACACATATTTTGAAATAGAGCTCTATACTTTGTTTTTCTTTCTTTGGGATTGTGGCTTCAGTTTTTTGTAACTTGTTTGTGTGTGTAACATCTCTACATTTAACTAAGTAGGCACTAGCAATTTTGTAACCACATGATTAGAATCTAGTTTAATAAATTTTGGTAACCATTGTGCATAAGCCTGACTTGTTTCTCTGGTTTACTGTAAAGCAGCCAACACAATTAAAGAACCTCAGCCGTTTTGGCTATAAAGCCTGGCCATTAGGTGAGAGTACTAAGAGCCTAGCGTTGAGTTGTGCCGCCTCCACGGGGCAAACTCTTGGGGCACCTGTCAGTCAATCCTGGCTGCCCGCTGCGAAGGAGCTCTGAGCTCTAGCAGTTAAAGTCACGGGTGTGGAGAGGCTCTTAGTGCTGCCATTGGGGCACCTGTCAGTCAGTGTTGACTGCCCGCTGCGAAGGAGCTCTGAGCTCTAGCAGTTAAAGTCACGGGTGGTTAGGACCTTGGGGCATCCGTCAGCCTAGCCCGGGCTGCCCGCCGCAAAGGGACAGTGCGTCCTAGCGGTTAAAGTCACGGATGGTATAAACGGGCATAGCTGGCACCTCACCAAACATCCCTGGCCATCGGCTAACAGATTTGGCGTCACGAACAGGATTGTGATATAGGCTGCACTACAGTAACACAATGAAACCAGTCATGATAAACACCACAGAATTCCCTGAGCTAGAGAAAAGTTTGACCCAAGAGGGATGGGGAAATCCTCTGTGGAGCAAAGAACTGCTGGAGAAATATTGGGGAAAACCAGCAGAGATCTGGCAGCATTTCTGTAACTGGAGAACTGCCTGCAAGATGAAGAAAGGGAAAGGAAAAGGTGCTTGTATATGGCTGCTTACTAACATTTGGCAAGCTGCCTGTAAAGATTATCATAGTCTGGCAACAGAATTTAATAGGCTACAACAGGAAAGGGACACACTGCGCAAGGAATGCCAGAATTTAGATACCAGAGTAAGAACACTGAATAGGGATATGGAACATCTTCAGAAAAGATTACTTCCCTTAATTGAGAAAGAAGGGATAGAACGAAGGGAAAAGCTGGAGACTAAAACACGCAGAATCAACCGGGCTAAGGTTGAGACTGCTCTCTGGCTAGACCCTGAGGAATGGGATGGAGACATTTGGGATTCAGCAGATGAGTCCCCCTCCTCTGAGGAGGAAGGTCCCTCTGTAAAATTAAGACCAGCTATCACACATCACAAATCAGAAGAACATGAGGGAAATTTGAGTGGGGCAGAGCTGGATGAAGAAGGGGATGATAATGATCCATCCACCTCTTCAAAAACAAAAAGGGGAGGTAAAAAGGGAAAAGGGAGTAAAGCTCCAACACACTTTACCAAAATTACCACCCGCCAATATACTCCCATGGAGTTAAAAACAATCCAGGGAGATTTTGCTAAAAAGCCTGAGGAAGGTATAATAGAGTGGCTGGTCCGCCCCTGGGACACTGGGGGTGGATATATACGCCTGACAGCCCAAGAAACTGAGCGCCTTAACTTAGGTGCAGGAATATTCCTGGAACACTCAGAGGGGAACACCCCTAAAACACTTTGGTCTCTGGCTTGTCGATGGGCAAGAGGAATTTACCCAGCAGACCGAGATGAACCCACAGTAATGCACTGGACCAACATAGATGAGGTAAAAGCAGCTCTATTAACTGTGGCTGTCATTAGCATGCTTGGCCAAAACCCTCAAGAGTTAGCCTATGAAAGTCCATGGGAGGGTCAGGTAAATGTAGAGGATCTCAGACCCCTGCTTAAGGGAGCTCCGAGTAACCATAGGGCTGTGGCACTGTCCCTTAGATCAGAAGCTGCAGCACATAACAGTACCTTTCGGGCACTGCTAAACCTTCTGGTGTCATACTTTAGAGAATTCGGAGACATCAGAGCACTGACAGGCAAAGCTAAGATGCGTTCCCTTCAGGGAAACAAGGGGGCACCATCTAAAGGACATAAAAACAAGCGAGAGCCAACCCAGGAGGAAAAGGAGCTTAGAGCCAAGTTGTGGAGACAATGTCTGGCTTTAGGGTATCCCAGAGATGTGATAAATGGACTGCCCACAGAGCGGCTAAAATTATTCACCACCTTTAAAAGAGCTGACTGGGAGACAACTAATGCTACTCCCAGTGCACCTCTGCAGCTCTCTCCTCCTTCCCCAGCTGCAAACACCCTGTATACTCCATTGCTGCAGCAACTGCAAGAGTTACCAGAACAGGGAAACTAGCTTGCGGGGGTCACTCTCCTCTCCCAATAAACCAGCTTAAATCCAAAGAGGAGAAAACAACAGCAAAAGACCCCCGGATATATGTAACTGTAAATGACAAACACATTGTTCCTTTCTTAATGGACACAGGGGCTCAAATGTCCATGATTAAGCGAGAAAGTTTTCAGGGCTCGCCACCTACTGGCCGAAAGCAGGTACTTGTTACGGGAGTAAATGGCAGTACCATAACTTACCCATTAGTTAAGATAAAACTGGATATCCCATTGCAACCCCACCATCAGCCCCGAAAATATGAGGTGATTTTGGGCAATGCCAACATACTGGGCATGGACGTTTTAAGAGGAAAGAAGGGAAGGATTAATGGGGAAAGATGGGCTTTTGGAGTCAGTTCTGCCACCCACCTGGAAGAGGAAAGCCCTCCCCACTATTCTGTAAACTTACTTAGCAGCGCGCCTGCTCTCCCGCCCTCAACAGTAACAAACATAAAGCAGTATAATGTTCCAGCTGAGGCCATAAGCCCTGTTACTGACCTGATCAAAGATTTGGAACAGCGAGGAATTTTAATTCGTACCCACTCTCACTTTAATTCTCCTGTGTGGCCCATCAAGAAACCAAATGGCAAATGGAGACTCACTATAGACTATAGGAAGCTAAACAGTAACACTGGACCATTAACTGCAGCAGTCCCTAGCATAACAGATATTGTAAACACCATACAAACCTGGGATAAACCCTGGCTAGCAGTATTAGATGTAAAGGACATGTTCTTCATGGTCCCTTTGCAACCAGCTGACCAGGAAAGATTTGCTTTTACTTGGAAAGGTGTACAATACACTTTTACCCGAATGCCACAAGGGTTTAAACACTCACCCACTATTTGCCATGGGGCACTGGCAAAGGTCCTAGATGACCTTATACTGCCACCCAATATACAAACTGTGCAATACATTGATGACATCTTAATAGGTGGGAAAACCTCAGAAGAGGTACAGGAGGCTATGAATCAAATCAAAGAAGCACTAGAAGCCCTTAATTTAGAGTTACCAGCTGAGAAATGCCAAGGTCCCTCCCAAGAGATAAAATTCTTAGGTACTGTATGGATGGGAGGTAGGAGGTCTGTGCCTAATGACACTGTGCAAGAGCTAAATCAGGCACCCTCCCCTGAAAGTAAAGATCAATTGAGACAGATTTTGGGAACCCTGGGGTTTTGGAGAAAACATGTACCTGGCTTTGCCATTATAGCCAGACCATTGTACAATTTGTTAAAGAAAAGTGCTGCCTGGGAATGGGCTCCTGCCCATGAGGAAGCCCTCAGGCAACTGATAGGGGAGATACACACCTATCAGGCTCTGGGTCCCATACATCCTGAAGCCCCATTCCATTTGTACCTAACTGTGGGAGCCACTGGAATGTCTTATGCTCTCTGGCAAGAAAGTGACACTGCTCCCAGACGACCAATTCAGTTTGGTTCCAAGTCATGGCAAGGGTCACAGGCTAACTACACGCCTTATGAGAAGGTGCTTCTGGCAGCTTACACAGCCTTGAGAGAAACTGAGGAATTAACTCAGGATAAGGACATCACAATTCACACTCCTCTTCCAATCATTAAACCTATATTGGAAGGGAAAGAGTTACCACCTGGTGTAGCACAAAAAATGACTGTCCAAAGATGGGCACTTTACATACACCACAGGGTAGGTAGTGCAGACACTGCACAAAACCCCACTATGATTCAGGAATCCCTATGGAAAGTAGGAATGCCTGATGAATACAGCCTACCTCCACAGCAATCTCCCATTAAGGATGCTGCCCCATTTGACCCTTCTAAGCCTGAGGGAGTATGGTTCACTGATGGCAGTGCCAGGCTGGTTAAAGGAAAATGGAAGGGAAAAGCTGCAGCAGTGCCTGCAGACACCTCTGCAGCACCCCTAACTGCTGAAATTGATGGGTCAGCACAACTTGCAGAATTGGCTGCAATTAAACTGGCCTGTGAAGCAGGAGCCACCGCAGTATATACGGACTCCTATGCGGTATGGGCAGGTGCCACTCAGTGGATCACTAACTGGAAAAATAACCACTGGGAAATAGGAGGTAAACCAGTATGGGGACTGGAATACTGGAAGTGGTTATATCAGCATGCCCTGCAACAACCCCTGTCTATAGGACATGTCTCAGCTCATCAGAGGAATAATACCCCAGCTGCACAGTTAAACAATTTAGCCGATGCAGCTGCCCAGCTCTTTACCACACAAGTAGAATGGGAACGCTTATATTCATGGTTACATGATAATTTAGGACACACAGGAAGTGATGAGTTAGTGCGGCAAGCACATATCAGGGGGTGGCCTATCACCCACAGACAGGCTAGAGACCTGGTGCAAGCCTGCGCTATTTGTGCTGAGACTAGAAAACATATAGCAGAAGGACAAAGGTTTGCCAGGCTAAGAGATGGAAAAACACTATGGGCAACCTGGCAGGTCGATTATGTCGGACCACTGCCCACTACAAGGCAGAGGTGGAAATACATCTTGACTGGGGTAGAAATTGTTTCAGGGATTGGTTTTGCATATCCAACCCGATTGGCAACAGGGTTGTCCACAATTATGGGACTAAACCGCTTAACAGCAATTGTCCCAATGCCTCAAGAAATCCAATCAGATAATGGTTCGCATTTTAAGAATAAACTTATAAGGGAATGGACCCTTAACCATGGAGTCCAATGGACCTTCCACCTTCCATATCGACCTCAATCTAATGGCATGGTCGAGCGCTGGAATGGGTTGCTAAAGAATCACTTGAAGCCTACTGATGGCACATGGGGAGACAGACTGGACGAAGTGGTGCAGAGATTAAACAACAGACAGACTCCTACAGGAAGTCCAATCAGCAGGGGATTCTTCCCTACAGGGAAAGCTATCTCCCCTGCCAGAACACCACTGCACAGTTCCAAGTATGCTCCCGGGGACACTGTTGTGATTAAACACCCAGCCCTGGGAACCTTTACCTGCGTTTTGCACGCCTATAAAGAGAAAGGTGTATGGAGTGCCTTAAATGCTGATAAAAGGCTAATAACCATTACAGAGGCTTGGATCGCATCCAAGACCGGCTGACCATGTGATTTATTGCAGGAATGGTCCCATGGTTCCGAGCAACCTGCCAGCTAACCTGTCAGCAAAATGGACCATGCAGCAGATCTGTTTGATCACTAGAGACTACTATGGACTGTTGATATATTTGCCATTACTTATAATAGCAGGTGTAATTTTTGCTTTTGGTTTTAAAATAAGTTTTTTTTAGCTAGAACACGACCCACCAGAGATATGTTCCTGCAAGCCCTCATGATCCTTCTGTTGGCTCCAGTCACCTTGGCAATACCAGAACATCCTCTTCGGGGAGCAATCCAAACCATCGCCTCAGCTGCTGGTGCTACAAATTGCTGGATGTGCACCTTGCTAAATTCAACCAATGGACTGGGAATTGAATTTGTACCACTCAGCCTAAATGATTGGTGGAACAAAAGCGACATCTTTCGGTGGGGACCACCAGCATGGTACACCACCAACCCTCGCATTGACTCGGGGGGGGGGGTGGGACAATGGCATCGCACTGTTTGGGGACGGCCTGTGGAATATGTAAAGGGATACACTTGGGATTTTCCCTCTCCCCGTTTTTACATTCAGTTGTAAATACTGTTTTAACCATTTTAATTATTGTAATTGTTTTTTGTGTAACTTTATGTATTATGAAGCATTTGATTCAAACTGCTCTTTCCTCCACACAAATCAGATACCTAGAGCTAAAAAGGGATCCTAACCAATTCCGCGAACCCTCATCCTCTAATTTGGTTGTTGGGTATTTCTAGATTTCCCCAAGGAGGGCAAGAGGTGCTGGCATCACCGCCACCTTGCAATCTGGGATGTAGTGTGGTGCATCAGGGGGTGGAATGTAGCCAGACAGCCAGCCCCCCTCAGACCAGCATTGCTGGAAACACACGGGAGCCAAAACAACAGGGCACTCAACATAAATTCCAGCACAGCCTTTGAAGCTGTGAGAAGCACAGGTGTGCTGTGACAATGTGCCTCTGGGAACATATACAACGATTAGGCTCACAGCAGACAGAGAAGCTGTGACAGACATGGCTCTTAGCCCCTACTAAATAGCGTGATGCACACACCCCAACATCCTAGGTGGGAAAATATTTACCCTGATAAAAGAAGTGTCCAGTAGTCGAAACTTATTGTTTCTCCCTTGCAAGTGTGAACTACTCTTGCGAGAGCTGGCGTCGCCCAGACAGACCAGCCCCAATTTGGCATAAGAAAGGAGAAAGAGAATAAAGGAGTACAGAGGTATAAGTATGGGACCTACAGCACCATGATTTTTGAGTGCTTTTCACTATCTATCTGCTGGTCAGATAAGTGACAGCCTCCCAAGGCTTCTGCAGCTAAGAGGGTCCCTAAGCCTTGTCCCTTATTCGTCTTTCCGCGGAATTGAGTGACCGATCCTGGCTTGGCACCGCTGGAATCGAGAGATGCAAGGAGGGTAAGAAGCACCCACACCTGATCTCCTATCTTTAGTGTACACATATTTTGAAATAGAGCTCTATACTTTGTTTTTCTTTCTTTGGGATTGTGGCTTCAGTTTTTTGTAACTTGTTTGTGTGTGTAACATCTCTACATTTAACTAAGTAGGCACTAGCAATTTTGTAACCACATGATTAGAATCTAGTTTAATAAATTTTGGTAACCATTGTGCATAAGCCTGACTTGTTTCTCTGGTTTACTGTAAAGCAGCCAACACAATTAAAGAACCTCAGCCGTTTTGGCTATAAAGCCTGGCCATTAGGTGAGAGTACTAAGAGCCTAGCGTTGAGTTGTGCCGCCTCCACGGGGCAAACTCTTGGGGCACCTGTCAGTCAATCCTGGCTGCCCGCTGCGAAGGAGCTCTG
The DNA here is from genome assembly GCF_015237465.2 of Chelonia mydas. NCBI lineage: Eukaryota > Metazoa > Chordata > Testudines > Cheloniidae > Chelonia > Chelonia mydas. Next base: position 68,800,717 of record NC_057854.1, on the reverse strand, counting down.
AGCTCTAGCAGTTAAAGTCACGGGTGTGGAGAGGCTCTTAGTGCTGCCATTGGGGCACCTGTCAGTCAGTGTTGACTGCCCGCTGCGAAGGAGCTCTGAGCTCTAGCAGTTAAAGTCACGGGTGGTTAGGACCTTGGGGCATCCGTCAGCCTAGCCCGGGCTGCCCGCCGCGAAGGGACAGTGCGTCCTAGCGGTTAAAGTCATGGATGGTATAAACGGGCATAGCTGGCACCTCACCAAACATCCCTGGCCATCGGCTAACAAGTGGGCACCTCATGGAAATGTTGCCTGCAAGCTCATGGCAGAGAAGATCCAAGGACTAGAGATGCAGCTGGAGATGAAGATGGAATTTGAACAGGGATCTGAAGGTGTAATGCAGGAGAAAGAAAGTGGTACAGAAAAACCTCAAGATTTGCAGACATCTGCTGAACAAAAGGACTGCCAGAAGAGGACAGTAATCCATGGAAGAATGTGACTGAGGACAAGGCAGAGGAAGAGACCAGCTAATGGTGGTGGAGTTGAGTTGAGTAACAGGTTTGCTGCATTGGGGAATGAGGAGGAGAAAGAAGATGGGGTGACAAGGAAGAAGAGAAGGGAAGGGAAGCCAGTCCCTGCAAAAGAGAGGAAGAGATGTACCAGAGCTTCTCTCTAAGGAAAAATGACAACGTACAGAGGACTGCAAAAGAAAAAACAAAGGTTCATACCAGCACCAGCAAGAGAGACAGGTCTGTGTGATTGGGGACTCCATACTCAGAAGAGTCACCAGACCTGTGACCATACCAGAGAACAGAAGAACATGCTCTTTGCCAGGAATAAATATATGAGATGTGGATGAGAGGCTGAAAAGGATCCTCACGGGGCGGGGGTTGTGGGGGGGAGGTCCAAATTGTGCTGCGTGTCAGGAGAAAATGCTGCTGCTAGATTCCCATGGAATGTCCCACCAGAATGGAACAAGGACAACAATGCTGGGTAAGATGCTTAAAGAAATGGAAACTCAGGTGATTCAGGGCAATAATTCTGGTCCCTAAAGAAGGGTGAAGGTGCGACATTCACAAAAAGATAATTCTTTGACTGATGGACTCCACTTAAGTAAGTACCTGGGGCATTAACCTTCTGAGACTGAGACTGGCATGATTGATAAGAAGGGCTTTAAATTAGTCGATGAAGGTAGAGAGACTCATGAAGTCTCCATGCCTGGCTCCAATACACAGGAGGAGAACAATCAGCCAAATGATGATATCGTAAGGGATAATGGAACTCCACAAGGTAAGAGTATGGACAGCAGGAGAAAGTGCAAATATTGATTGGAGTAGTAGCAGGTAGGTGTTAGTTAGTGAAAGGACTATCTAATCTGGCTAAAAACTGGGTGAGGTCTGAAGGAAGCAAGTGAAATTCTTGTACATGAATGTAAGGAGTCAGGGCAATAAAATGGAGGAATTGGAAATACCGTGCAAGGAGGTCAAACTGGATATTATAGGGCTTACAAAAGCATTGCGGAATAGCCTTCAATACCTGTATTCCAATTATGAGTGCTATGTGCTGTTTAGGAGAGAGAGAATTAATAAAGGTAAAGTTGGTGGAGTAACTGTGCCTTGATATACAATCAACTAAAGAAATAATGATATTATGGACAAAATCTGTTTGGGACAAAATCACTTTGGGGAAGGTGTTTCAACAGATTCTACTGGGATAGTGCAGAGTTTCTGCTATAGATCGCATGGGTCAGACTTAGATATGGGTAGAGGTCTTTAATATTATTGAAGAGAAAAGTACTTTGGGGAATTAAGTCATAATGGGAGACTAATTTCTTGGATCTAAATTAGAGAATAAATGCTACTAATACTGGTAGGGCCCGGTTATTCCTGGATGTGATAGATAATTTTCTTCATCAAATTGTCACCAAACCAACAAGAGGTGATGCAATTTTATACTTGCTTTTGGTAAGTAGTGAGGACATCACAGAAGAGCTAGTCATAGGAAAATCTTGGACTGTGTGTTTGGAATTTCTTCATGTCAACTAGCTGAAATTTGCATCCCAAGCAATGGCGGGCAGAACTTGTAGGGATAGTCTTTATACTTATCTGGAAGAATAACCACTTGGAAGGTGTAAGCAGAGAGCCTATAGGGAATGGAAGGAGGGGTTGATCAGCAAAAAGAGCCATATAATGGGGGATTAGAAAAATGTAGGAATAAAGTGAGAATTGCTAAAAAGTCAAGCTGAATTAGCTCTTCCGAGGAAATTAAAGTTTTAAGTTATATAAATAAAAAGAATAAAGATGGATGAGGTTTCCATCCATACTGCATAGAGGCCCAAAGAAACTAAAGTTAATCTAGGTATGGCCTGAAAAAGAGATTAATACTTTGCCTCAGTTTTCAGTAAGGATGATATGGAACATGTGCATGAAGGCAGTGCCTCTGATGGAAATGTGTCTAGAAATGGAAGATAAGAAAAATATAAGAGCTTAATGTGCTCAACTCGGGGGGAAAAGAGGGGGGATATTGAATCTTTTCCATCCCCAAATACTGAAAGAACTGGCACATGAGATTACTAGTCCAGTAACAAGGATTTTTAATAAAAATGTCAATAGAAGTAGGATTGTTTAGCTAATGTCAGACATATTTAAGAAAGGGACAAAAGTGATCTGGGCTATCAAAGACCCGTTAGTCTGACCACAGTAGTATGCTAGGTATTAGAAATATTATGGAGGACAGAACTATTCAATTCTTGGAGGTAAATGGTAAAGGAAATGTAAGGCAACGTGGATTTACCAAAGACAGACTGGCATGATCTAAACTAATTTTCTTCTTTGAGAATTTTTTTTAAGATAAGGGAAATGCAGTAAATCTGATGCTTAGACTTCAGTAAAGCAGTTGAGACAACATCACTTTCTCGGGTGCAATTCAGATCAGTGAGGGGGTGTCACCATCTGCCCTGTGAGCATGGGTGCCTCACAGTGCTTTGCTGCTATGGCTCCCAACCTGGGCCCCTCAGAACAGTCAAACAGCATGCAGGGCACCTGGAGTGTCTGTGTATAGCTGCAGTCTTAGTCCAGAAACTCTGACTCCAGCAGCCAGTCAGCAACACACCAGCCACACACTGGCTTCCACCAGCCTCGGTTACTCCTTGCAGGATGACCCCAACACACTCCCAGTCCTGAGTTTTTCCTGAAATGTGTGTTTTTCACTGTCTAGTCCTCTTCTGAACAGTTCAGATATTATAGATCCATTGCCCCAAAAGGGGTCATTATCCGATAGTTTGTTTGGGTAACTCCAGTTAAACTAACAATTCAGTTTAATTACAACACTGAGTTAGTTTTGATTAAAGAATAAAACTACAAAGATTTTAAGTGAGTACAAGGAATTAAAGTCAGAAATGGTTACAAGAGAAATAAAGATAAAATGCTTCCTAGTAGCTAAGACTTAAACTAGACTTGGTTCAAGGTAAAATCCTTACCACATGTTTCCAGCAACAGGGCTGACCAAATTCTTAAGTCGGGATCTGCCGTCAAAGTCCAAGGGACGGTTCCTTTCTGTTCTTAATTGAAAGAGCAAGAGAGAGACAGACTGGATTACACCTCAAAGCAAAGTTTATTCAAACAGTAAAGAAGGCGATGTTGAGTCTGGGGGTGAAGGTGCCCCCATTCTTTTTCTTCTCCTTTATGTATGCTGAAATTCAGATTTGCCTTGTCTCCCTCTTGCTGTCTCAAGGACCTTGTTTAATACTTATATGTAAATTACAGTAAACATTCCTTTAAGATAGACCCGCTTAACCACTCCTGCCTTATCAGGCATGGGTTTGAACATGTGCTACCAATATCATACAGGGGGAATTCATAACTTTACATATAATGTTGCTTACATACATTTCACCACAATATTGACTAGTGAGTTAGGTTTTCAAATGATACCTCACAAGGCATATTTTGTACAGATTATTACAATAGTGTGTCAGGTGTGACTACAGGTGTTTGTTTGGTCATATATGACACCACATGGGAAATTAGTTAGATTTGGAAACTCATCGGAAAATGGGGATCAGTACTAGACTTGTAAGGTGAATAAGGAACTGGCTAAAAAGGAGAAGGCAAGAGGTTGTGCTGAAAGGTGAATTATCAGACTGGAATGAGGTTAGCAGTGGAATTCCTCAAAGATTAATTTTAGGACCAATCTTATTTAATATTTTTATTACTGACCTCAGCACAAGCAGTAGGCATGTGCTAATGATTTGCTGCTGATACAAATTTGGGAGGCAGCATCAATGCAGAGGAGGATCAGAATATTATACAGGCAGAGCGTGATGACCTTGAAGACTGGAGTGACAGAAATGGGATGAAATTCAATTGTACAAAGTGCAAGGTCGTGCACTTAGGGTCTAATAAGAATTTCTGCCACTAGCAAGAGGCTCATCACTTGGCAGCAGCAGAGGAGGTTAATTCCAGGGTTAATTGGATGCAATTATAGAATACAACTACTGTCAAATACTTGCTGAAGATGATGGGACACTGATTAGGAATTTGACAAAATGGTTTTTCATCAGAAAATGCTGATTAGTTGAAACTGAAATTTTGTGAGAGTATATCAGATTTGATGGAAACTTGTCAGGAAAGGTGTCTCAGGTACAGGATGGAAATCCATGGTTTAAAAAAAACTTCAGTCACTTTTCAGAAAGTGTTTTCTTTTTCCTCTACAAAGAGAAACTAAAGTTAAAAGAAAACCATTGGTTTTGTGTTCCTGAACTTCCTATCTGACTTCTTTTGATATACCGGAAACTAATAGCACACATGATAAGTCTTTGTAGAAGTTTGTGATCACTTTATTGCCCTGAGATTTAAAAAAAAAATCTGTGGCACAATAGATGCTGCTGTCACTTTTGTATAGTAATAAAGCTCCTAAGGAGATAATTGCAGCATTTATGTTCTTGAGTAGAGAATGCAAAAACCAACTATTAAAGGAAGAAAAGAAGAAATGCAAACAAAGGAATGCTAGGTGTCAACCCTTCCTTTCACCCCTCTCCCCAGCTATATGCCCAGTCTGTAAGCTTCTATTAAGCTTTGCCATAGCAACAATACAAGTGAAGTATTTTCCATACTATGGTCCCTCTTGATGTAAGGCTAAAGAGGCTTGAATTTTTGTCTGTATTTTTAGGTTACTACTGTCAAAACAGATCATGAATCTGTGGAATGAAAATGGTGACAAAGAAAGGTAGTATCATCAGTGGTCAAACTGACCCCTCCTCCCATCTTTACGATAAAATATCTTTCACTACTTTAAAAAAAACCAACAGAAATCTTCATGATTAAGGCCTATATTCAGCAAGGCCCAATGATAGCGCCAAAGTCAATGATTAACATATTAAGTTTACAATACATGTTGAAAGCAAGAAGAAACTGACTTTGACCCTTTTTGTATGCACAAAAAGATCCTCTCACCCTACACAGTTTGAATTTCAGAACATAGGAAAAACAACATGGTGGATTACAATGTACCTGTGCAGCACTGTTTCAGCAATTATTCAGCTTTTAATTTGCTAGCAGTTGTGGATTCAACTTGCAGAATATATCAATTATCTTTAGCTACTGCCAAAATCAGATTGTTCTACTAGCACTAAGACATAATTACATTCTGAGGAATGGGATTTATTCCCTGGGCCTATTGCAGTGGTACCCAAAAGTTTTACGTGGCGCCTCCCCTTACCCGGTCCGTGCCCTCCGGGAGCTGCGGCCGGGGGCCAAGCGGGACTGGGTGGCGCTCCCTTCCCACCTCCTGTGGGGGCTGACCTGGGCCCCACCATATCCCCACATCTTTCCAAAAGTTCTTCCGCACCTCCCTAAGAGGGTGCACCCACAGTTTGGGAACCACTGGCCTATTGCATCTAGTCTGGTTCTTCTGTTGCAAATGTGGTTTGAGATAGCACTGTTGAAAAAGCCTGCTAACTCTCAGAAATGTGGCTCAGGGTAGCTGTCTGGTAAGCAGCAATGAGATCTAAGAAGGAAGCACATGCCATGCTGTAAGCAGGAACCTCGTTTGTAAGGAGATTATCAAATTTACTTAAACCCCTGTTTCCCCATACATGCCTATGCCACCCATACCCTGCGCTGTTGAGAGTCAAGAAGCAGACATGCTAGGGGCTTGAGATTTAGTCCCCAATGCTAAAGGGTAGTATGTGTAGTGCTTAACCTCACTTGCAGCCCTACTGGAGCACAGTGGACATGCTCCATGATGTGCTCTTGCAGGGACAAGATCTCAGTCAACAGTGACAGCTTGTTCAATTTGGCCTGCCCAATGGCTGACCTCAGTTTATTTTTGATTAGCTTTTTGAATCCTGTCACAAGCTATAAAGGTGAACAATCTTTTTCCAAACAAGCGTTAAACAAATTCATCAATACATTCTGGCTCCACATTTGTAGGATATTTGACTGGTCAGATAAGCATTCTGAGTTCTGCCTCAGCCAGCATTACTGTGTATAGCCATGAAGGATCGAACTGACTCAGGAATTCTAGAAGTCTATTCACTGCCCCTTTTGAGAAGTCCCATATCACTACCATTAGACAGTCCAGTAGCACTGAGAAATAAACTTAAAAGCAGCAGACATCTGTTAAATTTATCTGTCTCAATGATGTGCCATCGTTTTAGCATAAAATGGCCATTTTCTTGCTTCTGATAAATACATAATGTGTTTTGGTGTGGTCTCTATTCTCATGTAAAACCGAGTACTTACTATTCCTGCCTCCAGGTTCACCAGAAGGCCAAATCTTGCCCTATCACAAGCAGTCCCAATGCCACTGAAGTTAATGAGAGTGTGTTGACCTAGATTTTTATTTCTAGTAAGCACCAAAGGACTCAGTGATCTACAAGTCACAATCAACAGGCTCAGTGTGGGTTAGTCCCAGATCCTCTGAGATATTTAGATGCTTAACTCCTACTGAAATTAGTGAGAGTGAGACCTTTGTGGATCTGGGCCTTAGTATATGATCAATTTGTGCAGACAGAAGGTAGGAGGAATTTGAATGAAGAATACCTCTGTCCGCTAGAACAGCTTTGTAGGACGAAATATCCTTTTAGTGATGCTATCTACTTAGGGAGCAGTCTTGTGGCTAGAACACTGACTGGGGCCCAGGAGATCTGGATTCTATTCCCTGCTCAGCCATTAGCCTGTTGTAACTCATTTGTGTGTGTATGTTTATCTGCTGTAACCCTGTAAATAACGTTCTAATTTCCTTTTCCTATTAAATAAATCTTTATTATAGGATTGGCTACAAGTGTTATCTTTGGTGTGAGCTCTAAGGTGAAATTGACCTGGGTAAGTGACTGGGAGTAACAAATATTGCTGTGATTTTTCATGTAAGGGACTATCTATCACAAAGGTATGATAACCTGGATGGCTAGATAGATCTGAGTACCCCAGGGGATTGTCTATAACCACCTAATCATGGGTCATAGTGTCCGAGGAGTTTACATTTGATTGGTTGGTGAAATCTAGATATAAAATTCACAACCAGTTTGGGATTTGTGCCCTGCTTCAAAAAAACAGTTTGACCTGCGGTTGGTACTCTCACTCTTGAGTCACTGCAGGTAGTGTTATACTGTACTGTTCTGCCATGTGGCAGTGCTAGCCCATGTGGGGGGGTGGGAGCGGGAGGGCTGTGTGTAGTGGGGCGGCTGCTCCACTCCATGAGAAAAAGGGCTGGAACAGGCCAGAGAGGCTGTGCAGACTGGCGGCAAATTGGCAAGGGCCTGTGGGGAGCCAATCAGGGCCAAGATAGAGGCAGCCAATTAGGGCCAGGCTGAGCTCTATATAAAGGCTGCAGCAGAGCAGAGAGAGCAGTCTCTTCCTGACTAGCAAGGGAGAAGGACTGGCTCCTGAGATAGGGAGGTAACACCTTGGACAGAGCAGTGCTGGGCAGGCTCAGGGGAGCAGAGAGAGGGCTCCTGCCTGTGACCTGCCAGGCTGTGGCCCCTGACAAGAAGGTGCAAGGGGCCAAAGGGGAAATGGCCCAGGGAAGATTGGAGGACAAGGGGAGAGAAGGAGGGCTGAGAGAGGATGCTGCTAGAGGGTCCCTGGGTTGGGACCCGCAGTAGCAGGTGAGCCTGGGTCCCCCCCCTTTCCCCTTGCATTGCATGTGGCTGTGGAGGAGCGTGGCTGATACAGGCTGTGCCTTGTCCCTGAGGCAAGGGACTAGACTTTGGGCGGCAGGTGGCCACGAAGGCAGGTGCAGACTGAGGACTGCTGATACCCCCGGAAGGCGGGGGTGGGGAATAGAGCAGGGGCACAGCTGGAGGGCTGTGTACAGAAGAGATGCCACAAGCCAGCAAGGGTCCCAGATAGCACACCACAGCAGACCAGGCAACGGGTAGGACACCACCTGCAGAGGGTGCTTCATGGCTAGGACAGAGCTAATTCCCGGAGCAACCAGGAGGAGGCACTGCAGTGGTGAGTTGGCAACCCATTACAGGGGGTAAACAGGAATATTTTTTGCCCCCCCTCCGTAACACATAATAATAAACTAAGCTGAGCCTGGAGTGCTTGTTTTCAGAGCTCTTTGAAAACCGTTTTAAAAATGAATAAAATATTAAAACAGGCATTTTGTTATGAAAATAATTCATGAATAGAAGGGTGCTTTGAGCTGCCTGGGGCCCTAAGCAATTACTTAGTTATGCCTAGCACTGGCTCTGCCCAGCAACACCAGTGGTCAATGGGGGATGGCACTCTGTGCCACCTGTGGATACCCATATGCTGAGAAGTCCTCAGCTAGTTGGCTAAAATACTTTGCAACCATGGACCTATCTATAAAATGCACCATAAAAGGGTACATTGATTTCAAAAGAGCATGACTATTTTTCAAATATAGCATCTTAGATAGACTATGGAAGTTATCTAGGGTTATGGGTGGGAGCCACTAGACTTTGGCATCTAGAAAAATCAGTTCAAATCTTTGATTGTAAGCTATTTGGTGTAAGTCTTTTCCCCCCCTCATTGTTTGTTTGTTTGTTCAGTGCCTAGTACATGGTCCTGATCCAGGAGAGCTCCTATGTGCTACCTCAATACAAAAAAACAATTGTAGCATGAATCTGGGCACAAAGGAAAGCACATCTGATGGCCTATCCTATTTGGTGGTCTCTAAGTATCTCAGAAGCTTCTCACAGATGTCTGATTCCATTCACGACAGACATTGGATTAGATCAGTACAAGGTTAGTGGGTTAAGATAAAAGTACATTGCCAGAGCTCTATGAAGCAGTTTGTACAGTGCCTGTCTGGATTACATCTAGCTCTAGTTGCTCACAATTTGTAAAGGGGAAAAAGTCAAAGTCTTCCACCTGATTTTTCTTTTTAAATAAACGCCTCAGAACGGGGGAGGTGCAAAGGTGGAATAAAGAGATGTAAATTAATGAAAGCAACAAAAACCCCAACAACCCATTACTGCCTGCAAAACTTCTCCTATTCACCCAACAACAGTCCTAATGCCTTTACTTGCGTTCAATCAGAGCTTACTGCGCAAGCAGATCCATGGAGGCCAATGGAAGCACATGTTCAGTGAGGTGCTATTATATCAGAGTAAGTATCAGAACCTGGCATTAAATAGTCAAGGTCAGGTATGTTTGTTTACTTCTGGCTTCACTGACAGTTCCAGATGTTATTTATAATCCTCCTGAGCAGTACACTACTCTTGAAGAGTCCTACGGATTAAACTGGGGCTTCTTGAACATTACTTAATGGTAATAGGGGAGGTTGTATGGCCTAATGGATGGAGCACTAAACTGGGACTCAGGAGACATGTGCTCTATTTCCTGCTCAGCCATTGGCTTGATGATTGATTGGGCAAATCACATCACCGCTTTGTGCCTCAGTTTCCTAAATTGTAAAATGGGGCTAGTGACACCAACCTATGACACTGGCCTCCTTTGTAAAGTGCTTTGAGGGCTATGGATGAAAAGCAATATATAAGAGCAAAGTATTAAGGCTAGCTGAACTGGGTTTACAGAAGCAAGTGTCTGTGGTTGGAGATTGAGAGAAGGGCAGTGGAGTGAGGAAACCATTCAGATACAAAGTCCAGGGAACAGTCATGAGAGCTGAGGGGAAGGTGAAGAAAGCTAACGAAGCCTCAGGGAGGGGATGAAGGGTTAGGAAGTTGCTGAACTGGAGCTATTTCGAGCGCTAGTTAAAACCTGAAGGCAAAGAAGAAAACCAGTAGAGTTATCTGTCTGGACACACCTCACTCAATAGTAGCCCTCACTTCTTCTACTGATAAGAAATTAAATACCTGCCTATCAAACCATGGTGCACTTTTACTAGTGGTGAGATACAGGGTTTGGTCCTGTTCCCACTGAAGTCAATGGCAGTCAAAGCTACCAATGATTACACCGGAGCAGGCTCAGGCTCATTCTTTGTACATTGTTTTTTCACAAGGATTTGACAACAAGTGTGATAAATAACGTGGTGGGGTAGCTCCCTTTGATGGACACCCAGCCAGCCAGTTAGCTGTAACTTGGTAGCTGTTCTCTGCTTGCTTTACCTGTAAAGGGTTAACAAGCCCACAGATAAAAGAAAAGGAGTGGGCACCTGACCAAAAGAGCCAATAGGAAGGTTAAAACTTTTTAAAATGGGAAAGAAACTTCCCCTTTGTCTGTTGTTCTCAGGAGAAGGAGACACGGAGCAGCAATGCTGTGTAAGGCTTGAACCAGGTATGAAAATTCATCAGATCATACCTAGAATGACTTATTTGAAACTAAGGATGTTTAGCTAGACGCGATCAGGTTTATTCTTTATTTTGGCTTGTGGTTCTCCTCTGTGTTAACCCCAAATGCCTTTGTTTGCTTGTAACCTTTAAGCTGAACCCCCAAGAAAGCTATTTTGGGTGCTTAATTTTTGTAATTGTTTCTTTTAAGATCTAGCAAAAAGCCTAAGTTCCAGATGTATTTTTTTTTCTTTTTGTTTTTACCTTTAAGAACAGAATTGGATTTTTGGTGTCCTGAGAGGTTTGTGTATGTTGTTTGATTAGCTGGTAGCCACAGCTAATTTCCTTTCTTTTCTTTCTCAGCTCTTCCCTGAAGGGGGAAGGGGCATCGGGGGGGATGAAGGGCTTGAGGGTACCGCACAGGGAGGAATTCCCAAGTGCTCCTTCCTGGGTTCAAAGGGTTCTTTTGCGTTTGGGTGGTGGCACCGTGTACCAAGCCAAGGTCAGAGAAAAGCTGTAACCTTGGGAGTGTAATACAAGCCTGGAATGGCAAGTATTAATTTTTAGAATCCTTGCGGGCCCCCACCTTCTGCACTCAGAGTAGGGATTCAGCCTTGACAGCAAGTGACAAGTTCACAAAAATATAAGAATACAAAAAAGCTGCAAAGATAACTTTGGAAAAAAATAAGCTTGGAAACTTGGCTCCTAACTCAGTAGCATCACTGCTCATAGCCAACTCATACAGCTAAATCCCTTTGAATTCCACATTTACAAATTGTATTGACATTATTTGTACTCCAAAGTTTGACTGCACGGCAACATTAAATCTGTGTGCTGTTAACACTCCGTCACCCAACAAACGAAAGTGTCAAAGGAGCACTTAAGGCAATGGGTTATCATGCTGAACGACACGCTGCTTGGAAGTAATTAAAGTGCCTCTACAAACCCTCATATTTACTTTACCATTAGCTTTTGCAACTGTGTGTTTTAAAAACATAACATGTTGCCACAATATTATCAAATTAAAAAGAAAATGGCCTGCATGAATATATGTAATCCTTTAATCAAGTGAAATCTTAATTTAATAAGAATAGAGAACTATTGAACAGCTACTTTTTGATTAATACAGTGTCTCATCCCTTAATATCTTTATATAACTCTATGTGTTACTTAAACATCCTCAGCTAAGACACTACAAAAGATAATTTCAGTTCTTTATCTGCAGGGGGAAATATCAGAATTTCAATTTGTCAGTAGTCGTTTGTATCATTCTTGGTATCAAAGTTGTTGTGACTCAAAACTATTTCTTTTACTTCAGCTTTTAGTTTGATTCCTTGAAGTAACATCACAGGATAATGTTGGGTATATCTACAGAGGTGCACTTAAGGATTGAAAATTGTCGTTCCTGTGCAGTGTTCCTCAGTTAAAAGTGGTACCTTTCCTCCAAATAAATCGATAAAGCACAGAGAACCACAGTGCATCAGATCTATTATTTCAGTTAATTTTGTCTGCCTCGAGAAGAAAAAAGTTCCATCAGATGCTGTGGATAATGTTCTATGGTTCTATATTTAGTAGGATGACCAGATAGCAAGTGTGAAAAATCAGGACAGGGGATCGAGGGTAATAGGAGCCTATATAAGAAAACGCCCAAAATATCGGGACTGTCCCAAAAAATTGGGACATCTGGTCACCCTAGTATTTAGTGGTGATGCATTTCCTAACTACTGGTTAACATCACTTCTTGTTATGAACCAACGTTTGGTTTAGAAATTGCTCACTATATCTGTACTGCCATCTGCATTTCTATTCTGAAGCTGTTGACTAAGGAGGGGGTGGTGTATAGAAGGGAAGAATACAATAAATAGTCCATAACAATACTACAAGAAGAAAGTTCCAGATAAAACAGTCTTCAAATATGTTAAGAGCTGTAATAAAGAGGATGATGATCAATTGTTCCTCATATCCACTGTAGGTAGGATAAGTAGTAATGGGCTTAAGCAACAGCAAGGGAGCTTTAGTCTAGGTATACACTCATGAGTCATGTTGACCCAGCTACATTGCTCAAAGATGTGAAAAATCCACACCGCTAAGCAACATAGGTAAACTAACCTAACCCCTGGAGTAGACTGTGCTAGTTGATAGAAGCTTCTGTCGACCTAGCCACCACCTCTCAGCAGGATAGATTACCTATGCTGATGGGAGAACCCCTCCTGTTAGTATAGATATTGTCTACGCTGAAGTACTACTGCGGCCTAGCTATACCTCTGAAGTGTAGATAAACCCTTAAGTTAGATATTAGGAAAAAAGCTGATTATAAAGGGTAGTTAAGTTCTGGAATAGGCTTCCAAAGGAGGTTATGGAATTCCAAATTGTGGAATTTGGGAGGTTTTTAAGAATAGGTTGGACAGACACCTGACAGAGTTGATCTAGATTTACTGTACTTGGTTCTGCCTCAGCAGAGGGGACTGGCCTTTCCTTCTCAAGGTCCCTTCCAATCCTACGTTTCTATGATTCTACATCAAAACTTGAAATCACACTCTGTTAATGACAAAGGGGAAAATGGACTTAACACCAACACCTTTAAGCTTAAAAACAGTATTTTTAAGACAGATAATTGCCATGATTTGAATATTTGAGATCTACCCTGATGTTTAAAAGGACTGGCCCTAGTTATCTGGGAGACTGGTGCGGTGGAAGATATGTGAGCTCTGGGTTGTAGTTGGAAGAGAGCCTGAAACATAAGCCTGTGCATTAGAGGCTTGGTATGGGGCAGGACCTGCTAAAAGAATTTGGCAAGAACAGGGCTGATATTGCAGAAATACACATTCCTAAGAAGTGCTAGTCACAGAGTACTCACGCATAAACATCCTGATATCAAGTGGTACCACAACAATCCAATATCAAGGATGATACAAAAACATTCCCGAAGGATAACAGGAACACACTGCTCCCTCCTAAAAAATAAGGTCAGGATGACTGTACATAATATGGATATTTTGATTGGACCAGCATGTACAAGGTGATAGGTAACTAGCCATATCAGGGGGCAGTAACTAAATATATCAGAGGGGCAGTACTAACTTGTTTGTATCAGGGTATAAAGATGTATCTCAGAGGGAGTATCTTTGTCTAGCCTAGGGAGAAACGGAACCGCCATTCACCGAGCTGGTCTGTTGTTACGGGCATACATGTATTAGTGGTTCGGTAGAGTCTATGGGCTACTAGTACTGTACTTTATCAGCAATAAATCTGTCTGGGTTAGGAAGGTAGAAACAATTAATCTGTCCACTAGTAGGGGGAGGCTTGCTATGCTGGAGACAGGCAGACTTCTACAGGAGCTGGGTCTGTGCTATGGAAACCATTCCAACAGTAGGCAGTACTGAAAGTGGTTAGTCCCTGGTCATTCCTAAACGCAAAGTTTTCTCTTCAATAACTTCATATGCATCCCCCTTCATCCCCAAACTTTAAACTAAAGTATTTGTCCTACACATTTGAGAGGAAAAAAGGTTGTTGTTGTTTCTATTTTTAACTACTTAGGAGCTGCTCAAACATGACTGCTGGGGCTCAGGGGTAGAAAATTTAGGGGTGTGGGTTTCAAGTGAGCAACGTGCTGATGGGAGCAGAGGACCGGGAGTGCATGTATTACAGCAGAAGACACTACTGTCATGATCTATTTTTCTCTTTTTTTAAAACTCCATTGGAAAGAAAAAGATGAAAATTTGTAATTAAACAGCTATATATGCGAGAGAAATGTGAGAACAGAGAAATGTGAATGAATTATCTATTTGAGTGTCTTCTCATGCATTGTCAGTGTAGGTTTTATTACCCTCCTCAAAAACAAAGTTCAGTGTTGCAACATTGTGAGTCTCTATGTGTTTCCTTCAAGTGTTATGTTCTACTGTTATTCAATTTTCAAGGTTTCAAATGGCAACTAGGTGCCAAACTCCCATTGACTTTCATTCATTGAAAGTCAAAGGGAGTTATGCGCCTGCTAGGATCTTCCCCGAAAAGCCCTATTTTTGCCACCACCTAATCCTTGCATATATGGATTTAGCATACCTCTTTCATGGACAATTTTATAGTTCAAGGAATAGCTAAGTTTATATAGAAAATACACTGTATATAACATCCCATACCACTACAGCTTAGTCATCTTATTGTGGCATTTTGAACTCTTCCTGTAGACTTTAGGAATAGCATTTTTAAAAGCACCCTAAGTTAGTTAGGTGCACAAGTCACATTGATTTTTTTAGATGGGAAATGTGCCCCTGATTTATGTAGGCACTTTAGACCATTCTAATCCATAGCACATTTTTATGAAGGGGCGGAGATACTACTAAGATTACTACTTGACATAGCATGTATGGCCTGCAGCACGCATGAATTTCCAAGTATCTATTTGGAAATACCCCAATTTTTTCCAGAGCACCTCTGCCCCGCTCCACTGAAAAGCACTGAATACATTCCTGTTCAAAAGTAATATCAATAATATTTCAAGAGAAGTGGCTGAGGTAATATCTTCTGTTGGTGAGACAAGCTTTTGACCACACAGGACCTGAGGAGGTCTGTGTAAGCTCAAACACTTGTCTCTCTCAACAATAGAAGTTGGTCCAATAAGAGATATTACCTCACCCACCTTGTCTCTCTAGTATCCTGGGACCAACACAGCTACAACACTGCATATAAGAATATTTCATAACAGATAAAGCACTGGAGGCTAAAGGATCCCCAAATACTTCAAACTCTTGCCCGTCTCTTGGGAACTAATCCACACAAGCAGAATGTTGCACACGTGGAACCCCATTAACATCAGTGGGCTCCACACATGGCGCAGGTCCACTTGCACAGATCTTGCAGGACTATAGCTATATGGATTTGATCCTGTCACGTACACAAGTATAATTTCATTGACTTCGGAGTTCTCTGCTTTACACCTGTGCATGCATGTGAGAAGAGAATCCAGCTGTATAAATGCTCTTATCTTTGCATTTATATTGCAATTATCACCATAGTCAGAGTACTATGACATGCAGCGACCTCTGGGGTGGATGGTATTCGCCAAGGTTTCACAGCACAATGGTTGGGGCAGGAGAACATAGATCAATCTCTAGTTTTACAAAAAAGTACTTTTTAAAAAAACCTTTACATACATACACAGGTGTGTCTATGTATATATGTTCGCACCCCCACCCCAATATATCACCATGAATACTGGCATGCTAAAATGAAATATAGGAGTCCAGGATGAAAACTTTCCATGGAGGTGATTACCCAATGATGTCCACTGCAGCATTTCATGCATCTTCCTCTGAAGCAGTAGCTATTAGCCATGGTTGTAGACAGGATACTGGACTAGCTGGACCACTCTGTTCCAATATTCTAATTTCTATATTGCCTAAATATTTGATTCTGTGAATGTCCTTGAACTCTAATGTCCACACAAAGTGGCCGTGATCCTCAAGCTTTTAAAGGAACTTCCAAGTCAATAACTAATTAAGTTTACTGAAGAGTCAATGCATTTATATGGATAATGTGAACATCCACAGATAGATTAAATAGGATTAAAAGAGAACCAATAACATATGCTTTAGTGCAAAAATCAACTTGTAGAGTTCCCCTATGGACTGATTATTCCAGTATTGCCTATCTCAGGGGTTCCTGTATCTTTCAAATCAACTAGCATTGGTCACTATCAGAGAGACTACTGGATTAAGTGGTTTGAGCTCAATTCTTGTGCTTCTATGTTCCCATAAAGGCTGGTCTTGATCATATTGAGACCAACTAGAGAGCACTAGGACAAAAGTCATTCAGGTTTCCCTTCGTAGTTTTTATGAGAGCATTAAATCAGAATGTGTGTGCAAAAGACGACACCATCACTTCTTTGGCAGAGGCAGATATAACAGTTTTTCTCAAGCTTTTTGCTACCAGGTACTGCCTTGCTACCTTCCTAAACTGTGTCAGGGAAATCTCACTGATAAATAACATGTTTGATAAGTTATCTGATTCACTAAAAGAAACCAAGCAATGGCAAAATTGCAGACATCCTGCTTGTCAGAAAAGGAAGAGCCCTTGCTTCTCCTCAGTCTGTATTATATGCTTAAATAGGCTACATTCCTTTCATTTTCCTGAAAACTGTTTTATGTCTTCTATGGACAATATAAATGACTGTTGCTTGGCTGGTAAAGTCAGAAGAAGTACTTCAATCTGTTTTAGAAAAGGACAAGGAAAGAGAGCAGCATGGTAACAAATCACCAATTACCCTCACTAATTTATCATGAAAAATTGCTGCTGAAAAGCTCATCTTTATTCATGTTACATGTTTATTTATTATGCCTTGCAGCTCCCAGGAAAAAAAATATATGAACTACTAAAAAAAGTCCAGTTTGATTTGGATCCTCTCTTGTGTAGAGCCCAGATAGCTTCTTCACTGTCATTTTTCAGGGGTTTACAGATAACTAACATGCGCTGGTCAGAATGGATCTCCAGCATTATTGTAAATGGCACACATTATCTGGTCCATAACTGCATATTTTGCATCAGCTCCTTGGCTTTTGCTTTGTAGCAGTATTCTATCATTTCATATTTGCTGCATACTCCATCAAGCTAATAAAGCAGCTGTTTATTATGCATGACCTGCTCTGTTGTGTGACTGACTGATAACTGCAGCATTTTAAAGCCTACCACTATATTATTAGACCTGCTGCCAGGCTCTCCATTATATTCCAGAAAATTTTCTTGTCATTGAACCTTTAGTGGAATGGTAATATTTTTTATTTTTATTTTTTGGGGGGGTCATGGCAAACTTGCATGATGGTAAACGCTAGAATCTTTCACAGCCAGGATCTAACTACACAGTGTTCAGATGAGATGAGTTTGAACACAAAACAAATCAAGAAAACACACTTCATGATACTATATTGCCCTATTTGCACTGGCCAGGGAACTCATTAGAATTTGGCTCTATTCCAACAAGAAATTTGAACTAGCTTATAAGTGTCTTTTGTTAGAAAGGTGTCACCATAGGCAGGTAGTAAAAATCCTATCTAGGGGTTACAGAAATAGAGGGCTTTCGTCCAGTCGGTGCAGGAGGATGCGGGGGAGGGGGTTGGTTCCTTTTCTGGGAAAATTCAATCTGTTTGATGATTCTCAATATTCCAAAGGCATTATATTGGCTACTCAGAAGCCCTTATGAGCCAGGGATAGAAGACATTTTTGGCAGAGCTGGTTTAGCAGTATCCAAAAATAGGAGAATTCCATCAGACTTCATTTTTAACATTGTTTCCCTCCTCCCTCCACCCTACAACAGAAGCAAGATTTGTTATTAGCTAATAGAATCTGATTAGTTAAAACACAGTTTAGTTCTGATCACTTTTTATCCATGCTACTTTTTAAAAGTACCTTAAAAGAAAGTATCACATCACCAATAGTAGTGAAAGCCACCCCATTATTAAACCGTGGCCCCTAAAGTCTAAATGGCTTAGAGCCTTCCTAACCAGGAGACTTTCCCTGTGGCATACTATCACAGCTGAGATCAACAGAGGTGCTTGAGCTGGACCCCCTTCAGTACAGAGGAGAGGGAGTGATTGGCAGGGCATTATCTGCAATGGTCTTTTTCTTTTGAAATTCATTCTCTACCCCTGGGTGGCCAATAGTTGAATCTGTTGATGTTCAGGTTCAGTTTTCGAATGTGTGTGTGGAGGCTGCATAGGAGGTGATGAAAAGAATCTGGCCAGAACCTAGGTGCATGTGAACCAAGTAAAAGAGCTGAAGCTATGCCACACAAAGCAAGTGTAATGACTAGATGAAAGCCACTACTATTCTCAAGTCAGTTTCTGCTCATTGAATGCTGCTGTAACTCATCCCTGTTGTTAACCACAGCTGCACCCCTCCACCTCCTATGCTTCCTCAGCCCAAAGGCTCCTTGCTTTGCTCTCAGAAAAACCATCTGCTCAGTCAACACAAATGATGTGTCAAGTATCGTCTCCAGAGGACTTGGGAGTGGGGAAAGTGGCAAGGAAGCAGTGCAGCACTCAAGAGGCTGGTGGCAGGAGCTGCAGGATACAAGGGTGGGGAGGGGAGCACTGGGAAGTAGGCCTATTTTGGGGGTGAGAGGGCTCCTCACAGTCTTGTGTCCCTGCTGCTGAGTTGTCCCCAGTCCTTCACTGACTACATTCTCAACAGGATTATGAAGTGCTGAGCAGAGTAGAAAAGTGGTGGATTTGGTGGTAGATTGGAGAGGTGTCTAGCATCAGTTAGTGTTATGTCCAAGGTGCTAAAGCAGAACAGCAGACTATACAATAAGAATATACATATCAAGTAGATTTTTTCATATAAGATGTGCAGCCCAAAGGTTGAATTAGGTAAGATAAAATTCTTTGAGCTACTCAACTATATTGCACTTGTCACCCTTGTATCAGAGTGCACCACACATTCTAACAGTAAATACATTAGGGATATTATACACATGTGCACAACCCCATGCTATGGGTGTCCCTAAGCCTCTGACTGCCAGAAGCTGGGCCTGGATCACTCTAAGTGCCTTCTTCGGTTCATTCTCTCTGAAGCATCTGGCAGCTACCACTCTCAGAAGTAACTGGATACTGTGTTAGATGGACCATTGGTCTGACCCAGTGTGGCCCTTCTTATGTTCAAACACACAAATAGACGCTTCCTGTGTTTCTTTATCCTCATCACCCAATTAATGACATACCTTGGAAAACCTGTCTCTGCCAGTAAGAACAGAGTGCCACAAGAGCAGAATCTGTAAATAGATGAAGTCCTTGCACAGGCAGACACGCATTGCTTTCAACTACTTTGAGCGAGGATTTCAGATTTGGCCCACTGGCTCTGGATGGCACTTATTAAAATAAGATAGTATGCGATATTATTCACTGTCAATAAAAATAGCTCAGTCCATCCGTCACTGTAAACATGGACAAGAGAATAAGTCAAAGGCCAAGATTCTCAAAAGTGCCTTACATTCAGAAAGTGCTTTGTGCAGAGATGGGCTTTTCTACCCTTTTCTTGTATTGTGATAAATTATGCATTTTTAAGTTGTTGCTCATATTCATCTAATATTTCTGTAGGAATTGTATGCATCTTAAATAATACATAACATTCTCTGCTATAATTTTTAGCACAAGCAGTCCTTTGAGTTTTAAGAATCAGAGAGTGTAGTAACAACATTAGATCATATTTTTCTGTTTCCCCAGGTAGAGGGTGTGTGTGTATGTACAAGGGCCTTTTGCCACATGAGCACCCCCTTGTGGCCAGAGGTGCTTCTGCATGCCCTGATGTTATACCAATAAAATAAAAACCAGCAGGATCTTATTAAAGGGAAAAAGGCAAAATACCACATTTATTGTGAATACAGAAAGAATCATAGTAAGCAGTTAGTTACAGCTGTAACATTCCATTCAATCTCATCTTTATTCACACATTCATTCATACATACACACACACACACAGGTTCTGCAAAGTTGTTATCATAGTAAGCAGTTAGTTATAGCTATAACATTCCATTCAATCTCATATTTATTCACACATTCATTCATACACACACACACACACACACACACAGGTTCTGCAAAGTTGTTATCATAGTTACCAGCCTTAGAGTTGCTCATGCCAAGCCACTGGCCAGGTGGCCTGGACATGAGGAGGGAGCAGGGCCTTGTCAGATGCTCATCTGATGCTCCTGGAAGTTGGTTTGCAGAATCAGACCCCAAAGTTCTGACTTTTTAGAGTCTATTTTTATAGGAATTTCTTCCTATGCCAGTCTATGGGAATTGCTGCATCATGCTGTTGCTGAATCAATCAGCAGATGGCACATTCCTGACGGCTCCAAGATGTTATCTTGTTCTTTGGTTCTCCCATTCTTGAGGCTGTTGGGTGGATTCCAGTCTGGCCTCCGGGGGTCCTCTGGTTATTTCCACTTGACGCCTTCTTCAGCCGATGGACACTGGATTCTTAGGCTGGCACCTCCCTGATCATTCAGTTATTATCCACACCAAGCATCCATCCACATACATCCTCTATCTCTATTTTAATCACAATTGTTAATACAACAAAAGGGCGGGGAGTCTCTGGGTGCTGTTTCTGTTGTTAGAGTATTGCTTTGAGTCTCTGTGAATTGCTTTGAGAACAGACTCTGTCTTAGAATGTACTAACACAATTAGCAGCTTGCAAGTTTCACACACAGAGGGAGAGAAACAGTACCAAAAACCAAGAGACCTCTTAATTAGTAATACCCTGGAATTTAAACTATGGGGAATCAAACTCATTTGTGATTCTAATACAGAACGTCTTTAATATGATCCAACACTGATCCTCTTTTACCTTTCATCAGGGCTCCTTCAACAAACTTTCCAGTCTCTTTCAATGACAGTCCTCCTTAAGGTCTTTATTATAATATTATTAAATTAACAAAGTTCTCAAAGAAAACACAAAAGAACATTCTTCCACCCTGGTTTAAGCTGTGTACAGTGCCTCCTCCCTTTTCCTCTTGGACCACTGCCCGAGACCTCTCTCCCACTACAGCTGTCTTAATGCAAGAGCCCCCACCCTACAGTCTTTTACTTTGGGATCACCTGGCTCAACCCACCAGGTATAGCTCATCTTGTAATTAGGACTGGCTTAGCCCCAGGCTCTCCAGCCCATGGGCAAGCCACCCTGTTACAAGGGGGGAAGCAATTAATTATTGAGTCTGTTTGAAAAGTAGTTTGTAGAGTGTGCTTCTGGCTGTGGAAGAGAGGAAAAATGGGAAAATGAGCCTCAGTTTTACCAGTTCTAGTGTCTTTTATGTATTCTTGAATGGCATACATTTCTTCTTGAGATCATTTATGGCTGGGGCACCATTGATGCAGTCACAAAACATAATAAGTGTTTCTCTTCTCAAGATGGACAGAACCATACACAGGTCGTGCCAATTGTATTCAAAGCTCTGGTTTCTATGCCTTTGTCTTAATTGTAATAGGAGTGATTCCATTTGTAGCCAGTTATGTGCTAGTCTCTATGCAATACACACATAAAGATGGTCCCTGCCCCCAAAGATCTTATAATCTAGATCAGGGATCGGCAACCTTTGGCACGTGGCCCACCAGGGTAAGCCCTCTGGTGGACTGGGCCGGTTTGTTTACCTGCCGAGTCCGCAGGTTCGGCCAATTGCAGCTCCCACTGGCCATGGTTCACTGTTCCAGGCCAATGGGGGCTGCGGGAAGTGGCGGCCAGCACAACACAAAACAATGAGACAATACTGATCATCAAAATAAGATGCTGTTACAGCACTACAGCTGCCTAACCATTGCAAGTCTTTTGTAGGAATTGCAGCAGAGGAGAATTTTAAGGAGTGATTTGAAGAAGCACGAGTCTGTGCAAATTTATTTTATTAAATATGAATATTTTATAATAATAACCTGAAGTACCAAAAGGATTTTGGAAAAAGGTTGTTAAAAACTGAAAACAGAATTCAAATACACTTAGACCTAACTTTTGTTTGCTCAGAGTGCTCATTACTTAGATACAGAAAAACCCTATTGGGTTATCTAATCAGTCTCCCCACTTCGGAAGTTACCTAGATGGCACTGGGATATGTTCCTAATGTCACTGTGTGGATTATAATCCTCTCCTAGAGTCAGTTAGAGGGTTCATCTCCCCAAACAGTGAAATCATTCTTTTTGTCTTTATAATCTGAAACATTATTATCCCAGAACTCAGCAAAGTTTAAATCACTGAAAAGATATATAATAGGATTAAAAATCATCAGATACCATTTAGATCATTGGCTTTGTCACACCCTAAATGAAACTTACTTATTTTTCCTGAATACTGGACTGTTTGCTTTTGAGTTTGAGCCCTTAGAGTTCATGTTTTCCAGTATTTGTCAATAACTAGGAGGACAAGAAATTTAAAGAAAAAAATTGAATGCCAAGATTCTCATATATCCATCTGGTTTGAGGAGCTGAGGCTATTAGAAAAATACCCAATACTGCAAGAGTTTCCAACACTTACTGTAACTGATTGTTTCATTGCCTTTGCAATAAGATATTTACTATTTAATGCCTTGTTGTCTCCACCTTCCCCCACCCATCTTCCATTACTCATCTTCTGGATCTTCACCTGTTCCTTTCCCCCTCATCAGATTTCTCCCACAGTAATATCTCCTGCTCCGCCCACTTCTTATCTATTCTGCACTCAAGTTCCAACATATATTCTGTTCATGCTATATATTTCTGAGCTATTATAATAACTATTTTTACTTATGTACACACAACTAGAGAAGCAGTTATCCTATACACCAGGTTTATTTGATAGTTTAAAAACCTACATTTCCAAAAAGAAATAACTGTATAAAACACAGTAGTAATGTCATTTCAGTACCAGTAGAATTTTTTTACTTTATCGAATGTCATACCATGAAACACAAAAACAAATTAGCCAGAATCAAAACAGCCAAAGCCAAAAAACAAAAAACCCAACCAACCACTGTATATTGATATTGTTTCACAACCTGAAAGTTAGTTTGAAATTCTGTTTAGGTTAGAAATAAACATGAGTTTGAAGAGTCTCACCCATTTTTTCCATATCACAAGTCAGCCTGGCTAAAGCCTCTTCTGAAGAGATGCCTAGGACTAGTATCATGGGAGAGTTATAGGGTGTGACTGAGAGGCAGTTACAGAGCTGTATGGGAAGGCTTAGCAAAGCTTGTCTACCCTATGCCTGGTTCACACCACTGGTGTGAGTTTCACTTTCCTGAGCACAAAACTCACCAAGTTTTACAATAATTGAGTAAAACAATTTAGAAAGCAAAAACAAAGGAAAGAAGAAGGGAGGTAGGAGTGGACTCACCTCTAGTCCGCCCTCTCATGGCTCGGTGTGGCAGTTCTTTCCTGTGTCGCACCTCCTGCTGACAGCCACTCAGGTACCAACATTCCTTTTGCCTCATTTCTTGACTCAGTCTTTCAGGCAGGTCATATTTTACTCCCACCCCTTCTGGGTCAACAGACAATCCAACAAACAGGAGTCCAATAAATAATTCCAAGACCTGGTATCAGGTCAGGTCTCCAGCCCCTGAGTCTGGGCCCAGTAGTCCTTACATCTCTCTCTCTCCAGGCTCTGAATTATCCTTATCCCCCTTATGTCAGGGAGACTTCATGCCACCTTGCTGGTTGGTAGGGGAAGTCAGGCCCACCCTCTACACTGAGTTCAAGACAAGTGACCTTAGGACAGGCATTCAAGGTTCATTTCACCAGACTTTTTTCTGCCTCCTCCCTGGACTTCTTCCTATTAAGCCTTTCTCCTCATCTGGTAAGAGGCTTCCTGTTTCTCACATGTCCCTCTGTTCCTACTATCAGAAGAGTGACTGCGGAAAGAATGTCTGTCTGTCACTCACCTCCCATTCCAAACTTCTTCTGTTTATAACATCACCTAGCCCACTCCCCCTCCCCAGCCAGGTTTCACATTGATTAGGTCTGGTCCACCTTCCAGGTGGGCTAACTGAGCTTGCGGACTCCTGTTTGTTCAGCTCTGTATGGTGTAAGACCCCCTCCCTCAGCTCATCACAGATGGCTTTGTTAAAACTGGCACTCAGGAAATCTGTGTAGTTTGCAGCTCTGGCACAGAGTCTCTGTGTAACTTAGGGTGGCTCCTCTTCTGTAAAACAGAGATAATATTGCCTATCACATTGATTTATACTGAAAGCTCTTTGGGGTGGGCACTTTTACTTACTATTTATTTGTACAGTGTCTAACATAGTAGGCCCTGATCCCTATAGGCACATATTTAATACTAATAATTAATAACAACAACAAACAACTTTAAAACATTAAGGATAGAGCATAATCTATGCCAGTGGTCCCCAAACTTTTTATCTTTCTCCTCTCCTTGCCCCTGCCTGTTGCCGCCCCCGGAGCTGGGCTGGGAGCAGGACCGTGGTTCTGAGAGCGGGAGATGCAGACACGGTAAGGGGGCCGAGGCTGGGGCCACAGCTGGGGGTGGGGCCAGGAGCAGGAGCGGAGCCTCAGACCCCCCAGCAGCCAGGGCCCTGGGCGTAGGGCCAGCAGCAGGGGCACTGGGTGTGGCACCCAGGCCCAGCAGCCAGGGCCAGAAGTGGACCTGGGTGGCACTCCCTCCCCACCCCCCGAGGGGCTCGCCTGGGCCCCAGCCAGACCCCCCCTCCGAGCATCCCTCAGCATGCCCCACTGTTTAGTGACCTCTGATCTATACAAAACAAAGGAATTCTAAGTAGTTTCTTCCATCCCATGCTTAACTCAGACCATCTTGCCAAAGTAGTGCAACAAATGTTAATTCAATTGCTACACTTCTCACTCATATGAATAATCCTCACTCTTATGAGAAATCCCATGAATCCTGGTCAAATCCTAAACTCCTTATTCAGCCCTTATTTCTGTCAGCTTCAATGTGAATTTTGACTTCGTAAAGACTTCAGGATTAGGCCTAGGGAGACTGCTTGCCTGAGAAGGGAGTATTAGTGTAAGCAAGGGTTATAAGGTCAGGACTATTAAGAGTTATTTTCATTTAAAGATGGCTGAAGTCTTTGGAGTTAAAATTGAGGTCTTGTTTTCACTGCTAAAAAGGTTCATTTTTTTTACCTCCAGGTAACTAATGTATGTGAGCTATCCTGAGGTAAAAACACAGTGAAGACCAGTCACTTTAGTTTATCATCAGGTAAACTTGCCAGGGTGAGACCCAGGAGGGAGTATAGTTCTGTTTACCTGGTAAAAGAAACAGATGGTAAAAGTAAAGTGCCTGCTCTTCACTGTGTTTTTACCTCATAACTCATGATGTTAGTTACCCTGAGGTAAAAAACAATGCTATTTTTTTTTTTAACAGTGAAGACAAGGTCTGAGTTTTTGCACTTTTGTCACTTAGAGTCAAAACCTTAATGTTACTTTAATGTAGGTTGTTTGATGGCATTTACTAGACATATGCTCATAGTCACTACCCAATCTATTCTCCTTGGCAAGACCACAAATGCTCAGACTGCAAGCAATAAAGAATGAGTGACTGCTTTTTACAATTCTAAGAGCTGTGAAAAAGATAAATAAGACCTGGTAAACAATTTTAAGCACTCATTTACACGTACTTTTAGTCTGTGTGCAAGAGGTCTCTGTCTCTCTATCCCTCCCTACACTCATTTATAGCTACACATATATTAATATGTTCAATCTGAAAGCAGTGCCAGCCTTTTAAACATGTATTTACATTCCCATACACAATTGGATATACTAATATCTGAAATGATATTAAATTAATTTTAGTGTGGGTAACAACTGAAGCAGACTATTGACAGGCTGTGATCACTGGATTTTTCATAAATCAGTACTTTGAGAGTATACTAGGCCTTTGCTACTTGGTCATAAAATAAAATAGAAATCCTGCATTATATTTTAGGATTAGTTTCAAGGTTTCATTAAATGTTAATGTCACCTGTATCTGAAGTGGGTGCATCTTGCAATATATTTACAGTGGTAACAGCACCATGCCATTTGTATTCCAATCAATACCTATAGTCAATAACTCCAATCTGGCTTGGGATGCTGCAGAGAAAGCAGCACTGACGGCAGGCTATAAAGAAGCCTGGCTTGGGACACCGTAGGAGAAAAAGCTGCAGGCTGTTGAGGTGTTTGGCCCTGGAGTATTACAGAGGAGAACAGGACTTAGAGCCTTGAGAGAGCTTTGCTTCAGTTGACATAAAATGAAGAGATGAAGCAACTGAGAAAGAGAGAGAGAGGCTTTTAGCCACAGACAAGCAAGACACAATTTCCTTCTGTCTCCCTATCTAAAATATACAGGATACCATTCAAAATAAAGTGAGGTGTTGTTTCCAGGGTGAGAAAAGAAATCTATAATAAGGAAAATAAGTAGACACTAAGAGTTCACTAAAATGGAAGCAGCTGTCAGGTTTCATACATTTAAATACCTGCTCCCAGTATTGATTAACTTTTTACCCATACAAATGTATAATACAGTCATGCACTGCGTGAAAACAATGGCTTGGTGAATTGCATGCGGTATCCATCCATAAATATAACATGCTCTGCAAGAACAACATGGAAAACAAACCACTCATTGCATCATTATATTATTTAAACTGTTACACAAATTCTGCCTAATGCCACTGCTTCAAAAGAGTGCATAGAACATTTATCCCTTAAAGACTTAGGGGTATATTCCCTGCTTGAGATGCACGTATAACTTCCATTAGTGTTAATGGAAGTATGCTTATGCATCAAGAGGGGGAATAGATACTGAAGATGCAAGATTATGTTAAAATGACCAACAATATGCCTGATTTACGTCTTAAAATGGAATAAATTAGAATCACTATTTACTTGGGGGAAAAAACCCAAAACATCTCCTGAAGCCAACAATATTAATTGAATAGGAAAGCAACAGTGATGGGTAAAAATAAAACTCAGTCAACAGAAATGGGTTTGCAAAAAGAAAAGGAGTACTTGTGGCACCTTAGAGACTAACAAATTTATTTGAGCATGAGCTTTCGTGAGCTACAGCTCACTTCATCAGAGCTTATGCTCAAATAAATTTGTTAGTCTCTAAGGTGCCATAAGTCCTCCTTTTCTTTTTGCGAATACAGACTAACACGGCTGCTACTCTGAAACCTGTCAGAAATGGGTTTGCTGTCCTCATTTTATGTAACTCATTTGAACCCTCTATGGCTACATCTATACTGCACACCACTGGTGTCAGCGTGTAGTGTACATGTAGCTATGTGCCGCAGTGCAAAGCAGGTTGTGTCCACACTGCAGTGTGTAGCTATGTGATAGAGTCACAGGTCCGATGCTCTGGAACTGCTCTGTATGAAGCCAGACAGGACTCTGGGTAGCGTGATTCCCCTCAGGGCACGCTGTCCAGGGCAAGGAGTCTCTTCAGCTATGGCCTTCCTGGATCTGACCTCAGCATTCAGCATCCCTGTTCACACCGCACACTTCCCGCAGTGGGTCCCCTGGGGAATCCATAGGGGCCCTGCACTGCAACGCCGCAGTTAGCCATGACTCTCAGCCAGCGTGTAACTCAGAAGATTTATTAGTCAACAGGAACTGAGCATAGAACAGAGCTTGTTAGCACAGAAATCAGTGACTTTCAGCAAAGTTCATCTTGCGGGGACCCCAGGCCGGACGCCCTGGACTCTCCCCTCTCTGAGTTCCCAACAGCAGACTGTCCAGTTTCCAGCGAGCTGACCTCCAACATGCCCGTTGCCCCTTCTCCTGGTCTTTGTTTTGCTTCCCGGACAGCGTGTCACCGGGTCCCATCCCCTTCCTTGTTCTCAGGTTACGAAGGGCACTGTCCATCGCGTAAGTGCAGGCAGTTGGAGCTGCCTCACCTGCCCCCAAGGGCCTCAGCAAAAATCACACACCCTTATTCCCACAACCTAGGCATTGGTGCAATACACAGGGAAACTGAGGTACACACAGTGTTCATGCAAAACAGTAAGACTCACATAATAAAGAGGAAAAACCCACTTTGTCACAAGCTACATGCGTCAGGGAAAGGCTCTGGCAGAGGGGAGGCAGCAGGAAAAGGCTTCAGCAGTCCCCTGCTTCCGGAATCTTTCCCTGCTGTGGGGAATGGTTCCAGGAGCTGGGAGCTGCCACAGCCTTTCCCTGACACCTCACCCCTGCTAGACCCTTTCCCCATGGTGGGGCAATGCTCCAGCTGCAGTGAGCTGGTCGACCCTTTCCTCCCTGCCAGACTCTTTCCCTGGAGCAGGGAAAGGCTCCAGAAGGGGGAGCTGGCAAAGCCTCCCCTTGTTGCCTTCTCCCTGCCAGAACCTTTCTCTCCTGGGGAGGTCTTTTCCTGCACACGGGAAACGCTCCCCCAGGGGGAAGGCAGCAGGACTGTAGATGGGAGGCATGGCTCGGGCAAGTAGAGAGGATATAGGGTATGTTCTCTCATATGTACCCACGCCCTTCAGGCGTGTCTGTACTCTACGTACCTAAGCCATCCCCCACTGGTTACACTGCTACTTATACCCGGGCCAGGGGGGCTATGCAGCTATGTACTCTACAAGAAAGAAGTGTGCAGTGTAGAAGTACCCTGACCTATAAATCCTTAGCATTGTGCTTGTAGTCCCTGGCTTTGCTAAGTCAACAAACATCTCTGAATCCCGAATAGTTCTGAAAAATTAGACTGTTGCGTTTGGTTTAACTTTCTAGGACATTCACCTTAATTAAAGCTAGATTCTGGAACTGGGTCTGAGGTACAGAATAAATCCTAATCATCAATAGCACAAGATTTTCTGCATCTCCATTGTAAGTGCCGTGGTACAATGATGGGTATTGGCTCTCAGTGTTCGTCATGTACTGGTTAGTAACTATGAAAACCATAGCCCTGTACCTGATCCTTGTCTACTCTACAATAGTTATTTGTTGTGTATGTGTGAAGTTCCCTCTACCTTGAAACAGGAAGTACCAACATTGTAAACAAAGGGACAGATTTTAAAAGTATTTTAAAGATGCTAATAGGTAACCAGTGGAATATTCAAAAGGACCTCTCATTTATTTCAATGGGATTTTGGTGCCTCGGCTCTTATGAAAATCCAGTTTGGCACCTATCTGCATCTTCAGGCACCTAAAATACCTTTAAAAATCTGGCCCCCAAACGTTTACTTAGTTCTGTTTTTGTCTTTCAGGATAGAAGCATGGCACATGGTAGTCAAATGTGCACGGAGAGAGAGATTTAGGTCCATACAGTGGCTGTCTCAGCACAGATGCCCTAGAGCCTAATCCAGAGCTCACTGAAATCAATGGATAGAATACTATAAACTTTGTAAACTCTTTATTTAGATTGCAAACTCTTTGTGGCAGGGAATGTCTACTACTCTGTTTGTATAGTGCCTCATGCAATGGGATCCCATTCTCAGTTGGTCCCTAGGCACTGTCATAATAATAAATAATAACATTAGACTTTATTTTATTTAGTTATTTATTTTTACAAACAAACATCATCTATCATTTCAATGGCTATTTTTGCCATCTCACTGTTCTTTTATTAGGACTGAGTACTTTTTGCGGGTGCCAATAATTATGAGGGACAAACTACAAGTGAGACCAACATTCCATCTCCAATCATTCTCGTCTGTTATTAAGCTTCTGCAAGATATTTTATGTCACAAGATCAAAGTCTGGAAAATCCGTGAAACACTGGAGTCTTCCACCATTTGAGGCCAGAAGAAAGTATGCAACATATTCTGTATTCTCTGTAGACTTTTAAGAGTAAAAAAACTTTTTTATTTATCTGCCACCTTAAAGGTTGTAAGATTGTCTAAGGCTGATTGATGAATGGAAGTGTGATGAGGTAAACTGATCTCTTTGAGACAGGTACCATATCTTTCTCTGTGTTCATACAGCACTTATCACAACGGGGCCCTGATCTTGATCAGGGCTACTGGGCACTGCTGCTATACAAATATTATTCAATATAAATATTACCATTGTGGGAGGCAGTATTCTCCAATGTATAAGGAACTAGAGAGGGAGTTGGAAGGAATACATTCTAGTCCCAGTTCTGCTACTGTCCTGCTGTGTGTCACCTTAAGCAAGAGTCACTTCATCTTTCTGTGCCTGTGTCCCCATCTGTAATAGAAATTTTTCCTTCCTTTGAGGCCTACGGAGGAGAAAATGTTTAAGAGCTTTGTATTACTAAGTAAGTAGAAACACCCGGACATCATGCTCTCACACTCAGTGTGCATTCTGTGCAATGGGAAATTGTGTTCATGGTACTCGAAGTAAAAACACAAAGCAACAACATCAGAAAGCCAAGTGCTGCACCTATGATGCTGTTGGTTTTGGCAGGCATCCAGATAAGAAATCAGTCATCTGTTGACAGCTGTGCAGTAAGATGAGGAAAGAAGAAGGAAAATGAGAGAGATGGAGAAGAGAAAGGCATGGCCTCCAGTAATGATTTTTGCATAGACTCCCAACCAGCATAGGTAGTAAATGCTATGTCGTGGTGTTTTAAAAAATAAATATTCAGTTTACTGCTGTGCTGTCCACTAAAATTATTTTGAACTGAATAGCTGATCTTATTTGTACACATTCTGCTCTGGCTCGGTTTTTGACAGATTGCCAGTTTGTAATCCTCCCTTTCAGTCTTTCATTGGATTTGTTTCATCCTGATGTTGTGATAAGTCTGCAAAATAAATAAGTAAACACACATATGCACCCAAATCCCTTTGAAGTGCCAAGGCATTGGCCTTGCTTACAAACCGGTGTCCAGTGTCCACCAGTGTCTGAGTCAGTTCTTACCCATGTGCCAGTTCTATCTCTTTGTCTGTTTCAAGCTTCCTGTGTGTCAGTAAGCATACCTCTGCTGAGTCAGACATGATGTCGCAGGTAATGCAAATGCTTCCACTTCATTTCTGCATCTATTCTGTTGTGCTCACCATTCACTTGTCATTCACTATGTCTGTGTTCTTGTTTATCCTCCTGATTGAGGGAAAGGGCCCAGGCAGGGACACATGTATCCTGGAGATGAATGCATGCCTGCACAGATGGTGTCAATCTGTGGACTTCAGCTTCCTCAACCATGGGATGATGTTCTGGGAAGAAGGACTGCTGAGACAAGATAGTGTCCATCTGATCATGAAGGGAAAGAGTGTCTTTGTGCACTAACTTGCCAATTTAGGGAGAAGGGCTTTAAACTAGGTTTAAAGGGGACAGATGAAAAAAGCCCACAGGTAAGCACAAAAAAGGCAACCTTAAGAGAGGGCTAGATGTTGGGTGTGCATGTGTGGGAGGGAGGGCGGAAACATGGAAAATTACAAAAGAGTCATTGGAGCAACAAGAGGGAAATCAATGGGGAAATCTGCTCAACATCTTAGATGTTTATACATAAATGCAAGGAGTATGGGAAATAACAAGAATTGAAAGTATTAGTACGTAAGCTAAATTATTATTTAATTGGCATCACAGAGTCTTGGTGAAATAAATCTCATGACCTGTTTACTGGTATAGAGGGGTATATCTTGTTCAGGAAGGACAAGGAGGAAAAATGAGGAGGTATTGCATTATACATCAAGTATATATACACTTGTTCTGAGATCCAGAAGGATGTGAGCAGCAGACCAGTTGCAAGTCATTGTGTAAAGATAAAAGGAGAAAAAAAGGGGTGATATCATGATAGGGATCTGTTATAGATCACCTAATCAGGAACAAGAGGTGGATGATGCATTTCAAGAGCAAATAACAGAAATATCCAATATACAAGACCTGATAGTAATGGGGGACTTTAGCTACTCAGACATCTGTTGTAAAAGTGATATGACAAAACCCAAGAAGTTCAATAACTTCTTGGAATGTATTGGGAAGAACTTTTTATTTCAGCAAGTGAAAGTAGTAACCAGGGGTACAGCCATTGTAGACTTGATTCTGACCAACGAGGAGGAATTGGTATCAAATTTGAAGGTGGAAGGCAATTTGGGTGAAAATGATCATAAAATGATACATTTCATGATTCTAAGGAAAGGAAGGAGGGAGAGTAGCAAAAGTAGCATAATGGACTTAAAAAAAACAGACAAACTCAGAGAACTGGTAGGTAAGGTTCCATGGGAAGAAAATCTCAGGGCAAAGGAATTCAGGAGGGCTGGCAGTTTCTCAAAGACTATGTTGAAAGCACAACTGCAACTAGCCAGTTAGAAGAAAAGATTGGAAGAATAGTAAGAGGCCAATATGGTTCCATCATGAGCTCTTTAATAATCTGAAATTAAAAAAGAAATCCTACAAAAGGTGGAAACATGGATCAATTGCTAAGGGGGAGTACAAAAGTATAGCACAACCATGTAGGGACAAAATCAGAAAGGCTAAGGCACAAAATGAGTTACACCTAGCATAAATGGCAATAAAAAGAGGTTCTTTATATACAATAAGGAGCAAGAGAAAGATGAAGAAAAGTATAGGTCCTCTACTTAGCGGGGAAGGAGCTAATAACTGATTAAATCAAGAAGGCTGAGGTATTTAATGCCTATTTTGTTTCAGTCTTCACTAGAAAGGTTAATAGTATCCAGAAACTCAACATAATTAAGGAATTCAGGGAAGGAACACAAGCCAAAATTGGGAAATAAGAGCTTAAAGAATATTTAGATAAGTTAGATGTATTCAAATTGGCAGATCCCAGGGCACTTAATAGGAACTAGCTGAAGCAATTTCAAACTATTAGCAATTATCTTTGAGAATTCACAGAGAATAAGTGAGGTCCCAGAAGGCTGGAGAAAGGCAAACATAGAACCTATCTTTTAAAAGGGGAACAAAGAAGACTGGTGGAATTATAGACCTGTCAGCCTAACATTGATACTAGGAAAGATACTGGAAAAAAATATTAAACAATCAATCTGTAAGCACCTAGAGGATGATAGGGTTATAAAGATTAGCTAGCATGGATTTGTTGAGAACAAATCATGCCAAACCAACAGAATTTCCTTCTTTGACAGGGTTACTGGCCTAATGGATGTGGGGGAGCAATAGACATGATACATCTTGATTTTACTAAGGATTTTGATATAGTCCTGCATGACATACTCACAAGCAAACTAGGGACATGTGGTCTAGATTAAATTAACATAAGGTGGCTGCACAAATGTTTGAAAGACCATATTTAATGCTTCACTGTCAAACTGGGAGGGCAGATCTAGTGGGGTTCCAAAGGGTGAGTCCTGGGTCTGGTACTATTCAGTATTTTTATTAATGACTTGGATAATGGAATAGAGAGTATGCTTATAAAATCTGTGGATGACACCAAGTTGGGGTGAGGGAGGAGAGATATTGTAAGCACTTTGGAGGACAGAACTAGAATTCAAAACTACCTTGACAAATTAGAGAATTGGTCTGAAATCAGCAAGATGAAATTCACCAAGGATAAGTGCAAATTACTACACTTAGGAAGGAAAAGTCAAATGCACAACTACAAAATTGGGGAATAAACAGCTAGGTGGTAGTACCCTGAAAAATATCTGGGGGTTATAGTGGATCACAAATTGAATATAAGTCAACAATGTAATGCAGCTGTGAAAAGGCTAATATCATTCTAGGGTGTATTAGCAGGATGTCATACATAAGACATGAGAGGCAATTGACCCACTCTGCTCAGCACTGGTGAGGCCTCAGCTGGAGTACTGTGTCCAGTTCTAATGCCACACTTTAGGAAAGATGTGGGTAAACTGGAGACAGTCCAGATGAGAGCAACAAAAATGATAGAAGGTTTAGAAAACCTACCATAAGGAAAGGTTAAAAAAGGGCATGTTTAGTCTTGAGAAAAGAAGATTGAGGGAGATACCTGAAAACAGTCTTCAAATATGTTTAGAGCTATTATGAAGAGGACAGTGATCAATGTAACGGGCTTAATCTGCAACAAGGGAGATTTAGGTTAGATATTAGGAAAAGCTTTCTAACCACAAAGGTGCCTAAGTTCTGAAAGAAGCTTCCAAGGGAGGTTGTGGAATCCTTCTCACTGGAGGTTTTTAAGAACAGGTTAAACAAACACCTGTCAGGGATGGTCTAGGTTTACTTTCCAGGCAACTGGACTTGATGACCTCTCAAGATCCCTTCCAGCCCTATATTTCTAGGAATAAGAAAATAATACCACCACCACCACTTTTGAATTCTATAGCACCTTTTCTTCAAGGATCTCAAGATGATGTACAAACATTAGCAAATTTAGCCACACAAAACCTTTGTAAAGTCGGAGAAAGTATAATTTATGCCATTTTACAGATGGGGAAACAGAGGCACAGATTTGCCTAGTGTTACGTGAGAAGTTTCTGGTACTGTCAGGAGCAGGACCCAGATCTCATGACTCCCAGTTTGATGCCTTAACAACTAACATCAAACAGCTGGATACAAACAGATCTTGTAATGTCCCTGGCTGTCTAGCTCTAACCACTGCCTAACTAACCACTGCCCGGGCTGTTTAGTATCATCACATATGGGGTATGTCTACACTACGAAATTAGGTCGAATTTATAGAAGTCGGTTTTTTAGAAATTGGTTTTATATATTCGAGTGTGTGTGTCCCCACAAGAAAATGCTCTAAGTGCATTAAGTGCATTAACTCGGCGGAGTGCTTCCACAGTACCGAGGCTAGACTCGACTTCCGGAGTGTTGCACTGTGGGTAGCTATCCCACAGTTCCCGCAGTCTCCGCTGCCCATTGGAATTCTGGGTTGAGATCCCAATGCCTGATGGGGCTAAAACATTGTCACAGGTAGTTCTGGGTACATATCGTCAGGCCCCCGTTCCCTCCCTCCCTCCGTGAAAGCAAGGGCAGACAATCGTTTTGCGCCTTTTTTCCTGAGTTACCTGTGCAGACGCCATACCATGGCAAGCATGGAGCCCGCTCAGCTCACTGTCACCGTATGTCTCCTGGGTGCTGGCAGACGCGGTACTGCATTGCTACACAGCAGCAGCAACCCATTGCCTTGTGGCAGCAGACGGTGCAATAGGACTGGTAGCCATCATCGTCATGTCCGAGGTGCTCCTGGTCGCCTGTGTGAGGTCGATCAGGAGCGCCTGGGCAGACATGGGCGCAGGGACTAAATTTGGAGTGACTTGATCAAGTCATTCTCTTTAGTCCTGCAGTCAGTCCTATTGAACCACCTTATGGTGAGCAGGCAGGTGATACGGATTGCTAGCAGTCCTATTGCATCATCTTCTGCCGGGCAGGCAAGAGATGAGGATGGCTAGCAGTCCTATTGTACCATCTTCTGCCGAGCAGCCATGAGATGTGGATGGCATGCAGTCCTTCTGCACCGTCTGCTGCCAGCCAAAGATGTAAAAGATAGATGGATTGTATCAAAACAAGAAATAGACCAGATTTGTTTTGTACTCATTTGCAAACACCCCCTCCCCGCCCCCCGTCTAGGGGACTCATTCCTCTAGGTCACACTGCAGTCACTCACAGCGAAGGTGCAGCGAGGTAAATCTAGCCATGTATCAATCAGAGGCCAGACTAACCTCCTTGTTCCAATAAGAACAATAACTTAGGTGCACCATTTCTTAATGGAACCCTCTGTGAAGTCCTGCCTGAAATTCCCCTTGATGTAAAGCCACCCCCTTTGTTGATTTTAGCTCCCTGTAAGCCAACTCTGTAAGCCGTGTCGTCAGTCGCCCCTCCCTGCGTCAGAGCAACGGCAAACAACTGTGCATCTGAGTTGAGAGTGCTGTCCAGAGCAGTCACAATGGAGCACTCTGGGATAGCTCCCGGAGGGCAATACTGTCGAATTGTGTCCACAGTACCCCAAATTCGACCCGGCAAGGCTGATTTAAGTGCTAATCCACTTGTCAGGGGTGGAGTAAGGAAATCGATTTTAAGAGCCCTTTAAGTCGAAATAAAGGGCTTCATCATGTGGACAGGTGCAGGTTTACATCGATTTAATGCTGCTAAATTCGACCTAAAGTCCTAGTGTAGACCAGGGCATGGGGTCTCTGTAAATCAAAGCCTGGGACAAGCATTCATGGAAGGGAGTGCCGAGTGCACTACATACCCTATAGAGTGCATACATGAACTCCATTACAAAACACAATTTTCCTTCAGTTTTTGTATGTAAAAAATATAAGATAACATTAACAGTAAAGTTAGAGTTTCTCCCTTTCTGAAGAATAAGGAGCCTAAGTTAAATTAGCTCATTTATTGCCTTTATATTAAAGGATAACCTTTCCTCTGAAGGGACTGAATGTACAGCGGTTTGTTAAAACATTAACTATAGTCACAACTACATGACAAAACAATAATTGGGCAAATTCTGCCCCCAGTTACCCCCGTGTGGCTTCGATGGGCACTGTCACAGCGTAACTGAGGGCAGAATTTAACTCTCATTGTAAAGAAAACTAGAAATGAAAAAGAACGGTTAAACCGTTTTAACAGCAGTGAAATGCAGTGGCAGAGGATCACACTAGGAAGAGCATGTGCTGAAATAACCAAACAATCCACACATTTTTTGCTTGAAAGTTTCTAAAATTCCAGTAGATGGCAGTAAGTAACAATGAGAAATTTGAATGCTGCATAGTAAAGATAATTTCTATCACTGAAACTAAAAGGATACTGGATTCATTTAGGAACTAAATGGCACAGATATGGCAGGTCCATGAAGGCATCTAAACAAATGAAACACATTTTTCACAGGCTGGTGGCTTCTAAGTCAGCCTTAGAAGGTGACATTTTCTTGATCCCTATATTGCCTCTTTGCATCTTTTCATTGGACAGGCACCACAGCTTTATGCCATGATGCAGCGGTGTGAGAACAAGGATTATTAGCGTTACAATATAGAAAACAATTCACTGTGTTAGATTAATAAAATGCAGAATGTGTTTTTAAATTGATCATTTTACATATAACTCTTTTTCATGGAGGACGTAATGAATTGAAGTGGGGTATGCAATTTAATTCATTATTGCTGTCAAACAGTAAGCAGCACTGCATTTGATTTGATTTCTGTGCCTCTTGCAGGTTGGCGTGGAGTTGCTAGTCATTACACTTCATTTTGTGAACTACCCAGGTGTTGAAAACAAATAAAAGAAAAGGTTACAGGGTAGAGTGGGAGCAGAGCTCGTTTTCTATAGATGTGAATAATATGATGGAAGAAAGAGCAAAGTTATATACCAGCTAGTCCCTAGTGCACTGATGCAAAGGTTGACTCCTTTGTCTAATTAGACTACATCAGCAGTAAAATCCAAATCTGAATGCATTCACTGTCACCTCAGTACAGTATGTCTTTGCTATGAAAGTAGAAGTGAACTGCTTTTTGAGTAATTATACTGAACAGTCTGCGAGCCAATTCATTAACAAAAAAATTGTGTAAAATCCATCTCTCCATCTAAAGCATCCATGTAGTTTGGTGCTTAATAAGACCCACCTTGTCAGACATCAGGTTTTTGTTGGCATCCTTTTGTCTGCGAGAGACGGTGGGAATTGCAGCCTATGATGTAGATGGTTCGCAAGTCTCATGTGACTGCATAGTCAAATCCAAGGTTTGCATGATCTTTGGCAGTTATTGCAAATGTATGTATCTTGGTTGGGAGCTGCTTGCTTCCTGCGGGCTCTTTTCTCTTCAAGCTGTAGGAGCCAGCTTCTGTCATGGACTTCGATACCCTGATGCAGACAATGGTGCCACCTGTTATGATCACTTGCCAAGATTTCCCATTGGTCAGGCTCAATTCCAAATTCCTTCATATCTCTCTTCTGTGTGATTTTATAGCAAAGCCTGGGATGTCCTGTTGTTCTTGTTCCCTTTGATATCTCCCTGTAGAGCATGTCCTTGGTTATGCGTTCATCTTCCAGCCTACTCAGATGGCCCAGCCAGCTCATTTGTCTTTGCTTGAGCAAGGCTGTCACACTTGGTAAATTTGCCCTTTGAAGAACCTCTGCGTTGGTGACTTTATCCTGCCATTTGTGTTGAGTATGTGGCATAAACAACGTAGGCGGAATCCTAGCTCCTGGCATTACTCTGAATCACCAGAAAAGTCCTGCAATCGTTGGAGGATACTAGAGTACAACTTCTTATTACAAAAAGGGTTTTGTAGTAAGAATGTAAAGTCCAAAAAACAGGGAAAGGGAATAAATGGCCTATACAAAATAAGGTGTGTGCAACCAAACAGCCTCACCTACTCTGTTAAAGTAAGATTATGTTCATCTGCTTAATAGTGTAGTAATGTTTCTTTTTCATGTAACCAAGATCTATAGTAGCCAACTAGCCACAAGGAAGGGGTAGGTATAGGACAGCTTTGCATAT
Source organism: Chelonia mydas (assembly GCF_015237465.2). Taxonomy (NCBI): domain Eukaryota; kingdom Metazoa; phylum Chordata; order Testudines; family Cheloniidae; genus Chelonia; species Chelonia mydas. The sequence goes on along the minus strand of NC_057854.1, from coordinate 68,762,285 downwards.
GCTATTGATGTGCTTCATACTAAAATAAGGGTAAAAAATCTTAAGCTTCGGGGCATAAACTGATTACCCCAGAGGTCAGGAAGGACCTTTTTCTCTCTATGTACAGCTGTGCAAAACTGATCAGGTATATTTTTCTGAAGCATCAGGTATTGCCAGTTCTGGAGACAGAATAACAAACTGTATGGCCTGATGATCTGATCCGGTACGGCTAATCCTACGTTGCTATTTCCCTTGCACTGTTTTTTATAATATGATTTTATTGTAGTGTTTATGTGGGTAGAAATGGACACAGCTGGTACATTGCTTACTTGCTTAGAGCACATCCTTCACTGAGCAACAATGAAAGTGAATCAGAGTGAATGGACAGCACAATCATTAAAGCAACAACAAAACCTGTTTTGTATTTGGATTTGGAATGGAGATCAAACAGATCACATGCTGTACATTTAACCTATTGGTTACATTAGGGACGTCATCATGTACGTTTTTCATGGACATCTAACACTGTCAAGCCTAATAAACTTTTATTTATTGTGCTGTTTCCCTGTGTGGACTGTTATTCCTTTGTTTAGCCTGCTGGGTTACATAAATTGTAACAACTTGTTAGTTCCAAGATAGTTAGAAGCAGGGTGATGATTTTTTTGCAACTTTGTTATTTTTTCACACATGCCCTTTTTTAATGGTGAGTCCTTCATCCAATACTGTAGTTTACATTTGTTTTCTTATCCAGGCATGGTGAGCTTCTTTCACGGAGCAGGATCCGTGTGTTCCTGGAGGCAGCAACCAACCCTAACTTCTCTGGTAATCTGAAAAGTTTACAGCAGTGAAAATTAATTGCAAAATCATTTCAGAACACATGGTTTAAATTAAATATGTCTAAAACATACACCACATAATAAGTGTGTATCAAGTGTAACACTTATACAAATCTTTGTTCTGTGATGGCATTACACCCAATAACAATTTTCACAATAAGCTACATTACAGTTGGACCCAGGGGTTGCAAATGAGATAGGTGCCCCATTGTGTGAAGTGCGGTAGAAACACATAATGAGAGAAAATTTCTGTAAACCCATAAGAGTTTACAATCTAAATAAACAAGATAGGCAAAAGGCGGGGAAAGAATTATTAACTATTATTATTATTATACATAGAAAGAGGCTTGCCCAAGGTCACACAGAAAGTCTGTAGCAGAGCCAGGAACTGAACACCAAACTCCTGAGCCCAAGTCCAGTGACTTAACCATAAGGTCATCCTTGTTTTGTAAATGGGATACGAATGAATTCAGGAGAAGCAGCCATTCCCAGTAAGTATTTCTCTGAAGTTAACTAATGTAAAACTGAACAGATATATGCTATAGATACAATACTTTTTTACACCAAAGTTGTGGAATCCTTCCTTTGTCCCCTGATACTGAGGGTTGTAATTTTCAAAAAATAGAGTGATACGTATTGTTTTGGGCAAAGGGGATTAAGTCCAGAGCACTCAGCTGCTGAATTCAGTTATCAGATGGAAATGGTAAAACAGAACCTTCATGATTTAAAAAATAAAGAACAGAACAAAACAAACACACACCACAAACACACAAAAACCTACTATTTGCTTTTTCTTTAACACAAAGTGCTAGAAGTCAAGAAATGGAAATTCATTTCTTGATACTAGAGAAGGAATTGTCCTGCTGTCTTGTCAGGATCTGAATAGAGGCAAAGGTCTGAAAAAGACAAGGGTATTAATTTGCTGATTTGAATATCTCTTAAATATTACACTCCACAGCCACTAGAACATTTTGCACTTATAGGGATTCTGGTTTTGCTGTATGTGAAAATTACTGTAAAATTCAGTCATGGGCTTAAGCCAGTCTAAGTCTGGAGGGAATCTAAATTAGAATGACTTACAGCTTCTTCCATCCCACTCAGTTTGTAAATTATATCAACCTAGACTCCCTCAGATTTATTTAAACTCTCACCCACCTACTAATATGTAATTTACATTACTCTTCTCAATGTCATCTCTGAATATGATCCAAGTAGTCTAGGGAGTCTACATTAGTTTAATTCACATGATGGGGGTTAGAAGAGAAAGTGCATCAAGAAAAGTAACTAAAAGGAGGTTTGTAACAAAGTGTAATTAAAGTAGGTCATTAAAGTAGGCCTGATCCTCATTTGATATAAATTGGCATGATTCTATTGAAGTCAGTGCAGCTAGGTCAACTCACACAAATTGAGGATCTGCCCCTCTTAGTTTAGTAAAAAGAAAAGGACTACTTGTGGCACCTTAGAAACTAACAAATTTATTTGAGCATAAGCTTTCATGCATTTCAAGCATAATGCATTCAGTGGCATCCGATGAAGTGAGCTGTAGCTCACAAAAGCTTATGCTCAAATAAATTTGTTAGTCTCTAAGGTGCCACAAGTACTCCTTTTCTTTTTGCGAATACAGACTAACACGGCTGCTACTCTGAAACCTGTCTTAGTTTAGTATACATCTTCTTCTGACTCCTCAGTATTTAGATTATACCCACTGAGACTACCTTGCTCTCAGCATTGGTAAGTGAGTATAAGAAGTTTTAAAGGAGTCTAACAATATAAGGAAGTCTAATTAATGTAAAATTAATTACATTAATGTAATTAATGTAAAATCTAAGCTAGTCTAATTTACATTACCTTACAAATCATCTCTGAATTTGGTCTGGTCTATTCTCATCTTTCATGCCATATATAACTTTCACTACTCTGGAAATACCTTTCTTGCAGGAGTCCTGGTTCAGATTACTATGGTTCTCTACTCTCTGTGGTACAAGAAGAAAGCACTGACTTTATGTTATTCATTAATGAAAACAAGCAGACAAACTATTAAGAGGTTTGCAGCTGCATGTTGCCATCTTGATGGGATTTGTCTGACTGTACTTTATTGGGTATACCAAGTGTAGATAGAGAAAAACACCACTTATTTATAGGGTAAGTACCTAAGTCCTCTCATGGATCTATTGTTTTACTTACTGTTGAGAAATATATCATCTTACTGAGTATTTAGAAATATAGATAATGTACCTATTGGAATAGTAAATTGATAGAATCTGGTTTCATTTTACAGTATGGGAAAACTACAGTTTCTTAGTTTGCTCATCAGATGCTCCAGATGCTGTCACTTCTGTTGTCAGAAAAGCAGTCATCTCAACAAGGTCTCCTGTTGGCATACTCCTGGGTGAAAGATTGAAAGGTGCACTCTGTATCATCACATATCAAAACAACCCCACAAGCTCGCCAAGCTCATCATTAAAGGCAAGCTCCCCACAGACCAGGACACACCAACTTAGAACGACACCAGACCCTGACAGAACAACAGATGCAAAACCTGCTGACATATAGTCTCTGCTACGGTGATCAATACCCCCCACAACAAACTTTTCAAGATCCATGGGTCCTATACATGCCGATCACAACATGTGGTGTACCTTAATCAGTGCATTAAATGCCCCAACAACAACTATGACAATCACCACACTCTCCAATGACCTCACATAGGAAAATCATAAAAGACAAAAACACCCTATCGCTTGTGGGGAAACACTTTTCACAAAGCGATCACTTCATATTTGACCTCTCAGTCCTTGTCCTCAAAGGAAACCTGCATAACACCTTCAAAAGATGAGCCTCCGACCTTAAATTCATAACTCTGCTAGACTTTTAAAAAAATCAACAAAGATACTGGTTTTATGACTCATTACTACAATCTATAACCCACTAACACTTCTTGGTCCAATGACTCCAGAGGTGTTAATTATCTGCTTCATCTTAAATGGTCTCCTGCAAAATGTTTACCTTATTTTAAATAATCTGTTCCACCTTGAATTTAACTGTGACACTGTGAGTACCTTTCCCAGACCTGAAGAACTCTTTGTATCTTGAAACCTTGTTTCTTTCACCAACAGAAACTGGTCCAATAAAAGATGTTACCTCATCCACCTTGGCTCTGTCAAAATGAAGAAAATCAGTTTGAGTCTTAAAATACAGTGGAAATTCTGCATATAAAAGGGAAATTGAATGACAGCAGATGATTTATGGCACTAGGCTTCTCAGTGTGTTGATATTCTCTCGGTAAACTGGAATAGCATACAAAGGACAAAGAGAAAATTTAATCATTCAGGGCCAAATTACCTTTCAGTTACACCAGTGTGAATCTGGAAACACACCAGCTAAGTGAATGGAGTTACTCCATGTTTATATTAGTGCAATTGAGAGCAGAATTTGGCCCACATTATATAGATAAGGGACAATGATTTATGTGAAATTCAAACCTGCTGTGATATTCTCGGGGCGGGAGGGGGTGGGGTGGGGTGGGGGTTGAAATTTGTTAAGAGGTCCATGTCTTTTGATGTGAGTAGGAGAGATGACAAGCTTTATCACTGAATTGTAAGATGAAGATATAAAATTCAACATCCCATGGCTTATATACTGTGCTTTAGATTAAAACCAGTATCTGAATTCTTCAATGTTTAAAGGGTATGTGAGAATTGGATTGGTGCCTGTCTCTGCTCCCACTGCAGTCAGCAGGAATTTTGCCCTTGATTTCTTTGGGAGAAGGTTCAGGCCCCATGTTTGCCATTTCTGTGACCTCTTGGAAGCTGGGTTGATTTTACAGGTGAGATGTGGGATTTCTGAGAAAGTTGCTGACCCCACTGCTTTTAGAAGACCCCATGAGCTGATTGGTGGGTTGGCATGAGAAAAAGCTCTGCATTTTGGCAAGGTGATGAATGCTACTGGAAAAAGTAGAAGCCAAGAGAAAATAACCAGGATGGAAATGCAAACAATAATCCACAACTCACCGTAGGAGATATGCTACTCTAATTTCCTAAAGACCAAAAAATTCTGTTTATAGTTAATAAGGTAAAATGAATAACTAAATAGGGTGTACCAGCATGTCATTTAGTCTAACATTAACATGGATAATATTTTTTCAAATAGCCATTGACATTATGAAACAGTTTCAATGTGGTCCAAAATCTCAAATTTGAGAAATAAAAATACCCCCAACTAACCATGAGTATCCTAAAATAAAAAGTTTTAAAATAATATGTTTTCTCTAGAGAGTGGACAAATGAATACTTTTTTTTAAAAAATAAAAGTTTCATATATGCTGTGAAACCACACAGGGCCTATTCTCAATCTGTGAGATAGATTCAAATTGCTTGCCATAAAACATAAGCTAAATAGTGGTGGTGTTCCAAATGTCAGATTTAGCAGTCTGCCTGGAAAAATACTGGCTTGTGTGTTCTTCTGTCTCCTGTCGCTTTGAAGGGAGAAAGAAACCAAAAGGCCCATTTTCAATTTGTCTTTCAACTTCCAACTCCACTGAAGTTGGGCAGAAATGAGGGACTCATCCTTTTAGTTAGGTCAGTTAGGTATGTAAAGGCATTGGAATAACAATAAAAAAAAGTGTTTTGCAGCAGCACTGGTTGAGTATTACTCAGTACTTTAAAATATGCATTTTCAATGTGCACAAGTCTTTAGAAAGAACAGAAAATCCCATATTGTAAAAATGCATAAATCAGTACCTAGAAGGCACGTGCTGTCAAGGTACTGACAAGAAAATGTCCAGACCCTCTTCAAGGTGGTTTTGAAATCAAAGCAGAAGTGTTTTTCCCAGACCTTATAACGCTAACAAGCAAAATCTTTGTTCTAGTTGTCCTTGTAGCTGTTTCACAGCTGTACACACAAACCATTCAACAAAACTGGAAACAAAGCATTATATATAGTCATCAACTGAATAAATTAAAAACACATTAGTTGTTATCATAGATAATACTTGGCATTAAATACCATTTGTAGAAGGAAACTAGTGGTTATTGATTTATAGATTCTAAGGCCAGAAGGAACCATTGTGATCATCTAGTCTGAAGTCCTGTATAACACAGGCATCAGGACTTCCCTGAATTAATTCCTGTTTGAACTAGAGTATATCTTTTAGAAAAAACATCCTATCTTGATTAAACATTTTCCAGTGATGGAGAATCCACCACAACCTTTGTTAAGTTGTTCCAATAATTAATTACCCTCACTGTTAAAAAATGTGTGCCTTATTTGTAGTCTGCATTTGTTTCAACTTCCAGCTGTTGAATCTTGTACACTGCCAATGATCTGTAAGTGGGAAATTGTACTGGATTATTCCAAAATGGTTTGATGTGAGGGACCTTTTTTCCCTATTCAGCAGGATTTTCCATTAAACAAACTGATGCTAAGTGTGTCTATATCATTTTGGTTTTTTTCCTAAGAGCCTGATCCAAATGCATTAATGTGAACAAAAATACACTTGGGGTAGATTTTAAAGGGATTTAGATGCCTAAAGAGGTGGATTGATGCCTAATGGGATTCTCAAAAATGGGATTTTGAAAATCTGAATGTTTAGATGCCTAAACACTTTTAAAAATCTGGCCTCGTTGACTCCATTGGGTTTTGGATCTGACCCAGAATCAGAGAGGTTTTGGGGTTGTGAGCCTGAAAGATGACTATCTATTTGTCTTTGAGTAGATAGGAACCCAGTATTTCAACACCTTTCATTCTTATTCAGTCTTCTGTGGCTACTGGAATGCCCGACACATTGTTTAACCATGTAGTGTGTGAGATACAGAGGTAACATAGATGAGTGTGTATAAACTGAAAAAAGAAAATAATCTCATTTTATAGGCAACCTGAGATTAACTGCTTTCGGAAAGGGACTAATAGATATTGCCTGGGCTCAGTTAGGCTGTGTGACCAGGAATTTGTAGCACATGGTCAGATACAGTATGTTATCATCTAGCTAGAATAGTAATTAATAAATAGGCTGAGAAGACTTATGGATTTATAAGGATTCATTGTTCATTTTAAGTGTGAGGAATGGGAAAAAGTTATAAATATCCGAAAACAAAAGATTAGGTGAATCCTATTAGAATATATTTTCTGTCGTTCACAGTCTTGGCCTGTCTGCCACCCTGTTAAAAAGAATAAGTGGGTTGCAGCTGTATGTTTTCATATAATTAGTATTGCAGTTTGGTGTGAAGGATTCAGTCAAATTCAGCAGGATGGTTGCCAATCAGTGTTGGCTTTTGGCCCATTGATGTGTTGTTGCAAGTGACATTGTCAAGAGCTCATTTATTGGACCACTGCTCCTGTAAGTGATTGTCAACTAAGAGATTATATGAGGGTGTTTACAGAGACAAGGTGACTGGGGTTTTTCAGTCTTCTCTCATTTCTGAGGATACCACCAATGACCTGTTTGGTCCAGTATCAGTTTGATGGTTGCTCTGTCACTTTTGAACTGATATGGACCACTTGATCTGAGAGACCTGAGAGGGTGCTGTAATTGACAACATTAACTCTCTGCTGGGATTTGCTTATTTATTTTCAGATGAGCTGTCTGTGTCGACAGGTTTTAGGAGCAATTTTATATCTCACATTTTTGCAAGAGGCTTCTTTCTATAGTTAATTATAGGATTATAATTGCCAATTAAGTGATAAGCTACAATAGGGCTTGTATTCCTGGGCCACTGGTGCATGCCTTAAATACGTTGTGAGGCACAAGGCCAAAGGCCAAGCAGTGCATAGTGGTGTAGGAATGAGCACCCTGATATGGCTTATTGCTACTATAGGTTGTCAACTTTAAATTAGATGTAAAAAAAAAATTGAAAGCACTTGGTGCGGGAGGTGGGAAAGGATTTTATGCAACACTTCTTTCCTATGTGGAAAATAATTCATAGTAGAAATGCAAGGGAAAATAAGAAGAGAAAGAATAATGAGAATGATTCCAAAGTTCTCTCTCCTTTTTCTTCCTTCTTTCACCTGAACCCCTCCTCAGTTTCTTCATGAGCCAAGACATGTTTTTCACTTCAGTAACAATCAGACTTTCAGTCTAATTCTGTTGCAGAAGTGGAAGTGCTGAGCAGTGCACAGATTTGGTTATAAAATGTCAGAAATGAAGGCAGTGGGAAGGGTCTCCTCATTCACAGAAGGCATGTGGGATTATATTGATAATATTTTCTAACATGACCTGCTCTGTCAGATCCCTTTATTCTCACATTTGTTATTTTGTCTTTCCATGAAAAGTGTAATATCTTCCTCAGCCATCTGTGATGGTCAGCCTCCAATCTCTTTGTTAGCCGCTGTCATTGGCCAGATCTTGGCTCCATACATTAGCATGCTCAGTACAATCACAGGGTATAATCTGACTTTTAGTTTGATGTGGAGACCTCTGTTTGACAAGATGTTCTTCCTTCCAAAGTGGTGTTTGCTTTCCCTTTGTGAAGTATCACTTTCACAACAGAAAGTGTGCTGGGGCTCTCTTCTTCTACATGAGAGACTGTTAACTCCTAAATGCACTAAAATCAATATAATTCCCTCAGAGCAGAACAAATAGGTGATATCATTTCTATTATTATGCTCTTTGTTGTTGGACTGGAGAGGCCAGTTTGTGTATTATTAAAATATCCAGGTACCTGATTTGGGAAGCAAGTCTAATAGAAATTACCAAGAGAGATTAAAGAACAGGAGTACTTGTGGCACCCTAGAGAGGAACCAATTTATTTGAGCATAAGCTTTCGTGAGCTACAGCTCACTTCATCGGATGCATTCATTTTTAAAACCTTGAGTCAAAAAGTCAAGGTTGCCCTGCTCTGCTGGACTTCGAAATATCACAGCATGTTGAAATTAATGGTGTCTAATGCAATTTCACTGATTTTGACAAGGCTAGGGATTTCTCATCCTCTATAAGAACAGTCATATCAGCCTCTGTAAGTCAAACTGTGCAGACCAAGCGATGTGAGATGATGAGCATTTCATATATACTGAACAGCAGCACCACAACCTGTGTTACTAGTTGTTTATGTTTATCTTTTGCTGTTAAAATAACCTTTGGAATTAGATTTATATAGCTTATAATTTCTTACAGATGCTATTAACAGAAAAAAAGAGATGAGGAGTGTCTGATCATTTAAGTCCCTTGATGTTCATATTGGTCCTGATCCAAAGGCCAGTGAAAGTCAGAGGAAAAATTCCAATTGATTTCAATGGGCTTTGGATCAGGCCCACTGGTTATATAGACATTTTTCTCTGAAAATACTTCTAAAAATCCACTCTCTCCGTACACTCAGCTCTTTCACTGCATTTCCATTACTAATCTCCACATTGACATTACCTGGTCTCTCCCTAACAAACCAAACTCTACAATGAAAGTGAAAGATAAACAGCACCCCAGAAGTCTTAAAAAATGCTGGGTTTTCCCCTTCCCCTGGACTTTTCTGTGATCTCCCTAACTCTGTCATCTCCCCTCGTTTGTTTAGGGCTTCTAATCCACAGCTACACTGTGTGTGTCCCTTGGTCATGTGTGAGAACATGCTCACCTTAGATTGTAAGCCCCTCAGGTCAGGGAGCTTGGAAGTGCTTCCCTCGGAAGTGCTTCCCCACTGTCATGTGCCTCAAGCAGTCACATAAATAAAGGTGAGAAAAATGACTGCAAAAGTGAGTGCCCAAGGCTATCCCCTCAGAGTAGGTAGTGCTGTTCACCCGCTTCGCACAGTGTCTGTGAATACACAAAGTGCCAGTCCATGGAGAATCAGGCCTCTTGTCGTCTTCTTTGCTTGTAAAACACTAATGCACAGCTGAAGCTGTATATAACAAATAAATTGATGGCCATATCAGAACCCCAGTGTCCGATAAAATATAAATTACCCAAGTTTAATTTACAGCTTGCCAGTGGAAAGCAGATATGAATGTTATTAGCAAAAGCATTGTCACCTTTTTATGTTCCCCACTCCAGTGTTCCTGTCTCACTTCATACACCTCACATTGTCTGGCTACGTCAGAAGGAGGACGGGAGGCACTGGATGTGGTTTAATTAGGCCACAACTTTATTCTTAACTGTCTGGGAGCAGATAAAAGTGTATAGTCCAGGTAGTTTCATGAACCTTTTCATATATACCCAGGGGGCTTCCATATTAGCTCTTCCCCTTACCCATCCTGGACCACAGCCAAGCTGCTGCTGGGACCTCACCATCACCCCCTTGAATGAGGGTTGGGGAGGCTATTTCACCACTTCCATGGCTGGGAGGGTGCATGCTGCTCTGCCTGGTCCAGGTAAAAGAGGGCTTTTCCTGCCTGGTATGGACCTATATAGTACCTCCTCTCTTCTGGCCACCTGGGGGGATGGGTCAGCATTCCAACTGTGCCCTGCCTTGCAGCTGCAGTAAAAGTCACCCCCTGCCTTTCTAACCCCTTAAAGAGGTACACACCTTCCTCCAACAAACCCGACAATGGACCCCCCCCCCACCAACTTAATGTACGGTATAGTCATTGTCAAACTGCCAATGTCTAGAACTGTCCAGAATGTTGTGTTTCCAGGTAAAAGTATCCAAAAAAATGTAAAACTCCCACAAAAAACAGAGCACCACTGTTCCCATGGTGTTATTTTAAAGGTGTTGGCTATTGCAATTGATTTCTTCTTAACTTCAGGGCCTTTTTTTTGGCTTTGCTCTGTAGTATCATAGCTAATGTTGTGCTTTTGGCCTCTGTTATATTTCTGCACTTTCCTATTGAGTACCCTTTTTATTTTGGTGTTTTTCTGCTTATGTAGTTCTGAGAAGACATAAGACAGAACTTCTGTAGGCGAGTTAGTTCAAGTATTACATGTTTGTATATTTTAGTTCAGTAGGATGGTTCTGTCGCTCAGAGTTCTGGAACATTTTATCGTCATTAGTATCCGTGAGACTGTGTTGGTTTTGATTTTCTACAATAGGTTATCATGCCATCATTTGACTTAACAGATGAATAAGTTTTCAAGCCAGAAGGACCAATTCACTCAGTAGTGTTTGAAAATCGCTGGTGCTGCAGGACAAACTAGAGCTGCCAGTTACCCTGTGCACTGAGCCACTCAGGGAGGGACTGTGCTCCTGCTCAGCTCGTCATGCGGTGGTGCTGCTCTGTACTGCCCTTTACTTGAGCCATTGCCTAAATGCCATAAATAATAATATTCTTTCTTTATTCCTAAAAGGTTATAACATCGGTGTGTCTGAAGGCATGAAATGAAATGCAGTTTTATTTTTCACCATTAGCTTTCCTTTTGACAAGGAAGCCACGTTTTCCCTCTAATTTTGTTGCAGACTTTTCTTCCACTGACAAGCTGCTTATACAGAAGAGTGTTTAGTGGGCATCTGGTATTGACATTTGTTGATGATCTCAACAAGGTTGCCAGTATACACAAGCACAGTGAAATACTTAAAAACTAGACGGCAAATCTATTAGAGGACCCCGCTATAAATACTGACTCTGCTTTCACTTACACAGGGGTAGTTCAGAAGTAATTCATTCAAAGTCCATAGAATTACATGGGTGTAAAATTGGTGCATGCAAGATCAGAATGAGGCCCACTGAGTCTTTGCGTCCCCTAGCATCATTGTGTTTTTATATTACAGACACCTTGTTAAATATCGAGGAAAAAAATCAGCTGTTTCTTTTGCCTTTGACTATTCCTAGAATATTCCGAATGAATACAGTCACTGCCTGCAGCAGTGACTGGAAGGGAGAGGACTGATCCAGGGTTACAAAGTTATACCCAAACATGGCTCTGTCAGAATATATATGTGTGCATCAAAGCTATTGTATAAATTACTTAGTTTTCAATAACAATATGCATAGTTTGGGCTACATAACTATTTAACACACTGCTATCTCACCTCTGAATGTTTGGGTTTAAGTCCCACTTTCATCACAGTCAGTTTTAGCCTCTTCCCACAGCACAATTATCAATCTCTGCTTAGAGTAGGCCTGATGCTGAAATTGCAGGGTTTTTTCAGTTCAGGACTGCAGTGCATTGGCAGAGTTGATGGCAACATTTTTCTAAAAGAAATAAACAAAACTATCCCAAAGTACCTAAAGTGCTTCCAAAATATTATTCAAAGCACAATTAAGTGTTTAATGAAGATGGCTGTGCTAATTGCTATCTCAAGGATTACTCTACCTCTCTCCATAAGGCTGCAAAGAGACAGTTCCATCATGCACCATTAGTCTGAGATTTCAGGGTCACACTACTACCAATAAAGGCTTAGTAATATTCTGGTAAGGTCTGGGTTTCCACATGGCTATCTGATCAGGACTTTGTTTCCTCTCTCACTTTGCTTTTTTATCTCCAGCTTGCGTCAGTATACAACAGAAGTAAAACTCTTCAGGCCTGGTTGTTCTCAGGAATGCTTGTGTATCCCAATCAGAGAAAATTGAACAATTTTCAAATGCAGGTGCTGGATGTGAGACACTAGAATCCATATTTAGCACCTTTCTAAATGGCCTGGTTTTCAAAGATGCTGAGCACTTGTAGTTCTCATTGGCTTCAAAGAAATTGCAGTGGAGGTTATGGTTGCCCAGGATCTCTAAAAAATAGGGCTATTTATTTAGATGTCTAAATATGTATTGAGTTTCCTAACTTCAGAAATTTGAATATTTTGGGCTAGGTGCCCTTGCCAAAGCAAAGTAAATAGATAAATACACAATTTAAATAAAAAAATATAGATTGAAAGATGCATATGTCCTTTTTGAAATAAACATCTGCACAATATGCTTTCCCATCCCACTTCATAGAGGAGTTACACAGTTGGGACACAGAGGCCCATTGGTTGTTCTCTACTCTATGTCAGCAACTCTTGTCAGGCCTGACATACTCACTATACCTCATACACTGTTGTCATAATCTGTCTGTAAAAGTTGTCATGTAAGGTTCCAAAAATCATTATGTGGTGTATGTTGGAGGTGTGGACAAGAAGTTATAAATATGTGCTAGAATTATGCTCTTAAAATTTGTTTGGCAAGCAGTGCCTAAGCCCAGTCTGCCCTAGGTCATCAGGCAGAGACAATGAAGGTACATTTCCATAAAAAGTAAACAAAGCCATCAACCTAGTGAATGAGGAGATAGTGAAGAGGCTATCATGATGGTTTGCGGGCAGGAAGGAGACTACAAAAATTAAAGTGATGTCAGCTCTCTGGTGGACACAGAAAGCTGAGCCCCCGAGGAAGGCTTCTTGCCTCCTGGAGCAAGATCAGTGAACTTTAGAAGATAGAAGCAAGGATAGAAAACCATTTTGGCATCTATCACTTGAGGGGCTAATGGGGCCACAGCTCTTGAAATCACAGAATGATGGATCCTTTAGTCAAAGGGGTTGAAGTCTCTGGGAACTGAATATAGGTGAGAAACCTGCTTAGGCAAAGGTTGTAACTTGCTGAAATTAAGTTTGTTTTAGAAGCATATTTTTACTATTGTTTGCTTGTACCAAGGCTTTCTGTCTTTTTTCCCCTATACTTGGTATCATTTAAATCTATGCCTTTTTGATGAATAATAGGATGAAAAATCTATGCTTTTCTTTCAGTAATAAGCAACACAGTACTGTGGTTTGCCAAACCCCAGTTAAATTAATGAGCTGCTGTTTAGTGTCTATATAAAGGAGCAATAAACTTAATAACTTCTTTGAGTGTTCCAGGAGAGGGCTGGCCACTACTGGGAGAAAGTTTTGAGGAAATTTGGGATTGGGGTATTTTGGGGTTACCCTGCAAAAAGAAACCAGGTGGTGGATGCTAGGATGTGACTTGCATGTTTGTGATGGCCACAGCAGCATAGCATTTAAGGCATCCAGAGTTGCAGGGCAGGAGATGACACAAGGTGAATCCCACAACAATGACACTTATGTAAATCAGTATATCTCCATTAATTTCAGTGGAGCTATGCCAATTTATACCAGTTGAGGATTTAGCCCATGGAATGTGTATGTGTGTGTGTGTTTTGGGGAGACAAGGACTTGAGAGGAGGGACAGGCAGGGAATGGGATATGTGTGTATGTCAATATGTAGGAATTGCTCAACAAGGTTCTGATGGTGCAATGAGCTCCATGCAGATAAATCCCAATGCCTGAGTTAAGCCGTATTAATTCTAGTAGGCACAGACTCCACCTCTGTGGAGCTCATTGTTGGATTTGAACCTACACATGTCTTCGTGGCAGAGTTATCCTGGGCTCTTTCCTGGGTATTAAGCCAAACTCACCTACAGTCCACACACAAAAGGCCTTTATCTGGGTTTGGAGGTGCGTTAAGCCTGGGTTAGTTTACTCAGCTGTGGGTGTAGGCTAGAGACTAGGCTCTGCTTTAACTTGGGCTAGCACCTGTCCACACTGTAGTGAAGAAAAAGGCTAAATCACTCAATCTCAGCAGAAAGGACTATGGGAAATGCCCCCAGACATATGGATGAGTGCAGAAACAGTGAGGACATAGTAATGAGGGTATGGTTTTGCAGCATGACTGCTCACACCTGGGCTAGGGTAACCTGGCTGCCCGAACTCAGCTGCTGATCACCAGGGCTAACTCTACAGGGAAGACACACTCTAAAGGCCTGTATTTGCATCCACCAGTGCCAGAGGGGATGCTGTCATCGATATCAAGCAAGCAAGATTTGGCATTAAAACCAGGGAGAAGAGTGCTGATGGACGAGTATTCACATTAATCCAATATATTATAAAACTTCTGCCTTTAGAGGTAGTTGCAGTTTGTAAATGGTGTTCACTCTGAGGCAGGGAGCATTTATCAAACACATTTTTTTCCCTGAAACAAGCTGGTGGAAGAAATCCTATATCGTATATAACACACTTCCAAAAGGGACACATTACAGCAGAGGAACAGATGGTCAGAACCTAGTAGGTGAGCAACACTGTGAAAATGTGGTCTGTGCCAGTGTAACAGAAAGGAAAAAACACTGAGTGAGAAGTGCAGTGGTGCATGCAGAAGCCTGGTAAAACCTACACTTGAGAATCAGTCTGTGCCTTTTGGAACTTTGGCTGTATTTTAAATGAGAGCCCATTCCAGACTGCCTTTTCTTCTGAATAACATTTTTCACATATTACAAGACTTCTAGGGATTAAACACTGCCTCATAAATGTAGGCATAATGTGGATAACAGAAGTTATTCACCAAGCTTTCATGAAAGGGCAGAATGGTGCTGCGTGGTTATCATGGATTTCCAGTAGATGAGTATTCTAAAGGGGTCGTCATAGTTAGAATACCAGCCAGTGAACTTTAGAAGATAGAAGCAAGGATAGAATACCACTTTATGCCCTAGTGAAATAAGTCATCAATTTATAAAGTATCCTAATATGCTTTATGCCACCTTTTCACTGAGTGATGCCATGAACTAAAACTCAGCCTGGCCTCTGATTTACTCTGAAAATATTTCAAGACTCTGCAGGCTAGTTGGAGTCCAGTTGCTCTTTGAATGTTAAGTGATGAGGACTTCAAAATGGCAGCAGTTGATAACTGCAGATGATCATTTAGATTTCTTCTTTTTAACATCCAGTTATTGCCTTTAGGGTTAAGCACAACATGGGGAGACTGACAATGAGGAATTAGGTGCTCTAGGTCTAGGAAAGTACTGCAAAAATCAGGCTGTTTTCTGCTGTATGAGAAGACACAGCCACTTGCTTCATGGTTTGTTTTCTTAAGATGTATTTGGAAGATCTATGAGTACTTGATGAAAACAGTGGAAGTATCATGAACTGCTCCTTTATGTGGTGTACAGATTTTAATTCATGTTAGTATCAGCCCTCTTGTTCATAAAAAAACTAACAGATAGTCATTTTGCTTGACTTCCATTTCCTTTTATTATATATTTAAGGGGCGGTGTGGCCAACCCACACAAGGCCTGATGGGTTTAAGGTAGCGAGGTGGGCCAATTAACCACTGAGGCTGCACCTGGAGGAGGGGCCAGGGAACAATGAGGACTAATTAAAGATGAAGCTCAGCTGGACAGGAACAGGAGTGGCCTATATACAGTCCAGTAGCTGAGAGTAGAAGTGGGCTACAGGAAGAGACTACAGTCACTCTTAGGGTGAGAGAAGTAGGTAGGAAACAGCCCAGGAATATAGCAGTAAGGATCAGGACTGTGCAACCCTTGACTGCTTGCTGTAGGGTCCCTGGGCTGGTTCCCAGTGTGGAGGGCGGCCTGGGTTCCCCTACCAGCCACTGGGGAAGTGGCACTGTTCAGGAGCAGTGAAAGGGAAGTCTGCTTGGGCCAGTGGGTCCTGGGAGACTTTGATACATGCACAGCTCTGGAAGGGGAAAACTACAGTCACCTGGGTGGAGGACCAAGCCACGAAGAGGGAGCAGTTGAGTGCCAAGAGAAAGATGGAACATGCACCTGCAGGAGGGGGCGTCAAGCTGGCAGAGCTAATCCCCAGCTGGGGCCACAAGGAGGCACTCCAGTTGTGAGTAGAGCACCCCGTGACAGGGGCATGTGGCGTTTGGATTGTTCCTTTCCACACATTTAGCCAAAATGTCTTTAGGAATGCAACATAGAGACCACTCTATGAACAATGATTGCATGAAATGCATTGTTGCCTTGCTTGTCCTTGTAATGGGACCTGTTTTGGAGTCTTTATGTATAGCCTTCTTTGTCAGTGGTGGTTGTACTAGAGAATCCTGGGTCCATGAAACATCTAATCAATAAAATCCTGCATTGTTGTTGGGAGCAGGGGATTTGTGGTTATTTTCCAACACATGTCACCAGATGGATGGAGTTAGGATAACTAGACAAATTGGCACAGCTGCAATGCTTGTGGCTTGCTGCCCACAATGGGGAGAAATGGCTACAGACTGTACCTTTTCAGCCAGATCTGAGCCATACATCTTGTCATATCTGTTTTCTTATAGATGAAGGCATTCAACAGGCCTTTCAAGCTCCAGGTATTCTAGCCCACATTTTTCCACTTGGCATGGACAGGGCTTGGACTATTTTCCTGCCAAACTTTTTTTATTAGAGATTCTTTTCATGCAGTTAGTCCAGCTAAGCTTATGGAGTTGCTTATTCTCAGTCATAGTAGGTAGTAATTTATTTCCATTAATCAGTGTTATACCTATCTGTGTGTGGTATGAACAATAGAAAGGGGGTAATGAGGCATGATGTTTACTTTGATGAATTTTGTAGGAATACTCATCTTGGGAAGAAATGAACTGAAACCTACAGTCTTCTCTCAGGGAGTACCTATTTATGCATTTCACTGAATTTGCTTTTTTGTTTTCCCTCCCCTAGGAGAGAGCCTTTTTTTTTCCCCTTTGGTCAATTGAGTATGGCACAAGGGTAATAACAAGTCTAATAGCTGCTGTAAACCACCACTTTTTAATGCATAATGTAATTGAATCAGAATATAGTGTCTATACTGATGGAGTCCCTGGTGCTTTAACGGCGGAAATTATGATTAGAAAGTTCCAGATAATGCTGACTTCTAATACATTAAACCACAACAGTATACAATTTTCCTTCTATAGCACACTCACTTTTTTCTTTTGAATTATGCAGTGCCTTCATAAATCGTTTAATGTTACTCGGGAATAGAATTCAAAGCTGCAAGAGGACTTTATCATTTTTGTGGAAACACATACGGACTAAATTTGCAGTGGAGCTGTATGACTAATATTTCCTACAAACATCTCTCATGCGAAACTCTCTATTTAAACTAGCACTCTCTGGCAGAAGGGTGACTGGAAAGACAACATTTCTATTGTTAGCCAACCGTTACTGAACAGAATGGAAAACAGAAACTGGCTACTGTTCCGTGCTCTGAAAGTGAGCCGCTGTGACTTCCACTGACTCTGATAGCAGCACCCTGTTCTTTTTTTGCTTTTGAAAGACCACAAAGTCTGAAGACTCTTCATAGATAGCAGAAGTTGCTCTTAAAAGCATGAAAGGCCCCATAACTTTTTATAAGTGATGTGTGAGTGAAATCACTTGTGAGCTCACATTTAAGAAAAAAACTCATACGTTACTGCTAGCTGCCAAGATCCATACATATATTTCAAAGATGTAGAGGATAATCTTTAAAATATGTTTTGCCTTTCTTAGCCGGTTGAATATGCACGTGCATATGGAGAATGGTAAGGGCTAGATTTTTGCGAGCATTTCCTTTCAAGGTCTCATTGCCTCAGTGGGAGTACTTGGGCTCACTTTTGCGATTCAGGGCCATTCTGTACTAAAATATCCAGATATCTGGGCACTTCTTTAGCCAGCAAAATACTCATGGTGTGATCATGTAGTCTGACCTGAATGGTACCCAAAAAAATGTATGGGTCAGATAGTTCAGCTGATACATGAAGAACTTCTTGAAAAAAGGGTGAAGGAAAAAAAGAGGGGGGGACTTAAAATGAGAGTAATGTAAACAGGAAATATGTTTTCCCATTGAGCAAGGGGGGAGGAGAAAGAGGAGGAGCTAGAGAAGAATAATCACCATGGGTATGATTGTGTAGTCATTTTTCAGGCAAAGTTTCCTTTGGGGAGTCAAAGGGAGTCTAGACTAACAACTCTAGGATCAGGCCCATAAACCCGAGCGTAAAATTCTTTGGTAGACAGTTTGAAGGTGGCAGAAACATGGTGCCTCTATCTCTTCTAGTGTATTTTCAGTATGTTGGTTTTAATGTCCAAAATCACAGAAAAGCAATCAGAAGCTAAAGGCAAAACGTATGCTACAGATATTCGCAAAAAGAAAAGGAGTACTTAAGTACTCCTTTTCTTTTTGCGAATACAGACTAACATGGCTGTTCCTCTGAAACCTGTCACTATGGATATTGAAAATCCTGAGAGCCAAAGCCTGGCTGAAGCAACCCCATGGACAGAGCTATGTGGCTCAGTCAGATTCTGTGCCATGGAAGTCTGCAGACTGAATGATCTTGATGGTTTCTTCTGACCTTAATGGTCCCTTCTGACCTTAGTCTATGAGTCTGAGACCACCTCCTACCCATGCATAGGGCCTAATTTAATGTCTCTGCCAGAGGCGATGCATGAGGGGCATGCAGGGTCATGAGCCCCCACTAATTTGCTGCTTGCCTTGTACTGAGCATGTTCAGTGACATCTACCAAAGCCACTGCCCTCACTGTGCCCCGACCACTATTGGCAGGCACGGGCTGTCTCTGCTTTACCATGAACCTGGAAAGTGACTTGAAGGAGGCACTGCATCTACACATCACTTCCTCAATACTAGAAGGAATATTTCCGTGGCTGGTTGACAGTCACCCTCTGTGCAAACTCAAAGGTTTTATGTGCTTCTCAGACATTTTCTTAAATCCCCTCAGAGGATCCCAAGGCAATTTCTACTTCTAGTTTCTGCTCCCCCATTCCTCAAGGTCTCTACCAGGCTGATGTATTGGTGAGATTATTGCACATACTTAGGGTGCCCAGTTATTCCAATTTTATAGGGACAGCCCCTGATATTTGGGGCTTTGTCTTATATAGGTGCCCATGACTCTCCACCCTAGCCCTATTTTTCACACTTACACACATTGCACTGCACATTCCGAATCCCTGGCAATGCCTGCAGCAGGTGTCCTTCATCTTTTAACAGTTATTTTAGTGGAGGAGAAAGAGGAATGGGCAGGCAGTGTGACCTTTGGTGAGGTTTAATTTTATGGGATGATTTTCTTAGCACTTTCATTCTCAGAAGTCAGTCTCTAAGAGGTTAATACCCCAAGGGGACATTAGCCAGAGCAGCACCAGCAGTGCTGGTAGCCTGCTCCTCTAACTCATGTTTAGTTGGAATTTAAGTATATGTTAAAGATAGGATGTGAGGTAGGTGGTTAAAAGCCAGTGAAATTAATCCAGTGACCATTATCTCTAAACATTGTAGAACGCTCAAACAACGACAATGCAATTAGAATTCTTCTCTTTTTTGGGTAGGAAATATGCCTTGATGCTATTAATGCAGCTGGTTAAGCTGTAGTGCAAAGAAAATGAAATACATGCCCAATCTGACTGCGTTTCAAAACCAAAAATAACAGTATATGTATTTCTTCCATAAGTTTGTGCTAAGGAGGGGAGCTATTGATTCTGCAGAGCCACTGTTGCTAGTTGTGAATGATCTATGAAATGAGGGGAGAAAATAAAACTTTGCAGTACAGTGAGATAAACCATGCATTACAATTACTGCTGTTTCTTGGCTATATACTGTGAAATGTAACTGAGAAATTGAAAAGGCCATGAATAAAACCTCTGCATTTGAACACCCCTGGATCTTGGGGATAATGGGGGTGAGAATGTGAACCCAAAATGACTCAAAATTTGCAGCTGGCCCAGATCTCTACAATGGGCCAAACCAAAGCCCTGGATGTGAACAAGGCCTAGCTTTGGGGGTTAATGAAATCCAGCCCAAGTGCTGAATTTTGCAGTTTAGACCTATCCATCCCCAGAATACATTGTACACAGCCGTAAAAAAGAGCTCACTAACTTCAGAGATTCTTAAGTGCTGACAGGCACAGACTGTGTGTCAGAGAATCATGCATTGGATGCTACTTCCACTGGGCTGTGTTATCATTTGAAAGAGGGTTGGTTGCTGGCTATATGAAAAGGATTTTATCTCTATTATTATTATTATTAGATATTATGATTTATTCTACAGTAGCACCTGGAGGTCCTAATCAGGGGTTACGACCCCATTGTACTAGGCACTGTGTGCACACAAAAAAATAAGGTTTTTGCTTTAGAAAACTTACAGTAAGTATCAGATGACTGATAACAAATGCATACAACAAACAGATGGGGAGAGCACAAAGTAACAGTGAGACAATTACGATAGATGTAATAAGCAGCAGTCACAGCACACCAGCTGCCCAGCCATTGCCAATCTGACTTGAAATAGATTGTCCTGTGACAAATGTTTCCATTATTTTAGGGCCCAATCCCACAATTCTTGCTCATCTGAGCAGTCCCATTGATTTCAATAGTGGCAATCATATGAATAAGAGTTGCTCATATGAGCAAGAGTTGCAGGTTCAGGCTAACAATGCTGAGAAAACTCTAGTATCTATTAAACCGCCTCTCACATTCAGACAATAAACCCTGACTAACCATATTAGGAGAGTCAGCACATGGATTTTTACTGCTACCACGAAGGAAAAAAAGGTGTGAGGGTACAGAATTTATGCTCATTCAGGAGAGCAGCCACATTTTGCTGAGCTCCGCCAGCCCACCTGCTGTGTTTATTTTGTTTACTCTTTGGAAATTGGCTTTCAGCTAGCACTGACAGCAGTACAGCTTGCAACAATTTTAGTAATGCTAACTGGTTTTTGAAATGCCTAAAAATAAGCTCTGTGTTTCCCAAGAAGCTGCTTTCAAACAAGGGGCTCAGATTCAAAAGATCGTAGCACCACATCTAGCACTGCAGCTCCAAGGTAGGGAGCAGATCTGTGGGAGGTAGGGCTGGATTTTCCATTTCATTACACTGGTCTGATGCTCATGTAATTCCGCTGAATTCAATGGAATTACAGTGGCATAAAACTGGTGCGATATGGTAGAGGGTCAGACCTTTAATATCTAGACTCACTAAAAGCATGGATTTAGTAAATAAGACTTGCTGGCTTAAAATATTCTTTGAATACTATTGAAGGTAGGGGAGAAATAGTCTCATTCAAATTGCTGGGCGTTGAAACTTATGTTTTTGATCCTGAAAATACAGAATCTATCCAAGAAACAATTCCTACTTATCTGGTGGATAGGAAAAAAGATCAGCTTGAAAATATGATGACAGGCACCAATGGACAGTTATTTAGAATGCCTGAGTGTATGGAAGAAGGAGGCAATGGAAGAAGGAGGCAATGAAAAGTTTTTTGATGCATAGTTAAGTGATTTTTTTTTTAAAGTTCTACATCCTCCGTTTCCCTCCTAGCTGCAAGACGTTTTCTTTCCAGAGAAAAGGAGCTGACCTTTTTGTACTGGGCCTCGCTCTAGGACTTTCACCTCATCCATGACCCAAAACAACAGGGTACTTCTCATACTGCAAGATGGAAGCAATACTGCTGCCCTAACCTCACCTGCACCACAATCACAGGCAATCATCCATTTCAGACTATAAGTGGTGTATTGAAAAACATGGCCACATAGTCAACATTGCCCAAACGTGTTGCACTGATTGTGAGCACCAACAAAATCTCTTGCTGGAACTATCCAAAAGTAAACTGGCGCAGCTTTATGCTATAATACCTCTATCCCACACATCTCTATTGAAGAACCTTACATGCAAGTCACAAAACCTATCGATGAAGCTGCCACCAAGTCAATTTCAAGTGGCAGTTTTTGTGACGGGTTGGATCACAGAAACCCCCTTGAGAACTGCCACCTGATGTGCTGGGACTACTTCTGAGCCCATTTTCCCTGGCAGCTTGGGACTTCAGTACCTTGCCTTGTTTGAGCCAGACATGCTTGCCTGCTACAAACACAGACCCAGGTCTGAATCACGTCCCCCCCAAATGCTGCAGGCTTAACTGAAAACAGCTTAAGAAGTGCTCCTGTCTCCAGCACTCAGATACCCAGCTCCTAATGGGGTCCAAAGCCCAAATAAATCCGTTTTACCCTGTATAAAGCTTATACAGGATAAACTCATAAATTGTTCGCTCTATATCACTGATAGAGAAATATGCACAGTTGATTGCCCCTCCCCCCCGGTATTAATACTTACTCTAGGTTAATTAATAAGTAAAAAGTGATTTTATTAAATACAATAAGTAGGAATTAAGTGATTCCAAGTAATAACAGACAGAACAAAGTAAATTACCAAACAAAATAAAATAAAACATGCAAGTCTATGCCTAATACAGTAGGAAACTAAATGCAAGTAAATCTCACCCTCAGAGATGTTCCAATAAACTTCTTTGACAGGCTAGCCTCCTTCTAGTCTGGGTCCAGCAATCACTCACACCCCTGTAGTTACTGTCCTTTGTTCCGGTTTCTTTCAGGCATCTCTTTGGGGTAGAAAGGCTATCTTTTGTGCCAGCTGAAGACCAAATGGAGGGGGTCTCCCAAGGCTTTATATAGTTTCTCTCTTGTGGGTGGAAACCCCTCCCTCCCCCTGTGTAGAATCCCCTCTACAAGATGGAGGTTTGGAGTCACATGGGCAAGTCACATGCATAACTTAGTTCTCTACAGGAACGTTCCCAGGAAAGCTCAGATGTGGATTGGTGTCTATAAAGGTCCATTGTTCTCCAAGTACTTCCATTTACTTGAATAACCCCTTCACACTATGTTGATCAAATTTGCCTTTGGTGCTTTCACAGCAAACACTTTAAATACAAGCATAGAGCCAACACTCATAACTTCAGATATAAAAATGTTACATGCATACGAATAGGATGAATACATTCAGTACAACATAACTTTTGCAAAGATATATTACGTGGCATATCAAGCATAAAACATCATATTTACACACATAAGCATATTTCTGTAAAGTATTATGGGGTGCAACATCACAGTTGTAAGACATGCATTCCCTGCCTAGATGAAGAATGTGAAGAATCCTCAAGCAATCTGAAGAAAGTAGAGATCTAGGCATCACAACACATCTTTTTGATGACTCGAATACGTGTATAAGAGCAAGATGGGAGCAGGTTACCATGAAACTAAATATGGTAACATCTCATTGCAAAGCCTGGGCACTAATTAGAAAACTTGGAGCTGCTCAATCCCCACTTCCTTCCCCAGAACTCTCCAAAAAGCATTGCTATCCATTTGATAAATGTCACAATGGTAATAAGGACAAGTTTGAAGGAGAGGTGAAGAAATGCTGGCAATACAAACCACAGAAGAAGTAGAAAGGATGATGAAAACATTGAAAAGAGGTAAAGCCTGTGGGTTTGATAACATCTCCCCATCATTCCTGAAGAACCTGGGAAAACTAACAGACAATGGCTAGCTATCTTTCAATCTAGAGTGATCCAGGAGAATAAAATACCTAAGATCTGGCATAGTCCAAAAGTAATAGCCTTGCCAAATCTTGAGAGAGACCACTGACTTGCAACAAGTTGACACCCCATCTCTTTGGTAAGCTGCATGTACAAATGATGTGTAAGACTTGTTCTTCAAAGGATTGCCCCCACAGTTGCCCCCACTGAGTGCGGATCAAGCAGGTTTCAGATACATTGTAGTACTGTGATCAAGTGCTAACTCTTATCACCTACATTGAGACTGGCTTCCAGACCAGGCAGAAAGCAGACACACTATTCCTAGATCTTATGGCTATATGTGACACAATCTGGCTATACAGGTTTGATGTACAAACTGTCATTGGTACTACTAAAATGGGTTGTCATGGCTGTGAAACTGCTGCTGAGGCTACCATTTCCAAGTTTCACTTGGACGGACAACTGCCCCCTCCTCCACCCCAAAAAACAAAATAACCCGAACCATAGCTCCTGGAGGTCTCAAATCAACCATCTACCTCAAGGCTCAGTTCTAGCACCAACACTTCTCAACCTCATCACAAATGACCTTCCCAACACCACTGGCAGGCATTTTATCTCTGCAGATGACATCTGTCTGGCAGTAAAGGACCAGAATTTCAGTCATCTAGAAGATGTCTG
Source organism: Chelonia mydas (assembly GCF_015237465.2). Taxonomy (NCBI): domain Eukaryota; kingdom Metazoa; phylum Chordata; order Testudines; family Cheloniidae; genus Chelonia; species Chelonia mydas. The sequence goes on along the minus strand of NC_057854.1, from coordinate 68,737,895 downwards.
AATGCTGACAATGAAAGAGATGGCCCACTGTTTAAAAGGGGGAGACTTAAACCTAGTACCAAAAAGCGAGTTTCCAGTTGCCTCCATTTATACTACAAAGAAGCCAAGAAACAGTTTAACATCTTCCTGAATGGACACAGGCTGGACCATGACCCAAAGGCTGTGCATGTAGGTGTTGCATTGGACCATACCTTGACTTTCAAGGAACACCTTACCAAGACCTCACTGAAAAATATTAACAAGAAACAACCTGATCAACAGACTAGCTGGTTCTACCTGGAGAGCCAGTGCACAGATACTAAGAAATTCTGGGCTTGCCTTGTGCTATTCTGCAGTAGAGTAGTGCTTCCTGGTGTGACTCAGCTCTTTTGGACTAGGACTAGTAGAAATCCATCTGAATTAAACCATGCATATAACACCAGGTACCACCAGACTGACCAGCCTGCCTGGATAACACCTGTTCTGTCCAACATTGGCCCTTCTGATATCAGGCCTTGCAGAATATTCTCCTTAAGGTGCATGACATGCCACAACCACCTTATTTAAAGAAATGTTTAATCCACCAAGCCACTATTTTAGCTGAAGACACCCCGTTTGGACAATTCCCCTCCGGGTGGCATAATAGGTGGCAAGAATAAACTTCAAACATAGCCAATGCCTTTCTAGTGACAGATCCAACTGCCCATCCCCTTGGTTATGACCATCCAAGTCATCTTTAAGGAAGCCCAATTGCTTCAGATGTGGAGTGATCAGACATGCAGCTAATGATTACAAGTGAGGCCTCTGTGACTCTTCCCTTGGCTACTGTGACCAGTTTGAAGATGCAGCTCACATATGTACGGGCTGTATTCACCAGCAAGGGCTGCTTGGTTTCCTCAAGGACTTTCACAATGCACTTCTCTCAGCTATTGAATGGTTAGGACACTTAGACTAACATGCTTGATTTCACCCTCTATGTAGATGCAATCACAACACATTTTTATATTAGAATATATATTTCAAGAAAATCTCTCTCTGTTTCTAATTCCAGAACAATTTTGATTACTTTGAGTGGATATAATCAAAGAAGTAAGCACTCAGAAAATCTCAGTTGTCAAGGACCCTCCTAGCTGCTAAAAACAAGAGAGTGCTTTGCTCAGGCCAGGAGGATAAGGCATACATTGGGATGGGATAGAGGCAGTCCTATATTCAGTTGGAGTGTGTCCACAAAGTGGAGGTCATACATAATCTTTCAAAACACCAGATGAACTCAAGGCTTCTCTTGCTTCATAAAAGAGTAACACTGGAGTCAGATTATGATCTGAGCCACACTGGTGTAAATTAAATTTACAACTATGCAGCTGAGATCATAATACCATCCACAGTTTTCTTAATCATGAGAACAAGAAAATTAACAGGTAGATATCCAGAATGTGAGAATCTCTGAGCAATAACAGTTTATTGATAACCATCTATGAGTTATAATCTAGATTCCTAACTGTAGTATATGTCAAAGAATAACTAAGAAAGCCAGATTATAAAAAAGTTTTGCTTCTATATGACAATTTTATAGATGAGAGCCTTTCCTTCCTTATTAACTTCCCTGAATGACGTGGGTGCTAGAAGACATTTGACCCATGCCAAGAACAATTAGCCAAATGGCTGAGAGAATGTGCTGATAAATTGTTCTTTCAGGCAGTGGTTTTGTAACTTGAAATGAATCTTAACTGAATGACAATCTTAATTCTTCAAGCACTAGCTGGAAATAAAGGTTTTAACTGCATTGCACATTCAATACACAAAAAAACCCAGGACTGCAGTAATGCATGTGTGTGCAGGTTGATTCAAATTACTATTTAGCACACTGGGGACCTTAAATCCCTGTCCATTGACTTCAGTACCTACATCATGCAGAACAGATATTATTCTCTTTCTTTTGGTCTCTCCAGGTTTGTAATACATTATGGAATATTTTGATTTTTTTGATTCACGACATTCATCCCAAATGATTCCCTTTGTAAATTCATGTTGTTTTTTGTTTCTCGGTAGCTTTGTTTCATTGCTGTAATGAATTCCCCTGGTGCGAACTGTCATCAGTGTAATTTTTATATACAAGAAAATGTGTACAGCCTTGGTGAGACCTACTTGTGGCGCTTCCAATGACTCTAACAAGTCTCAAATTGTTACTTAATTAAACACAGTGAAGTGAAAGGAAATGAGAGAGACAAATGTTACCTCAGATTCTTGAAGGGAGAGCTGCTCTTATTTGTACTGCAGTTTAGGTCTAGCTGAAAGTTAAGGGCTAGAAAACACTGCAAATGAGTATCAGAGGAGTAGCCATGTTAGTCTGTATCCACAAAAACACCAAGGAGTCCAGTGGCACCTTACAGACTATCAGATTTATTTGGGCATAAGCTTTTGTGGGTAAAAAGCCCACTTCTTCAGATTCATGGAGTGAAAATTACAGATACAGGCATGCATCTGAAGAAGTGGGGGTTTTAAGCTTATACACAAATAAATCTGTTAGTCTTTAAGGTGCCACCAGATGCCTTGTTGTTTTTGCAAATGAGTGTCCTTCAGTGCAGCACTTTCTTAACAAGCTGCCACATTAAAAAGTTTCTCTGTATTTCCGTTACCACTTACCCTGAAATGCAATAATTGGTCTGTGAGGAATCTCACAGTATGTCATATTTATTTTATGCTGGACTATTCTGAAAGAAAAATGTAAATAGATCGATCATGTTAAGCTATGTGATGACTGCCATGCTGCACTTAGGTGACCCTCAGGGTTAACTTTAGGTACGTTCAGGCTCCAGATCACACTGAGGTGTCACATATGGAAAATAGTAGTGTGTTCACAAATCCAGTCCCCCCACCCCCACCGCCCACCCAGTTACTCAGACAATGGAAGAAACCTTATACAAGAAGGCAATGTCAAGTAAAGAAATGGAATCATTCAGATTGGAAGAAGGCAGATAAAATAATACATACTGTTCTTGTTTTGCCCATAGATATTTATTACCATTTTACCTGGAGTGGCCTTGGGTCAGAAATAATTCGAAGCCCACTGGAGTCTGTTGGAAGCTCTAATTGATTCCAGTGATATTTGGCTCAGGCCTTCTGAATGTGGTAGGAACTGGTGTGTTTATTTGCTAAATGTCAAATTAAAATGACAATCAACAGAAATGAAATGGACCTGTTTGGTGAAGTTCAAATGCCATAAACCAAATAGAGGGAAGGAATTCGAACCAGGGTTTTACTCTCCTTTTTGAGGATCCACCTATAATGAATTTCTCTTGTGAGGAGAGGGAAGAATGAGAGGACCTGATCAGTCTCCATTGAAATCAATAGAAAGGCTCCAAGTGACTTCAGTGAGCATTGGAGCAGACCAGCCATGAGGGCTTTGTAAAGAGAGCCAAAGGAGTAATCTAAAGGGATGACGAACCAAGGAAAAAGAGTGCATGGGGAGAATCGTATTGAGGGAGGTCGTCTGAACAAGGCACTGTGCATAGGCATGGTTGAGAGTCCCAAGCAATGAGCAATGATCGCCATATTTGAGGTCAGGAAGGAATTTTCCTCCAGGGCAGATTGGAAGAGGCCCTGGGGGGTTTTCGCCTTCCTCTGCAGCATGGGGCACGGGTCACTTGCGTGAAGATTCTCTGCACCTTGAAGTCTTTAAACCATGATTTGAGGACTTCAATAGCTCAGACAGAGGTGAGAGGTTTATTGCAGGAGTGGGTGGGTGAGATTCTGTGGCCTGCATTGTGCAGGAGGTCAGACTAGATGATCATAATGGCCCCTTCTGACCTTAATGTCTATGAGTCTATGAGACTGCTGTTTTCTTTCTGGAAAAGTGGTGGTGCAATTAGAATAGTGATGAGAACAGAGCTCACTGGACTAATACACTTCTGGAGATGGCAAGTTTTTGAGAGAGTCTCTCTGTTAGGACATAATTATGAGAGAATTTTGCATGTTTCTTATGCTCTTGATCAGGCGTATCTTGAAGCCCTTCCATCTAGGATAACAAGCCAGAATAAGGTCCCTGCCACTGTAAACCGGGAGCTCTTACCAGTTACATTTTCCTCTGACGAGAAGCTACTTTGTTTGACAAGAAGGTGTGAGGATACTTAAGTGTGATACTTAGATACTTAAGAAGGTGTGAGGATACTTAAGAAGGCGGAAGTTGCCATACAACTTAAGGATACTTAAGTATCCTCACACCTTCTTGTCAACTGTCTAAATGGGCCATCTTGATTATCACTACAAAAGTTTTTTTGCTCCTGCTGATAATAGCTCATCTTAATTAATTAGCCTCTTACAGTTTGTATGGCAATTCCCACCTTCTCTTCTTACTATATGTTCCATTCTATGCATCCGATGAAGTAGGCTGTAGCCCACGAAAACTTATGCTCTAATAAATTTGTTAGTCTCTAAGGTGCCACAAGTACTCTTGTTCTTTTTGCAGATACAGACTAACACAGCTGCTACTCTGAAACCTGTCAACATGAACAGAAGTTGGACAATCTGGTGCCTTTTGAATAACTTTTTCACATGTATGTTTGTGTTGGGTCCATTGATGGTTAAAAGAGCTTTGTTTTACACACATTCAAACAATGATGTGATACATTTTGGGGGCATTTTTTTCCAGGTTTGTGTCATGCAATTTCCTGCTTAAGATATTGAGAAGTATGTTGGTTAACTATTTAAGACTAACCAATGTATTTAAACAAGTTCAAAATTTGTAACTTACCGTATCCATATATTTCATGAGATCTTGTATGCTGAAACAATTGACAAATATTTCCATGTTTCCATACAAATTTTCACCTTTTGTTTACATGAACAATCACTTAAGTATCCTCACACCTTCTTGTCAGCTGTCTAAATGGGCCATCTTGATTATCACTACAAAAGTTTTTTTTCTCCTGCTGATAATAACTCATCTTAATTAATTAGCCTCTTACAGTTTGTATGGCAACTTCCACCTTCTCTATATGTATATATGTATCTTCTTACTACATGTTCCATTCTATGCATCTGATGAAGTGAGCTGTAGCCCAAGAAAGCTTATGCTCTAATAAATTTGTTAGTCTCTAAGGTGCCACAAGTACTCCTGTTGTTTCTGTTCGTGGTGAGTAGAACCTCACATTAGAATAGTTTAAATGAAGTCAATGAGGTCATTGTGCAGTAAGATGCTACTCAGTGTGAGTAAGGGTATCAGAATTTGGCCAATGCATAGTATAGTTGATTTCAATGGAACTACTCATTGAGTAACTTTGTTTACATTGTCAAGTATTTGCAATATTGGAATGAGGGACAGGAATGGTAAGAGGAGAAGGAAATGGAGCAGGAAAGATTTCTCTTAGACATCAGTACAGTAAAACACCTTAGGGCCAAGTATTTAGGTGCCTAAAGAGAATAGTGCCTAGCTGGTCATTGAAATTTCAATGGGAGTTAAGTGGCTGGCTTAACTGTGCAGACAGACATCTAGCAGGATTTTCACCTTTAGGTGCCTAAATACCTTAGGAAATCTGGCCCTTAGCAACTGCTCCTGCTCCCAGTGAAGTAAAGAGCAAAACTCCCATTGACTTAAATGATGCAAGATCGGACTCTTAAACATCTGCTTAGTTTTAAGCACACGAGCAGTCCTGTTGAAGTCAATGGGACTACTTCCATGTTAATAAGCTGTTTAAATACTTGGTTGGATTGTGGCCAGAGGCTTTTAACTTAAGTTCCAGCAAGGATTCATTCTGCACACAGGAAAAATAAGGTTAGAGGCATCATAGGTTCTTCTTTTTAAAACAAAACAAAACTGTTTTTATTAGTGAAGTTCCTTGTTTGATTCTTCCAGATAACTTCCTCCACCATTATTAGTCAGGATAGAATTCAACTTATAGCGTTCTTAATATATCCTTAGCTTTAAACCATGTTGTGTATATATTTTCCAATTCTAAATTCCGACAAAGAAGAGTTAAAATCTTGGTATTTACTCCTCATACCTTTTTTTCTTTTAAGTGTTGTGAGTGAACTTAGTGGATTCATGAAAATGAGCAGTTACTAGCACTAAATACAGCCATGTATAGTGTCCTTATTTATGGCCTAGAGCCCTCGATAGACAAGTGTTAATTTGAATCAATAATTAGGGCATTCTAGTTCTGATTTGCAATATCCTTGGATTCCAGCCCTGGGCTTCTCCTGAACGATGATTGTGAATGCATCAAATAGATTTATCCTAGATATCACTAAACTATCATACACTTTCACAAATGAATTTCATGGCTTTGAACTGAGAGTCAAGATTTTCAAAATTGAGTGCCTTAAATTTAGCTCCTACATTTAGGCACCCATATTTGAAAAATCTTGGCCTACATCTTCAAAGATAAAAGGCTATTTAACAATTACACTGGCAATCACCTCATTTCTCATTCTGTTTAAACGTATTCATAGCTTGGCTCCATTTCATGTGAGCAATAGCCTAGTTCTTTATTCACTGCGTTGCCTTTTCTGCTCTGCCTCTTACTTGGTCTGCATGTTGGGACTGCATGCTTTTGTCTACTATGATCTTTGATTGTAGAATTCAATTCTCATTGCATTACAGGTGCAGAATAACTATTCTTTAAAAAAATATAAACTAAAGATGTATTTGTTTGGCTTGGCTTATTAATATTTGATTAAAATAAATGCAAAGTGACTTTGTTCAATGCCCTAGAATGCTTGCACAAAGGATGCTTTATAATGTAAATTTGATTTGATAGTTCTGTAGAAGCTAGACACATTTGGCACTGATCTCAAAGTCACTCATCCTTAAGTTAAACCACAGTAGACAAAAAAGAAAAGCTGTTAGGCTTTTTGTGTGTTTGCTTGGTAGTATATGAAAACTAGACATTCTAATTTTTCACTCTTTTCATTGCTTCTTTACTGACAGGAACGTTGCATCCTTTATTCAACACCTTACTATAAGAAAGAGACTTTGTTGCTTTTCTACAAAAGTTCTGCATTGTCTTGCATATCAGCAACAAATTTAATTTCACTATCTATTCATTCAGCTGCACTGATATCAAGTAAAAACACACACACAAAATAAAGAGTATATTTTTCGGTAAGCTATTAGGCATGTGAAGTGCATGAAGGAAATAACGCGGAGTTTTCTAGCTTGCCCCTTTTATAGAATGTAAAAGGGACCCTCCTAACTCTTTCATTTCAATTTTCCCTTGTTTTTATGAGTATTCTATATCTTGGTGAGTGTCTTATTTCTTTACCACCGTAACTGATCAAGATGAGTTAAAAAAATTAAGTGTAATGAAAAGCAGGAAATAACATAGCCAGTTCCATTCTCCCAGGCTTTGCAATGTCATCAACCTGAGTGCTACTGTTATTGCTCTGGCTTATGTCGTTCCTGTACACTCTATTAGTGGGACACTTAAGGAAGGGTAGCATAATGTATCAGAAGCAACTGGCTGGCCAGCCTGAAAAATAGCAATTCTGAGCAGCAATAGTGGTGGTGTTGGCAAGTTGTCCATTATGTACGAAAGTATACAAATACTATATAAGTATATACAAATGCACATGGCATAAGAAACAAAGAATAAGAAACAGACATTTTACTGAATGACGGAGGTAATGATCTACTGGGCAAAACTGAAACCTGATGGGATGGTTGTGCTACAATTTAGACACTAGTAAGACAGAGAAATCACAGAAGAGATGGAGCAGTGACACTGTTACATGTTTTTCCCAGCACTAGCAAGCAACAAAATGCCAGTGGGGTGGATGGTAGTGAAATTCTTGGTAAGGTGAGAATGAATAAGAATAAAAGTTGTGTAATTGGTCATTGTCTTGAGGAGATCATTGACTTGAGGAGAATAGGATCTGGGGACCCTGTGGATCCAGGGACAGAATAGGCCCACTGCTCCTCCTACATGTCGTAAGAGGAGACTAAAAGGGGGCTGCCTGGAGAGGGATGGGCTCCGCCAGGTTAGAAATTTGCCCAAGACACACCATATGATGAGCAAATCAATGATGTCCATACCGGATTGATTGCAGATGGAAGAACTTTGGAGAGGTACTAACAGAAGAAGGCCATGTACTCTATTACAGTGGAGAGGACAAACATGGCAATGACATAGGATTTCTTCTGCATAAAGATATCAAGAATTCAGTATTAGGATGCTGCCCAAGCAGGCTTATTTCCATCTGTCTAAAGGCAGTATCATTTAATAGCCCAGTGGTACAAGTCTACAGCCCTATAGCAGTCTATGATGATGAACAAATTGAAGATTTTTACAATCCGCTCCAAGACATCATCGATAAAGTTCACAAGAAAGATATGCTGATTGTACAAGGATATTGGAATGCTAAAGTGGGTATTGATGCACAGGTTGATTGGCGAGATTATTGTGGCCCTTTCTGTAATGTGGTAACCAATGAGAGAGGATTGAGACTTTTGGAGTGTGCCAGCTATAACAATCTGGTTCTTGCAAATACACTAGGAGCACATAAAGCATCCAGATAATCAACATGGCACTCACCTAATGGTCTACATCACAGCCAGATCGTCTACATCATGGTGCAAACCCAATTTCATTCTGGGATTAACAGAGCTAAAACAAGGAGCTTCCCCGGTGCTGATACTGGAAGTGATCACGACCTTGTGATGCTAAATTTTTGGCTGCAGCTAAGGAAAATCGTCAAGCCAAAGTTCACCAGAACCAAGTTCAACTTAGAAAGACTCAGAGACAGAAACATTGCAGAGTCATTCCAAGCAATGATTGGTGGAAAATTTGCCCCTTTGCTTGCTCTAGAGGAAGATGTAGAAATGATGATTGACAATTTCAATGCTGCTATGAATGAGGCAGCAATGGACATCCTTGAGAAACATCGTAAGAAGACAAAACCATGGGTCACAAATGAAATACTACAAATGTGTGACATTAAAAGAGAACTTGAGAGAGACGAGAACGGAACTGAGGGAGCTGATAAACACAGAGTGCTTGGCAGAAAGATTAAGAAAGGAATGAAGGTGGCCAAGGAGATATGGATTGAAAAACAAAGCTCTAAAATTGAAGAGTGTAATCAATAATAAAAATACAAATGAGCCTTCCTGGTTATAAAAGAGCTGACCAAGGAAAGATGAACCAAAGCTAACACAATTCAAGACAAAGAAGGGAATAGTACAGAAGAAAGGGACATTATCAGTAGGTGGACAAACTACTACTCTGATCTATACAACCACCAGACAAATGGAGATCCTACTGTCTTAGACAGCCCAAATTCAACAGAGGAGGATGACTTTCCAGTACTACATGAAGAAGTGGAGACAGCTGTGAAATCAGTCAAGAACAGAAAGGCTATAGGTATTGACAACATCCCAGCCAAACTGACGAAATTCAGAGGAGAAATAGTAATAGATGTACTCATCAAGATCTGCAACAAGATCTGGCAGACTGGTGAGTGGCCCTCCATGTGGACACAGTCACTAATCATCACTCTGCCAAAGAAAGGCAACCTGCAATTGTTTCAAAATGACCAGACCATAAGCTTAATTAGCCATCCCAGCAAAGTGATGTTGAAAGTCCTATTGAACAGATTGAAGTCACAAGCAGAGAATATCATCGCTGAAGAACAGGCTGGCTTTGGTGCTGGAAGAAGTACCACAGAACAGATTTTCAACCTTTGTGTTCTATGTGAAAAGTACTTATAACACCAGCAGGATATCTACCACGTCTTTGTTGCCTTCAAGAAGGCGTTTGACAGAGTATGGCATGAAGTTCTCTGGGCAACCATTAAGAAGTACAATGTTGGACGTAAGCTTATTCTTACCATTAAACAACTGTATGCCAAAGCTAGCAGTGCAGTTCTCTTCAATGGCAAAATAGGAGAGTGATTTTTGGAAAGAGGTAGCCTTCTTTCTCCCACACAATTCAACATCTACTTGGAGCGCATAATGACTGATGGCCTAGAAGATCACATATGCACAGTCAGCACTGGGAGGTGAACAATCTCAAATCTTCGGTTCGCTGATGACATTGATGGCCTGGCAAGTAGCAAAGATGAACCAATCTTGCCAACCTTGTGAAATGATTGGATGAAACCTCTGCAAAATATGGCATGGAAATCAGTGCAGAGAAAACCAAGCTGATGACAAACAAATGTGACGGGATCAGCTCACATATCACTGTCAGTGGACAAGAGCTGGAGACAGCGAAACACTTCAAGTATTTGGGAGCAATCATTACTGATGAAGGATCCAAGGCAGAAATTCAGGCAAGAACTGCTCAAACAGCAGCAGCAGTGGCAAAGCTAAAGCCAATTTGGAGGAATAAGAACATTTCTCTGGAATCCAAACTGAAACTGCCACATGCATTGGTCATCTCCATTTTTCTGTATGCGTGTGAGACATGGACCCTTACGGCAGAACTTGAAATGAAAATACATGTAGTAGAAATGAGATGCTTCCGTAAAATCCTGGGCATTTCCTACTTCGACCACATCACTAATGAAAAGGTCTGCAACATCATCACCCAATGCGCTGGGTCATATGAAGACCACCTGATGACTGTGAAGAAGTGCAGGCTGAAGTGGTACGTCCATGTAACAAGATCATCTGGCCTATCCAAGATCATCCTCCAAGGGACAGTACAGGGGAAGAGAAGAAGAGATGGATTGACAACATAAAAGACTGGACAGGAATTGACTTTGCAGAGACTCAAGTACTGACACATAATCTTCAGGAGTGCAGACAACTGGTTGATTGCTCATCAATGATGGTGCCCCAATGACCAATGCAGTTATGGGAGTGATGATGATAAAGGCAGAGAAATCACAGAAGAGATGGAGCAGTGACACTGTTACATGTTTTTTTCCATCACTAGCGAGCGATTGCCAATGGGGTGGATGGTAGTGAAATTCCTGGTAAGGTGAGAATGAATAAGAATAAAAGTTGTATAATTGATCTTTGTCTTCCGAAGACCATCAAGACTTGAGGAGAGTGGGAATGAGAAGTTTCTGGGCTAATGCTAGGGTACTCTGTCTCAGGATTCTATATTTAAAAGGGGATGTTAACTACTTAGACACGTCTGGAAGCAAATGTTACCAAACATGCAGTATCAGCCTCCGTCTCCTTTTTCCTTTTAATATTTAATCCAATCACACAAACTTTAATTGTGGCCAAATCCTGGACCCTTACTCAGGCAAAGGTCTAAAACAAAGCTTATTTAAATTAAGGGCTGAATGTCTGCATGATTTGGTCCCTAGAGGCTAAAGTGTTAAAATCCAATGTGGGAAAGAAGGCTTGGGAATCTGAAAAGACACCCCAGTTAAGGTGTAGGAAACTTTCTGTGACAGAGAGGAATTCCAGGAACAAGAAGCAACCAGCATCTCTTTCCAAGAGTCTGCCTAATGATCTGAGGAGGTGGTGGTAGTGGAGTGAACACCCTGTACTAGAAATAGAAAAGAGGGAGGCAACCACACATGGATGCTGCTTCAGGAGGAGGCGAGACAACAGATCTTACTGACAGCCTGAAAGCACTGCTGCTAGTGCAGGGATCATTTGCAAGTCTGCTGATTTGGATTCTGTTGTGCCTCTCGTCTCAACATCTCCCCATTTCACTTCAGGGCTGCTTGTGATCATTTCTTTTTCTCCTCTGTTTTCCTGTGGTATGGTGAAGAGGAGGACAAAAAACATCAGGGAAAAGGTTTCTCATTTGAATCCAGAATTCTAGCTTCCTCCCCCTAATGGCTCTTGATTACTTCCTCTCTGTAATATGGCCAGACACCATTCCCCAGGGTGCTGGTTTTGTTTTAGCAGTTGTAGCTAGTAGGGCTTTCTGCTCTTCTACTGTATCAGTTCCCAGAAATCTGCAATTTTAATGGAGGAAGAAGAGTTTCCTTGCTGCTGTTTGCAAGGTTATTTGCCAGATGGAAGCTCTCCTTTCCAGTAAGTTGAATATCTTCACAAGCTTCATTTGATAAAACTGAGTTTCACTCAGACATTGTAGAAGAAACTGTTGTCACTATTATTAAGACAATTGAAATTTGGAAAATAACTTCCTTGAAGACCCTTCCTTAAATCTGAACTCCTGTTGAAATCAGTGGAAACAGGATTCCTCCCTAAACTATTCCCCCTCCTCCCCATGTTATGAATCTAATTTCCACTAATGACACTGGGCCAAATTCTCTGCTGATGGTATAACTTTATCATCATCCATGGAGCTATATCAGCAGAGGATTTGGGCCAATGAGGTTTGTTTTTTTTATATTGACATTCAGTGTGAGCAGGATCAGAAACTCTAGGTCTGATTCTCCATTGCATTGCACAGATAGATGTAGGAAATTTATATATGTTTGCTAGTATTTCATATGTAATCTATTACATATGAGAAAAATAATCAGGAACTAAGATACACAATGAGAAGGAGAAACTAAGGGCTTGTCTACATGGGATTTAAACCATATTTGGTCAAATTAAGCTGGTTTGCGGACACTTGCATATGCAATGCAACACAAATCATCAGAGTACTAGCTCCACACTTATCACGAACTTTGGAGTTCTCATTCAAAATGAACTAAGTTTGATTTGAATTGAGTTAGTCTGGTTTATTGTTTATGTGCATGCAACACAGCTGCTACCCTAGCAGTCCTCCAACTGCTATCCCACACTGCTTTGCGGGTGACCATTACTGACCCATCTGTTTACCTGTGCGTGATCCACTGCTTCAGTGTCAGGTTGATCGAATGTCCCTCTCCTATTTAAAATATGGTTCAGGGCCAGAATTTACCCATTTGTTCCTGGATGTGACTATATCAACCTTGCTGTGATATTACTTCAGAAGCCTTACAACATCCCTCAGGCAGCCACCTGGAGCTATGCTGAGACCCTGGATTTCTTCACCATCTGGGGAGAAGCATCATTGCAGCAAGCCTCTTGTGGCCAGCCACTGAAATAAAGATCTTTTTATCGACATTACTAAGCAGATGGCTGAGGGTCCATATTGGGAGATTGACCAGTGCAGGATAAAGGACAAACAGCTCAGGAGAATGTACATTAAACCCCTGAAAAAGTCTGGCAATGGAAATGTGACCTGTCCATTTTCTGAGGAGCTGGACAGGATTTTGATCAACTACACTACTACCCAACCCAAAAAAGATTGTGAATCCTCAAGGATAAGCAGCAAGACTCATTGGAGGATGAATACAAATAGGCCAATGAAGGCCGGAAAGCCCACCTATCTTCAGGACCCTGGTGCTGATCAGGTAGAAGCTGAGCCTGATTCCTGCTGTGCAGAAACTGAGGCATATTCCCAGTCAGAATCACAGGCCAGGACTGAGGAGACAGAAATCATGTATCTATCTTTATATTTTATTCTATTGTTATTATGTTATACTGCTGTACTGGCTTCTGTTACATGTACCCTATAGCCACAGACATTGTAGATGGATGTGGGCTGGGAGACTTTGAATCTACAGCCCCTACCTCCCTTTCTTCCCTCAGCCTATGCTGTTTATTCATGCCTCCTCCCCCCCCCCCCCCCCGGTATATATTTTCAAAATAGCATCTGCTCTGGCCAGCGATTGGCCTCTGTCTCATGCTAACATACGGACAACGGATCATTTTCAAACCCATGCCTTGGAGGGCTTCTGCCCATCTACCTATTTTCCTTTCCCTTCCCTGCATCTGTCCTGCCTGGTGAATGCCCTCGCATCCCCCTCGAATCCTGTTCACTAGCTCAAAATGGTGGCTGGCTGCATGGCACAGCTGCAGAAATGCACCCCCCTCTACACTGTGGCAGATTCTAATAATGCATACTTCAACCATTTATTGAATCAGTGGCTACATGAAAAGACGTTTGGTTAGTATTCTCACTTTACATGAGGGACACCCTGGGCATTGCATGCCCCAAAGGTAAAGTTTACAGCTCTCTGTTGGGGTATGAAGGCCCTGTAACAGGCATTCTTACAGGAAAAGAGCTTTACCTTAGGAATAGCAAATCTCTTAATAGCTTTTCACAGGCTTACATAGAGAAAGACTGATAATAGTTGATGCTTCAGACAATCATTGCAGAACCCTATCTATCTTTCTCTGAATTTCCCCATGTCTGCACGGGATATGAAGAAGAAGCCAAGACTGAGAAATTGCTTGATTTCTTATTTCATTCAGAGTAGGGCTGTCAAGCGATTACAAAATTAATCACAATTAATTGTGTGATTAAAAATTAATTGCACGATTAATTGCATTGTTAAACAATAATAGAATACCATTTATTTAAATATTTTTGGATGTTTTCTACATTTTCAAATATATTGATTTCAATTGCAACAAAGAACACAAAGTGTATAGTGCTAAATTTATATTTTTGATATATATTTTGATATTGTTGATAAATTTAGCACTATACACTCTGTGTTCTTTGTTGTAATTGAAATCAATATATTTGAAAATGTAGAAAACATCCAAAAATATTTAAATAAATGGTATTCTGTTGTTTAACAATGCAATTAATTGTGCAATTAATTCTTTTAATCACAGTCCTCTTTCTGGGTGGTGGAACACTGTGGCAATCCTTATTTTACCTTGGGTCTGTGCTTTTGTAAAACATAATTGATAATTTACAGTTGAAAGGGTTTGTGTGTAAAATGCCTTGGCACTTTATAAATGAATTTTAAATTGAATTTTAAACAATGTATTATATAGCAACCAAAAATAAACCTGTAATTAAAACAACACCGGAACCAATTCAATGTGGCGCAGTGCAGCGACCAGCATAACACATCCAAAGGAGGAGTGAGTCAAGTCACAGGCACGTAAATGCCTTGCCTTTGCCTCTTCTTGTTCTTGGGTCTTCTAGTGTTGAATTGTGAGGTTTGTAGTATTAGGTTGTTATATGGCTCAAAAGAACTGGGCTCCCAGGAGCAGCTGTTCTTGGTGCTCTGAGCTTGGGTCTGGGAAGCAAATGGGCGCTGCTGCAAGGGTAAAGCAGGAAGAGTTGCTGGTGTTCCCAATTCCCTGTTTTGTCCCGAGGCTGGGTCCTGCATGTGCTGCAGCAGAGCATTCTGGCCCGATACTGTCTCCAGGAGTTGCCCTGCATCTCTGTGTCTTTTGCCGTGGCAACACTATCCCTGGCCACTGTTATGTGATCTTTCAGAAAAGCTCCATTTCTTTTTCCCCCTCTCTATCCTCAAGTACAACTTTACCTCTCCATTGTTATTGGGTTGGGAGTGATTGGGAGTCTACAGTGAGATGTGCAAACATTTCATCCCAATTTCCCTCCCCCACACCCTGTCAGTCCTTGATAAAAGCCTTGTCCTTGGGTGTCTGGCTGCTGCAAGTAGGAAAAAACACAAGTGGTAGGAAAAAACACAAGTGGTTTTTGTGACCTCTCTCATATTCCAGAGAGGCTATAGCACTTTTATAGCACTGAAAAAAAAGAAATAGTATTTTTCAGTTCACCTCATACAAGTACAGTAGTGCAATCTCTTTATCCTGAAAGTTGAATTTACAAATGTAGAATTATGTACAAAAAAAAGCTGCATTGAAAAATAAAACAATTTAAAACTTTAGAGCTTACAAGTCCACTCAATCCTACTTCAGCCAACCACTTAGACAGACAAACTTGGTTACAATTTGCAGGAGATAATGCTGCCTGCTTCTTGTTTACAATGTCACCTGAAAAGTGAGAACAGGCTTTCGCATGGCACTGTTGTAGCTGGCATCACAAGATATTTACATGCCAGATGCGCTAAAAATTCATATGTCCCTTCATCTTTAACCACCATTCCACAGGACATGCATCCATGCTGATGATGAGTTCTGCTTGATAATGATCCAAAGCAGAGCAGACCGATGCATGTTCATTTTCATCATCTGAGACAGATGCCACCAGCACAACGTTGATTTTCTTTTTTGGTGGTTCAGGTTCTGTAGTTTCTCCAACTGTTGCTCTTTTAAGACTTCCAAAAGCATGCTCCACACCTTGTCCCCCACATTGGTATCTTCTTTGTGTTTTGTCAAATCTGCTCTGAAAGTGTTCTTAAAACAAACATGTGCTGGGTCATCATCTGAGACTGCTATGAAATATATGGCAGAATGCAGGTAAAACAGAGCCAAAGACACACAGTTCTCCCCCAAGGACTTCAGTCACAAATGCAATTAACACATTAACTTTTAACGAGCTTCATCAGCATAGAAGCATGTCCTCTGGAATGGTGGCCGAAACATAAAGGGGCATACGAATGTTTAGCATATGGCACATAAATACCTTGCAATGCCGGCTACAAAAGTGCCATGCGAATGCCTGTTCTCCCTTTCAGGTGACATTGTAAATAAGCAGGCAGCAGCATCTCCTGTAAACGTAAACAAACTTGTTTGTCTTCGCGATTGGCTGAACAAGATGTAGGACTGAGTGGACTTGTAGGTTCTAAAGTTTTACATTGTTTTGATTTTGAGAGCAGTTATGTAACAAAATCTACATTTGTAAGTTACACTTTCACGACAAAGAGATTGCACTACAACACTTTTATGAGGTGAATTGAAAAATGCTATTTCTTTGTTTATCATTTTTACAGTGCAAATATTTGTAATAAAAATAATATAGAGTGAGCACTGTGCACTTTTTATTCTGTGTTGTAATAGAAACAATATATTTGAAAATGTAGAAAAACATCTGAAAATATTTAATACATTTCAATTGGTATTCTATTGTTTAACAGTGTGATTAATTGTGATTCATTTTTTTGAGTTAATCATGTGAGTTAACTGTGATTAATTGACAGCCCTAATTCAGACACTATGGAGGATAGTTGCATAGGCATTCCCTAGGGTATAGCTCACAACTCCCTTCCACTCCTGCAGAACTTCTGGGGCGACCATCTTGCTGCTCTGCCCTTTGCCTTTTTGAATAAGATCATTCTCTGACTCCTAGTCACCTGTCTCAGTGTAAGGTCATTGAGAGTCAGGACAGCCAAAAGGGGATGTACAAGGGATTACTATCCAGCTTGCTCCCAGATGTCTCCCATTAAACACTCTGAAACAATACAAGCACAACTGCAAACCCAAACTGGGAACATAAATCCCAGCCCCTCAAGACACAATGGTAAACCCAAACAGCATATACTGGCCAGACAAAAATCCCAGTACAGCCTTCCTCATGCACACCTCTTATGTTGGAGGTTCCCCCTAGACTGGGAACCTGGACCATATAATCTCCTGGACCATATAAAAGTGCTATAGCCTCTCTGGAATATGAGAGAGGTCACAAAAACCACTTGTGTTTTTTCCTACCACTTGTATTTTTTCCTACTTGCAGCAGCCAGACACCCAAGGACAAGGCTTTTATCAATGACTGATAGGGTGTGGGGGAGGGAAATTGGGATGAAATGTTTGCACATCTCACTGTAGACTCCCAATCACTCCCAACCCAATAACAATGGAGAGGTAAAGTTGTACTTGAGGATAGAGAGGGGGAAAAAGAAATGGAGCTTTTCTGAGAGATCACATAACAGTGGCAAGAGATAGTGTTGCCACGGCAAAAGACACAGAGATGCAGGGCAACTCCTGGAGACAGTATCGGGCCAGAATGCTCTGCTGCAGCACATGCAGGACCCAGCCTCGGGACAAAACAGGGAACTGGGAACACCAGCAACTCTTCCTGCTTTACCCTTGCAACAGCGCCCATTTGCTTCCCAGACCCAAGCTCAGAGCACCAAGAACAGCTGCTCCTGGGAGCCCAGTTCTTTTGAGCCATATAATAACCTAATACTACAAACCTCACAATTCAACACTAGAATACCCAAGAACAAGAAGAGGCAAAAGCAAGGCATTTACGTGCCTGTGGCTTGACTCACTCCTCCTTTGGATGTGTTATGCTGGTCGCTGCACTGCACCACATTGAATTGGTTCCGGTGTTGTTTTAATTACAGGTTTATTTTTGGTTGCTATATAATACATTGTTTAAAATTCAATTTAAAATTCATTTATAAAGTGCCAAGGCATTTTACACACAAACCCTTTCAACTGTAAATTATTGATTATGTTTTACAAAAGTCCATAGGCACAGACCCAAGGTAAAATAAGGATTGCCACAGTGTTCCACCACTCAGAAAGAGGACTGCACTGCTCACAATCCATTCCCCCCTACCACCACCCCCCAGACTGATGGCTGGATGTGCAGCTGCACATTCTCAGGCCTCAATCTCAAAGTAGGACCAATAGCCATCCCTGACTGCATTGCCCTGACTGTTTCCACTTACTAGTAGATGCCTTGATGGCTGCTCAAACCACTGAGTAAGTCTCTGCACCTCTGGCTCCCACCTATTGTTATGGTTTTCTCCTTTACTCGCACAAATATTGTACAACATAAAACACGTAGATATTATATTTGGTACATTTTTTCTAGCCTATTCCACAAGCAGCACCACTTTCCTTTTCAACAATCAAATACACATTCCATTATCATTCTGCACCCACTGAGTCAATGGTGCAATAGCCATTTGCTTCCCTGTGGGATTAGGGAATTGCATTTTGGTGCACTGCTGTTGCAGCTCCAGGGTTAGTTCAGCACAGATCACAAAAAAGGTTGCCTTTGCCATACTGAAGTTCTCTCAGTACTGCTGGCCAGCCTGGCTCTTCAGAGCAATCCTTTCTCACCAAATTGATGCTGGTTTTCTGAGCCCACAAATGGTGCTGCATGGTGTGAAGCTGCTCCAAGAACAGCTCCTCCAGAATCAATTGCTATGATGGGGTGTACAAACCCCACACTGGACTGGAAGTGGTTGAAAGATATTACTAGGCTCAGGTAGCGCCGGCCTATTGGCCCTGCAGAGCATGTGCCACCTGGAGAAAAGGGAGTAACCTAGCTCAGAAGGGAGGAGGACAGACCTACCCTGAAGGCTCCTGATGAGGGCATGGGAAAAGCCTCTCTGAAGGAATAAGACTATATGCAGAGCCTAGTTTGGTTGCCTTTTCTTTTTCTTTTCACCTTATTTTGGACTGGAAGCTGGGAGAGAAAAGCAGGGTCAGGGTGACCCAGGGAGGGTATCTCAGAGGGCACCTTTGAAAGGTCAATAGTATCTGGCCCCGAGTTGGAGCCTGGTGGAGTGGGTGGGCCCTGGCTCCCCTACCGTAGGAGATACTAGGCTGAGCCCAGGTCTTTCCACCTGGAGAAGGGAGGTTGAAACAAGTCTATCCACAGAGTTATTTCCCAAACAATTGGGTGTTATCCCACCTAATCTCTCTATACTAACAAGGGAAAAGGAGAAGAGTTTATACTTACAGAAGTAGTCCAGTTACTCCTACAAATCGGTATGATTGAGACACACTAAAAGTATATTATCAGTAAATAACTGTACCCTACAATATTTTTTTAAATCCTTTTTTTCAGCATGATCTACATTATAAGCCTATTTTACAACTTATTTATAAACTGGGTATTCTATATTTAAAAAATAAGGGAAAAGATAGTCAGCTGGCGTAAATAGCCCCAGTAAAGTTGATGGTGCTGTGTTGATCTAAACTACTTGGGGACCTGGCCCAATATCACTTTTTTGTAATAAAATATTTGTACACATGTGAAAATGCACAGTTCATCAGACAAGCTATGAGCATGAGGTCAGATCTTCAGCTGATCCATCAGCAGCACTAAGGGTGACCAGATAGTAAGTGTGAAAAATCAGGATGGGGTTGGGGGGTAATAGGTGCCCATATAAGACACAGCCCAAAATATTGGCACTGTCCCTATAAAATCGGGACATCTGGTCACCCTAGCAGCACTCTGATGCCAATGAAGCTACAAGGGTTTACAGCAGCTGAAGATCTAGCCTGTGGAGTCCACTAAAAGCCTTTTAGTGCATTCTGGTGACTGTTAGGTTACTTTCTATGTCTGCTTCCCCTAAACTTACTAAACTTATAAAGGAACCTAAATGAATTGTACTTCTGTTTTGTTTTTCCCACCTCTCTGTTTTTCATTTTCACTCCTTTATTACCGACTCATTCTCTCTCTCTACCATTTTCTCTCTCCCCTCTCCTTCATCTCCTCCTCCTCTTCTTTCCCTCCTTTCCTTTCTTTGGAAAAAACCTCACTCCCTCTCATTCTTGATTGCCTGTCCCCTCCACTCTCCCCACTCTCCTCTATTCTCTGCTGTCAAGCCTTTTGTTATCTCCCCATTCAGGGACAAGCAAACATGGGCTTTGCAAGCCTCAAATACTGTCCCTGATTGCTTTTTGATGTCTTGTGGCAGAGATCTATTAAAATGATAATGAACACCCCCGCCCCTCTCAAGTCTTTACAGAATTCTATATTGTCCAACGTAAATAATCCAAGTGCTTCTCTCCTGTGCTCATGTCTGGATTTAGACATCATCATCATCTGTCTAGTATACAGCCATCCACATTGTCTTACTGTAAATCAAAAATTTATTCCTATAAACCATTTGTCGAATCTAACTTGGTATGTAAAATAACTTAATCCACCACATAATACGAATAGTGTGAAATCTGTCAACTTATGGTCAATCTTTTTGGATGACAAGGGCCCTAACGTAATAAGAAAAGAGCAAATGTAATAGGGAGTCACTAATACGTTGCAAATATTACTAATAGGGCATGAAAGTGTTAGAGCCTGAAAATGAAATGATAAATTCACTAAGTCTGTAGAGCCTTTCCTCAGAATATAAAAGTTTTATTAGATAACAAAAACACATGACAGGAAATCACTTATGTTCACCCTGGTAGCATTTAATGTAAAAAATGCAAGTGCTGATCTTTAAATGAAGCAAGTTCTGTTCATCCTTCCTTCTTGCTACTACACAGCCTCTGCTTGCTTCAGGAACATTTAAGTGTGTCCTCCCTTTGCAACAGGCATCAGCATAGTGGGAAGATCCAGCTGCCTCAGTGATCAGCACTATTTCTTCTGTATGTTTGATCTTCCAGCTTCCAGGCTCCCCTATTTGTTGTACCCCCAACTCATGTGAAACTCTGAAGCACCGTACTGTTGAAACAGGGTGGAGAGGCTGCTGGAGTTGGGTTCTGTTAAAGGGAAGGGCTAAGTTATTGAGCAATTCCTGTTTGGTTCCAACTAGTTCTTGTGTAAACTGCCTGAGGACATTACACATTTCTGAACTGAAATTGATAAACCACTTGTCTTCCCATCCTGAGTCTTTCTGGATAGAATAATTTGTATGGACTATTGTAGAGATATCTACAAAGCAGGACAGCATGTTTGCTAATCCTCCATGTTCAGTACTGAGTTTTAGAGCGTCTACTCATATTGATCTATATGTAAAATCTAGAGAGTAAGAATATGTTGGCTTCAGTAAAGAGCCTTATGTACTTCATGCATAATCATCATATTTGCTGACTCAGAACATTCTGCCCTTGTTCAATTCACTGGTTCTTAACCCTTTTAAGGAGAGTGAATTGTGTATACTTCCTGGCTGTATGTGTCCGAACCTGACGTCCTTATAAAGTTAAACTCCCAGAGGAAAAAAAAAAAAGACAGGAGTTAAAATGAGTAAGGAGTTTAAGCCTTGGCCCTGTTTGTATTACTTTACTGTATGACAGTGTGCCTTTTTGAAAGTTAAGCTGATTATATCTCCTCCTTTATCTCTTCTATTCTCCCTGTTATCTTTTTAAAAATTCCACCAGATTCCACAGACAAGATTTACTCTCTTATGAAACCAGTTTTTATCACCTCATATTTCTCCAGAAGTTTTGTGATTTCATCCCCTATTAATTTCTTTAATATCTTGCCTAGTACTGCCCATTGTGTGATTAATTGGCTCCTCTATTGTCCACTTTGTAAAGACTGAAGTTACGTTTGTTTCTCTCCAGAGAGTGATGAAAAATACAAATGGACAAAAACTATTCAGCTTCCTCTTTCAGGATTTGATGATGTTGTTTTTGTAACACTGGGACTTTGCCTATCTTCAGATATTTTAACTGGTAGCATTTTATTTTATAATTCTTCAAACTCTTGTCACTAACTTTTCCCTCCTCTCCTGACTTTATTTCTATTTTTTGTATCTTTTTTCTGGCTTCTCTCATGAATACAGATGAAAATAATTTTTACTTTAAGCATATCATACTACGCAATTAAACTCTCTCCAATGTTCCATAGGCCATGTCTAAATTAAATTTGCTCCAATGTAACTAATTCAATTTATTACACTACTAATATTGATGCACAAAGTGGGGCTTTAATCAATGACCTAAGAGAGAATTTGAAGTAAGTCTCTACGGCTGAAATGTTAATGTATTGACACACTGTACTGCCTAATACCTCATTTTGATTTTTCAAAAAATGTTCGTAACCTACAGTATAGCATCACAATAGTAAAAGGCCTCCAAATCATTGCAGTTTGTTTGACTTTGAAGAAATGATTCCTACACTGGGATTATTTCCAAAATTATATTATATACATATAATATTTTGTATTGTATTTCAATGGCATAAAGCTTCTAAATATGGGGGTTACTCCACTATGACTTTTGTATGATCCTCAGTACTGAAACATCTCCAAACCAAATTCTGTGAGTTCTAATTATTTCATTTAGGAGTAATCCATCATGATTGTGGTAACTCATGATTCTGCAGAATATATTTCCTGGGAATTAAATTAACTCACATTGGCATTGTAGTCAGTGCTGAATCATCATTACTAACCAGTACAACAAGTACACACCCACCTTCACACTTTTACAAGGGACTCTTTCTGGTTCTGTGATCTGAGCTGAATGCGAAATGTACTTTTTGAATTGAGAACAACTTTTAAAGTAGATTGCATTAACTTTTTATTGCTGTGCCATGTCTTATCTTCTTACTATGATGATTTAGCCTAAATGATGAGGTTGAGTCCATGATAAAAAATTAAAATGATACACAATTATTTTTAGTTGGCAGGCCTGTACATGTTGATCATAGAGCTTCAAAACTAGGAGCAGAGGAGACTAATGGGTAAACAGTAAAATTCTGTGTGAGCCACATTTGATGCCATCTGTTCATCTCAACTGCATTCTCAAATATGGATAACCATTATCTTATACAGTTAATTCAGATTGCACTTACAACATCATGATTGCTATCTATAAATATATCAGAGGGATAAATACCATGGAGGGAGGAGAATTATTTAAGCTCAGTACCAATGTGGACACAAGAACAAATGGATATAAACTGGCCATCAGGAAGTTTAGACTTGAAATTAGACGAAGGTTTCTAACCATCAGAGGAGTGAAGTTCTGGAACAGCCTCCCAAGGGAAGCAGTGGGGGCAAAAGACATATCTGGCTTCAAGACAAAGCTTGATAAGTTTATGGAGGAGATGATATGATGGGATAGCCTAATTTTGGCAATTAATTGATCTTCATCTACTAGCAGTAGATATGCCCAATGGCCTGTGATGGGATGTAAGATGGGGTGGGATCTGAGTTACTACAGAGAATTCTTTCCTGGGTGTCCGGCTGGTGAGTCTTGCCCACATGCCCAGAATTTAGCTGATCACCATATCTGGGGTTGGGAAGGAATTTTCCCCCAGGGCAGATTGAAAGAGGCCCTTGGGGTTTTTCGCCTTCCTCTGCAGCGTGGAGCACGGGTCACTTGCTGGAGGATTCTCTGCACCTTGAAGTCTTTAAACAATGATTTGAGGACTTCAATAGCTCAGACGTAAGTTAGGGGTTTGTTACAGGAGTTGGTGGGTGAGATTCCATGGCCTGCATTGTGCAGGAGGTCAGACTAGATGATCATAATGGTCCCTTCTGACCTTAAAGTCTATGATTCTATGATCAAGAAAAGAAAATGAGGCTGCTATTCTACATTATGTACTTCAGTGAATTGAGCTTGATTTAAACTAATTAATTTGGGGTTTCTGCATAGGCGTAGTACAACTTCTATATTTAGGGAGGGCAGAGGCAGAGGAGCCAGGTCAGCAGTGAGTAAGTACCTTGGGGAGCATCTCATGGCAGCCAGGATCCACAGGCAGGTGCTGACTTCAGGGGGCGTTGCTGGCCAGTGTCCGGTTCCTTCGGGGGAGAGTCAAGAGTTCATCAGGGTGCAGCTTAGAGCTGTGCCTGGGGAGTGCTTGGCCCTGCAGAGGCCGTCCAACTCAGGGAGCAGGGCAGAGAGGGCTGCCAGGCTGCCAGCCAGCACCCTGTCTCCAACAGCATGGAGAGGCAGGGCCCAAGTGGCTCCCACCAGCTTCTGAGCTGCCGGCTCCTTACAGGAGGCAATGGTTTTCAAACAGTGGGCGTGACCCCCAAGGGGGCTGCACTGCAGAGTTGGAAAACTTTGGTACTAGATGGAAGGCAGAAATCGGGAGGGCAGGGGGGCATATGACTTTGTGTGTCCCCTGACATGTCATCTCTGGGTTGGTGGGGGTGACACCCATCATTCCCCCAAAGTTCCACCCATGCGTTTCGGTTTCCTGTAAACTACTACATGACAAAGGAGTAGGTCACTCTGTGATAGCTGAAGTCTAAAAATAGACCCTGGAAGTTATGATTTCACAGCAGTGACACTCACCGTAGTTCCAGAGATTTTATATTTTTAGGTGGGTATTATCATGCTTAACGTTAGCATGGCTGTGCTGATCAAAATAAAAATATTGGTGGCATTCCCAGACCACCACTTTATATGTAAAAAGCTGCAATATGTCAGTGTCACCTGGTTAAACACACTGACCCCGATTATCAGGTATTCTATTACTGCACCATTTTTGTACCTGTTGAACTCTGAGGTCTGACAAGGCCAGCATGGGAGGGACTGTTTCCCCAAAGTCTGCCTGTGAGCAACCTGGCAGGGAAGAGGGAGAAAGGGGTGGTGACTGGGAGGAGCCTCAGCTCTGCCCCACTTATTTGCCACCCAGAGTACTTGACTGGATACTTAGGGGTAAGAAAATTGCTCTTCTCCCCTGAAGAAGAGTGAAGTCAGTAGGTAATTTCACCTCAGAGGCAAAATTACCTCCTGGCTTCACCCTTCTAAGTCACACTGCATGTCAGGACTACTCCTAGGGTGGCACAGTTTGCACAGCCTTGAGCAGGAGATGGTGTATAATCTGCCCCTGGTGACTCCAGCTGCAGGAAGCAAGAGCAGAGTAAACGTACTTGATATTGCTTTCTGTGAACAAGTAGCACAGGAGATGTGGGAGAAGGATGAAGGGTGGCTCCCTCCACCACTTGTCAGCCAGTGTGCACCAGGGGAAATAAGCCACACCAGGAAAAGTGATGAAGTAATTTCCTCTCCTCTGTGGAGCAAGCGGGGAGTAGTAGGAGGATTATGATTCAGGGTATGTCTATGCTGCCAAAAAAAAAGTATGTACTTAACTTGGGTTAAGATAGCGTTGAAGACATGACAATTCAGTTTTTAACTTGAGTTAGCTTAGCAGTTTGAATTCAGCCCCAGGCTGCCTTTTAGGCTTTAAGTGGAGCTGCTAACCCAAGTTAAAAGCAGAGTTGCCACACCTTAATTGCTATCTGAACTCAAGTTAGCTGGCATGTGTTCATAGGATGATGCAGCTATGCATCAAACCTTACTCAGGGCAGCTTCTGTAAAGTTGCAATCCAGCCCATAGTAGGAGACGAACTTCTCATTAATGGGGGTTAATCCTTCCCCAGTTTTTTTTAAAGTAAGGACTGAGGTCCAAATCCTACTTCTCTAACTAACTCATGCATGTAGTCACAGTGACATCAATTGCACTACCTATATGAATAAAGCAAGGAGGATATTGCTCAAAACAACTGAATGTCTTCAGGAATCACTTATGAAATAGAGGATGCTTAGATAGATGATGGTGGAAAACTGGGAACACAAACAAGAGAGAGAAGGGTATAAAAGCAAAGGGCAGGAAACAACGTGGTAGAAGATAAAAATACAGCCCTGTGGCACAGAAATCAAAAATACAAGCTGTCAAAAATATAAAGGGAATGGTAACCACCTTTCTGTATACAGTTCTATAAAATCCCTCCTGGCCAGAGGCAAAACCCTTTCACCTGTAAAGGGTTAAGAAACTAAGGTAACCTAGCTGGCACCTGACCCAAATGACCAATGAGAGGACAAGATACTTTCAAATCTGGAGGGGGATGGGGAACAAAGGGTTTTTCTGTCTGTGTGATGCTTTTGCAGCCTCAGAACTTCTGTAAAGTTAGTAAGTAATCTAGCTAGAAATGCGTTAGATTTCCTTTGTTTAATGGCTGGTAAAATAAGCTGTGCTGGATGGAATGTATATTCTTGTTTTTGTGACCTTTTTGTAACTTAAGGTTTGGCCAGGAGGGATTCTCTGTGTTTTGAATCTGATTACCCTGATAGGTATTTACCATCCTGATTTTACAGAGGTGATTCTTTTACCTTTTCTTTAATTAAAATTCTTCTTTTAAGAACCTGATTGATTTTTCATTGTTCTTAAGATTCAACGGTTTGGGTCTGTGTTCACCTGTACAATTTTGTGAGGATTCTTATCAAGCCTTTCTCAGGAAAGGCGGTGTAAGGCTTGGGGGATATTTTGGGGGAAGATGTCTCCAAGTGGGCTCTTTCCCTGTTCTTTGTTTAACACGCTTGCTGGTGGCAGCATACGGTTCAAGGAGAAGGCAAAGTTTCTACCTTGGGAAAGTTTTAACCTAAGCTGGTAAGAATAAGCTTAGGGGGTCTTGCATGCAGGTCCCCATATCTGTACCCTAGAGTTCAGAGTGGGGAAGGAACTTTGACAGAAGCCAATTTTTCAGAGGGATAGTGCCCCTCTATTTTGAATTTCTGTCTGATGCACTTTGAGGATTGATGAAAAGCTGCCACCATCAACAAATGAGCATTTCTACAAGAGAAATAAACCAGACAGGAGTTACAAAAGGTACATAAATAAAAACCCCCCATAAACAGTTAACAAATAATCAAGCATTTTGTTTGAGTCACTCTGGGATCATTGTTTGTTTCATTATATACAAGGTCCTTCAATACTGTACTTGGTTGCTTGGCTTTACTGGTTTTTCTCTCTCTTCTTTCATATAAATTACTTTTTGAGATTGCTATGCTTCTTCCTTTGTTGACCAGAGGCCGCTGAGAATTGGAGTAGAAGGGAATAACTAAATCAGAACAGCTCTGGATATGTCTATGTCAAGCTCTGGCTAAGAAATTTTCTGTTTCAAGCAGCATTAGAGAAACTCATCACAGGACACCAGATAATATTTTGAAACAACTGTGATTTTACATAAGACAAGTAGCAGCTTCTCTTTATTGCTCTAAAGGGTGCAATGACATAATACCTTAAGCTTCTCATTTTAGAACATGTGTCTAGACACAAAACATAAAAATTTATGGACTGAAATCAGTGAACAGAATTTCTTAATGGAGTATTGGGGAAGAAAGTGTTGAATGATGATACAGGATGCATAGAGGTTGAAAATAGTTGAATGTACCTTCTTTTCTTGGCTGAATGTGTATTTTGACACAATCCGTACCTCAGGTTCTCCACAGTTGACCTCCAACTTTCCATCCCCTCAGATGATTTCTGTCTTTTGAGATATTGAGCATTTGAGCTGAATTCCCAGAGACAGATCTTCCAGGCTACAAAAGGAAATTAAGTAGTCATGGTGTGAGAGACAAAGTACTGTTATGGAATAGAAATTGACTAAGTGATAGAAAATAAAAAGTAGGGATAAACAGTCTATTTTCAAGATGGCTAAAAGTTTAACAGTGGGGTGATCCCTGCTTCTGTCCTACTACCAGTGTTTAGTACATTTATTGTTGATCTGGAAAACCAGATGAATGTTGAAGTGGCCAAGTTTGCAGCTGACAAAATTATTTAAGTCTGTGAAAGACTTTGGAATGTCAGAGGGACTGAACAGCGCTAGGTAAATGGGCAGCGTGATGGCAGAAGAAATTCAGTTTCAGCAAATGCAAAGTAATACCATTCATACCCATTTCTGAGTTTTAGATTAACTTTGGAGAGGGCCGAGAACATGATCAGTAGATCTGCAACTACTTGTAACTACTGGTCAAAATGCACAGGAATGGACTGGACAGTGGGTCACAGACAACAGTTAACTAGGGGCTATGAAGGACTTGTTCCACTCCCTGTTTCTGGGTTGAGGAGGAGAATTCCCTCCCCTATGTCCCCATATAGATTTTGTGTTCAAGGCCCATCAAGTTACTGGTTTTGTATATTGGACTGGGATTTGGTGCTTGCAAAAGTTGGAATATTCAATATTATGGTAAAGTGACCAGGTTATATAGGTAGGTACTATTTTCAAACATGGTGTTTTAACAGTGAGCAACTAATCCCATATTCAGGAATCCAGACTTCCAGCCTGATATTTCAGAGGATTTGTGCTCCAAAGGCTCCCATTGATAGCAGTGAGGGTTGTGCCTGAGTGAAGACTTCAAAACTTGCACATTAAAAGAAAATGACCTAGAGAAACAACACTCATAAAACAAATTGTAAGAACAAAATCTTTTATTCAGTGTAGTTTTTCTTTGGTTCATTTGTCCCGATTCTAACTTTAGTGGACAATTCCATTTATAAAACATCTAAAAAACCTAGCATGTTGAGAAAATTTCACTAGTGACTTAGAAATATTCAGTCTTTTGCTTTACATGAAACATGACTTTCTTCCTTTTTTTGGGAATGAATTGAGCTCCTTGTTAACGAACCACTTAACAGTACTCTGATATGAAGGACTGACAGGGAAGGCTAGCACATTCACACCAGTATTTTATAAAAAACAATTAACTCAATGCAAGTTTTCTGATGTAGCAGAAATTAGTTAGTATTCTTGCATGAATCCTAAAGACTGCAGAAATGATTTCAGTGCAAATAGGTTTAATGATTTTGGTGCGGGGAAAATGTCCCCAAGAAAGCCTTCACATTGGCCAAGAAACTAGAACTGCCATTCCATGCCCAGCAGCTGATTTAGAGCAACTAGAGTTTTTTGTTTCTTGGTATTAAGTTCAAAACCAAGCTGGGTTTTGTGATAGGACTGTAAAAACAGCAATGGTGCCTGTGAGAGACAGAAGACTTCTAGAAATTGGAAGCAAGTTCCAATAATTTGATCTAAAGCCACTCAGAATCAGGAAATAAAATCCCATCAGTTCTTAAAATTACACCTACTATATATTTCTGTGGTGTTAGGAAGGTGGGGCAGGGGCGGGAAATGGGAAGAGTGGAAGGAAGGAATGATGGATCTACTACTGCTCAGGTCCACTGCCCAGCGCTCCTGTGGAAAGCAGGACAATGGAGGCTGCTGTGGAGAGCTGGAGCATTTTCACTGTTGCTCTGTAGCCTGTGGGGAATGTCCCTGACAGAAATCCCCTCAGCCAGGGCCAGCTACATGAGATTGGCTCAGAAAAGTGAGGAGCAGGATATGAGCCACAGAATATATATGAAGCACAGAAAAGAGCCATCAATCGACTCACAACTGCAACAATAGAATTTTTTCTGTAAGTAACTAAAGTGCCTGGTACAACAGCAAAGGAGATGTTTTGAGGTCTCAGCAGCTGCATGCCTAACAGGAAGTGTGCTGTCCCACACCATCTACCACCCTTCCCCTCACCCTCTGCAACTTGTACAGGTATAGGACGGGATGCTACTCCCCATGCTTCTCACAAGACTCTGTGGGTGGTACCTCTATCCAGGTGCATGCGCTTGGACAGTGCAACTTCTTTCCCTATGAAGCAGTTCAGGCTCATAAGAGCCTGAATTGCACCCATAATATATATACAATAATGCCATATAGGAACTAAACTCAACAGTAAATTAAATTAAAGAATTGCAAGTTACAAATAGGTAATAGAATTATTTATCACCATATAGTAAATCTCTTTGGCTGAAAGAGTTGATTTAGCTATTTTCAAGGTTGAAAATGAATTTATTAGACTTTGAAGACACTCACAATATAATAAGGTTGGCTCTTGGGTCTGATACAAAAATATCTCATCACCAAGTGTTACTGGTATTGGGCCTGATTGAACACTCACTTACACCGCTTTTAAACTAATGTAAACTCCATTGACTTCAGTGTAGTTATTTCCAATTTACAGTAGAATAGGTGAGTTCAGAAGCAGATCTATTGCATTGAAATTTGACATGCAATACAGAATGATTCTGGGAGTAGATTGATTCTGTGGCAAATTCCATAGCTGCAGATTCAAAGAATACTAACTACAAGTAGCTATCTGCCTATTTTATGTGAAGATGGTGCATATCCAGATAAAGGGTCATGATGATGGGAGGCAGCCAGACAGCCAAGGTACCATGGATATTGGTGAAAGAGGCATCTCAATATAGAATATTCAAGTAACTGTGTGTGTGGAGTTTATAGATGAGGGGATATGCCCTCAGTCTCTACCTTGGATTAACATTCATGATTTTATGGCCACGATAAAATAAGTGTTTAGGACTGGGGTAAATAAAATAGTTTCTATGGCCTCAGTAAACTTAGGATGAATACGTTAGTCATGTGGGGAATCCTGTTCCCCTGACATCCTGGTTATGGAAAGGATATGGAAGATTTTTAGAGAATCAAGCTAAGAGTTATAAAACACCTAGATAAATGGAGGGGAAAAAACAGCATGCCTCCTGCAAAGGAAAACTCTTTCCAGCCTATAAGGCAGTCAACAAAATGGATGATAAAGGAGTATTTGTAGATATTTATGTGGACTTAAAAATAGCATTTGATAAAGTCCACCACAAGTGACTGTTAGTGAAACTAGATAGTCAGGGTAAGCACTTCTATCAAGGATTAAACTCTGGTTAAAAAATGCTCATTTTCCCCCATGAAAATAGTGAATAGAGTGCACTAATGATCTATATTAACACTGTCATTTATTACATATATAAGAACATAACATAAGAATGGCCATACTGGGTCAGACCAAAGGTCCATCTAGCCCAGTATCCTGTCTTTCGACAGTGGCCAATGCCAGGTGCCCCAGAGGGAATGAACAGAACAGGTAATCATCAAGTGATCCATTCCCTGTCACCCATTCCCAGCTTTTGGCAAACAGAGACTAGGGATACTATCCCTGCCTATCCTGGCTAATAGCCATTGATGGACCTATCCTCCATGAATGTATCTAGTTCTTAACTGAACCCTGTTATAGTCTTGGCCTTTACAACATCCTCTGGCAAAGAGTTCCACAGGTTGATTGTGTGTTGTGTGAAGAAATACTTCCTTTTGTTTGTTTTAAACCTGTTGCTTGTTAATTTCATTTGGTGACCCCTAATTTGTGTGTTATGAGAAGGAGTAAATAACATTTCCTTATTTACTTTCTCCA
This sequence comes from Chelonia mydas, assembly GCF_015237465.2. Classification (NCBI taxonomy): domain Eukaryota; kingdom Metazoa; phylum Chordata; order Testudines; family Cheloniidae; genus Chelonia; species Chelonia mydas. The sequence continues at coordinate 68,706,673 of NC_057854.1, read as the reverse complement.
CACCAGTCATGATTTTATAGACCTCTATCATATCCCCCTTTGTCATCTCTTTTCCAAGCTGAAAAGTCCCAGTCTTATTAGTCTTTCCTCATATGGAAGCCATTCCATACCCCTAATAATTTTTGTTGCCCTTTTCTGATCCTTTTCCAAGTCCAATATATCTTTTTTGAGATGGAGCGACCACATCTGCACGCAGTATTTAAAATGTGGGCGTATCATGAATTTATATAGAGGCAATATGATATTTTCTGTCTTATTATCTATTATCCTTTCTTAAGGATTCCCAACATTCTGTTCGCTTTTTTTTACTGCCGCTGCACATTGAGCGGATGTTTTCAGACAACTAGCCACAATGACTCCAAGATCTCCTTCTTGAGTGGTAACAGCTAATTTAGACCCCATCATTGTATATGTATAGTTGGGATTATGTTTTCCAATGTGCATTACTTTGCATTTATCAGCATTGAATCTCACCTGCCATTTTGTTGCCCAGTCACCCAGTTTTGACAGATTCTTTGCAGTCTGCTTGGAACTTAACTATCTTGAATAGTTTTGTGTCATCTGCAAATTTTGCCACCACACCATTTACCCCTTTTCTAGATCATTTATGAATATGTTGAATAGGACTGGTCCTAGTACAGACCCCTCAGGGACACCACTATTTACCTCTCTCCATTCTGAAAACTGTCCATTTATTTCTACCCTTTGTTTCCTATCTTTTAATCAGTTACCAATCCATAAGAGGACCTTCCCTGTTATCCCATGACAGCTTACTTTGCTTAAGAGCCTTTGGTGAGGGACTTTGTCAAAGGCTTTTTGAAAATATAAGTATACTATATCCACTGGATCCCCCTTGTCCATATACGTGTTGACCCCCTCACAGAATTCTAGTAGATTGGTGAGGCATGATTTTCCTTTACAAAACCATGTTGACTCTTCCCCAACAAGTTATGTTCATCTATGGGCCTGATAATTTTGTTCTTTATTATAGTTTCAACCAGTTTTCCTGGTACTGAAGTGAAGCTTACTGGCCTGTAATTGCTGGGATCACCTCTGGAGCCCTTTTAAAAAATTGGCGTCATATGACTTATCCTCCAGTCATTTGGTACAGAAGCTGATTTAAATGATTGTAGACTTGTAGGTTGTAGACTACAGTTAGTAGTTCTGTAATTTCACATTTGAGTTCCTTCAGAACTCTTGGGTGAATACCATCTGGTACTGGTGACTTATTACTGTTTAGTTTAGCAATTTGTTCCAAAACCTCCTTTAGTGACACCTTAAGCTGGAACAGTTCCTCAGATTTGTCACCTAAAAAGAATGGCTCAGGTTTGGGAATCTCCCTCGACCATGAAGACTGATCCAAAGAATTCATTTAGTTTCTTTGCAATGGCCTTATCGTCCTTGAGTGCTCCTTTAGCATCTCAATCATCCAGCGGTCCCACTGGTTGTTTAGCAGGCTTCCTGCTTCGGATGTACTTAAAATTTTTTTTGCTATTACTTTTTGAGTCTTTGGCTAGCTGTTCTTCAGATTCTTTTTTGGCCTTCCTAATGATATTTTTACACTTCATTTTCTAGAGTTTCTATTTGCCTTTCTATTTTCCTCAATAGGATTTAACTTCCACTTTTTAAAGGATGTGTTTTTGCCTCTCATTGCTTCTTTTACTTTGTTGTTTAGCCAAGATGGCTCTTTTTCGGTTCTCTTACTATGTTTTTTAATTTGGGGTATACATTTAAGATGAGCCTCTATTAGGTGTCTTTAAAAAGTTTCCATGCAGCTTGCAGGGATTTTACTTTTGGTGCTGTACCTTTTTAAGTTCTGTTTAACTAACCTCCTCATTTTTGTGTAGTTTCCCTTTCTGAAATTAAATGCTGCAGTGTTGGGCCGCTGTGGTGTTTTCCCTTCCAGAGGGATGTTAAATTTAATTATATTATGGTCACTATTACCAAGGGTTCCAGCTATATTCACCTCTTGGACTAGATCCTGTGCTCCACTTAGGACTAAATCAAGAATTTCCTCTCCTCTTGTGGGTTCCAGGACTAGCTGCTCCAAGAAGTAGTCATTTAAGGTGTCAAGAAACTTTATCTCTGCATCCCGTCCTGAGGTGACATGTACCCAGTCAATATGGGGATAGTTGAAATCCCCCATTATTGTTGATTTTTTTATTTTAATAACCTCTCTAATCTCCCTGAGCATTTCACAGTCACTATCACCATCCTGGTCAGGTGGTTGGCAATATATCCCTACTGCTATATTCTTAATATTTGAGCATGGAATTACTATGCATAGAGATTCTATGGTACAGTTTGGTTCATTCAATATTAATCTCAATGAAGGAGTGAACAGGAAGGTGAAAACATCTGAAGGATATTTAGATTAATCAAGACTAGAGAAAATTTGAAGAACTTCACAAAAATCTAATACGACTAGATGACTGGGAAACAACCACAAAATCAGTGTACAAAAGCACATCAGACAGAACAATTTAAAATTACTTTTATAGGCTGATGGGTTTAAAAGTCTGCAAGACATTGCTTTTTCAGGGTTGGGGTTAGGGAGTGGATGATATGGTAAAGTTTGTTCTGGGCTTGGTTAAAGAAATCTTTGGTGAAATTATTTTAGGGTTAGGCTGTCTAAGTTTTTGAAAATCTAACAGCTCCAATGGAAGGCAAAGGGAGTTTTACTATTGACTTTAGTGAGAGCAGACAGACCATTTTTGAATGCCTTTAAAAATCTCACCCTTTATGTTCTTGCTGACATATTTGAATACTGTTTGTGTTTGGAACTAGGTATGTGCCTGGTGAATTATTGATTAATAATCTGTACCCACTTGGGAAAAGGCCTTGGTATCATTGTGGAGGACAATGAAAACATCTGATCATTGTACACTAGTAATGAAAAGACCAGACAAGATGTTATACTTTATTGTAAAGGGATAAAAATAATAATTAAATATAATGCCAGTGCATCAATCAGTATTATTCCCTCATCTTGAATATTGTATTCACTTTTGGTCATCCCATCTGAAAATGGATGTTACAGAAACATTGATGGTCCACTTAGGACTTCAGTTTAGCAATGTAGACATAAGAGGTTACAATAGGGAGATACATGGTCTAGAGAAAGTCATTTGGGTGCTTTTATTATTTTAATAAATTACAACAAGGGTACAACCAAATGAAGTTAGAAAGTAACAAATGGGAACTAGATAGATGGAAATATTTTAAACATACAAGTAGCCTAGGCCCTATAGAACTCATTACCACAAGTTCTGAATACTGAAGCAAAGAGCTTAGTACTGTTCTAAAAGGATTAGTTATTTGTAGGAAAAATAATGCCCTCTGTAATTACACTAGATAGGATAAAAAATTCATGGGACCTGAATTTTAGCCATATATCAATCCAGCCACCAATACTGTGGGCACAAAATTGCCAGCTCAACTAACCACACCTACATTTGTACCCATTGAGACAAGTGTAGTAATGAGATGTCTAAAGCGGTATTTAACAAGCCAAGCCCTCCCTGAGTACCCCCTCAGGGCAGGAAGATGCCCTGCAAACAGTTTTCACTGTCTCTCTGGGTCCTTCCATATACTCCAGCACTACCTTTGTCATGGGGTAATTTATTATTATACACATCTCAAAGGCATAAAATAAAGTCCCTATCATAACTCAAGACACCTCTGGCTATGCCACCTTTTGTCACTCAATTCTTGTCCTCAAGTCTTCCTTCATACAAAAGATTCCTTAACTGATCCTCATAGATCATAGAACCCTAACAGAGTTCAAAGGCTCAAAGCAGTAACACAAATATCTGCCTACCCTAGTCTTATTAAAAGTCTCCCATTCCCCCTGTGTTCTCTCTCAGCTCCCTCCTGTACAAGACAGTGGACATGGGGTCACTTCTGTTCTCCTTCACCCCAGTACTCTCACAGATCAGCAGTAAACATTTCCTTTATTGCTCTACAGGCCCTTGACTTTCTTCAGTCTTGGTTCGCTCTCACAGTCTCCATCCACATCTCTCTGCTTTTGGCCTGTGATTCCTGCTTCCTGACTCCCCAGGCTCCTAATCTCCTGACCCCCAGTGCTATCCTGACCCCCTCATCAGGCCTATCTAGGACCTGTTCAGTCATAGGAGGACTTAGTCTCTCCCTGAAAAGGGTTCAGTCACCCTGTGATAAAGTGCAATTCTGAATGCAAATAATTGCGCCTATAATAATAAAGAAGTTTTTAAAAATGTATGTCTAAGGGATACAAACCCTTCTGGCTGAGGATCTGAGTCTGTCACTAATTTATCTGGGATTAAGAAGAAATGTATCCCACAGGAATGTTGCTGCATAATTGTCTGTCATGGTCATTTAACTTCTTCCTGTTGTCCCCTTTCCCGCACTGTTCTGGTATAGGTTGATGCCAGAGCCAGGCTACTCATGTGACCCATTATGCCACAAGGCAGTTCTTATGTTCCCAGGTGGTGTTGGGACATTCTTTTAGAAAGAAAGGGAAAATGCCAATTCCCTAACAAATTTTGCAACTCTCTGAAGCTTCCCACTCTGCTTCCACCGAGTTTGGGATATTTTGTTGCCCCTTCTTTAAGCAGATCTCATTGTTCTCTCAATCAGGTTGCATGTATCAATCTGATAAGTATGAGATCAGGGAGACTTTCAAGAGCTTGTCTGAGGAGTCCCAGATGTGTCCTTTCAAGGAAGTAACTGACTTGCTAACTGACTGGTGGGTTTCTCTAGTAAGTTCACCCCAGAATAAGCTGATGATGGCTGAAGTGGTGGTGGCATTGATTATGATGATCTGAATTTATCTATGGCAACTGATTTCGTTCTAATTAAAAGATACCACAATGACAATCAAATCTATGATGGACGTGTTCCTAAGACCTAATTGTTGTCGGGCACTAAATTAAGGCTCCAGTGGGCAGATCCAGGATTTTATTCCCTCTGTGTGTGTGTGTGTGATTATTTTTTGGTCTGAAATGTTGCCATGAAGGGTAAGAGTATGTGTGCGTGGGGAAGACATGACACCTTTGCAGGTTGATCAGGCTCGGGTGAGCATGAATAGTGAGGTGGCTAAATTCATGTGACCAAGGGGGATTGGTAATTACTCATATTGGACACCCGAGTTATTCAGGGAAAATCAGATACATCTATCCCACTGGGGAGCAGATATATTTTTGTCCAATACAATTGCAAGATTGGGGCTAATGTTTTTAATCATTAGCAATAATATAGATGATTGAATAATATTTGCCAACAATACCCATTGCAGTTTCCTCCTTTTATAAAAAGAATCGTTATTTATAAATGTTTCATATTCAATCAGTTCTAGAGCCAATCAATCACATTGTCTGAGAACAAGATGAGCTGGGGAAGACATTGCTCTCTCCCCCAACAACATCCAGAGATGTGTTATCATTAATACAAAAGAATGTACTGAATCCCAGGAAGATAACATGTTAAGTTTCATCCATTCTCATCAAGTAGGGGGATGGTGGGCAATGAAAAGGTGGTTTCTTTTCTACAAGATATGCCAGAAAACTAAATTAAAAATATATTAAGTCAGGCAATGTTGATGAGAGGTAAAAATAAATGATCATTGACTTGGATAATGGATATGAGGTAGTTAACAAGGAATCCCCAAAGAAAAGGAACAGGACTATAACCTGTGAAGATATCCGTAGCAAATAAAAGAATGCAGTGAATACCATCCCAATGTAGAATATAATTATTTTACAGTTAAGTTGAAATGAAACCTGGATGACAACCACATGATAGTATAGAGGAAGCAACATTTGTAAGGTATTGAAGCCCATATAAATAATGGATTTTCAGTCATTCCCAAATGATTACGTGCTCGGTATGTTTGTTTAATCCTCATCATGATTTCTTCACTCATTTTCAATATTTTTCCTTTATTTTCTTCCTTCATCCTTACAAAGGTCTATGATAAGAGTATGTCCAAGCAAACACACAGCAGCATGAGTACATAATGTAAATCATAACACCACCAATTAAATCTATACAGACCTGATTCTCCTCTAATTTACACCCAAGTCAGACTGATGTAATCTTATTAATGGAATTACTCCTGATTTACACCAGTGTAAGAGCAATTAAGCTGCTCTGGATTTGTACCAGTATAAATGAAAGGAGAAAGAGGCAGGCCCATTTATTTTTAAGAGTTGTGGCACTGGGCTGCAAACAAAGCATGGTGGTTCCATGGTTCGCCATCTTTTCTGAGGAGTCAAGAGGCCTTATAAACCTTTAGTTTTTCCACTAGCCTCTTTGGAGTTACACTGGTAATACCATTCCGTTCTCTACTGTGATATAGAAATTTAATTTAATAGAATTCTTTTCTGATTTAGAATTTTGTCCTTATCAGTTTTCTCCTCCACAGAGGACTTCCATATATCCTCCAACTGGTTATGTTGATGCCTTTGTCATTTTCAGTACCTTTTCCTACAATTGTCCCTGAATTTTCTTATCTCTTTGTACTTTTTTTTACCCCCACTCTGGAGTTTATAATTTCCATATTTCACTCTGCTGCTTTTTCTGACAGTTCAGTTTCATTTCTTTCCTTGAACTATGCATGAGTCTTGTTTAGATAGAATTTATCTTTGCATTATGCAAATTTCTTATCTCAGATTTGAAAAGCACAATTTTTGACTAGCGTCATTAAATTCCATGGATGTCTTTTATAGCATCACAACCATATCAAGTTTTTTTATCAACTCTATTGTAGTTGTATTTCTTAGGCATTTATAATCAACAAAATCATTGCTAGGTCTGGTGGGGCTTGCCTGGTTTCTGATAAATATTTATCTTCAGCTATTGTGATCCTTTATGGACCTTGTTGTAAAATCTTCGTGCATTAATTTTGCTGATGCCATGGGACTCCTATGAGATTTTGGGGTTAATACAAATTATATTAGGAACACCTGCATAAATGAAAAGCTAAACTCAATCATGCTTCTAGCAACATTTGTATTTCATGAAACACCTTGCTAGCCTCTTATCCTTGTACTAGCATATGATGTCTCATCTGTGTTCCCAAATATTTGTAAAGTGCCCATCGCTGCAGCAACCTAAGCATCAGTTACCATATTTGATCATAGATACTTCTGTATCTATGGCATTCAGCAGAGACTTTTTTCCTTATCTATCTTTTCCCATATGCAGTCCCATTAGTTGAGGGCCGGTAGGGTACAGAAGTTAAAATTCCCTAATTTAGTGTCTAAAGGTTGGTTCAAGGCATTCTTAGAGCAGAATCTTCACTTAGAATTTTGCTTTCCTTGCTGGTTCAACAGATCCAGACTCTGTTGACTACAGCTGGCTGAAAAATTTCCACTGCAAGTTTTCTGTTGAAATCAAGATGTTTAATGAGAATATGGTGAGTCTGGTAACATTTTAGATGATAAAGTAAAATTGTTTAGACTTTGTTTCATTTTAATAGTATTGAAACAATTTTGATAAGCTAGAAATGTTTTCTTTCAACTTTATCATTGATTCATTTTTCTAACTCAATATGCTAATTGTAGTTGATATATTATAATATTGTTACACATTATATTAATATATTGAATCAGCATTATTCAAATTGAATGATAGACCTTACAGAAATGAAACAATTCAATGGTTCTCAATTGACATTCTTCTGAATTTTTGTTGAGGGGAATATTGAAATGTCAGCTTTTTGTTCCAATTTGGAATAAATACAAGTTTTGAAAGGTTGTAATAGAAATTCCATTTTCCAATCAGCTCGACACTTAACATTCACGGTGTGATACAAAGCTTATTGTTTTAGCCTGAGTGGTTGTGCTGGTAGTTGGGCATTGTGCTTGGCTTTGGGGAATGGCAGTTTTCAAAGAAAGTAGTAGAACTTATGTCCGCTATTTTCAAATCTGGGACCTAAAACTAGAAGGTAAATCCCTATTTAAGCACCAACAGAAAAGTAACCTGATTTTTAGAGGCTCTGAAAACTCACAACTCTGACTTTGGTGGGATCTGCAAGTACTCAGCACTTCAGAACCACCCTCACCCCCACTACTTCAGTCACTAAGTTTTAGGCACCCATATTTGAAAATTTCGGCCTATATGTGTTGCTTTCAAATTTTACACGTACCTTGTTTGTTTTTTTAATTAGATGCATCTTGCTTGCTATCAAACAATTGTTTAAAATATACCTCTTACTCCACTCCTCATATCATTGGCAAAATATGCATATCAGATACCTGGATGAAAAAGTATACTATTATCTTATTAGAGAATATGTACTGTAGGTTTAGTGAAATTTATTTTAATCAAACAGAGATTCAAATTGATTTTCCAGCCAAGTATGTAGTTTGCTGAATATTCAAAGATGTACTATATAGCTAAAGAACTTATAGTTTAGCTTTTTGTTTGCACTTGAGTGATTTTTACATTATAGGAGAAAATATATCTTCCTTCTCTGAAGATTCAGGTTGAAATCCTGGCCACACTGAAGACAATGGCAGTCTTAGTAACAAATCAGTTGAGGATGAAAAACTGTTTATCCATATTAGTAGTCAGTTAGTAGCAGGTTCAATCCCTATGTCTGACACATAATTATTTACCTACCAATATTTCTTGCCCCAAAAGGAGATATTTTGTTTTGCATAACGCTGGGTCAAATATTAGACAAGAATAAGGCTTTATAGAGTTTGGTTTACAGTTCTCCTAATAAAAAGAAAAGGAATACTTGTGGCACCTTAGAGACTAACAAATTTATTTGAGCATAAGCTTTCGTGAGCTACAGCTCACTGCATCCGATGAAGTGAGCTGTAGCTCATGAAAGCTTTTGCTCAAATAAATTTGTTAGTCTCTAAGGTGCCACAAGTACTCCTTTTCTTTTTGCGAATACAGCCTAACACGGCTGCTACTCTGAAAGTTCTCCTAATGCTCTTAATACAGCAATAAATAATTTTAAAGAAAGAAAAAGAGCACTAGAGTGAAGAGTAGGCACCAAAGGCCAGATTTTCAAAGGTATTTAGGCACCTAAAGGTGCAGCTAAATACTTTTGAAAATCCCCACTGGGTGCCTAATCAAAGGGAGTTGGGCACATAGGGCTTCTTTGAAAATCCCATTAGGTGCCCATCTATATCTTTAGGCATCTAAATACCTTTCAAAACCTGGCCTCAAGTCCACCCACACGTCAGTGGAAGTGAGGAGGCAGGCAAACAGGGGAATTAGGATCCAAACTGAGCCTAAAGTGGGACAATGATGAAATGCAAACACATTAGGATGCTTCTTCCATGCTACTTTCATGAATAGTTTCTTTTCTTTTTTTTTTAATTACTGGAAGTGCATTATTTGCTACTCAGTGTTCATAATTTGCTGTTCCTTCCTTAAGATGTCTGTCATCCAACCAGAGTGCAAATGAAATGTTATGTAATTTAATTGATTAGTCATACCAGAAACAAATGAATACAGTACTGAAGTGCAGATTTCACAGACATCCCAAGAGTCAAAATTTGTTGACAAAATATTTGGCAAATACTTGCTGATAATGAACATGTTAGCAGAAAATTGTAGTCATTTTGCAGACAAAATATGATGAGGATAAAAAGGACTAAATTCACCCGGATTACTATTCACAATGAATAATTTAACTAGCTCTAGTTGGCAAAATACTGCCCTTCAGAAAAGTCAGTTTAGAACACATTTAACAAAAAAATCACCCCCAACTATCCATCTACCACCAATCCATCCATTTTCATGCATCCTATTCAACTCTACATATTAGAATTGATATGCAGACATAAAGAGGTATCTAGTAGGTGCAGAAACAGCCAAAGCAGGGACTACTGCATTGTGGGGAGGAGATAAAACAGGACCCAGCCAGGGCCACCCCTTTCCACTGTTAACCCAGAACTGTACAGGCAGACCACACTCCCCTGAGGGCACTATGACCAAGTGGTGCCTCCCCCTCCCCACTGTGTGGGCCTGGGAGACAACTGCAGAGAGGAGCCAGCCAGAGACTTCAGTTGGTAGGGGCAAAAGCAACTAAAGCAGGGACCTCTGGACATTGAGAGTACTTTCTACAATTCTGAAAGGTCTTTTGCTGCCCTCTGCTGGTGGGCTGTTGACTGCAAGTCTCCTGCTCCCACTTCCCTACCCATCCCTCAGTCTCTTCACCTCATTCCACACCTGCCTCTCTTACCTTCTCCCCTTCCCATTTAGCTTATTCCCTCCTAACTAAACCCATAGTAAAATAAATAAAAAATGGTGGGGGCAAACATTATGTGAGTTCCATCACATGATTCACTCTGCTTGTGTGTTCTAGCCCTTCCCCCACCTCTGTGTCTGTCTTGTCTATTTAGACTGTAAGCTCCTTGGGGCAGAGACCAAGTACTACTTGGTGTTTGTATAGCCCTTAGCACAATAAGGCCCCATGAAGGTGGGACCTTTGGCACTATCCTAAGACTTGCTAAATAAAGAAAAAGTGTTCAACTATGAAGAGGTTGTTTTTCTCTTTGCTTTAGATGCTGATTCTGCAAGTGCATGTCAGTAACCTGTCTTCACTGACCTTAACTCTACTAACTGGAACCCTCACAAAATTGTCTGCAGAATGAAGCTGTTAGAGTGCAACATCTCTTCTTAGAAGTTTGACTGTTAATGCATGCCTCCCACCTCTCACCGAAGAAATCTCTAGCAATGAACACTAGCTCACGTCACACACAAAGACTGAACCATTGCTTCAAAATGGCCTCTTGTCAAACTGACCATTTGAACAGTTGATTTCACAGGACAAGAAATCCTGGAAACCATATGGAAAGCTTAGGTGTCTTGACAAGTGTTATTGAATGGAATTTTTCCAACTTTTGAAATTTTCTATAAAAATAATTTGAAATTTCAGTTCTGATGGAAAGTTCTCAAAGGATATCAGGCAGTTGTAATTCTGCTGACATTCACATGATTAATGAAGGATTTATAGGATTTGCATAGGTAATGAAATATCAGATACTAACTAGGACTCTGAATAATTTGTGGGGAATAATCTATTTTACAAGTTTAGCCTTCTTCAGTTTGTGAATTGTCCACAAGCAGTTTAAAATTTAGAGTTTCACAAGCAGTTCCTAGAGAGCATCCAATTTACAAAATTTGAGCTGGTCTAGCTACTTTTGATTGAACTCACAGTCTACATGGTATTGCTTCTGATTTCAGATTGGTTGGTTGCCTCTTAGCACTAGAGTTCCAGTGAAGATTCTCTCATTTACAAATTCAAAATTCATTTTCCACAGATATTTTCTAATCTTTTCTTACAATTCATTGTCAGAGTCCTCCTCCAAGTCAACTCATGTTAAAATAAGATATTTGCTGAAAATGAACACAAAAAAGTGGATGCAAATTCCAGACTTCGACTGAATATTTGCAGAAAATGTTTAGACGTGTTCCCCGAGTTGTACCACCAGCCTGATTAACTGTACCTGCAAAATATACTAGCTGTGAACAATAATTTGGCCCTTAAAAAAAAACAACAACAACAAAAACAACAAACTTCCAAATAAACAAACAAAAAACCCCCAACCCAACACACCCCTACCAACGATAACCCTCAAGGTTTTTGGTTAAATGGCATTGATTTGGTATCAACAAGAGAAAGTTGATCTCCCAGCCTGCCTTTTGTAAGTCTCACCAATGAAGATTTTAGACCACACTGGCTAAAAGAAAGGGTATGTAACAGATAAGCATTTAGCCTCAGTGCTTCATGAAGAATAAGGTAGAGGCAACTTAAACTTTTACTGTACTTGGTTTAAACAAATCACAAATGTCACATAAAACCTCTGCAAGGAACAACACATAGTGACAACGCATAGTGATTTAGCAATTACTTATAGGTACCGCAGATATGAGCAGTGGGAAGTGTTGGGGATGTGTGTGTCAATTTTTTAAATTTAAATTAAATTGGGGGTGAAAAAAACCCCAAAACAGATGCCAGTCAGACCCAAATAGCACCAGTGTGCCAGGCAAATTCTAACTCTTCTATTTTAATGAAAAATTTCCATGGGATCTTTTAGGACAAGTGATTAGATGCACATAAAAAGTTGCTGCCAACAGAGCAGCATCCCCCAGCATACTGATCCAGTACTGAGGGAGGAAATAGTACCATCTACTGCATCACCAACATTACTTCCTGAAGCAGCCCAAGTTTTTCTTGGTAGTCTCCCAAGTAAGTATTAATCCAGTACAGCCTTGTTTAGTTTATGATGCTTGAGAAAAGTCACAGTCCATTGCAGGAAAATTATTAGTCATTTAAAGACTTTTGTTTTGCTGTTCATCACTCGTTGTTTGCTTGATTCAAACATTGCAAAGCACAATCGGAAGGGAAATAGCGTAATGGTATTGCCCTGACATTGTGGATTATACAAAATTGCCCTCAACTGGCAGAACTGTACTTTTTTTGGCTTCTCTTCTATAAACAGACCTTTTTTGCCAAAATCAACAGCTGCAATGTTGGCAAGAGAGAAATGCATGCTGCTCAGAGATAAATTACATTTCTCTTGCTTTTGTATCAGAGCTTCTGGCTAGTGGTTTTGAGGTTTCAGTTACCTTGGAATAAAACACAGAAGTGTTGTAAAACTTCCATTTTGAAGATGCAGTATCAGCAGCAGAAAGTATGTTAATTGAAATAATATTTTAAACATAAATTGGAAGAAAACAAAATGGACAAGTGTTCTATAAGGCGGGGGGGGGGAGGAGGGGGGAAGATGAGGGTTTTTGTTGGGAAAAGTCCCAGGCATTGAAATTACCTATTGCTGCTTTTGTGCTATTGAGTGCAGCTGTATCCTGCCACACTTTTGAGACTGGGAAACTCTCAGGATTCCAGGACAGTTGAACAGCTAGCTGACATATATGGTCTAGTACTATTATGTCAAGACTGAACTAAGCAAGACCCAAACTACTGTAGTAGTGACTCTGGTATCACATTAGTGAATTGTGTTGGAACCAGATACCATTAGGTAAATCTCTCTCTCACACGAACAAATGAGGAACTGAGCCTAGAACTCCTCTCCTTCATCTCCAGAAACACAGGCTTGTATCTCTTGAACTAAAGGAAAGCACCAAGCAGCAATCAGTCCTTCTCTATTGCCAGTCATTAGAGATCAACGTCACTCAGACAAACTAAACCAATACATTACATATGCATATGCAGGATAAAGAAAAAACTTCCGTTAGTACTGTTTTTCATACTATAGCTCCTTGCCCTATGTTATATGTTCCAAAATTTTGACCCATCTGGAATTCTGATTTTTCATATCAAGCAAATTCACTCAGCTAAAAGGATGTCTATTAAACCACTATTCTACAGATCCAAGCACAATAGAACTTTGACACTAAAATGACGTTCTAGTTGTCAGAAAAGAAAAAGATTCTAGCCTTGTGTTCTGCACGTAAATTTTGGATCAGGTAAGGTTTGATGAAAAGCCCAGTGACATCAAGGATCTAATCCATTGGATTAGGTGCTTTGTGGGAAAAATTTTTAACGAAGAATGTGCCTTTTCCTGCTCCCTGTATGTACCAGCAGGGAGCAGATAATTAGGCTGTACCACACCCATTAAAAATTCACCATTGTTTACATTTGGCAGGAATTGCCTATAATTGACTCAAAGATTTACCCACAATTAAGAATTCACCCTTAGATAATTCAGAAGCACAAACCAGATACATGAATGCATGACTACCTGAGTTATAATTTCTCCAGATAACTGATATGTAATCAATATAAAATTTATTTCTGCTTTATGAAGCTTTTGTTTTCAAGGAAGAATGGATCAGTGAATGTGTCAGAAAGGTTTCCAGATATCAGTATTGAGATAAAAACTTCAAAACCAGACTCCAACGAGAGACTGCTGAATTGGAATTAATTTGCAAACTGGATACAATTAATTTAGGCTTGAATAAAGACTGGGAGTGGATGGGTCATTACACAAAGTATAACTATTTCCCCATGTTTATTCCTCCCCCCGACACACTGTTCCTCAGACGTTCTTGTCAACTGCTGGAAATGGCCCACCTTGATTATCACTACAAAAGGCTTTCTGCCCCCCCCGCCCCCCCGCGGCTCTTCTGCTGGTAATAGCTCACTTACCTGATCACTTTTGTTACAGTGTGTATGGTAACACCCATTGTTTCATGTTCTCTGTGTATATAAATCTCCCCACTGTATTTTCCACTGAATGCATCCGATGAAGTGAGCTGTAGCTCACGAAAGCTTATGCTCAAATAAATTTTAGTCTATAAGGTGCCACAAGTACTCCTTTTCTTTTTGCGGATACAGACTAACATGGCTGCTACTCTAAGAACTGTAATGTCTCTACAGGAAGAAGAGAACTGCCTGAGAGTTTGGGAAAAGAAGCAAAGAATGATATTCTGGATTATGTGTAGCTCCCCAGTAATCCGCAGATCCACTGAGACAAATTTCTTGATCTTGAAGGAGGTTAATTACTAACTATTTATAATCCCAAAGCAGCAGCGTCCTTATTATAATGCTATATCATATACCAATATGTCCCTTAGCTAATGTGACTGGCTAATTATTAAAATACTCTTTTTCTCCAGCTGTTGTCTTCCTGGGTAAACAAATTTCTAAATTCAATCGGCTTCTATTTGCACTTCATTGCTTCTTGACAGCAAACACTCTGCAAAAATGAGCTGCCTTGTTTATAATCTCCAAGGGCAGAAGAAACAAATGTATGCATAATTTGCCTAATTTTTTGTAATACTAGCTTCTTCAAAAGATAGCTCTTAAGAAGTTTAGTGCAAAACCTTGTTTTTTGCACAAAGTGAATTTTAAAGGCGCACCCTACCCATTTTTTGGTGTCCTAGTGGTCCCCTGTGCTGCATTTCAAATGTGGTTTCGTTGCAGTCAATTCTGCAACTTGTCTTCTGAAAAGAAAGAGAATTAAAAATAGTCAAAGCAAGGGCAATGAGCAAAAGGTATCATTTCTGGCATGTACAGTAGCTCATTTACAACTGGCTCAGTCAGTTAAGAAATATACAAAACTCTGCCACATTCTAGTCAATGCTGGATTTCCTTCCTTTATTCATTCTGCAAAAAGAAAAAAAATGGAGATTGAGCACTAGCTCAAATAACATTTCTTTTTCCATTGGTGATGTCTGATCATATATAATCTGCATGCATCACAATGCTATTAGAGTTATGGTTCTGCCAGCACTTCCATAATAAACCCCTTACTGTAAGGGTTTACTTTGGTTGTTTTAAATCACATTCCTGCTGAAAAAGGCATATAAGGGCAGAGGGTGGGTAATTAGAGTGAATGGAAAGTGGATGTCCAAATCCTTTACGTGGGTTTGAAAAATCTCGGGCAGAATCTGGAAGTGCGATGCAAGTTGACAGAACAGCCAGGACCTTTCCTTCCAAACATCCTAAGGTATTGAAGAAAGAGAATATTTTTTAGGAAAGGAAGGAATACTATACGCTATTTTACTGCATATGCTTACTTTGTGGTCCTTTTCAGTGTGTAGTGATTTTCCTGAGCCATGACTCAGGAATTTCAGCTCCTCTGCTGAATGTGTGCAGGGTACATGAAGATGAGGAGGAGAAAGAAGGATTTAATATTGGGGCTGCTCTGAGTATGTGTACCTGTGATCACTGCTTGCGGAAAATGGGTCTCCAGATGTGTTTTGTGATGTCTAGTGGCAGCAGGAGCAAGAAGATATAAGGTCATCCTCCATCTTGGAAGGCTGAACTTCACACTGCAGGGAGATCAGGGTAATGAAGGTGTTCTATTTAGTGAATTTCATGATATTTTTGAATGAATTCATTTTTTTAAAATTGCCTGGCTCTAAAGAAATCAGTTTTGCCTGATTCACGAAAAATCGGATACTTTCAAACTAAATTTTTGGAGGCAAAAAACTCTCATTTTAACAAGCTTCTTTTTGTGTTTGAAAGTATATGAGAAAGCCTGACCTTATGTGAGGTTGCACTCCATATGATTTTATGAAAATATGCTAATGAGTGTGAATATAATGTAACTGGAATATGCTTCATGCAAAAGGTCTCTTGTAAGGTATCATTACAAAACTTATAATCTACTGAGTATGGTCATCCAATTTGAATAAATGTATCATTCTTGTATCTGAAACTAGAAATATGAAATATAACTCTGACATCCTATTGTAATTATACAAAGTGTGGGCCATTAATGGTGGCTTGGAATCTTGATGGCTCCCATTAACCAGGACAATTGGTTGTAAATGGCTCTGTTTACTTGTAAGTCTTCCTGTATGCATGTGTGCTGGCAAGTGGGTAATAAAATCTTACAGTGACGTAATCATGTCACCTGAACTGGAATCCATCTTAAACCTGGTGATTTTCCATTTAGAAGGAGGGGTGGGAACTCAAAGAGACAAAAGATTCCTGCCTTGTGCCAAAGCTATAAAAGGGGGTGGAACAGAACAAAGGGGGCTGCAGTCATGAGAAATCCCTTAGCTACCACCTGAGCTGAAACAAGGACTGTACCAGGGGAAAGGGTTAGTCCCAGACTAGAAAGGAGTCTAGTCTGTGAAAGAAACTTATTGGAACATTTCTGAGGGTGAGATTTTATCTGTAATCAGTTTCTTACTGTATTAGGCTTAGACTAGAGTGTTTTTGTTTTATTTTGCTTGGGAATGTACTTTGTTCTGTCTGTTTATTACTTGGAACCACTTAAATCCTACCTTTTATATTTAATAAAATCACTTTTTGCTTATTAATTAACCCAGAGCAAGTAATTAATTCCCGGGGGAGCAAACAGCTGTGCATATCTCTCTATCAGTGTTATAGAGGGCAGACAATTTATGAGTTTACCCTGTATAAGCTTTATACAGAATAAAACGGATTTATTTGGGGTTTGGACTCCATTGGGAACTGAGTGTCTGGGTGCTGGAGACAGGAGCACTTCTCAAGCTGTTTTCAGTTAAGTCTGCAGCTTTTGGGAGATGTGGTTCAGACCTGGGTCTGTGTTTGTAGCAGGCTAGCATGTCTGGCTCAACAAGACAGGGTACTGAAGTCCCAAGCTGCCAGGGAAAATGGGCTCAGAGGCAGTCTCAGCACATCAGGTGGCAGTCCCAAGGGGGTTTCTGTGACTCAACCATTCACACCATATATTAACATATATACAGGCCTAATAAGAAAGCAAATGACTTCATCTTCCAGGAGTATGATATACTAGACTGTGGGTGTGTTTACTACTAGTTGCCACTGCATAGACCAACAGTTGCTGAATTAGCTGAGCTATTCATTTAGCTCAGCAGGTGTACAACTATATATTTTTTTTGAGCCAAAGGTTGTGAATTCCATTCCTGGTACTAGCTTTTTGCAGCTGGCTTATGACAATGGCTGTGAATGAGCTATTACGTTGCTCCATTTGGATATTTAGTGCAATCACTTCTATATTTGGGAGGACAAAAAAGCTACTTTTGCCTGCAGAGATGAAAGCTAGGTATACATTAAAAATATTATGTTATTTGACAGTCAGATTGATCAACACCACCAAGAACTCAGCATCAGTATTACAGATTTGCAGAACAAACCTGGTATTTTTGGGGAGAGGGAAAATGTTCTCTGAGTCATATTTAGCAATTAAAACCAGTTTTATTGAAAATGTTACAAATACAGTTGCAAAAGTTCCTTGCTAGCTGCAGGTTTGGCCCATAAGGTTCAATGGTAAAACAAAGTGTCATTTATCAGGAAGCCAGAATGGTTAAGTACAATCTGGGGCCACCTGCAAAGACCTGAACCATCCCCCAGGTGAGAAGTCCAAGCTGCTATGTGCAACCATTCCACACATTCTAACACAGCATGAACTCCGCTACCATATCAGGTGCTGGGTTGTTCTGTTCCCACTGGGTTGGGAGAATAGGTGAAGATGTTTGTGCAGGGAGTCAGTGCAGAGGCCATGAATAGGATAGCTGGTTCTCTGAGGGAGTCTGAAAGGGCACAGACTTCTTTAGGTGTGACAATCAGTTGCTCACCTACATGTCCATGATCTGCCTGCCATGACCTACCACTTGTGAGGAATCTGGTGAGTCATCCACATGGGTTAGTGGTGGCATCTCAAGCTCTCCACTGCCACCAGCTTCTATGTACCCAATGCATACGAATGACCATGCTGGGTCAGACCAAAGATCCATCTAGCCCAGTATCCTGTCTTCTGACAGTGGGCAATGCCAGGTGCTTCAGAAGGAATGACCATAATAGGTAATCATCAAGTGATCCATCCCCTGTTGCCCATTCCCAGCTTCGAGCAAAATTGAGGCTAGGGACACAATCTCTGCCCATCCTGGCTAATAGTTATTGACGGACCTATCCTCCATGAATTTATCTAATTCTTTTTTTAACCCTTTTATAGTCTTGGCCTTCACAACATCCTCTGGCAAAGAGTTCCACACGTTGACTGTGCATTGTATGAAGAAATACTCCCTTTTGTTTGTTTTAAACCTGCTGCCTATTAATTTCATTTGGTGACCCCTAGTTCTTGTGTTATGAGGAGTAAACAACACTTAATCATAGAATCATAGAATATCAGGGTTGGAAGGGACCTCAGGAGGTCATCTAGTCCAACCCCCTGCTCAAAGCAGGACCAATCCCCAACTTAATCATCCCAGCCAGGGCTTGGTCAAGCCTGACCTTAAAAATATCTAAGGAAGGAGATTCCACCACCTCCCTAGGTAACCCATTCCAGTGTTTCACCACCCTCCTAGTGAAAAAGTTTTTCATAATATCCAACCTAAACCTCCCCCACTGCAACTTGAGACCATTACTCCTCGTTCTGTCATCTGCTACCACTGAGAATGGTCTAGATCCATCCTCTTTGGAACCCCCTTTCAGGTAGTTGAAAGCAGCTATCAAATTCCCCCTCATTCTTCTCTTCCGCAGACTAAACAATGCCAGTTCCCTCAGCCTCTCCTCATAACTCATGTGTTCCAATCCCCTAATCATTTTTGTTGCCCTCCGCTGGACGTTTTCCAATTTTTCCACATCCTTCTTGTAGTGTGTGGCCCAAAACTGGACACAGTACTCCAGATGAGGCCTCACCAATGTCGAATAGAGGGGAACGATTACGTCCCTCAGTCTACTGGCAATGCCCCTACTTATACATCCCAAAATGCCATTGGCCTTCTTGGCAACAAGGGCACACTGTTGACTCATATCCAGCTTCTCGTCCACTGTAACCCCTAGGTCCTTTCTGCAAAACTGCTGCCTAGCCATTCCATCCCTAGTCTGTAGCAGTGCATGGGATTCTTCCGTCCTAAGTGCAGGACTCTGCACTTGTCCTTGTTGAACCTCATCAGATTTCTTTTGGCCCAATCCTCTAATTTGTCTAGGGCCCTCTGTATCCTGTCCCTACCCTCCAGCGTATCTACCTCTCCTCCCAGTTTAGTGTCATCTGCAAACTTGCTGAGGGCGCAATCCACACCATCCTCCAGATCATTAATGAAGATATTGAACAAAACCGGCCCCAAGACCGACCCTTGGGGCACTCCACTTGATACCGGCTGCCAGCTAGACATGGAGCCATTGATCACTACCCGGTGAGCCTGACAATCTAGCCAGTTTTCTATCCACCTTATCATCCATTCATCTAGCCCATACTTCTTTAACTTGCTGGCAAGAATACTGTGGGAGACCGTATCAAAAGCTTGCTAAAGTCAAGGAATAACAAGTCCACTGCTTTCCCCTCATCCACAGAGCCAGTTATCTCGTCATAGAAGGCAATTAGATTAGTCAAGCATGACTTGCCCTTCGTGAATCCATGCTGACTGTTCCTGATCACTTTCCTCTCCTCTAAGTGCTTCAGAATTGATTCCTTGAGGACCTGCTCCATGATTTTTCCAGGGACTGAGGTGAGGCTGACTGGCCTGTAGTTCCCAGGATTCTCCTTCTTCCCTTTTTAAAAGATGGGCACTACATTAGCCTTTTTCCAGTCATCCGGGACCTCCCCCAATCCCCATGAGTTTTCAAAGATAATGGCCAATGGCTCTGCAATCACATCCGCCAACTCCTTTAGCACTCTCGGATGCAGCGCATCCGGCCCCATGGACTTGTGCCCATCCAGCTTTTCTAAATAGTCCCAAACCACTTCTTTCTTCACAGAGTGCTGGTCACCTCCTCCCCATACTGTGCTGCCCAGTGCAGCAGCCTGGGAGCTGACCTTGTTCGTGAAGACAGAGGCAAAAAAAGCATTGAGTACATTAGCTTTTTCCACATCCTTTGTCACTAGGTTGCCTCCCTCATTCAGTAAGGGGCCCACACTTTCCTTGACTTTCTTCTTGTTGCCAACATACCTGAAGAAACCCTTCTTGTTACTCTTAACATCTCTTGCTAGCTGCAACTCCAGGTGTGATTTGGCCTTCCTGATTTCACTCCTGCATGCCCGAGCAATATTTTTATACTCTTCCCAGGTCATTTGTCCAATCTTCCACTTCTTGTAAGCTTCTTTTTTGTGTTTAAGATCAGTAAGAATTTCACTGTTAAGCCAAGCTGGTTGCCTGCCATATTTACTATTCTTTCTACACATCGGGATGGTTTGTCCCTGTAACCTCAATAAGGTTCTTTAAAATATAGCCAGCTCTCCTGGACTCCTTTCCCCCTCATGTTATTCTCCCAGGGGATCCTGCCCATCAGATCCCTGAGGTCGTCAAAGTCTGCTTTTCTGAAGTCCAGGGTCTGTATTCTGCTGTTCTCTTTTCTTCCCTGTGTTAGGATCCTTAACTCAACCATCTCATGGTCACTGCCTCCCAGGTTCCCATCCACTTTTGCTTCCCCATCTAATTCTTCCTGGTTTGTGAGCAGCAGGTCAAGAAGAGCTCTGCCCCTAGTTGGTTCCTCCAGCACTTGCACCAGGAAATTGTCCCTTACACTTTCCAAAAACTTCCTGGATTGTCTGTGCACCACTGTATTGCTCTCCCAGCAGATATCAGGGTGATTGAAGTCTCCCATGAGAACCAGGGCCTGTGATCTAGTAACTTCCGTTTGTTGCCGGAAGAAAGCCTCGTCCACCTCATCCCCCTGATCCGGTGGTCTATAGCAGACTCCCACCACGACATCACCCTTGTTGCTCACGCTTCTAAACTTAATCCAGAGACACTCAGGTTTTTCTGCAGTTTCATACCGGAGCTCTGAGCAGTCATACTGCTCTCTTACATACAGTACAACTCCCCCACCTTTTCTGCCCTGCCTGTCCTTCCTGAACAGTTTATATCCATCCATGACAATACTCCATGTGAGTTATCCCACCAAGTCTCTGTTATTCCAATCACATCATAATTCCTTGACTGTGCCAGGACTTCCAGTTCTCCCTGCTTGTTTCCCAGGCTTCTTGCATTTGTGAATAGGCACTTGAGATAAGTTGCTGTTTGTCCTGCTTTCTTAGTATGAGGCAGGAGCCCTCCCCTTTTGGGTTCTCCTGCTCGTGCTTCCTCCCGGTATCCCACATCCCCACTTACCTCAGGGCTTTGGTCTCCTTCCCCCGGGTGAACCTAGTTTAAAGCCCTCCTCACTAGGTTAGCCAGCCTGCTTCCGAAGATGCTCTTCCCTCTCTTCATTAGGTGGAGCCCATCTCTGCCTAGCACTCTTCCTTCTTGGAACACCATCCCATGGTCAAAGAATCCAAAGCCTTCTCTCCGACACCACCTGCGTAGCCATTCGTTGACTTCCACGATTCGACGGTCTCTACCCAGGCCTTTTCCTTCTACGGGGAGGATGGACGAAAACACCACTTGCACCTCAAACTCCTTTATCCTTCTTCCCAGAGCCACATAGTCCACAGTGATCTGCTCAAGGTCATTCTTGGCAGTATCATTGGTGCCCACGGGAGAAGCAGGAAGGGGTAGCAATCTGAGGGCTTGATGAGTCTCGGCAGTCTCTCCCGGCACATCGTGAATCCTAGCTCCTTGCAAGCAGCAGACTTCTCAGTTTTCCCGGTCGAGGCGGCAGATAGATGACTCAGTCCCCCTGAGAAGAGAGTCCCTGACCACCACCACCCGCCTCCTTCTCTTCGGAGCGGTGGTCTTGGAACCCCCATCCCTAGGACAGTGAATCTCATGCCTTCCAGTCGGCGGAGTCTCCTTCTGTTCCCTTCCCTCAGATTTATCATCTAGTCCACTCTCCGCATTAGTACCTGTGGAGAGAACATGAAAACGGTTGCTTATGTGTATCTGCGCTGCTGGTACATGGACGCTCCCCTTTCTTCTTCTGGAGGTCACATGCTGCCAAATTTCTTCACTGTCCTCCTGTCCCCGCTGCGCAGCCTGTTCTGAATCTTCAGAACATTGTGCCTGTAGAAGCATATCCTGACGTCTGTCCAGGAAATCTTCACTTCCTCTTATGCAACGCAGGGTCGATACTTGTTTCTCCAGACCTTGAACCTTCTCTTCCAATATGGAGACCAGCTTGCACCTTGTACAGACAAAGTTGCTTCTGTCCTGTGGAAGAAAGACAAACATGGCACATCCAGTGCAGGTCACAACAGCTGAACGCTCCCCATCCATATTACCTTCCTTCTACGAGCTTCCTCAGGAGTTGTAGTAACTACTCAAGAAGCCGGCAAGATGTAAGCCTCGATGGGCTCTCCCTGGGCAAATTCCCAGGCAAACTCCCTCTGTTAGCCTCTATGCTGTTCGCCGCTCACTGGCTTTTTATAACAGTCAGGCCCACTCAAGGCTCACCTGGAACAAAGCACTCCCAATTCACACTTTTCAAACAAACAACCAATCAAGCACACGGTCAAACTGTCCCCACAACAGACACTCAGATACTCACCAACACAGCCTCCCTAATGCAGCCCTTAGCGTACCTCCTCTCAGACAGATCCCAGGCAAACTCCTTCTGTTAGCCTCTCTGCTGTTTGCCGCTCAGCTGGTTTGCAGCTTATTTACTTCCTTATTTACACTTCCTTATTTACTTTCTCCACACCAGTCAATTCCAATATATATATTTTTTTGAGATGGGGAGACCACATCTGCATACAGTAGAAGTGCAACAGTCTTCTAACCAATCATCTTCACAAATGCACCTACCACTACCATAGGATGAAAAAATAAGGCTCACCCACTTATCTCCTAGAGGTATCTGTACACACCTGCAAATCTCAGGGGACCAGTAGGGAAACTGTCATCAGGCGACAAGGTCAAAGTTGAGCACATATTAATCTTCTGGATATGTTATTTAAAGATACACCTCTGGAATCACTGCACTTGTTTTGTTCCCTTTAAACCCCATCTTTGCACTTGTTAGATTAAAAAGCACTTTGTTATCACACACCTGTGTATTTGCCTGCACTAACCATTCAGCAAGGAATTTTTCACCTCCAGGGCACTGCCTGACACCAAGGAGCAACACTTGCTGAAGTGCACAACCGCTTTATTCTCACTTCAGTCTCCTTTCTGAGATTTCAGTGGGTGAGGAAGTTACCCGTACTCACTCGTGGCCTGACCTAAAGTCCCTGCAAAAGGCTTCCATTAACTTCAGTAGCATTTGGGTCATGCCTTTGATTAGGTGAGTTGACTATTTACATATCTATCGATTTTGAAAATCCCACACTAAATACATAGAAGCAGAGCATAAATAGCAATTTTCATAGCAGAAGTACCTTTACCTCTGTTTAGGCTATTGAGCAGCACAATAAAAGATAGGGGTACTTGGGATTATACTATTGCTATTTAATTATTCAGGAGGTAGAAAGGAAATTAAAAAACATCTCACTGAGGCCTACTGAAGAGACAACAGGCACTATTGGAGGTGAATGAGACAACTGGAAAGTCATGAAGGGGAAAAGAATGAACAGAGAATAGCTGTGATGGAGACAGGGCATTATAGGAATGGAAGAGACTGTGGGACATTTCAAGGAAGAAATGGACAATTTTTAGGAGTAGAGTTGAGCATATGATGAAAACAATTGTTTTTTAATGTTTGTAAAAAAAATCAGAATTTTCTTTAAAATATTTCCAAATTGTTCACCAGCTCTATGAGATGAGCAAATAATGGAGGATAAATAATTTATTTGAAAAATATCACAGTTTGTTAAATATATTGGGCCAGATTCTCTAGTCAGCGCAGCGCAGAATGAACAGACTACCGATGTAGCTTATCAATGGAATCCCCTTGTGCAGAAACTCTCCATTGGCATAAAGCTAGTGGAAACAGCTCCTGCGCTAGTCTTCCTCCCAACCCACAGTTCAAGGGGAGAGAGATAGGTGTCATGGGTGGAGAGGGTCTGTGTGTGTGTGTGTGTGTGTGAGTGAGAGAACAGAGCTCCATGCCAGGGGAGGATGGCTGTCATAAGGTCCCTGAGGGACCTTATTCATTGAGATTAATTTTTTGATGATTGCTGCAGATGAAGAAACTATACATTTACTATAGTTTTTTATTTAACAGGCTGAAATGTTTTGTTACACTTTTTAGGTTACCAGCATTCTGCATCTCAGTAGTTTAGTTTTTGGAACTGAAACTAATGTTCCCCCTCCCTTCTCTTTTCTATTTCTCAACAAGCTGTCATAATAAGGGCACGGTACATAATCATCCTTATGTTAACTTTCTGGAGTTGAAATGCTATTCCCCTAGGGTTGCCTTAATGCTAGCACTTGGCATATGCACAAAATAGGAACTGTGGAAAGGAGGGAGGACTTTTTTTGTGATGGGCGCACATCTTGGAAATGAGACAGCTGAGAGTCATGTGATTTAGGGATAGCCTGAGATTGATACCTTTCTGGATACAGATTTGTTTTTAAAAAACTCAGACACAGTCTATATTTGATGGTTAAATGTACAAAGTCAGTTAACGATTGTGTGAAAGCCCAGGATTTGTTTTTTTTTTTTTTTTCTTAGTGAACCTCAGCCTTGGTTTGAAAATAAGCTCTGCAGGGTAGGGACCGTCTCTTTGTTAAGTCCCTGCAGTGTCTGTGCAGTGCTTATACAGCTAGTGCATCTAGGCATTACTGCAATACAAATAATAATGTATTTATGTAGAATAGATTAATCTGTAATGCATTCAAATTAATAACTGGCACTTCTGTAGCACCTTTTCTTATAGGAGGTCGCTGCTTTACAAACACTAATGAATTTATCTTCACAACACCCCAGTTACATAAATGTAATTTCACTCATTTCACAGATGGGGAAACCGAGCTAAAGGGAAGTTTGTGGCTTGAATGAAGCTACCCAAGAAGTCTGTGGCAGAGCCAGGAAAAGAACCCAGATTTGGCTCCTAGTCCTGATCTTCAGCCACAAGACTACGCTTACCTCAAATACTTGTTGTATGCCTGTTTCCTACAACTCGCAGAAATCAAATCCCCTGCTTCCTGCAACATCTCACCAATTGGTGAGGTAAGTACATAAAAATCCCCAGCTTGGACTGATGCTTCTACTTTGCCCCATCCTTCCTACGGATCTGCTTTTAATGGACTTATTTTCAATGTTTCAAAGTCTTCAAGAGGGTTCTATGCATTACCACCTCTTCCTGTGTCCAGGAGAAAATTGTCTCCCCCTTTAGGTTTTCTGTTGTACCCGGAGGTAGCTCCATTACCACTAGACTCTTTGGTGACCCAGTCTGGGCAGTCTTCCACCTAAACAAAAACTAACCAAGGGCCAGGAAACAAGATAAGGCAACTGATAAAGATAATACTTCTACATGCAGATCTCTACTGAACTGACTCTGATACCCCCTGGAACATATCCAATGGCACCTCTTTCAATGTCTTAGCAAACATGCACTAAGGAAGAGAAAAATCCATAAAGCCTAGAACAGAGATCAACAACCTTTGGCACATGGCCCGCCAGGGTAAGCCCCCCGGTGGGCTGGGCCGGTTTGTTTACTTGCTGCCTCCACAGGTTCGGCTGATCGTGGCTCCCATTGGCCGGGGTTTGCTGTTCTAGACCAATGGGGGCTGTAAGAAGCTGCGGCCAGCACATCCCTCGGCACACTCCCGAGCCTGGGATCCTGCCCGCCCTTCCTCTCTCTCCTTCCACCCCAAACTCCTTCTCTGCTGCTATGGAGAATGCGGTGTCCTATGTCAGGGGTTCCTAAACTTTTTTCCTTGAGGCCAATCTGTGTAACTGCAAAAGGCACTGCAGCCCACTGTTAACACTTCTTGAGGAAAATTATTAATTTTAATTATATATAAACTTCACTGTAAATAAACAATGTACGTTTCCTTTTCTTTTTAATGTAAAGAATTGTAATGATAGAAATCCCTAGCAATATGTACTCAAAGAAATGCTTCAAGTTCTTTGAAACCGAAGACTTTCAGTAAAACTACAAAACGATGAGAGCAAAATGTGCTGTTCAGACAGGGAAAACACAATTTTGTATAAAATTGCAACACAATGTTAACGAAGTTGTTAAAAACATGTTATTTGCTGATTTAAAAACAAAAACAAAATAGCTGTCCAACTTTAACCACGATAGTGGGGGTGTCAAAAGCCATTGAACAAAACTGTAAACCATGTATATGATGGAAACTGCTTCAAGACTGGGGGTGCTACTGCACCCCCCAGCAACCCTAATTCCAGCACCCCTGGTTGGGCTGGTGGACCACCCAGGACTGTATCATGGCCTACCTTTGGACCACAGCCCACAGTTTGGGAACCCCTGTCCGATGTGACCTATATACAGGCTGTCCATTGCTCCCAGTGCAAGGATTCTGTAGCTCTTGGGCATGTGTAGGGAGACAGAATCAACATTTTGACTATTAGTATGTAGAACTGGTTGAAAGATACAGGCAATTTTTTGCAAAAATTTGAATTTTCAGTACATTCTGATCACTATAAATTTGTCAAAAAACAAGCAGTTTGTTTCGCCCTCCCCTCCCAAGCTCTCTGACATTCAAAAACCTGAAAACTTGACCAGCTCTATCTGTGGATAACTTTTAATACCGCACCTCCAGTAAAACTTTTTAAAGATGTTCAACTCAGTGCTCTTTATGTTCAATGTGGTATTTTTTCCTGTAACCTAGAGTAACCAGTTCTAGTACTTCAGAAGTGTTTTGTACCCACACCTCCCACAGCACATTTTGGAGGAGGGAATTACAACTACTCATTAAAGATGAGACAGTATTGCATATTCAATATCAATTGACATTTTTGCCACCTTTTATATTTGCAGATTGTCAATGAGCAATTATTATTTTCTCTAATGTATTATTATTTGAAGTTATTTACGATATAATTCTTGGTCACGGAATTGTTCTTGGTCTGTAGATAGTCCACAAACAATTGATTGTCAGTATTCCATATGGGAAATTCAAACTTTGTTCTGAATTGGTTCATTTGTGTTGCCTGACTTAGGGTGACCAGACAACAAATGTGAAAAATCGGGATGGGAGTGGGGTGGGGGTGGGGGTAATAGGAGCCTATATAAGAAAAAGACCCAAAAATCAGGACTGTCCCTATAAAATTGGGACATCTTGTCACCCTAGCCTGACTGGATGAGCAAAATTTGTAGAATTTGTACAAATGCTTGTAAATACTCAGGACTCAAAATTTGTGTGCTGCAAATAATGTCTGATGAACATTCCTGCTACTACAGTCATTCTCTAGAATATTCTCAGAACACCAGAAGGGTGTGAACACGAGCAAAATGAATCTGTTCTTATGTGTGAATATCTGCAATTTTTAAAATGTATTCATTCAGTTCTGATGCTGAGAACTTTCTCTCTGCTCCTGACTTAGCTTCTTGTGAGGTCCAAGTTCAGTTTCCTTTTCTCCAAAGCACCTATGATCATCCTCTCTGAAAGTCACTAAATCCATTTCAGGATGTGTTAAGTAAAAATTATGTGCATAAACAAGATGTTAAGAAAACAACCCAGATGAAGAGAGGAGAGGGATTAGAACAAAAAATGGTCTGTCTGAATGAATCTCTATATGGATATGGGAAAGGGGAGATACATCTTCAATTTGTGTAGCTCACAGGAAGTTCAAGTTACTGTAAGGATGGTATCTGACTTCAGGTAAGAGCCACCATATTTTTGCTATAAAGGAGGTGCTCCAGTGGAGGGGATTGCAGGGAAAAGGAATTTACTTGCACATCGGGTGATTGGTCCAGGAGTTAGATTGTTTTGGGAGGAAACTATTAAAGAGAATCATCTTATGACAAACTGCCAGCTTCTTTAGCTAGGTTCTTTGAATATTAACATGATCCTGAATACATAATGTATGATGTAGTATTGAATGTTATTGGTAATGTGTGATCCCTCCTCCTTTGGAATTGTGGCATGGTAAAATATGGGCTGTCCTTGTAATGGAAAAGCTCAAAGTGAGGATTGGTATTTTGTCTAATTTGTATGGTTCAGATTTCCTGTGTCCCAAAATATTGTCAGTGAGCTTTTTAAATGAAAAACAGGTACAGTTTCCTCGAGAGAATATTCACAATTCCCCCAACCCCCCTTTTTTCATTCAACTCCAGTGTTAGTTCATTTTCTCTCTAATGAACTCCTGAATGCAAAGAAGAATGCCTGTATGCTTGCCTTGTTTGCTTTCAAGGGATTAAATAACCCCAGAATAACACCCTTTGCATGCTAGCTTGTTTCAATAGGCTATAGATGATCAGAGAAAAATTTTATTCACCCTCAAACCAATTTCCAATGCCTACATAAGTCACATGAGATCCAGTTTTGATTTCAGTTACACCAGTTTCACAAATTTAAACTCCAGTGACATCATTGGAGCTAATGATGTAAGTGAGATCAGAATCAGGCTCTGTGGATTTTAAGACAATAGCTCCTAGTTTCAGAGAAATAAGTTCAGAAGCATAGTAGCAAATAGCTAAACTATGTCTGCATATATAATTTATCTGTAACACCATACCAGAATATTACTCCATATGTGCTGTGTTATGTAAGAAAAGACAATAAGGCATATAGATAGGGTGGTGTAATTGAGGTTGCTATAGGAACCTGTCTCCTGTCAGGGAATATCTTGACTGCTGTGCAATTGAAATTTCAGTCTCAGCCCTGCATTAATTTAATATTTTGCATAATACATTAACCCCCTAGAGACTCCATTGATGGTAAGGCTGACACATGATTCATTCAATATAACATCACCTCTGATATAACATATCCGTACAGTGCCAGTAGAGCTATCCATAAGCAGAAATTCTGCTGAGCATTTGTTTACTGAGCTGGGCTACCCGCCCAAATGCAGTTTAATGTTCTTTGAAACACAAGGAAATTTGGTGACATTAAACAACAAGTGACCTTAATGTGACCTGGTACGAAAAAGTCACATATTTGTTCCCAACAGCCATTAATTTCCTGCAAAGTACTGGATAGGTGTCAGTTACTTGACTTAAAGCTTTTTAGAAGGTGGCAGCTCAAATTCTGTTTTGTTTTTTTTTTTTGTTTTGTTTTTTAAAGGAAAAGTTATTAAAACAAAATATGATGCTGTCAAGGTTCCTTCCCCACTCTGAAGTCTAGGGTATAGATGTGGGGACCTGCATGAAAGACCCCCTAATCTTATTCTTACCAGCTTAGGTTAAAATTTCCTCAAGGTACAAACTTAGCCTTGTCCTTGAACCCTATGCTGCCACCACCAAGCGTGTTAAACAAAGAACAGGGAAAGAGCCCACTTGGAGACGTCTTCCCCCCAAAATATCCCCCCAAGCCCTACACCCCCTTTCCAGGGGAAGGCTTGATAAAAATCCTCACCAATTTGCATAGGTGAACACAGACCCAAACGCTTAGATCTTAAGAACAATGAAAAATCAATCAGGCTCTTAAAAGAAGAATTTTAATTAAAGAAAAAGTAAAAGAATCACCTCTGTAAAAGGTGGATGGTAAATACCTTACAATGTAAACAGATTCAAAACATAGAGAAACCCTCTAGGCAAAACCTTAAGTTACAAAAAGACACAAAAACAGGAATATACATTCCATTCAGCACAACCTATTTTACCAGCCGTTTAACAAAAGGAAATCTAACGCATTTCTAGCTAGATTACTTACTAACTTTTTACAGGAGTTCTGAGCTGCATTCCTGATCTGTTCCCGGCAAAAGCATCACACAGACAGACAGACCCTTTGTTTCCCACCCCTTCCAGCTTTGAAAGTATCTTGTCTCCTCATTGGTCATTTTGGTCAGGTGCCAGCGAGGTTATCGTAGCTTCTTAACACTTTACAGCTGAAAGGGTTTTGCCTCTGGCCAGGAGGGATTTTATTGTTCTGTATACAGAAAGGTGGTTACCCTTCCCTTTATATTTATGACAGATGCTTTTCACAAAATAATTTTTATTTACTTGGGGACAGATTTCCCAAAAGATTAGTGGCCGATTTTCAAGTGCTTGAATCCCACTTAGGTATCTAAAGCAAGGGGATGATTTTCAACCGTACTCTTGTTGGGCAAAAAAGCTCAGATTTTCAAGAGCTTGGTACCTACAATTGGGGCCAGATTTTCCAAAAAGCTCAGTTTCCATTTAGACACTTAAATAAACAGTACCCAGAAGCTTCAGTTATGATACTTATGGCCAGATGTTTCAAAAGAGCATTTTTGGGGAAACATCTAGCCCAAATGATGGGTGCTGTGCTCTTTTGAAAACTGATCCTTCATGACTGCATTGGTTTACTTTTCTTGCATCTAGACACTTGAAACAGATTAGTGCCACCCCATTAAAGAACAGAGAGGATTGCATTAACTACAGCTCTAGAAAAAATTAATAAAGGGTGGCTGCTGGTGCTGTTCTATGTTGTTGTGTTAACAAGGTGACCTTCACAAAAACATTTCTAATTTCTAATTGGGAATTTATAATTTATAAGAGGAATCATAAATATAAACCATTAAAATAATTATGGGGATGATCTTTCTCCACTATTTTGTATTGTGGGAAGCTACACATGGCAGAGTAATAGAACAATGTAGATGAGAATGAATGAGTTACATAGTGGTTAAGCATCTTGCTTTCTCTGATTGCCACAAGGCATTATCTTTCCCAAGGCTGCTGCATTAATTCTTCATTGTTATTGCATAAGAAATCTAAAAATAGGAAAAGAGATGATCAGCAGAACAAGAGATGAAGAAAATGAAGTGAAATAGCATGTAGAATAAGACATAACCCCAGGAGAAACCAGGGAAAAAAGTACTGACAACTACTTTTCCAGCTGACACAACATGCTGTTTCACACCATGTGGTAGTAGTCCATTGTCGCTGGAACTTGCCATTTGTTCCATAGGAAAACAATGGCAATCATGGTTTTACCTGTATCTTAGTGCAAAGGTTACCCCTTTCTTTGGTAAGTATGGGCAAAAGAACATGTTTCATCACTATGTGGTTTCAAAATAACCAGAGGGCATGGAACTTTCAGTACTAATAAGTTAGCAAACTGTCAAAATGATCGCAGTAATTCTCATCCGTTGACACATCTCAAGGATTTAATTTGCCAGCAGGAAGTATACACAAAACATTTTATAAGTTATATCCAGTAGTAGCAGCTGCAACATAGCCTTTTATCACCAAAGTCTGAAATTTTGACAAGCTATGACCTTCTCAAGACCTGATGATATCATAAGTCACATTTATTTTAATGGCAACAGTGTTAGACTGAAAAAAACAATTTATGTCACGCACTGCCGTTGGAAACAGACTAACAGGTATAAGGGTGGTTGTGGTGAACTGTGTATAAAAACAACAGACTCACATTGAGTGGTACCTTATAGTATGAAGAGTCCCACTGATTTAAATGGGATTATTTGCGTAAGGTACTACCCAAACTAAGTAAATGTATCAGAATCTACCTCTACTTGAATCATCAAGAAATTAATCTACAGATTCTGTTAATCTGCTGAAATACATTAGTTCTGGCTTTCCAACAACTCCCCAGCCTCACCAACCTCATCCTCAGAAGCAAGCTCCCCACAGACCAGGACATACCAACCCAAAGTAGCACGAGACTCTGACAGAACAGATTTGAAACCTGTAGATATATCTCCACTGCTACCATGACTAATACCCCCTGCAACACACTTATTAAAGGCTCATGGGTCCTCCACATACCTATTACAATATGTGGTGTACCTCATCTAGTTTACTAAATGCCCCAACAAAAACTATATTTGGTGAAACAGGACAATCCCAATGCTCTCAAATGAATTCACACAGAAAAATAAGACAAAAAACACCAAATCATCTGCGGGTGAACACTTTTCACTAGGCAATCACTCTATATCTGACCTCTCAGTCCTCATCTTCAAAAGAAATCTTCACTACACCTTCAGAAGATAAGCCTTGGCTTAAATTCATAACTTTGCTATGATAAGTCATGAACTGAATAAAAACACTGGATTTACAGCTTATTACAACAAACTATAACCTACTCATCCCCTCCCCCCTAGCTTTTCCCCACTTCTCTCCTTTCCTCTCTGTGACTAGAGAGGTGTTAATTGGCCACTTCACCTTGAATGGTCCCTTGCAATATGTGCTAACTACAAGTCACATATAGGCCCACCCACTCTGGGGTAACCCAACAGCCAAGCAACTAATCATCCTTCAACTTTACATTGGACCCTCAGGCCAAGTCCAGACTCACTAGTTTTTACACCTGGTATCAGAGAGAGAGAGGGGAGGGTTGGGTTTGGTAATCCTTACCCCTTGTTGGGGGGCAAGGGCAAGGTTCCACTTCATCTTCAGTGGGCTGGTAGGGGAACCCAGACCCTCTTCACTGGGTTCCAGTCTAGGGGCCCTTGAATAGGCAGAAAAGGCTTGACTACACAGACCCCTTGCTGCCTCCCTCAACCACTTCCTACATTGTCCTGTCTTTGGCCTTTGCTGCAGCCTTTTCCTGGGCTCGCACTGCACTCTCACAAAATCTCTTCCACCACCTCACTGCAGAGCTTCTTAGCACTTTCTGGCTTTGCTGGAAAACCGTTTTCCCCCCAGGGCAGGAATCTTTCTTCTCCCTGCCGGCCCTTAGACTAGGGCACAGAGTCCTGAGCAGATCCACTTTTTGCTGCTCCTTCCCTACTGCCTCCAAGGCTCTCCATTGCAGACATACTTTCCTTTAGGGAGGCTCTGTCTGTCAGCAGTGCCACTCAACTCCCTGTCTCTAGCCAGGTTTCTCTTACTGAGCAAGAACCAGAGATCTGTTCTGCTCCCTAGTCAGGGCCTGAGTCAGGTTCTGCCGTTTTACCTCCTCCCATCAAGCCTGACACCTACTGCAGGGATAGCAGGGTGAAGCTGATTGAACCCACAGGCTCTCATTAATCTCTTCACCACCAGTGTGCAGTTAGTACACCTCTTCATAAGGGCACAGTAGTGTTCATGTTTATGGGCTTTCTTTGATTAATCTGGCTCAGAAACCATAAAATCCCCCTCCTGCTTTAATGCCAGTGTTAAAAATGAATATGTAATGAACTCCCAGTTCTAAAACATGAAATCTTTTGTTTTACCCTCCAACTTTAGGTCAAAAATGCAGTAGTGTTAATGGATTATGAAGGGTGCATGGGGAGGAGAGGAAATGAACACATTCAAAGGGTCAGGTTAAACAAGAGGCAATTAGGGCTAACTTGTTGCTGCTTTCCAATCAAAGCTCTCTCTGTGTGCATTTTTAGTGTAAGAAAGGGGACCAAATACTCCCCAAATATGATTGATTTAACTCGACCATTTAAATAACTAACCCTTTTCTAATTTTTCTGTTTATGTCAGTATCACATGTTCAAGATTTTTAAGAGTGATTAGTAATTTTCGGTGCCTGGATTTTGGGTGCCCAACTTGGGTGCCACTCAAAATGGCTTAGAATGGGCATATTCTGAAAATACAGCTTTTTTAGGATGTCTGAGGTTGGGCATTCAGAAATGGAAACTCATGAGATCGCTAGTAATGCTTGAAAACCTGGCCCTGTTTCTTTGTCACAATAACAGGACTGTTTTTAAACTAAGGCACTTTCTAATCACTTGGAATAAAATGTCCTTTTCACTCAGATATATTATCTTTATTGGAAAGCACAACTCCAATTGTGTCTGTCTGTGTTTTTTTGAGCTGTATGTTAAATATGAAGGATTACAACTGGATGCTGTTGTATCACCATGAAAGTGAGGAAAACCTAGCTGAGATTTGCCAGATCTCCTTTGAAGAGAGAAAAGGTTTTTTGAAAAGAGAGAGAGAGCTCAATCCCATAAGACTTAATCACATGGGTGGTCCTATTAATTTAAAATGGGACTGCAGGCATGGGAAAGGACTACTTGCATGAGTAAGGCTCTCAGGATCATTCCCAGAGAGCTGGTCCAACAAAAGGGGATGAGAAAGAAAAAGTCAAAGGGCAGGAGATATGATCAGATTTGCAATTCAAATTTAAATCCTTTTTAAATATTACAGCTGCAAACATCCTGAAGGATTTCTGTCACTAAACTCTTCCATTTTTGTTAGCTTCAGACTGTGCTGAGCACTATTAAATATTAAGACCTGTATACTCCTTACTCTTAAGGGTAGTGAAGGTCATAGTGTATATCACAATTCTTTGTGCACATTTCTCTTAAAATAGAATGAATATGTTTTGTTGACTTTTGTATTTTCCTTGCAGACCAATGATTAGGGGTGGATTGTGATACACTGATTTACACAGAATTGTACCTCACTCCTCGAGCAATGGGAATATTCAAGAAGAAAATTACTACTCAGTGTGAAATTACAATATGGGGCATAATTGTGGCCCTACTAAAATTAATGGGAGTTTTGCCATTGACTTAACTGATATCAGGATTTCCCCCAGGCCTTTAGTTATTAAGGGCCAGGTTATGGTCCTCTTATTCATGTTGAATACTACTTTACACCATGAATGCTCCTACTGAATTCAATTGGATTACTTTCAGAGTAAGGGTGTATTCAGTATTAATAAAGGAATCACAATCTGGACTGATACATTTAATCCTATTCCCTTGCCAGTGCATGTCATTGACAGTTAGGAAATGAAGGGGCTGATCCTGCAAAGTGTCAAGCACCTCCTTGGAAGTGCTGAACTCTCTCAACCATCTCTGACTTGACTGAAAGTTGACAGTGCTTAGCAGGAAGGAACTATAAAACATGGCAACTTTAATTCCTTCAAATACATACTCATCTATTTTTTTTATGGCAAAGTGTTGCGCGGTCATTTTATTTACAGTTATTTCACAATATTGAACGTTAGCACTTTCTGATGAGCAGCACTAGACTAAATAAGAAATGACCCCAAATTTTTATAGGTAAAGAAGTTTTCTGGTAACATGCATAGGGTTAGAGGTCAACACATCACTTAGGGCTGCCTCTTGTATAGTGCCAGGTGCCTCTTGAGACAGGTAGCACACCCTCAACTTTCACTGAAGTCAATTGGACCATTTAGCACCTCACAGGATATGCATGGCACTTTGCAGGATCAGCCCTTTGGATTCCCAACTGTTGATGGACTTAAACTGGCCCTGTCCTTGTTTCAAAACCTGTGATGCCTATTAGCACCTTTAGACAAAGTTTCACCGGAGACCAAGGACTGAATGGGCATTGGGACTGCCTAACACTAGCACATATAGAAACAGTTCCTTTCAGACCTGGCAGGAACCCTTTGCACTTGCAAAAGACTTTGGCTTCTGCTGTAGTTGATCTGACATTGTCCA
The DNA here is from genome assembly GCF_015237465.2 of Chelonia mydas. Taxonomy (NCBI): domain Eukaryota; kingdom Metazoa; phylum Chordata; order Testudines; family Cheloniidae; genus Chelonia; species Chelonia mydas. Next base: position 68,671,077 of record NC_057854.1, on the reverse strand, counting down.
CAACAGTAGAACAACATTAAATGATATTCCAAACCCAGGATTGGCCTGGTGTAGTTGACCGAGCATTGAACTAGGAGCTAGGAACTCCCAATTCTATATTCTAAACTATGCTTCGCCACAGCCTCATCACATGGCTCTAGGAAAGTCAATTTCCTTAGCCTTCAATTTTACCATCTGTAAAAGAGGATAATGATTCTTATTTATCTATCTCACAGGGAGGTTGTGAGGGTTAGTTAATGGTTATATAATGCTTTAAGATGTAATCCAACATGTATTATTGTTATTACCTACTTTTTGCTTTCATATGCTAGCTGCCTTCAAAACACCTAACAGCATTTGGGTGGGAGGGTGAACTTCTTCAGGAGCCAAAAACAATGCTCAATCAAAATTAACTAATGCACTTTTCTTTGGTTGTGGGGGCAATGGTGTTTATCTCCTACTTCCTCTGCTTCTGGATTGAAAAAAAAATAAAGGTGTGGAAAAAAGATAGTATTCCACACTATCACTGCTTATCTGCCAATTTGAGCATGTATGTTAGGGAGTGTAAAAGAATGGCACAGCTGACAACAACAAGGGATCCTCATTATAGATCCAGCCAATATCTACTGGCACTTATTGCTTGATCTCTACTCAAGTTTTACAGAACTTTCTGCTCTGCCACGAGGCTTGGAAGATCACATCAAAGCAAATCAAAAGCATCATTTCTTTAAAAATTGTATCTTTCTTCTGCTATGAAGAACACTGCATTCTTGAAGATAAACATGTTGAACACAGTGCCAGCAGAAAAATAAATGACAAAATATTTTTCAGAGGGAACAAATAGAATTGCAAGACCTTGGAATCTTTCCAAAGTTTAGATATGAAGTTCTCACAGTAGCTGTTTACCTGTAACTTCATATGGTTTTTCAGTTGGAATTATTTGTTCCTTGTTCTGCCTTGTTAAAAATTGTCAGGATGTGCAAGACACTTCTGACAGGTAGTTCAATTTATTTGTGATGTGTTCTGGTTTATAGGTTAGTTTGATGTTATATTAAGCCCCATGGCCAGTGACAGAACTTCGGGTTCTCATTTTACAGTCTAAGACTTAATTGCTCAATAACTGCACTATGATGAAAACTATTTTACCTAGGCTTCAACCACCTACATTATTGTGACACTATGCCCCATATTGTCATAGAGATATTATTATGATGTGATTATGGCATAACTGTGATGTATTTTATGCAAGATGGGTCATATGAGATATCATTGAAAAGGTTATGATTTACTGAATATGATTATCCTATTTGTATGCATGTGGTCATTTTGGTATCTGAAGTTAGGAATATTGTCTATGCATCTATTACAAATGTGTTTACTCCTGGGGAATGCCCACTAGGCAGAATGCAATCAGTCTAGATGGCTGGCTACTCGGGCGGCCCTGGGGTTAGTCACACCTGCCAGCTGCAGAAGTCCCGGAGGTCCCAGAAAGTCACGGAATCCTTGACTTCTGTGACCTCCATGACAGACTTGCAGCCTTAGTCATAATTTGCTACACAGCTTCTTCTAAGCAAGCGTATTTATTCTTAAGGTAAAAGCATAACAAAGAAAACTAATTAAAACAATAAAAGAACCTACATACATGCTAAAAAGCTTACCAGAGATCAGCCTACCTACAGTCTATGGCTCTGGTAGGTGTCAGTCCTTCAAAACCTATAACTGGCTTTTCCTTGTTCAGTTTAGATTCAGAACCAGAATGAAGTCTGGACTGATCAGTCATTCCTTTATTTAGCTCAGGCCTTTGATCTTGGCCTTTGATAACAGGTGATCAGCAGACAATAATCCCTCTACTCAGGGTGTAGCTTCAAAAGTCTGAGTTTTTGCATAACTGGAGTAGGGCAATTTGCATTAACCTCTTCTTATGGAATCCTCTGGATATCCACTTTAAGATGTATTGTCCCCAAAGTCCGTACTTGTCTGACACATTTTCAATATAGTCTCTTGAATTCTCAGTTCTTATATCAGCCACATCTCCCCAGACAGAGATTCCATATAATTTCAGCCCACAAAAATATATAAACTTAATACAATAAAGTTTTTCAAGGATATTGTAGGAAATTGCCATGTCTGTCAAAGTAATTTCTCAAAATGATATGACTATTGTACTTTGTGGTAGCCTCTGGCTTTGATACTTGAATTCAATCCAAACTAAAGCTGTCAGTTCTTTTAATACTATATGTGTGAAAGCAATGAAAAAGAAATCCATTAGCATCAAATTTATTAGTGTTCTGGAACAGGGTGCAATAACACAGAAATAATTTGAGGTTGCAGTCATACAGCAATGAAGTGCAGCTACCACTTTACAGGGATAGATAGAATTTAGAGGTCGTATGGCAGTACATTTGTTATATAACTATAGAATCAAACATACGTTTGGTTCCAAAGACTTTAAAGTTAAGACTATGAGAATTTTATTTTTTTTAACACATTAGTAATTCTTTCTTACCTATAGTAGCCTTTGTTCCTTCTTCATGGACTGGAAAATATGTCCGAGAACCAAGGATAGTGTAACAATTGTATTTCTGGAATTCTGAAAAGTATCAAATTTGTGGCCTTCAACTCAAAGTGACATTATATGGGGGGAATTTCTTGATTTTTTCCAAGGGAAAAAATAGTGCTACACTTGTCTTTGAACTTGTCTTCAGCTCTCACGAGGGAAACCATTCCGCTGAGAGGACAGGAGCAGCATCCCAGAGACAGCAGAGGCAGAGGAAGAAGGACCCTGGAGGACCTGCTCATTGGCCTGGACAGGAGGACACACGAGCAGTTTCAGCTCCTCAGGGCATGGAGGATTGGGCTCTTTAGTAGGAAGAGACTGATGGATCATTCATGGAGCAGGAGGCACACCATTGGGAATGGGGGTGTTCCCTATGGAGAGGCTGATAGAACTGGTGGCTGAACAAGTTCAGGGACCGCCTGCTGCCATGGCCACTGAACCGCTCTGTGATCCACCACCTCCAACTCCTCTGCTGCCCTGGGTGCTGCTGAGGCAGTGGGCTCAACCCCCCCACAAATGACTGGGAGGAGCCTGCAGGACTCCTGGGACCACACCTTCCACTGGCACCTGAAACCCCTTGCAGGGGGACTCCCTGAGGATCCAGGAGGGGAATGATGAGCCTGTAGGATTCCCTGACCCTCACCTGGTGCCCGCACCCCAAACCTCACACAGGTGATCTCCCTGTTTGTCCTCAAGAACAATTTCTGTGTGTTGTTCCTTCCTTGTCAGGGGAAGGGCAAGGAGACAGTTGCAGAGACATTAACTTTTCTTCATTGTTCACATATACAGTCCTGTTATGTTTTGTTGGTTTACTTTTCTTTTTAATAAATATTTCAATCTCACGTTCCATATAGTACTTTTAATAAGTGCTATCGTTTCCTTGACTTGTGTGTGGACCCTCCTTCCTAAGTATGATGAATGTAAGATGTTTTCAGGTTTGGGATTGTGTCTCACGATTCACAGCCCATGAATCAGAATGGTGTAACTGTCTGGTAGCATCAGAGTGCAAATCATTTCTGTCTGTCCCACACCCACAACCCTCCCGCCCCCACCAGGTTCAGAAATATGCAAAGTCCCAGAGAGATGGAAAAAGTTCAGTTAGTATTATGAGAAAGCACTGCAGAACTCACAACACGGGATGTCTACACAGCACTTAAACACTTGTGGCTGGCCCGTGTCAGTTGACTCAGGCTCGCAGGGCTTGGACTATGGGGCTGTAAAGTGGCAGTGTAAATGTTCAGGTTTGGGCTTTACCTTCACAATGTTATGGAGTCCACAGCAGATGTGATTATGTGAGCTGTGTTGGCCGCACTGACATCCAGATGGGTGCGTAAGCCATGCCAATGAGATTTCGGCTTACCAAATAGCCACTCCACCACCATTGTGCAGCCTCTGTGTTTGTAATTGAATTCCTTTTTTCCAGCATCACTGATGTCAGGATATGGTTTCATGAGCAAGTTAGGAGTGGGTATACAGGTCCCACAATATAACATTTAGCACAGACACACTATAGAGAACCACATCATTTCTGGGGAATAAAGTACCTTCTTCCCCCTTCAAGTACAATCCTGATCCCCTCAGCATGCCAGTGTCATGAACCTTTCCAATGTTTCCCATGTTGGTGTTCATGAATCTGCCTCTGTGGTTCACTAAGCTTTGCAGAATGAGTGAATAATAATCTTTTCGGTTCACATACTACCTCACCCCTTCTGGTGAACAAAGTGTTGGGATGTAAGTGCCATTGATGGCCCCTGCACCAGTTCAGAAACTGCCTTCTCTGAAATCCAGCTTTTATTTCTAGAACTTTTCTTATGGAAACCTCCTGTAGTTAGATCACAGTGTTAATTGCCTCACAAACCTTCATAACCATGACCCCCAACAGTGGACTTTCCAACCCAGCTGTGGTTTGCAACAGACCTGTATCTTTGTAGTTGGTCAGCTTCCACAGGACAACAACCACCCACTTTTACACCAGTATGGCTTCCCTGAATCAAGTGTTCTGCCACTGAAGGTTTGGTGCAAGCTCCTCACACAGGTCGATGAAGGTCTGTTTTCTGATTTGGAAGTCTGAAGCCACTGCTGGTCATCCCAAGTTTCCAAAACTATGTGATACCACCACACTATACTAGTTGTCCTGCATCAGAAGCGACAGTCCATCACATCTGTAGCATGGGATCTGAATGAACTGTCATTGACCTTCAAGGTCAGCCATGTGTCAGAAATTTCTTACCAAATTCCATCCAGCATTTTTCTGATTACCTGCTCAACTGCATGAGCATTTGTCCCTCAGTACGAAGTGTGATCAGAACCAGAGCACCCCCACAATTGTTCCAGGTCCTCCACCCAATTTGGCAGTAGGGAGACATGTACAGGAACTGCCGTCAGCAAATACATGAAGGCAGGGCACCAGTCCAACAACACACTGCAAAGTGGTTCCTAGATTGTCTCCCTGTGATGCACAGAACTCTGGGATACCGCCCCTGAAATGGTCATAATAATGGTCCTTAATAACAGTGGCAATATGGGCATGGGTATATGCATGTACACAGCATTATGCCTGTGGCCAGCGCAGCATATGTAGCTTCTCAGTGTGTGTATAGGGAACATGTGTGAGTTTGTACATGGTCAAGTAACCGAGTATGTGCTCCAGTGTAGACATAGCCTGAGAGTGTGAAGAAGGAAGAGTCAGGTAACCCTGATAACCTGAAAAATAAAGGAGATAATTGGTTGTAGACGTGTGACAGCTGTCATAATGTTGCCTGTGTTGATGTATAACATATACTAACAAGGGAAGATAGAACCAGTAATCTCGACTATCTCCCGGCTACTCACCCTCCAGAACACAGTCCCTTGTAGCTATCACAATACCATTGCCACATGAAGGAGATGGAAAAGTGAGTCAGAGCCAAAGTGGTCCACCTTGAGCTAGCTGGCACTTCCACCATGTGGGCTGCCATGACCATGAAACAAAACAAAAAAGTAAAAAAGCAATTAAAGAAAATCAAGTCATCTTGCTGCAGTTTGAAACTGTAAATGTGAGATTATTAAAAATGGGAGACAGGACTACACTTATCAAGGTTCTTTATGAAGTCACAGGCGATGCTAACTTGTTTTAAAAGTGTTTGTTCTGTTGTTTAGCTATTTCATATAATATGCTGATTTTCACGTGTACATATACTTTTATGGATGGTTTTCCAGTTTTTTCCTAAGAAATTTGTCAATGTATTGACTGATTGTTCCCAGAACTTTAAACAACATTAATTAAATTCTTGTCAGTTTTGGGATTGGTACTATGCATCTGAGTCTCCTCCCAAATTGTATGAGTTTCTGATTTCTAAATTCACAAACAACTGAAAACATTATTTTTGCAACTAAAAACACCATCAGTTTTTAACTGATGACCAACATTCCAAATTTTAGCCTGATTTGATTTGAAATAGCCAAGGTAGTAAATGTACAATACCTATAGCTATGGCTCTGTTAGCTTTTAACAATTTAATTTTAATTTGAAATTGTTAAAAGCGAACAGAGCATAGCTATAGTGGTGTCACAAAGTGGTGCTGCAAAGTACTGGGGTTTGCTCACCCTATATTTTTGCATTTATCTATAAAGTACTGCTGTTGATATTGTTACAAAATGGAGAGAGTTTTCCTTTAATGCCATGTATTTCCTAGACCAGCATAGGGCTGGGATTCATAGCTGATTCATTCAATTATGATTCTCAGCAATGTTCTTTCCAGGATATTGCTTTTTTTAGCCACTAAAGAAAACTGAATACAAATGGATTTTATGCAAGGTGAGCCAAAAAGAAAAAAACACATGGTTATTGGCTTTCAAAACCATAAACTAATTTAATACTTTACGTTTCCTGAATGTCCTGATATATATATTTTTAGAATACCAACAAACAGGAGTCGGAAAACATTAAATCTATTAAACAACACAGAATAGCCTTTTATGTATTTCAAAACACAGCTGTGGTTCTAATTTTAAGGACAAATTAATCCCATTTTTTTCCAAGCACCACAACCCCCCCCACATGTACCACTGGGTAAAAAACAAACAACTCCGCACCTACCTATTAATATGAATTTCCACTGTGGAGGCTGTATACTTTGTAAAAATGCTTCATGTGCTGGCTCTTTTTTCCCAAAGATGACCAGCCAGGAAAGGACATGCAAATAAGATGTCAGCAAAACATCCTCATATGGGATGAAATCAATAGGAGTCAATAGGAGTTTTGAGACTGACTTCTATGGGGCCAGGATTTCACTCATGGTATTTTTTCTGTTTTTACTTCCTTGAAATGTCCACAGAATCTAAAGGAGGCAGGAGGCTGGTATAATGGTAAATAAACTGAAATGTCTAAATATAAAAACACTGGCAGATATATATATATATAAATACACACACACACACACACAGAGTATATTTTGAGCATGTCAGACCCATGTGATTTTGTGTTTGTGCCTCCACAATAATGGACAATTATTTTGGATTTCTCTTTTTAATTTGCACAATTCAGTGAATTCAATATTAACCAATTTATGAAATTATGCTACTTAATTTTGATACCCATTAGGCTCCATAAGTACCTGAGTATATTGTCATGGCATCCATCAAGAGATACTTTATGGAGATCTTAATATCTATGGAGGATAATTTGTTCAGCATTGAAAGCATGCCAGCTTGGAATGCCTATTTCTGGCTGATTATCAATCTACTAATCATCTTTGAAATCTAAAATTGTTTGGTATCTGAATACAGTATGCAACTCAACAAAGATTACTCTCCTCAAGTAATTTGGAATCAACACTGAAATAAAATAGCATTGAGAGAATTAGAGATGACATAGCCAAAAAAAAAAAAAGGCCTGGGTTACAATATACCACTGGTTAATTTGTTAGTCTAGACCTCCTGGTCGCTTAAAATAGTGCAGTTTGTTGGGCAGAAGTTTCCCATTGACCAGATCTAAGGTATTTGAAATAGCAACAGAGGACCAGATCTTTGGGTAGTGCCTTTGCTTATCCAGTGCAGGTCAGGAAGGCTTTGTGCAAAGGTGGCTTTATGCCATCTTTGCTATAGCCCAATTTTGGTCCTACTGGATGCCAGTTCAGTTCCCAGACTGCTCTAAATTACACCCGGTGCCCAATGCTACAAGAGGCTGTGCATACAACTGAAGATCACTGGTGTGTAGGGAAATGCATGCTATGCTCACTTTCCTTTGCTATGCCCATGGGGGGCCAAACAGAATGGCATAGGAGCTACTATGATGACTCTTTGCCAACTGAGGATTTCCATACGTAGCAGAATGGGGCCCTGATCTTGATTGGGGTCTCTGGGATTTACAGTAATATAAATAATAGGAATAATGATAATAATTTAGTAAGTCACACTGTGTAGCATAAAATGTTATTTGGTTTTAGGAGAAGACAGGAAGTTTTTCCTAATGTCCAATTTAAACTGCCCTTGCTGCAATTTAAGCCCATTGCTTCTTGTCCTATCCTCAGAGATTAAGGAGAACAATTTTTCTCCCTCCTCCTTGTAACAACCTTTTATGTACTTGAAAACTGTTATCATGTCCCCTCTCAGTGTTCTCTTCTCCAGACTAAACAAACCCAATTTTTTCAATCTTTCCTCATAGGTCATGTTTTCTAAACCTTTAATTGTTTTTGTTGATCTTCTCTGGACTTTCTCCAATTTGTCCACATCTTTCCTGAAATGTGGCACCCAGAACTGGGCACAATACTCCAGCTGATGCCTAACAGGTATGGAGTAGAGCGGAAGAATTACTTCTTGTTTCTTGCTTACAACATGCCTGCTAATACATCCCAGAATGATGTTCGCTTTCTTTGCAACAGTGTTACACTGTTGACTCATATTTAGCTTGTGATCCACTAGAACCTCCAGATCCCTTTCTGCAGTACTCCTTCCTTAGGCACTCATTTCTCATTTTGTATGTGTGCAACTGATTGTTCCTTCCTAAGTGGAATACTTTGCATTTGTCCTTATTGAATTTTTTCCTATTTACTTAAGACCATTTCTCTAGTTTGTCCAGATCATTTTGAATTTTAATCCTGTCCTTCAAAGCATATGCAACACCCCACAGCTTGGTATTGTCTGCAAACTTTATAAGTATATTTTCTATGTTATTATCTAAATTACTGATGAAGATATTGAACAGAACCGGACCCAGAACTGATCCCTGTGGGACCCCACTCGATATGCCCTTTCAGCTTGACTGTAAACCACGCACAACTACTCTCTGGGAAAGGTTTTCCAACCAGTTCTGCACCCACCTTATAGTAGCTCCATCTAGGTCAGGCGTTCCCAAACTTGGTTCTCGTCTTGGTCAGGGTAAGCCCCTGGTGGGCTGTGAGATGCTGGACCACTGCTTCCCGCCGCTCCTGTTGGCCGGGAACGGGGAACCATGGTCACTGGGAGCTGCGAGTGGCCGTACCTGCGGACGCTTAGGTAAATAAAGCACCTCACCACCCGCCAAGGGCTTATCCCGAACAAGCAGTGAACCAAGTTTGGGAACCCCATATCTAAGTTGTATTTCCCTAGTTTGTTTATGAGAAGGTCATGCAAGACAGTATCAAAAGGCTTACTGAAGTCAAGATATACCACATCTACCATCTCCCCCCATCCATAAGGCTTGTTATCCTGCCAAAGAATACCTTGGGGGTATTTAGCAACATTCCATTTTTTGGAATACAGTCACAGAATCATTGAAATGCAGGGCTACAAGGGACCTCAAGAGGTCATCTAATCCATCGACCAGTGAAGAAGCAGGATAAAGAGCATCTAATATTCTAGACTTTCCTGTGCACTATGGTGGGGGGGATGAGTAATTGTGTCCTTTATTATTAAAACACCTTTTTTTTTGGTTTGTAGCCTAGATATACAGGATCAGACACATGCCTGATGGAGTCATAAAGAGTTTTCTATAACTAGTAGCAAAGTAACTGATGGAGGAATCTGCCTTAGAAATGACCTTTTTGTACACTGAATTTGATACAAATGAAAAATGAAACACCAGGGTTAATTTTCAACACCTTGCACTAACAAAAATGGGAGCTGCACATCTAGTTCACTTCACACATTAATGAGATGTCTCCCATAATATGACTTCAGTTGCAGGTATTATTACTGTGGTCCATTTAAAATTTGCCTGCACGACTGTGTCAACAAGAGGATGGCTTCAGTAGATACTTGAATATATTAGACATAACAAAATGTTACCTGTGAACCATGCTGTATCAAATCCTTCTATTGTGTTAGCTGCAGCAGAAGGGATTTTAATGGAACTCTGTATGTGATCAGTAATATCCTTCAGAGGACAAATTTGGCAGTTCTGTCTGGTCTAGAAGAAATGTTTTATTTATTTCACTAAACCTAGGAATAGCACATATTGCAACATTGATTATGTTTCTATCTTTTGATTTGCCTTGGGATTTACTTCTCTGGTTCTTTCCTAACTCATTTCCCTACCCCCGCCCTGCCATGCCTTTTCAGACTCAGAATATTGAGCAGCACTAAAGCACAGCACAAAAATTACCCACATTCCTGCATATTGATAGAGACTGGGCTTTGTATAATTGTGGTCTAACCAGCAACCCTGCTACTACAAGCCACAAGCTCAGAATCAGATTTTCATTCATTTCATTCATTTTAAAATGAATTCCTGTAATGAACAATGAAATAGATGATGCCTTTGGATGTAGAAAATAAGCAGATTTTAGAACCAGAATAGTTTTACTTGCAGCACACCTGAAAGAAGAGAAGTCTTTGTAACACCCTGTTAGATATTCTATTTCACTCTTTTCTTACGGCAAGACATTTATCCTGAGGTTTGGAACAATTCTTATTTTGTGGGGATATAAGATTTCATTATCTTATGGGGATATAACATCTATGCAAACAAAGAGGGAATGAATAAACATTGACTAAGAATGAGATGGATATTTTGTATTATCATATCAAGCAAGCAGGAAACACAAAATGTTGCTAAAATAATTATTGTTAGCATGTATGCATATATATTAGTGATACTAATCTGAGATTTCTATCAATAGCAATGCTTACTGACACTTCGAAACCTTTTAAAAAAGCGTTTGTTACATTCTTTATGGCTAATAGATATTTTTTTCTACAGGAAATAAAGATTTAAATTAATGAAACTGTCAGGCAAGTTTGAGTTTCCAAATTTCAATATTGTCTTTGTAAGAATACCTTGGCACTCATCCCAGGATTGGAGACACCATCATATTTACATTGCTGAAGTATTGTTTGTTCGATATTCTTAAAGACATTTGAGTTAATTTGACATGGCTAAATTAAGAGAATTGGAAATCTTGACAGTTATTCTGTCTAGAATGAACTGTTGAACAATAGGTGAGCTAGATGAATAGCGTAAAGTGTGAGTCCCTGAGGGAGGTGAAGGGTGGGATAAAAAGGATTGCTATGGAAAAGTGAATGTTTCTGCACTAAATTGAAAGCAGCACAATATGCTAATTATGAAAGGGATGTTAGGCCAGTTTCTGCTCTCATTTACACTCATGGAGTCCCAATGCATTCAATGGGGTGTAACTTTTACCAGAATTTGCACTTTGGAGGCAAGGGTGTAACATTGTTAAGAAGGTTTCAAAGTCTTTTTGTGTATTTGTGTAAATTGACACCACTCAAGTGACATCTGTAGAGCGATGCTGATTTCCACCAGCTGAGGACCTGTTGCAAACTGTTTCAAGAAGTTCCTCCCCCAGCATCCCCGTATGTCCCATTGCATGAGATTACTTTAGGAGGACAGCTTTAAATTGTTGGGAATGCTCCACAGGTGCCTGTTTGATGGAAACTGCTTCCCAGCTAATGTGCTCAAACAAGCTACTCCTCTGCCTGCCATGGGCAAAATTCCTCCTCAGCCAGCATTGCCACATTAGGCCTATCTTGGTGCCCTGTAGGTAGCTCCGTGGATGAAGGCTGCAGGCACTTTTAGTGGGATTTTTTTTTAAAAACCTCTCATTGAAATTGATGAGAGTTAGGTGCCTCAGTGCTGTTGAAGATCTCATTATTTTTTTTCTTTGCAACCCCATTTGAGCAGATTTTCTGCCCCACCCCCACCCCAAAGGGGCTGTAGCTTGATTCATGGCAGTAAAAATATCATGACTCGGGGCTGAATCCAGCCCTCAATGCTTTATAATCTCATATTGCTCTTCAACATCATTTGACAGATCAGGAATGTATCTGAGAATATGACCATTGTTTTTCCTCCTAAAATGTTCTCTATAGTGCAATAGTGCCTGTTGAATAAATATCGGGTTGCCTTATGTAGTCTTAGATTGCACTAATGACTAAGAAAAATGAGCATGTTCCTATGGACAAGTGAATCAACAGCTCTTTTAACTTACTGGAAACATCAAAGCACTGTTGTTCAGATACCTCTAAATTATGGGCCTGATCCCCTTTCAATGGAACTGTAATATATACTAAGGATCTAGCCCGACATTTTTGCAGTATTTGTCTGACAATTGTTTTACTAAGTTATAAAAATACGAATTTTTCTCTATCGAAGAAGTGCCCCCTGTGCACAAGGAAATAAAGACGATTGAACAGGCATTCCCACGCAAAGACTTTTCACCTGAGGAATGTAATCCTCTTCCCAAGGCAAAGCTCTGCATTTCCCTTCCTCTTGGGTTTTGGCTAGTGAATTTGTGTGGTTATGGATCCACTGGCCACTCTCATGAGCAACCCCTTCCCTTCCTCAAGAACCCCTCTGTGTTGTGGGGCAGAGAGAGCTGCCAAAGAGCACTGGTCCACAGCACACAAGAGAAAGCAGAGATCCCCCTGCAGTGCCTTACTGTGGCTGGGACACCTTGCCCAGGGAACCTGACTAGGCTTCCCACCTTTAAGCCCTTCCACAGGGTGTATGTCTCTGAATTCATGGGAATTGACTGGAACGAGCATTCTTACTTGACGTGGTGCATCCAAAAGACTCAACCAATAGCATCCGGAATAATATATCCCTGGTAATACTTCAGTCAACTCCTTTTCTTTTAAATGGGGGGAAAAGTAGTGAAGCTTTAAATTATTAATTTCACATTGACTGCTTTTCTATTATCTTTCAAGTATGAACCATATGAGTATTGAGCTTATGGTAATGATCAAATTCATTATTTACTGTTTGGAAAACCTGGAAATTAATTTACAATCTATGTCTAAACAAATACATCTATGTAACAGGCAACTTTAGATCTGGAAGAGCTCACTCACTATGTGAACTTGAAATTCAGTCTGATGACATATAAAGGTAAATTATCAAAAGGGTTAAGGTCTTGCCTCTCATTTTGCAGTCATGGAATTAGAGGCTCAGATGCCCAGATATTTAATTTTTATTCACTTCTTTCAATTTTTCATAACTTAGATAATAATTAACAGGACCAATAATGGACTACTCGTCCCTCACAAAAATAACAGACACATTTTCATTGCAAGAAAAACAAGCAGTGGCAGTCTAGAGCACAGGAAAATCCATTTAATTAGAAATTGATTTTATTCGATAAAACAGTGCCTAAAACTGAATTTACTCTGTTTTTCTTTGCCATGCAGCACTGTAACTGAGGTTTAAATTCCAATGAATCAAAATATTGCAAATATTTTCTTCCTTTTGATAATCTGAAGCTTTCCATTTTATGGCCTGATACTGCAAAACTGCAAAACTTCTATATTTCAATATTACTAAACATACTGTGGGGGGGGGGGGGGGAGTGCAGCATTTCTCTCTTATATAGATATTGTGAATATATCTTTTATTCTTTTCCCAGATGAAATATTGACAGTTAATGGTCTCTGACTTTTCAAAATAATTTGCATGAAATCTTCTAAAGAAAGCTTAATATGTTAACTGCATGCAGATACTAGGTTTTTTTTTTTAAGTTCAAAGAAGAAAAAAATGGAGATATACAGTAGGTGGTTTTATTCTGGATATTCTTAGCAAATTATTTTGTTCTTCATGCAGTGTGACTCATCTTACAATAAATGTGCAGTTCTGCTTTCCCAGTTTGTATTGTCATAAATGCTTTATAAAAATATACAATAGAAAAATGTCTCACTTTTATGGGAAAATTGTAACCATTTATTCACCAACCCATGAATACTGCTTAGAAGAAATCTAGGTTTGCTGTAGTACAGTCAAAATATTTTTTATTGTCAATTATAGTTTTACTATATCTTCTCATATAATAATTTCAAATAACCAGGTACCATACAAAACAAACTAGCTGTGGTAATAGAATACTTAAAGTAATCACAGATGATGGTTTTACAATGAACTGAAATCCTGAGTAGACTTCAAAATTAGCATTTTTGGTATTACTTATCTTTAATGTACTTTTTTCTTTCATTTATTTAACTGGCACTGCTGTGCACAGTCTAGTCTGTCTGTCTATCTGTCCCACATAGCATAGCCTTATACATTACAGGCCCAGATTTTATCAATATTTACATGTTGCTTCATTTGGCATTGCAATGGCTTACTGCCTTAGGTGCCTAAGTTTCAAAAGGTGACATAGGCTTTTGAGTCAGTCAGGTGTTGCAATGCTGACCAAACCAACACCTATATACCTTTAAAAATTTGGGCCTCAGAGCCCAATGTTTTAGATTAGAATATGCAGCTATTGGACATATTGCTCTGGCTCTTAAGCAGTCAAGAAAGGGTTGGGTTTATGGAAAGGGGAATTTCCTTGGAAAATGAGTGGGCATTGACGCGACAATTTTCTCAGTATATTTTTATTTTCAATATGATTTTATTAGCTTGCTTAAAAATGGATAAACCTGCAAGGCCATTAGTAAAGTTTACACACATGAAGCCCCACGTCAAAACACAGATCTCTTTGCAACTTCTTTCTCTTGTAAATTGTCCTTACATTGTCATAAAACCCTCTTCCCCCATCCAGAAGCCAAGCCTTCACCACCACATTGACTTCTTGTTGTTCTAAAGGCTAGCATTCTTTGCATTCACGGTTCTGGTTAAATAGATTCGCAAAAAGAAAAGGAGTACTTGTGGCACCTTAGAGATTAAACAATTTATTTGAGCATGAGCTTTTGTGAGCTACAGCTCACTTCATCCGATGCATACTGTGGAAATTGCAGAAGACATTATTATATACACAGACACCATGAAACAATACCTCCTCCCACCCCACTTTCCTGCTGGTAATAGTTTATCTAAAGTGTCTGTGTATATAATAATGTCTTCTGCAATTTCCACAGTATGCATCCGATGAAGTGAGCTGTAGCTCACGAAAGCTCATGCTCAAATAAATTGGTTAGTCTCTTGATCACTTTAGATAAGCTATTACCAGCAGGAAAGTGGGGTGGGAGGAGGTATTGTTTCATGGTGTCTGTGTATATAATAATGTCTTCTGCAATTTCCACAGTATGCATCCGATGAAGTGAGCTGTAGCTCACGAAAGCTCATGCTCAAATAAATTGGTTAGTCTCTAAGGTGCCACAAGTACTCCTTTTCTTTTTGCGAATACAGACTAACACGGCTATTACTCTGAAACCTGTTAAATAGATTGTTTCCCTTTGCCCATCTGCTTAACAACACAACAAGAAACCAATTCAAATTTAATAATCCCCCTTTAACATAAAACCTCAAATGCCTATTGCTAATTCCACATACAATTCTGAATGCAACAATTGTTTTAATCTGTTGAGCAGGGATACATGCAGAAATTTATAATGATTTTTAAACTGCTTCTGTGGCTTGCCAACTTGGATTTTATTATTCCAGTAACATTACTGGTTTTGTGTCTTCACTATTTTTAATAAAATATTTTAACAGTACATGATGTCATGACCTCAAAATATATGAGGCCAGATTTTCAAAGAGCCAGAAGTGGAGGCCCATGCAGAAAAACAGGCACTCAATTTTCTGCCTAATTTACAGTTCACTTAGGATGACTCTGCATTTCGAAAATCAGATTTTGTGCCTACCAACAAACCCATAACTAGTTCACTGTCACAGGCTGGCAGTCTCTTGAAGGCAAGCCAGGCTCAGACTTGCTTGCGTTCAAACAGTTATTCCCCCAGATGAGTGTGATAGAGACTTAATTATAATGACTGACCTCAGCTGCAAGGGAATCAGGGAAAGGACTACTTAAACAGAGCTGTGCCCCTTCTTTAGGGAAATGAGACCCAGAAGAGAGGAGTACTGGAGTGTTTGCTCTCTGGAAAGGGCCTGGGGTAGTTAGGCTAGAAGAGACTTTGGGGAGCAGGCCAGGCTTGGGGGAAGGCTCTCAGGTAGAGCCTGTAAGGAGCAAAGAGAGCTCTGAGGAAAGCAGCTGGAGTCCCTGAGGAAGGGAGACATCAGAGGGAAACCTGCTGGGAAGAATCACCATAAAGCAAACTGTAGAGGCAAAGAGCAGAACACTTCAATATAGCCTAATGGGAGCAGAAGGATTATTAGGCCAAATATTTATTTGGATTTACAATTGGACCTTTGTCACTCCAGAAGGGGACTGAAAATTTAAGTGACCTGACCAGAGGGCCAGGTCATGGAAGACCCAGATAAACAGGACAGTGGGGGGGTAAGGAAGTGGTGACCAGGAGGTGCTTGTGTTGAGGACCACTACACTGTGCCCAGGCACAAGAGGTCACCCTCTATGTAAAGGTGGGCTATAACATTCATATATGCAATTGTAGTGGTTGATACTGCAGATTAAATATATAATTGCCTATTTTTTTTGTACATAAAACTAGGCATCTAGTCTCTGAAAATCTGCCTTACAATATAAAGTTACAGGAAATAATCTCATACCCTCATGCACAAATTCTTGCAAAAGAATTTCAAATACATTAATGTAGTAATGTCTTGAAGAGTATTCACGTTTGCTATTTGGCCTGAAAACCAAATCTCTACTTAGTGCTAAATGGTTATACAAGCTGTGCATTTGTAGAAAGTCCATGCTATGGGTCTGCAATCCCAGTATGCTGTACTGTGAAGGAGCTACAGCCTTGGTAGCATGGAGGGGCAAAGGGTGGCCTAGGGAAAATGCATGGTAACTCTCTAGAAATCTGGCCCCAAGGGTGGAATTTATGCATAGTTTAGTAATTTAGGGGCAAATCCTAGCTCTGCTTCTTCAACAGTGCAGATCTCAGCCAGATTCCATTACAGACCCCAGTAAACTGTACACTTTGGCCTTACAGAACCCTCAGACTTTACACTAATGGGGTTCTCAGCCCTGCCCCATAGGTGGAGCCTGTGATTCTATCCATAGGTCCTTAGAGATGACATCCAAACACCTCTCAGGTGTTGCAAAGGGCTGTAATCAAGCTGCAGGTGCCCAGCAGAAAATTCCCCTATCAAAGAGGAAGTGCATGCTGGCTCATCGGCACAATCCAGCCTCTGTGCCCTCCATCTCCCCAGGTATAGGGTGGCATGCTGCGGGAGGGAGTATGACAGCGCAGAACTCTACCAAAGTCCTCCAGGGGTGCGGATACATTAAGGACCAGGTTGCACTAGGCCTGAAGATGGTCCAAGAGCAAGACACTTGAAGCTTTAATCTTATGATTTATATGAATACAGGAACCATTTTTTAAACTCTTGGAACTGGTACAGCTAAGTGGCTGGCTGACATGGCTCTAAGAAATATGTATTCCTCATCAAACGTGGGCGGTAGCTGCAGACTGAACTGATTCCTGGCACAAGTTAAGAAGAGGCACATGGTTGCTCTAACTCAGTGTTTCTCAATGACTGGTCCCTGGACCGGTGTCAGTCCCTGAGATCTCCCTGCCATAGCTTAGGAAGGCAGCAAGCTGGTCCCTCATATCTAAAAGGTTGAGAAACAGTGCTGTAACTCACACAAACTAGAACAGTCCCATAGAGACCATTCTACTAGTCCAGGAAAGACGGAGTGCCTCATATTTTGGTTCTACTCCAGAGACAACCTACAATGAAGGGAGAGCTATACTGGATTTATTCAGCTAAGGATTCTCTACTCTGATATAATCCTCAGATGCCTGATTAAAGCAGCTAAAGATCCCCTTTGAGCTGCTGGAATGGTGCAAAGAGGACTTACTCAGGGCCAGGATCTGTCCCATTCAGTTTTCTAAGTTAAAACTACTCTTGGCCACCATTTTGGAAACCCTTATGTGGAAGAACATGTAGGGACTGTTTGTTCCCCAC
This sequence comes from Chelonia mydas, assembly GCF_015237465.2. Classification (NCBI taxonomy): domain Eukaryota; kingdom Metazoa; phylum Chordata; order Testudines; family Cheloniidae; genus Chelonia; species Chelonia mydas. The sequence continues at coordinate 68,653,354 of NC_057854.1, read as the reverse complement.
AATTTTGGAGTACTGGTAGGGTAAACTTTGCTATTTTACCAATTTCATATTAGAACAAAATGTGTGATTAAAAAGTAAAGTTTTCCATGAGAATGTGCAATAGCTAAGGAAGCAAATTCTGCTTTTAGTTATATCCTCCTGTTGGATACTGTCTTCTAATTGCCTCTATTACCTTTCAGCATGTAAATTATACTCTTTTTGCACACCCACTTTGTGCCATATAAGTGCAGCTTTCCATATCCTCTCACCCAGTTACACCCATCATCTGGTGAATTTACACCCTGTGTGAAAATTATGTTAATAGATGAATCACAGCTGAACTTGGCCCATAGACCACCATTGAAGTAGATCCAGTTTATACCAATTCTGAATCTGCTCCCTATTTTCAGATTAGGAACAGTGTTAACATGGTTAAGAAAAATATTTACTTGTGACCTGGTGGTACGTAATGGTCCTGTCTCATTCCAAAAGTAAAAAGCTGTGTACCAGTTTTATGCATTTAGAGACCGGCTATGGATTCTGAGATAAAAACAGGTGTAGAGTAAAGTCTGGCTACTGCCAGGACAAGCAGGAGGGATTTATTCTTGAATTCACATATTGTGGTACATTTCAGGTTAATGTCTGATTTAGTATTTTAGAGACTAGAGCTGTATGTCCTTCAGGGTTTTAGCTCAGGTGGCACAGCACATATTATTGAATTACATTTTCAAGGCTAAACGAATAATATAGGTGTAAATTCAGGCCTGATGCATTTATATTGGTTGAATAATCTGATTTGTTACTGGTACTGTATGTGATGTTCCCTTCCATTGGTCTTTTCACTTTTGTATTCCTAAACACGAATTCCATGAAAAGTGAAGAACACTTTCCATCCTATTGATATTGCTTTAAAACCAGAAATCAGACATACAGTGTAATTACTTCTCGGTAGCGATAGTGTGAAACAATTTAGGAAACCTATCTAAGCCTAAATGTAACCATGCAAAAAGATGGAGCTTCTGGAGTTGCTGTAATATGTTGGAGGAAGCTTTTGAAAACCAGCTATTTCAAGGAGACAATAGAGACACAACAAAATGTGCAATGACAAAGGTTTAAGTAAGAGAAATGCAACATACCAGAAATGTCTCAAGGAATTTCTCAAGAGGCTGAAGAGTTACACCAGAGATGTTATGGTTGCATCAACAGTGATTCTGCACTTGTGTCTCTGTGGGCAAGAAAGGTACTTGGCTACATTTCCCAGTTTAAAAGTATAAGATGATTTTTCTAACCTCCAGCCATAAAAATTCCCCCTCCTGTTTGGACATCAGCCTAGGTTCTTTCTCATTTTGCATAATCATCAGCGTTATGATCTCCCATTGCAAAAGAACAAATATATTTCACTGTCTGGATCACTTTTAGAGTAGTTAAAGGAAACAAAGAAAGAACGGGTACAAAGTCTCCATTGGTGGCTCATTCTGTAACTGTTGCCATCTTCAATTAATTCAGTGAGACTAGCAGATAGGGGCCCACCACTGAAGAACTACTTTATTCTACTGAAGATGCTGAAATAGTAACTTCACTAACAATTCTGGGGATGATAATGAGCCAGAATAGACTCCTGCTTGCTTTCCCAGTAGAGCTGTGTAGGCTCTACTGGTCTAATAAGAGTAAAAATAAGCAGACAAGAAACTGTTGAGTGCCATTTTGAGTCACTTTTCTGACCATAACAGCAGTTTAAATATATTCTAAAAAAACATACTGTTCCATAGAAGTCATTTATAAACTATAGAGTAAATGGGTAGGAGTAGGGATTTGCAAAATAGCTGAGAGATTTAGGAGAACTAGTCACATTTTGGGCTAATGAGATTTGTGCTCCTAACTCCATTGCCTTTGAAAATCCCACTTTAGCTCTCTTCATCTTCTGGAAACAACCTGACATCCTGTGGTGTGCATAAATTGACTGGCTTCTCAATATTGGATTGCATCTCTCCTTTCTAATGTAAAAAAGGTGGGAGAAGAAGCCTTTGTGGTACTCTTTCCCTCTTTGCTGCAGTTTATGGAGGGTGCACTGCTGGAGAAGGGTCTGCACTGAGGAAGGCAGTGGGCTGGGGCAGGAGAATGTGTGCCAGATACAATATATGTTATTCCCTCCCACACCCCCCCGTGGACCTTACATAGTGAAAAAATACAATCTAAGGCAGCGTTATCAAAAGGAGCTCTTCCCATTGGAGTCCCTAATAGTGAACCGCACATTACCAAGGACAGGAGAGGACCAACTGGTGGTCAGAGATAGGTCCTGGGCCTCTGCGCTAAGAATGGATGCTTGCATCATGTTGTAGATTCCAGGGGATCCTCCATGTTGGAAGGGAAGACCTTGAAACTTTCCATAGATGGAACAATTCTCATGGAGATTTCCTCTCACTGAGCCCAAGCTTTGGCTTTTGTCATAGGAGAGGGGAGATGTTCCTCATTGTCATTAGACAGCTTACAATTCCTTCAGTGTGGCACTAGGGATATTTATGATTGTGACACACGCAGTCTCTGCCAACTAATTAGATTGTTGGATGAATTACTTTATTTGACGGATAAAAGTTAAAAAACCCAACTTGTGGTAGTCAGGAACCAGTTTATTCTTAAATATCCAATATACTTTGAAAAAAAAATCTGGGCTAGATCCTCACCTGATGTAAATCAGTGTAGCTCCATTGACTTAAAAGATCCAGTGCATTTTACATGAACTGAGATTCTGCCCCTCCACTTATAAGGTTGAAAAAGTATCTGATTGGCTGAGACACACAGTGTCTGTCAATCAGATTATGGCAATTCATTCATAAAGGTGCAATGAGTAAATTACTTTCTTGCATCAACATCCATGATCTGGAATAATTAAATCCACATCATTCGTTTGGTATATCAGCCTTTGTATTGGAATATTGTTGCAAGATCAGATTCTTCCTGCTTTGAATATCTTTGCTTTGCCATGGCATTTATGGAGCAGCAGGAGGCCATTATCTAAAGACAACATTCTAGTCCATTGACTCTTTCAATTTTACTAGGATTTTAAAAATCTGAACACAGTTTTCTGTGATTTTGATTTTGAGTGCAATAATATTAGGGGTGATGGAAGCTCATCAGTTTTGACCTGTCTTGCTTTTTCTGATAGGATTTGTTCTTAAACTATTGGAACATTTTGCACTAATCAGGCTTCCTGATATCTGCTTTCTTGTGCTTTCAAAAGGATAATTTCTGGATGAAAAATGTCCATTGATATCTATGAAACCTATGAAACCTGTAGCAAATTTGCTAACACAAATATGAATAGCATCCTTTTTGTACTTCTTTGTAAACATTTATTGATGACTTTATTTCCTATCACTGCTTAGAGTATTTGAAGAATTTGCTTATAATCCTTCATCTCATATTCCCTACCTTTGTACTACTGAAGTAATGTACTACTATACAAAGACAAGCATTCATCACTGGGAGTTTTTCACATGGTTTGATCTTGCTGAAGTTCTTCTACAGGGTATTTACATGAAGTTTTATAAAAAGATTTAAGCTAGCTTCTTCAATATCCTCTTGACTCAGGCAGTTTAAAACTAGCTTTTTAGAATCAGCAAGTTATTTTGGTAAGAAACGAGTCAAGAAGCATAGTTTATGGTTCTTTGACAAGCATAATAATCCCTTATAGCATTATTTCTATCTATGTATGCACAGAGCTACTGATGACTGAGTGAAAATAGGATTAAGTGGGATTTAGTGACATTCTCAGTAAAAAGCTTGAACTTAATACAAGAATTCCAATGGGAATTTTTGCCCAAATATTTTTAACTAGCACTTAAAATTTAAAAAGTGTAGAAAATAAAGGTCCAACTCCCAAGTAAATAAAATAAATCTTCCTCAATTTAATTGTAGTGTCAGCCTTTATAGGAAGTAGAATGCCAACTCGCAAAGACAGAGCGTATGCTTGTTCTTTTTAAGGATTTAAAGTATCTCTTTTCTCTCATTTATTGACTTTGCTTAATACATTCTTTGAAGTTACAGTTGATGGACCAAGCAAACCAGAGTGTAATTAACCACTACTTAGGTCAGCAGTCAAGACTGATGAAGTAACTGTTAACCATCAGGCATTTATAAGTCATCAGCTTCATACAGCCTGTTCCTTCTGTAAATTGTTTTCTTAATGTTGGTAATAATGTAGAGAATGTCTTCCCCTTACAAAAGTCATGGGTATGCTCTGGCTATTTCACACTGGTGACATAAAGCAGCTGTAAACCTGGCTGGTAAATTGATTGATTGGTTACCTGAGCTTTGCATCACCAGAACATACTAGTTAACTTAGTTCTTTGTCTTTTCCCACTTAAACTGAACAACATGGTTGTTATGAGTCTAGCCACTCCTTTTGGTATATAGTGTGTTCCTAGGCTGAGACAAGCTTCCTAATCACTCTGAAAGTGCTTGAGTGAATGGGGGTTAAAAATCTCACCCTGTAATTATTACAAGTGGCTGGACCATGTGGAATTTTGTAAAATTGGAAACATGGAGGAATGTTGTAGAATTTAAATGCAGTGAAACCTGTCTTTGGCAATTGAGTTAAAGGACCAACACAAATCAATTAGTTAATGGAAGTTTGGAGATTCTTTGGGATGGTTTATTAAGCCAGGAAGTGGCCTAATAAGAGTGACCTCTTGCACAGATTTTACAATACATTTCTTGGAAATTTACTATTATTTGGTAAATTACACCAAAGTAATTGTAAAAAATCTGAAGGGAATTTTGCTTCAACCTTGGTAGTGGGGTTAAAGGGCTGGATCTTGATAAATGAATCAGATAAGGTGAAAGTATCATCTAAAGAAACACCTGTTATCAGGGTGAAGCTTAATAGGGAGGAGCAGCTGGGATCACTCCATTCTCTTGAAGATTTTTTAACAGGACATTTTCATATTCAAAAGTGAAAGTCGAGGAAAAGTACAAGATGGGATGTCCAGGCGAGATGTTCTCAAATGGAAACAACAAACAGCAATGTCTTTGCAGGATGAGGGTAAAAGAGTATGATGACAATGTCTGCCTTTCTTCAGTTGTCACAACAAGCATAAAAATGGTGGGCCCCTCTCCCTCAGCACAGTATAACTATAAGGCAAACACTACCAAAACAAAAAGGTTGCTTTAAATAAAGATAGTTTTGTTGTTAGTGTTATTCGTGGGCCATCTATGGAAATCCTCACTCAGTGAAGATCTTTTGAAATGAATAAAGGGCTGAATCTTGGCTCATAATCATGCAGAAGCAAAGCACATGTTAGCCAGCATGGAACATCATCTGTCAAGATTGTCTGGCTTTAATTTGTCAAACAGTTGTATCCCTGTGGTCCTCCTGGACTCTTTTTGTTACTGCTACATACCGAAAAAGCCTAAGGCTGCTGAAAGCACCTTTTCCCATCTGCAGCAGGCCACATGGGAGCACCTCATACTATAGGACTGATTTGACCACCACGTACCACACATTGGAGACTGCTAGGCTTGATTATTGCACTTCCCCTAGGATTGATTCTGCTGACCCTTGAAAAGCTCTGTTTGACTTAGAGTGTAGCAGTGTGCCTAATCAGTAACACAAGGTTCTGAGAGCACATCACCCTGATGCTCCATGGTCGCAATTGGCTCTCTCTGGAATACAGAATCATATTCAAGGTTTAGTCCTGCTATTCAAAGGATGGAACCAAGTCACCTGAGTAACTACTTCTCAACATGTAACCAGTTGCCCACAGTTGTTATAATACGCTGCAGCAGTGGTAGTGTCAACCACAGGGATGAGACTTATGACAGCAGGGGCCAGAGCTTTTCTGACAGCTGGCCTACAGTTGTGGACTGTAGTGACTGGCTTACAGTCACTCCCAGAACACATCAATATGACTGGATTTCCCTACTCTCCTTCCGCCCCTCTCCCAAACTCCTCCCTCCCGCAGTGGTCAACTAGTTACATTACAGTGTTTTCCAACCCCCCTGTAAATTCAAACACCCCCCCCCCCCCCCAACCTCTGAACAAAGAGGAAACCTCACATATTCAACTCAGCTTTGCTAAAACAAATGCTCCTGTGTCTATGTTCCTTTCTCTGAATCCCTCCACTACTGCTCTCTTTTCAGCTATGTCAAATTCAAGCTTTTTTGTCCTCACCTTCAAGGCCTATTACATCCAGGCTTCTTCCTACTTATTTGCTCTTGAGTCTTATTGCCTTGCCCCACCCTTTTTGTTCTGGCCGAGATGCTATCATTGACTAAGGCCTAGATGGAGATCTGTAAGTCTGTATGTGTGGTGTTGCTGCTTTATGTACACCTAGAGAAGACGTTTATTCTTTCTGTATAACTAATTGAACTTTATATTCAAATCTGTGACTTTGACATTTTCCCACCTAATTATCCTTTAATTTTGCTAGCTAACTGTTTCCCAAATGATTGTGATTGTAATCCTGATCCATGTTGTGCTTGAAACTAAGAATATGTCCAAACTGTCCTGCAGTTTCAACTAAGGGGATATGAATAACTGTTCATCGAAATGCTAAGATGAAAGCCCTCCCTCCATATGGATGCTGCTGGCATGAACTTAAAGGTCCCAAATTTGTACTACTATAATCCTCTTTGACATGCCCTAAGAGTTACTGACAAGCCAGAAGTCAACCTATAATTATTCCAGGTAAGTTGATTGGCTAACATACCCCCAAAGCCTATTTACTAATGATTTATATATAAAGGACAATGGTTAAAATGTAATTAACTGTTGAAGTCTTGCATTCAACATCAAAAGACAGTCTATAAAATAACACTTTGCTAATAATAGGCAACATCTGCTTTTGAGTCATTCAGTCATGACTGATTCTTAATAAAAGGTTCCCCAAATAGTGACCCACTTCATGAGCCAGCTATCCAGCTCACCTATATGAGCAGATATTAGGGTAGTAGCAGGAATCTAGACGACACAGTTTTTAATGCTTAAGTCTTTTATTGTTCTAGATCAATTTCTGAAGTATCTAGTTCAGTCTCGTTTTAAAAATCTGCATGGAAGAAACAATTCTAAAGCATCAAACAAATACTCAAGATACTCCTGTTTAAAGTATTCCTTGCTTTAAGTAACTAAAAGTGGCTGTAGGAAGAGAGCCCTACCTAAGGCTGAGCATCACTATATGAGGTGCTGGATCCCTTCAACTCACTGTTGGCCATGAACAATAACTCTACTGATAGTTAGATCTGGACAAGACCATATTCAAACATTACAGTGTATCCAATTTGTATGTCAATGTATGTAAGTATATGCAAATTTAAAAGGGTTATTTGGCTGGCCAAAGAAATCCCAGGTTAGCAGCAGATGAGCAAGTTATCCCAAAAGAATACAAATTGTAATAAAATTGTACAAAATCCTGATTAATTTTGTGTGGACCTGATGTAGTTGTCAGCTCATTAATCAAAATCTCCACACTGACTCACTCCCTTCAATCTCTCTTAATAGGCTAGGAGACGAGGTGGCATTGAAACTCTCACCACATTCACAAAACCTGCTCCACCACCTGCTCTAGGTGTGTAGTGACATGAGACTTTGGCAAATGCTGATTAATCCTGTCAGGTAGAAACCATCTTGCCTGGTCCTAGTTTGAGTGTGATTTACTTTGCCATATAGCTTACTGTCCAGTGCAACATAGGACAGGATCCTATCGTAATTCACATGAGTAAAGGTGGAGAATTATGATTTCTGGATAAACTGTTACTGAGAATTTCCTGGCTTCTGCAGCTTAAAATTTGAAGTCTTAGTACGATGTTAATGTACGAGTTTGGGACTTCAGTACAGCAATTGCAGGTGTTAAATACAGGCTCTGTAAAGTTGTCATAAACATACAGCTAAGGGTAGCCTAGAATTCCTCCTTACCTGGAAGGGGTTAAGAAGCTCAAATAACCTGGTTGGCACCTGACCAAAAGGACCAATAGGGAAAGAAGATACTTTCAAATTGGGTTCGGGTCGGGGCGGGGGGGAGGCTTTGTTTGTGCTCTGTGTTGTGTGTTCTCTGGGGAAGCAGAGAATCATCAGGTCAGAAAACTCCTTCTCCTAAAATCATCCTAAAATGAGTCTCAATATTGCAAAAAGAGTAAGTAAATAAGGCAAGGCACGTTAGATTATCTTTTGTTTTTAGCTTGTGAATTTTCCCTATGCTTAGAGGGAGGTTTATCCCTGTTTTTTGTAACTTTAAAGTTTTGCCTAGAGGGGAATCCTCTGTGTTTTGAATCTGATTACCCTGTAAGGTATTTACCATCCTGATTTTACAGAGGTGGTCCTTTTACTTTTTTTTCTCTTTTATAATAATGTTCAGATTTTTAAGAATCTGGTTTACCTATTTGGTTGGTAGATTATTCTCAAGCCTCCCCAGGAAAGGGGGTGAAGGAGCTTGGGGGGATATTTTAGGGAACAGGAACTCCAAATGGTCCTTTTCCTGAATCTTTGTCTAACTCACTTGGTGGTGGCAGCAGTACCCATCCAAGGACAAGGAAGGATTTGTGCCTTGCGGAAGCTTTTAACCTTCACTGGTAGAAATAAGCTTAGGGGGTCTTTCATGCAGGACCCCACATCTGTACCCTAGAGTTCAGAGTGGGGAGGGACCCTTGACAAAAGTCTACTGATGTAACCACACCACCTTTGGAAGTGCTGTTCTTACTAAAAACGAACACCCCCCCCCGAAATTCTGCACTGCTCACTGAGGGCTCAATCTCCTGGTCACCTGCTTCTTTTTGTGTGTGTTTATGATTAGATCCTATGGTGATTGATGCCAGAGAGAAGCTTACAGATAAATAAATGAACATCTGAGTAAGTCCTGCTTCCTTACTCACCTGATTAGACCCATTAAATACTATTGAAGTAAGTGGTCAGTCTTCCTGATTATCTCGTAGACTAATAGCTTCACAGGGCAGGATTCATGCAGAACATACAAAGCAGAGTTTTGTCTGAATATAACCTGTCCACTCCAATGTTTCCTGAGTAATGGGGGGGCGGGGGAAATGGTTATGGATATAAAAATAGTGTTTCATTTTACTTTTGCTTTCCTCCAAGGGGTTTCATTATTTTTCCTTTGAAATTTTAACTTTACTCTTAATTTTTATTTGTATTATAGTAGGAGGCTCAGTCAGGGACCAGGACTCTATTGTGCTAGGTGCTGTATAAATTCATAACAAAAATGGCCTTTACCCCAAAGAGTTAACTTTACAGCCTGAGGGCTTGTCTTCACTATGGAGCTAAATCGGCGCTGCTGCAGTCGATGTAATGGCACCAATTTAGCGGGTCTAGTGAAGACACGCTCAACTGATGGAAGAGCGCTCTCCCAACGATTTCTGTACTCCACCTCAACGAGAGGCGGAAGCAATGTCGGCTGGAGAGCGTCTCCCATCAACATAGTGTAGCGTGAATCTCGTGATAAGTAGATCGAAGCTACATCGACTTGAGTTACGCTACAAACATAACTCAAATTGCATAGCTTAGATCGACCGGCAGCGGAAGTATAGACCTGGCCTAAGTAAATGTGTTTGTAGGCTGCTTTTCTCTCAGTTTCTTACAAAGAGGAAGAAGAACCAAATCCAACAAAAATGGAGACGTAAAGAAAGCAGCAGACATTTGCTTCTGTTTTGTGGCTCTCTCAGCCTTTTCGGGCGGCAAGAAAATCTCAGAGCCTTTATCTGGGATACTTTGCATCCTTCTTGCTTTGGTACAGATCTGCGCTACATCAGTGTACTAAGCAGAGGATCCTAGCCTTCTTACTGAACATCATTGTCTGTTTGAGTTTTAATAAATATGATTTTACAGATCTATCAAGGCTGAAATACTAGACATAGCTGGGCACCATTAGCTAATTGAACACCTTCCCCTCAACTATCTAGCATCCAGAAAAAGGCAATTCAGATGTTTCATAAACAAATTATTAAACAAATGACTGGTTGGGGAGTCACCTGATCTTGTCTCATTAGTATGCAGCACTACTGGCATGGTATGAAGGGGCCTTGGGGGGGGGGGGGAAGAAAAACCAAAATACCCCCTAAACCAGAGGAGTTAGAGGAAAATGAAAAGCACTGAGAAGAGAAAGCATGTTGTTTCTTAACTGAATTGAGAGCAGGAGGATGAGGACAATGACATAGCCTGCAGCTCTCTGTTTATGAAAACATTCTCCCAGTGATCCATGTCTGCAGCAAATGCGATGACTGCATGTGGTGCCACCCCTTCCGTGTTTCTGGTACTTCAGTTAATGTGAAGTAAGTTGTTAATGAGCCAGGGTTAGCACTATGCAGACCATAGTCAGTTCAATCATCCTTCGCTGAACTCACTGTGTTAGGACCGCTGACTGTCTTATAAACTGTTCCTACTTACGCTATTCTGGGGATTTCTTGCTTCTCATGTTTCCTGCTGCCAAACCAGCCTAAGTAAAAGAATTGTCATGACAGATGTGGTGGTAGAGGCTCACATATGGAAGTGATGCAGGTCAGTTTCATACACGTCTCAGTGATGGGAGTTTTAGTGATAGAGATAAAAGTTTCAGAAGTTTCAGAAACTGGCTTCACTTTGGGTAAGTATCCACAATTTGGATACTTCCGACTTTATCCAGCAGGCAAACTTTTGGAGCCTACAAAGCTAATCTGGAAAAGTTGGGAGAACAGGTTTTCTCATTAGGTCTCTGGCACATCTGCTTCTGGGCCCTGTTGGAAAAAAATATCCAAATATTTCAGAATCTCAGCTGAGGCTGAGTTCAAATTTGATTTAGGAATGGATGAAGATTCAATGCTTCCTTTATTTACCAGTCTGGTTTATCCATGCCTAGTAACAACATTTCACAATAGGTTTGCACCAAAAGAGCCGTGACTTTGAATACTGATTTTTTTAAAGCACATAGTGGTTGTCAGTACTGCAACCCATTGTAAGATCTTATAATAGGTATGAAATAAAAATAACCTATGTAATTGCTCACTGTATGGATAGCACATATGTAAACACTCTTCAGTGTTTGGTGAATAAAGAAAAAGCTTCAGTCCCCAGGTGTCTTTCAGTGTAGCATGTTTTCGTTAACGTTAGCATTCACTATTACTAGGAAAAGGAATTCCATCATATCAAAGGGATAAGGGGACAATGAGAAACTACATAAAAGATGAGCACTGATCTCCATAATTGTGGGGTTAACTGGCTAACCGTTAGAACTGTATGGAGGGTGGAAGTTCTGTTTCCCAAAGGATTTAGAGATTTGACTTCATTCCAAACTGGGGTGAAAGCAGAACATTTCAAAATCCTCTGCAAATTAAACTCTGAATTTTGTTTGTTTGCTCATTTGGGGTTGATCAACATGTTTTGTTTTGATTTTGACATTTTAAAAAATAAATAAATGTAAGCAGAGTCAGGATGAGCTCCACCCTAACATCTGGTGGTGAGGTGTGGCAAGTTGTGGAGAAAAACTTCAGGGGCTGATCTCATTTGCATAGGCACACCCACCCCGCCTAGAATGAGGCCATAGCTGCCCAAATGGTCACTTTGGCTGCTGTGGGATCCCCAGTGTCTCTGTTATTGGGACAGGAAGAATAAATTGTTATTACCCTGATTATGGGAATCAAGGACAGTGGAACTGTACTTTCGCCTTTTGTTATGATGGAGGGACTCACCGTCAACTTAGTAGCACTCGCTAGGCAAGGGACATGGGTTCCAAAACTCTGTGAACTGAGAGAAGTTGGAAACAGGTATTAGTACCTGGTGGTTCAGGCCCCTTTGTGAGGGCCTGAACCATCAATTGCATCTCTGTTTCTCTCCACTGTGGAACATCAGAGCTAATTTTGGGTCTATTAGGAGTCTAGCTACAGGTGCTGAGCTGAATTCACTTTGGCCTTATGGTGTAGCAGCACTGAAGTTCCCACTACTACAAGCTGAAATCACTAAAGAGCTGAAATTGCTGAGCACTGTGTTAAGTAGTGGGGAGCCTGAAGATCTATTGCAGAGCAGAGCAGTTCGTGGGACGGCGGGAACCGCTTGCGGAGCGGAGCGGTTTGTGGGACGGGTGGTGGAGTGGATCGGAGTGAAGCCCTATGGAGTTGTGGGGCAGTCAGCTTCAGATCATGTAAAGTGCCCCTTACCTCTTTCCCCGCCCTGCCCCCCCATACACACATTTTCACCCAGACTGGGGAATAACACTCTGCAGATGAACTTTTGAAATCTGGGGCTGGACTTTTGGGTTGTTGGACTTTTTGAACTTTGGGTGATTTTTGGGTTGCTGGACTCAAGAGATGTTTGGGTTGTTGGACATGGCCCAATTTGCTGGGGTGGGTCTTTGCTCATGGTTTGGTTGATGAACCCTAGTTGTGGTGTTTTCCCAATTTAATGCTGATGTCGTTTACCTCATGTTATTAAAGATTCTCTGCTACACCGAGACTCTGTGCTTGCGAGTGGGGAAGTATTGCCTCTTTGAAACACCCAGGGATGTGTGTAAGATTTTCCCAGGACACTGGGTGTGGGCTCGAGCCAGTTTTGCATTTGCTCTGATGAGAGGGAACCCCTGTGTACTGAACCTGGCCCTTGCTGCTATCAACTCGGCCTGGCAGAAGGGTTACATAAATAATCGTTCATTCAAACTGAAAAGTCATTTCAAAATGAAAAATTGGAATGTTTAGTTTAGAAAATGTTGAAGTCAGATGTTCGAACATTGTCAACTTTTTTTTTCATCTGGTTTTCTTTTGAAACAAAATTCTGGCAAAATCAACCTGATTTGTAAAGCATTTCCATCTTGCTGGACCTGCATATTCTTATGGAATAGGATTAAGTTGAAGTTTCTCAGAACACTTCCAATACCCATCGTGGTTATCCACTTAACACAGGAAGGCTTGTGGCTGTGTGAGAGAGTGAGGGGGATGGCAGCCATAGTTTCTTGGATAGGCTGGAGAGCCACAGGAAAGGACAATGAATATCCCATAGATCTTAGATTATACAATGTTTAGTCCTTTGACTCTGTACTATTCCTCAGACATCCCCACCCACAGCAATCCCCTGTGCTAATCCAGCAATGGCAGCTTCTGTGGAATGACTGCATGGCAATGGCTTCTCCTGTACCACAAGCAGAGTGATCCATGTGATGGCATTTGTGGCATGAAATACTGCTGCTTTAGGTAGTGGAAATGTACACCAATCTTTCAGATGTCAATTGTTCTGGTTAGCAAGGTGAATATGCTTTGTGGAGGAGCACTGTTGCTCCTTTCAAGGCATAAGTGAGTACCAATGACTTCCCTAATCCTCTCCAAGGTGTGTGCATAAATAACTTGCTGAATTGGGGCATAAACCCCAAACTGGGACAAGGAGGTTAAGGAGCAGGTCTGGGGCCAGCTGACTATGGCTCACCACACCTGCAAGAAGAGCTTAAGAGAGAGCCAGACAACTCAGAAAGGGAGAAGCCAGTAAAGGAAGAGAGACGTATTTTAGGAGTGCCTGAATAAGGATACAGCAGGAGCCTTTAGTACAATAGAGGAGCCTACAAACAACAGCTACACCAGGCCCTTAGAAAAGGGGCCGGAGAAGAGACCCAGAGGAGAGGTGTGGGTGACGTGTGCACTCCCCATTCGGGGAGGCTAACCCCCTGCCCCTTCCACTCGAGGCCCTCCCTGCTCTGCTCCCTCCACCAGAGGTCCTGCCCCTTCTGCCATCCCACCCCCCCCCCCCCCAGTTCTAGTTCGCTGGCCCACTGGTGCAGCCCCCAGCCCTGGCTGGCACCCAGAGCAGCCCTGAACCCAGGCTGACCCATGGGTGGCTGGAGCAGTCCAGAGGATCTCCGGCCGGCCAGGGCTGAGTCCTGGGCCCAGGCTGCCCAGAGGAGCTTTGAACTCTGCTGCGGCTCGGCCCCAGGACGGCAGTGGGGAGCATTAGTGGAAGTTTGGGGTGGTTTAGTCTTCACCAGCCTCCATTACGCACCACCCATGAGGAGAGGTAGTTGGGAGCTTTTGCTCTTGGGCCGAGGGCTGAAAGAATCCTAGAATGCTGAACCTTGAAACTCTTGGTAGAGGGAGGGTGTGAGAGCCTCAGGTGGTGGGATTGAAACCCAGGAACATGGCCCAGTTTGAAGCTGGAGGTAGCTTGCAAAGAAGATGACTAGTAGCTGTGCCCAGCTGGGCTGAAGATTAAGTTGTTTTTGCTATTTTCTGTTGGACTTTAAGTGAAGGACTTTGAGACCTTATGGGGAAGCAAGTGGTGGGGAAGCAGCCCTGAAGAACTCTGGGGTGTTGGATATTGCTGCCTCTCATAGGGCCCTGGATCAGAACCCAATGGAGGGGGGAGGGTCCGGGCTCCCCTACCAACCTCCCTTTTTGTGGAGGGGACATAAACCCATTTTCTTCTCCCCAAGTAGCGGGGGAGGAGGAGGAGAAGATAGACATTGTAAGCCCTGAGCTGAGGGTGTGCCACCCACAGTAGCCTGGAAGTTGGCTGATGACCCCTTTCTTTTGTGGGGATGTTGGACTGTATCTATTTTGTTTGACTCTGTTACCCTGGAAAGGGGTGAATTAAACTGGTGAGCTATCTGACCCCATGAACTAACAGCCACGCTACAGCACCAGCAAGGTCAGTCTCTGTCACAGGCTGACTATGCATGTGAATTTTGTGCTTTAGTCCCTTCGCACTGTGCAGAGGAGAAAAACATCATCTGTGCCTGAAATCTAATATCGTACCTTTCCTACACAGGTATTCAAAGTGTTAGACACACTGATTTCCAAACTGTACCTGTGTCTGTAATATAGGGTTCATGTTACATAGTAATGTACCTTTGTGGTGAATTACGGATATGTATTTTTAAAACTTCATTGAATAAATGTACTCCTTGGCTATGACTGATTTTCTAATTTTTTGTGACTCATTCTAATTATAATTTGTAAATATTCATATGAAAATAAAATCCAATTTCACAATGATCTAGACACATCATAAATACTGAAATTCAGTAATTACCACTAAAATGATTTGTCACTATTTACTTATGTTTTAATAAAACCCAGTTAGGGTTATTCAATAAGATAGACAATATTTTCACCAAGAGCAACAGACTTACTGCAGAACCTAGATATAATAGAAAATACACAGCAAACAGAGCTCAATTTATTAATTTGAATATATTACAGTTTTAAAGTGTTGTTTGTCTTTCTGATTTGGATGGATATAGTGAATGCTTTAGGTATTCCTTGCTATGTATAGTTATTTTTATACTGCTAAAACAATATCTGATTAATATTGAAAAGAATACAATTTACTCTTTAAGGGTGAAATTCATTTCTAGCAGTGGGCTGGAATGAGGCCTATGCACCTTCTAAGTTCAACTTCAGGTCTTAAAACATAGTGTGACCATTTAAAAATTGTCTCATTTTCTCCCTCCTGTAATGTAGTTGCCATAGTAGCTTTTGTGTGAGTGTCAGTGCTGAGATTTCCGCTGTATGGTGATGGGAATTGGTCCATGTAATCACCATGTAGCTTTGGACAAAATGTTCCCGGTCATGCTGTAATTAGACTTGATATCTTGTAGTTGACTGTATTTAAAGACAAGAGCCTCATCCCTAAAATACAGTGCATTACCAGCTAAAAGGAATATACAATAGTATATTTTCCTTTTCTACTCTCACCCAGATTTATAAAAGTTGGATATCACTATTTTCTGAGCACAAATAAAGTGCCCTTTTATATATTGTGGAGAATGAGGGAGTTATGAGAAGTATTTTTTTAATAAATATCCAAGATCCCTTAGGTCACAGTGTGATATTATCCTTCCTGAATGCACGGAATTAAGTGAAAGGAATTGTTAAAGGAACCAAACAGAAAGAACAATGACTTGGACAAGAGTTCTTGAAGAAACAATAGTGAAGCTCCTTATTGGGGGAATATTCTGTCTCTATCCAGTCTGGAATGGCTTACTTTTCTCAAGGCTAAGCTTAGAATCAAAGTGGATCCTAAACCTTAAATATCCTGGCCTTGGGAAGGAGGGGAGGCTACCCTGGGAGTGCCAGCAAGAGCTGACAGGCTGGCAAGGAGGCACAGGGGCAATCTCCTTCGTACAACCCAGAGATAGAGGTAACTGGCCTGGCTGAAATGTACATAAACTTGCACGGAAAGATTAAGGGTAAAGTAAAGGGAAATGTGTGTCGACCTTTGTTTTACCCCTTTAGTCTGATTTTGTTGTACCTTTGGTGAATAAATAATGCTCTGTTTGAAGAAGCACATCTCCACAGTGAAAGAGCTAACAGGTGCCAAACAGAGTTGGACCGAAAGTGTCAATATGGGTGGCAAACAGGGATGCTGCAACCCAGAGATCCAGTCGAAGAGTGGTTGGACTACTTGGTTCCGTCCAAAGTGAGGTGCAGACAGTCAATTCTGCCACCTTTTGGGAAGAGCGCAAGAGAAACTAAAATGGCATCCAAGGTGCAATTTGCCCTGTAATTGGACCTATGTATTGTACAAGTTGAAACTATTTGCCAGTGGGAAGTCAGCCATTCTTGGAGCTGGTTGAAGACCTAATCTAGGAGTGGGCTAGATGTCCCTTGTAAATAAGGATCTGCTATCTGTACTTACTCATCTATTTTTCTTATTACTTTAATGGTGGTGTTACTGTTATGTGGATCAGAGTAAAAGGCATGACTGGTTTATTTGTATCTAAAGATATAACTGTGTGTGCTTTCTGGGTAGTAATGGGTAATAAGAAATTCTGTATAACTTAAAGAAGCCAAGTTCTGGTTTGAGGGCTTAAACTGGGACATAGGTCTGGAACTTGATTCTCAGTTACACTAAGGCCCCCTGACAGAGCAGTTTAAATGGTCCTTAAGGTGGAAAAAGGTGCCCTCTACAGTACAGAGCTTGTGTAAGGGCTCTGTGGTGGACTTGCTCCAATCCCTGATTTAGGGGATAGATTGGGGACATGTCAGGGGCTCAGCTCAAGTGCACTTCGGTGTAGTCTCTGCTTTCCAGGGCCTGAGGAAGCATATACATTACAGTCCGATGGAAGCTGCTGTGCCTCACAGTGTGGACTGGATAGGCTCTTGTCTAGCCACAGCGTATGGGCTGCACAAAAGTAGTTTAAGTCACCTAGGACTCCCCCTCTGTTCCTGTCCCCGGCAGGAATAGAGGAACTGTAATCAAGCTACTCTGAACAGGGGTCATCAAGCACCTCTGAACCTTCAAGACCATTTAGAAGCAGTTACCCCGTGAGACACGTACCCTGATAAATGTACTGACCACTCCCTCAATGCATTTGTTAAGTAAAAAAATAACTTCTCACTGTGAGAAGCTGATTTATGTGGCAACCTATGTCTCTAAAAAGAATGAAATAGAAACATAGACTAGATATGAGGACTGCATAGGACATAGTCTCCTCCTTCTAGAGGTTTTATGAGTAATGCAGAGGCGTAGGAGTTTGGATATCTGGTTTCTGTGCTGAGTGAGCCATAGATTCCCTGTGTGACTTTGGCTGAACTGTTCCCTCAGTTTCTCCATCTGTAAAAT
This sequence comes from Chelonia mydas, assembly GCF_015237465.2. Lineage (NCBI taxonomy): Eukaryota > Metazoa > Chordata > Testudines > Cheloniidae > Chelonia > Chelonia mydas. Next base: position 68,635,860 of record NC_057854.1, on the reverse strand, counting down.
GGGGATGATAGTAATTCCCTTTTGGGGAGATGTGTTGTGAGACTTGATTAATTAGCCTTTGTAAATTACCGTGAGATCCTAAAATGGTAGGTGCTATACAAGTGCCAAGTGTTTTATGTTCTTTTTTCAATAACAGGTAAAGTGTTAAAGCTTTTATCTCATGTGCTTTCCTCTGAAAAGGCACTTGTGTCTTCGAGTGCTACAGTGATTGCTCCAAGTAACCATTAATCAAGAGTGTCCTCCAAGGTGACAATATTCCAGTTTGCCCAGATGAAGGAAATCTGAATAAATGGCTTGTTTGCGTTGTGTAACATAGAACTGAGACTTAACTAGAGAGGCATAAACACCTTTGACAGGATGCATATACAATTACCATGTTGCTTGAATTTCTGAAGACAAAACTGTTGTCGACCACCTGGAGGGTAGGATCCAGAAGGGGGAAATGAACACCTAATGTGCTGTTGTGAAAGATGATTCTAATCTAATTTCTCACCACTGCTGAGAAGAATCTTAATATTTCCTTAAAAACCAAAGAAAGAAAAGGAAAGAAAAACCTCTCAAATTTGGTTTAAATCATTCCCGTAGCAGCCCATGAAATACAATCAATGCTGATTCCCAGCAGTTTTTACAGGCATACTTGAACTAAATTTTACATGAATTGGAAGATAAATTAAAGCCTTTTCCAGATGATACTCACTGTACTATAAATCTCCTTTGCAGTTTCAAATTCCATCTAAATAACCCTGCATTAAATTTCATTCCACAGATGAGCCAGGCCAGAGCAGGTGTAACTGGTGATCGAGAAGATTAATTAAAAAAAAAAAACCCTCAAACCCAAAACACGGAAAATAAAAGGAATCTGGAGAGGTTTGGGTATGGAAGATATGATGCTGGTAAAACAAAAAGAATAATTTGTTCAGAGTTTAGTAAGTGGGATGGAGTACCAAACCTGCTGCTAATATACTAGAGTGAAATTTACTCTCGATTCATTTATTAGACTGCTTCACCAAAAAGTCATTTTCCACCCCAAACTATTTCCACACTCTCATCTTGTAGGGTAACGCTTGACCCAGCATAAAAATAAATATGTAGGGTCTGATCCTTACTTATGCTAAGGCCTCTTTGCTCACTCTGGCAGGGTAAAGTGGCCTTAGAGTAAATGAAAATCAGGCCTTTAGCATTTTATCAAACATGACTTTTACCTCTGAAAGCTCCTTCAGCAGAAGTTTTCAGTACACAGCTGAGAATCTATGTCCTTCAGTCCAACTATGGAGGATAACTAGGAGTGTGCCTAATAGGCTCTCCCAGATTACCTGAGTAACAATATTCCATAGGGTTGGACTCTGACCCAGCCCTATGCAGTGACGAGGGGCATAAAATCCCCCAACCCCTGTGCACGTGCATTAGCTCTCCCCCTTTTCCAATTCCATGCATATGGGGTCAAGGGGGAGTGCCTAATACTCCCACTGGAGCCTGGATTCTGCTCCCTCTCTCACTGCCTTGGCCAGTGCAGCTGACCTAATAAAGAGCTGAACTAAGTTACTTCCACCCTAGGAGAAAGCTTCCTCTGTGCTGCTGCTTGCACAGGGTTGAGACTAGCTTGTAACCTACAGTGTCTTCTATTAACAAACAGTAGAGCCTTTCATCCTGAAGGTTCTCAAAGCACTTTATAAACAAATGAGCTCAGTGAAATCAATGGAAGTTTTGCAAGCGAAAGGACTTAGGGTATATACTAGGATCACTTCACCTATCATCAAAAGGAAGCCACCTCTGGAGTTGAACACAGCAGCTATTTGATGGAGCATAGCAGCACTGCACATTATTCAGGGAGTGAAGTGACATTCCAAAGTGAGTTGGAGCTTGACCAGCCCTTGAGGGCTAAGATTTCTAATTCTTGCAAAAAGTACCTTGGGCTCTTTAAAGGCCACATGTGGACAAGACCTCAGAACCTCTGGTCACAATAGAACTCTAGCACCATGCAGTAAAGGGAAGTGCACCATCTCTATATAGTCACATCCACTTTCTAAGGTACCTAGGCTATGCCTTACAGCGATCAGGCCCAGAGATTCAGCTTGTGAGATCTATTGGGATACCCAATCAAGGAGCATGGACGGACAAAGTAAAATCTCCTGTTATAGTTCAAGTGCCATATTCTGCTTTAGTTACTTAAGTTCTCCCTTTGAAGATCCAGCACCATTAGGGAAAGGTTTCCCAAAAGTTTTGGAAGGAGCACGTAGGTGATATGACAAACTGCCAACATGGTTCATGAGGAAATTATTAAGAGTTTATATACAAAATGTAGACAATGTAGCATAGTGCTTGGAACCAAGAAAATCTTGTGTATAGGTGTGATGGGAGACAGTCATTCATGGCATAGCTGCAGAATATAATAATACTTAGCTTTATATAATATAATATAATTAATAATCCTGTAAGATTTACTAAAATCCTAAAGGAATGAATTAGGGCTGTCAAGCGATTAAAAAAATGAATCGTAATTAGTTGCACGATTAAACAATAATAGATTACTATTTATACACATATTTTTGGATGTTTTCCACATTTTAAAATATATTGATTTTAATTACAACACAGAATACAAGGTGTACAGTGCTCACTTTATATTTATTTTTTATTATAAATATTTGCACTGTAAAAAAAAGAAATAGTATTTTTCAATTCACTTAATACAAGTGCAATCTCTTTATCATGAAAGTTGAACTTACAAATGTAGAATTATATACCAAAAATAACTACATTAAAAAAGAAAACAATGTAAACCTTGAGAGCCTACAAGTCCACTCAGTCCTACTTCTTGTTCAGTCAATCGCTCAGACAAACAAGTTTGTTTACATTTGCAGGAGATAATGCTGCCCACTTCTTCTTTACAACATCACCTGACAGTGAAAACATGCATTTTCATGGCACTTTTGTAGCCAGCGTTGCAAGATATTTACGTGTCAGATGCGCTAAAGATTCATATTTCCCTTCATGCTTCAACCACCATTCCAGAGGACATGCGTCCCTGCTGATCATGAGTTCTGCTGGATAACGATCCAAAGCAGTGCAGACCAACACATGTTCATTTTCATCATCTGAGTCAGATGCCACCAACAGAAGGTTGATTTTCTTTTTTGGTGGTTCGGGTTCTGTAGTTTCTGCATCAGAGTGTTGCTCTTTTAAGACTTCTGAAAGCATGCTCCACACCTTGTCCCTCTCAGATTTTGGATGACACTTCAGATTCTTAAATCTTGGGTTGAGTGCTGTAGCTGTCTTCAGAAATCTCACATTGGTACCTTCTTTGTGTTTTGTCAAATCTGCAGTGAAAGTATTCTTAAAATGAACAACATGCTGGGTCATCATCTGAGACTGCTTTAACATGAAATATGTGGCAGAATGTGGCTAAAACACAGAGCAAGAGACATACAATCTCTCCCAAGGAGTTCAGTCACAAGTTTAATTAACACATTTTTTTTTACAAGAGTCATCAGCTTTGAAGCATGTCCTTTGGAATGGTGGCCAAAGCATGAAGGGGCATATGAATGTTTTACCATATCTGACACCTAAATATCTTGCAATGCCAGCTACAAAAGTGCTTGGCGAATGTCTGTTCTCATTTTTAGGTGACATTGTAAATAAGAAGCAGGCAGCATTATCTTCTGTAAATGTAAACAAACTTGTTTGTCTTAGCAATTGGCTGAACAAGAAGTAGGACTGAGTGAACTTGTAGGCTCTAAAGGTTTACATTGTTTTGTTTTCGAGTATAGTTTTGTAACAAAAAAATCTACATTTGTAAGTTACGCTTTCACGATAAAGAGATTGCACTACAGTACTTGTATGAGGTGAATTGAAAAATACTATTTCTTTGGTTTTATCATATTGACAGTGCAAATATTTGTAATAAAAATAATATAAAGTGAGTACTGTACAGTGAGAACTGTTTTTAATAAGAAATATTTCATTAACGTAAAAGAAAGGTAACCACTGTGAGGATATTATGTTTGATGAACATTTTTTTAAGAAGGTACAGCCAGCCAGATGGCAGAGGTCTCTGCAGGAGACCAAAGGTCAGGCATGTCCTTTCTGGGTCCAGACAAAGCCTGCAGCATAGAGCAAGAGTAACACTCCTATGTGCCCTGCAGGCTAAAAGTGAAATGGGTATTTATAGTTCCCATGGACTCTGACTATTCATGCTGTAGAAAAGAAAAATGTACCATGTCAATATGAACTCACCATTTTATGTGAAAAGTCCAGTAAAATGGATTGTGATTTTTAGATACAGGTTTGACCTTTTAATCATCATTCTTACTTGTATCCTTTACTTTTCTGTGAGACAGTGGCATGTCACTTGCACGGTATTCAGGGAAGCCTGGACTTCTACAGAGCTAAACCAGGGGCAGCAGGCAGAATTCATTTGATCTAATCATATTCTACATTCATACTGTGCTGCACTCCAAACTCTATGCTTTTTAACCTGAACATGTTTGGTTTCACTTGGGCTGCTTAAATGTCCCTGCAATGTAATTATTTTAATTGATTCGTCTTTAGCAATAAATATAGGCAAAGCTCCATAGGATCTGTGGCTGATGCTCAGCTGGCAAGCTGCTTATGAGCCCAGCAGATATTTCTGATGTTAAGGAAAATATGAACTTTACTAGCTCTCTCTCTGCTTAAGAGAGAGAAACAAAGCTCTGATCCTATAAGATGCTGAGCATCTCGTGGGGAAACGCTAAGCTCCTTCAACTCCCTCAGTAAACATAATTATTATTTTAAAAAAGAGGCTTCTTGCACGTAGTGGTACTAGAGAAAGGCATAACAATTAAATTTCTGCCCTTATTCACAAGCATGTAACCGCCATTGACTTCAATGGAAACTGAGCATGAAAACCCAGTCTCTAATGTGCCATAAGTACTCCTGTTCTTTTTCCAGGAGAGTATGTGCCCCTTGTTTTTTCAGCTTGTTTGACATCAGATATACCAATAATGATAGATATGTTTGCAAGAAAAGAGAGAGCTAGGGTAAGGCTGCAACTCAGTGGGAGAGTCTTAGTGAACATACTACTTGAGAATCCGCTGAAAGACTGGGAATTCCCAGACTCTAAGCTTGGAAACAAATAACATGCATGAACCTCTGTTCTTTGTATTGACAAATGTCATGTACATCAATATTTGTACAGTGTGAGTGATCCATAATGGTATTTATCACACCTTTGGAGTGTCACTTCTTATGGGCATCCATGGAAGTTCTGTCTTCTGCACACACTATTCTCCTTCTGTTGGTCTAGACTCTAGAGTTTCATTGTTTGGTGGAACATAGTTGTCATGGGAGAGCAGGAACATAAAGGGAGAGATGATTTAGTTGGGGATTGGTCCTGCTTTGAGCAGATGACCTCCTGAGGTCCCTTCCAACCCTGATATTCTATGATTCTATGATTTCTTCGGTAATTAGAGTCAAACCAGTGAAAGTTTTGAACATCTTGAGCTGGACTTGAATTGGACTCTATGTTCCACAACTGGTGCTTCAAAGGTAGCGCTGGTAAGCATACTGTGATTTAGATTACGAAACTCTCAATATTACCTTGCAGATACCATGGACTCATAGCAATACTTGCAGCAAAGAATTCAGCAGCAACTCACAGGTAAAAAATGTTTTGCCTAAAATGTTCATCAACAAATTAGTACAAATCACAGTCTGTTCACAGACAGTTTTTGAAAGTGTAAAGATAAAGTTCAGTGGATACATAATTTCTTATTAACTGTTTGCTGAGCACTAGTACTAGCCCCCTTTGAGCAGTCAATTATCATGACAAATTATTAGCTAACAGATTTATTCAAGCTGTGGTTGTCTGTTTGAAATAGACATCATGCCATGAACTTGATTTTGCTGTGGATGCAGCCTACTGAGCTGAGTGACATTTAGTGCCTCCGAGCTTGACTGGAAATGAATATTCTGTGATAGAAGCAGTCAGTGATTGAAGCATCATTTCATCCTGACTCACTCAACTTTTTTGTTAATTGATTACCATTGTCTGCTTATAGTGCTTACAGTGCCAAATAGACTCCCATATAGTCTCTCTGCCCAGGGTTACTTAATATACTGTGATAGATAAGATTGGATGAACAGTCTTTCTGAATGACAATGGACATGATGGTCCTACCAATAGAATAATTTCCCAGAGGAGGTTAATGGAAAGATTAATCTCCAGGAGGTTTTCCCTGTGAAGGTTTGTCCCTGATCTTTCTATCTGTCCTTGAAGTCTTTAAACCACAATTTGAGGACTTCAATAGCGCAGACTTAGGTGAGAGGTTTTTCGCAGGAGTGGGTGGGTGAGATTCTGTGGCCTGCGTTGTGCAGGAGGTCAGACTAGATGATCATAATGATCTCTTCTGACCTTAATATCTATGAATCTATGAATCGGGGGCAAGGTTTGCCCGTTCCGTGTAAAGGCTGTGCATCCCACTGTCCACATCCTGCACATTCCCCAAAGTCTATGTGGCTGGGATATCTGTCTGGAGATATCTCAGTACCAGGTCTGTGTTCCTCGTCCCTTCCTCCCCTCTAGCATCATGGCTTCAAGGGGAATTATTAAACCTATTGCAGTGCAGAAATGTTGTGATCAGTGCATGTTCTTTCCTCATGAATCAAGGGGTCATGATCAGTCCCAAATATATTAAAGTATGTTCTAACGTTATTTTGTTCACATTTAACAGTAGAGATGTTTTTCTACAGCACCAATATCTCTATATGTCAGTATATCTAGACCTTTACTATGAGAATAAAACTCTGTTTGATAATATTTAGGACTTCTGCTAAGGGTCTCTGCCATATTACGGAGTCTTTCCATTTGTGCTGTTGAATTTTGAGAACAATTTGAACTACAATTCTGATGTATTAAATGACTCTGTTCTTTAGTTTTTTAAAAAATATTCCTTTTGAGGCACCAGTATGAGAGAGAAATTCAGGCAACCAATAGTGATTCACATAAAAATGAGCACTGATGGTACAACCAGAAGAAAGCAGCATCTTTCTTGCGTGGTTATTTCCCAGTTAGAGCCAGACTCTGACACCTTTACTCTCAATGAATAGCACCTTATTCCGCAAATGGTCCCATTGACTGCAGTGGGCCCCTCATGAAACAAAGTACTACTTAAAATGAGTTAGGGTATCAAAATCTGGCCCATAGTTACTAATTGCTGTTGCTGTTATCTATTTGTATTTCTGAGACAAGGTGGGCGAGGCAATATCTTTAATTGGACCAACTTCTGCTGATGAAAGAGACAAGCTTTCATGCTTATACAGAGCTCTTCTTCTCCTTCTTGACTTGAAGAGCTCTGTGTTGCTGGAAAGCCTGTCTTGTTCACCAACAGAAGTGGGTCCAGTAAAAGATACTATTACCTCATCCACCTTGTCTCTCTAATTTCCTGGAACCAACATGGCTACAACAACACTACAAAGAAAATTTTTGTTTCTGACACAGTATGAAGTTACTTTGTTCTCATGTAGAAATATGACAATGTTACCTTGATGTACCATGCAGTAACCATTGTTCTCAAAAGAGCTGCTCCTCACGTCATTGGCACAAGAATTAATTGTGTTTTGTGGTAATTCAATGAACAGAAGCTTCACTTCTCACTATACTAACTTTTGTTTTTTAAATATTACATTTGTGAGGATTTGTGCGGCGTATTCCTCCTAGATCAATCTGCAGTTTAGCTCAGACACTAACATGGTGGTATAATTCCTAAAGAAAGGCTGGGTTTACCTGTAACATTTTAATACAAATATCCATCCACATTCACATCAGTATGACTAGGTGAATGTTTGGAAAAAAAGCTTCACAAACATTGCTTCACAACCAGCTTTGATTGTGTTTGTGTTCCCCAGACATTCTAGCAAATGAGGTTGATTGAGGGAATGTTTGTGGGAAGAGCAACTGCATGTGAACATTGGTGAATATTTGCAGAAAGAGAACTTTGCATTTGTAAATGTGAGAATTGGTACCATATCTGGATTCTAAGAGTTGTGCTCATACAGGCAAGTAGCAAAAAGATACCAGGTGATCCATGTGTTCAGTCAACATGAATAAAGCTTAAGTTTTGAATTTGGAATGTCAAATACTTGCAAGGAACTCCTCATGAACAACCACCGTGGAGATTGTAGTGGTTCCTACAGGTCCCATTTGGCAATTAGGTTTTGAAACAGTAGCCCATTTCTCTGGTACTTGGGACTCCTAGTCATTAAGTGGAAATGAACAGAGACCAGTAGAAACCAATAACGACCAGTTGTAGCAAATGGACAGCAATTAAAGAATCCTAATGGAACTTACAGAATTTCCATTAGAGAATCTGCAGAACAAGAATTTTTCACAGAAATTGGGGTGAAATTCACCCATGATTCAAAGGGCCTTCTTCATGACCTAAGCCCTAGCTGCTGTGCAGGTTGAGTGAGCATGGACTAGCGAGTCTGAACAATAGAGCTGGTGGAAAACTTCTTGACCAAATGATTTTTGGCCAAAAGGGTTTTTTTTGACAGAAGGGCAATTTTCATGAGAAAATTTCCATTTGTGTTTACATTTGTGTGGGTTTTGTGGGGAAACAAAAGCTGGGTTTTTTTCAGTTTTCAACAGCTGAGAACCAAGAATGTTTCAATTTTTAGTTTAACAGAAACCAAAAATATTTTGGCGTTAGCTTTTTGGAAGAAACCTGAAAAACTCAGCCAAAACCATTTTCATAGAAATGAAATACATTTCTGACCAGCTGTACTGCCCACCCTTTATGTGTTCCAGAGATGATCTCCATGACAGCCTAACACAGGCTGGTGTGGAAGACTGTGATGGAGGTGGGTTAGGGCAGGGGCTGTGCAATCAGTATTTACATGGATCCAGTGACCCCAACGCTCAGAGTAACTGATATTGAAGAGTTATCATTGCTTTTCCAGCAGGAAGAGGGAGAAAAAAGGTGGGCTGGGCAGCAGTCTTCCTCTTTTGTCTATTGGCAAACATGTTGTTTTCTCAACTCTTTACACCCTATGAGAAGTTTATTTTTTTTTCAATTAGTCAGAAAAAAAGGCACACTATTATTCCATTCTTTGCGTGCTTACATATTGCACAACAGACACGCTTTGAGACCAAATATACATTTGAAAATAGATAAACTGATCTCAATTGGTATGTTGAAGGTAGAATTAACAAGTGAAATCGCTTCAAAATAGATCTGGTAAAAAAAGCAAATTTTTAATTTTTTGACAAAAGAACAAATTGTTCATAAAAAAGGTTTGTGATTCCCACCCCCCTCCCCATTTTCTGGTTAAAAGGATTTGAAAAAGGTGTTTGTTCTAAACAAATTTTGGGGGAAACAGCGCCTCTGTGCTCTGTCCTGCAGACTTGTGGCTTTCATAATCTGTGATCTGCATCATGGTAACATGAAATAATTCTGTATCATTCTTCATGTTATATAGCATTTTTTCCTTTTCTACCATGTCAGTTGCAAAAATAAGTAAATAAATCCTCCACAAACAACCCCATCCCACCCTCACAGTTTTGAAACTGGTAATATTGGTAAAACTCACAGATTGCACAAAAAAACTTGCGTTCAAGAGAATCCGTTTTTGACCAGAGGCAGCAATACTATTTCAGTCAATATCTATCTATCAATATCTATTTTTGCAAAATATCGGTTGCAGTTTGTTTCGCCATGCACTACGTTTCCCATTTAAATCAGTAGACATCAACTATCATGATGGATACCAGATATCATGCCTGACCACTTTGCCGCTCTTTTTTTTTTTTGAGCTGCTATATGTCCAGATAAGCCTTCCCTCAGTGGAAATGTGCTCCTCTTATTGTAGGTAATGAGGTTGGTAGATCCAGGAAAGCCACCTCCCTTCCATCCCTGCTTCTACAGTGGCCTCTATTACAGCCAGCCAGAGGGGCAGTTCATACATATATGAGTGCAGGCTGAGGCAGCAGCCCATATACAGTCCTAAGTATCTCTCCTCTTATTCTGCAGTATTCATGTAAACCTTGAGAGCCTGCTTCCAAAGGAGGAACCCATAGACAGATCACAGAAAGCAGCATGTAGCTTTCTGTTACAGATAGGGAGAGCTACAAAACATGAAAGCAAAATAACACCCAAAATTAGACAGTGAAAAAATACATCAAAAAGAAAATGATTGGGAGGAAGGAAAGGTAGAAAATGGCACGGGAGAGAAAATGAGCAAGGCAATTGATGGTGGCAACAGAGACTGGCACAAGAGGATGTAGGCTGATAGTGCTGATTTGCTAGCATGCCCCAAGTGTGTGTGCGTGATCTACCAGCCAAAAGTCGGGGACCCGCTGTCATGTGTTTGATAAAACTTTAAATTGACCCATGTTTAGAACTGTGATTAAACTTCAATATATTTTATAAAAAATAGTACTTAGTTTACTTTCACGGAAGTGAAGAGATACAATTGCACAATGGTGGTTACAATGGTAGAAATACATATCGTCGATAAACTGCAAGTGAGTTCAAAACGTACTGTACAGCACCGCATCAGAAATTGTGTGATGGCAAAATGAATCATATACATTTTTTCAAAGTAAATCAAATCCCTAAAATCTTTCTCTTGGAATAAATAATAATAATGTGCATTATGCTTCAGATTGCTACCAAAATATTTCCTGATGTTGAGCAATAGACAGAGTCAAAAAAGACATAAGGTAAAAAAAAGACATTCATGCATTTAAGCCACCATTAGTCTCTGACTCTAATATAAGGCAGATCATAATCTTTTTAAAACTGTCTTTAGCCATTTAAACCCTCTTTAGTGCTTTTCATGACAAGGTCATGGCAGGCCTTGTTTTTTCAAGAGTTAGGATGCTTGTATTTCCAACCGGTCATTTTTGACAGGCTCAGCCATATTTGGAACACATTGCACAGTAGAAAATGCTTCTGTTTTTTTAATGAAAAAGAACTTAAATAAAAAGAAATCCAGAAGGATGTTTTAGAGTTTATCACAAATGACACTTTTGAAGTGTGCGTGTGTGCCGGGGGGGTGGGGGTTTAAGGGGGAGAGACAAGTTTATGTGTCATCTTCGGTCTTAATGATGTGGAAAAGGGTGACATTGAACAGGACCTGATGTCCATTGTTCCAGGCATAGAGAGCTCTATCTCTTGCATTGTAGTCAAGCATGGATATATGAAAGTACTGATTATGGAACGGAATGTCTGTATACTCATAAGTTGAGGTTTTTGTGGAATAAGAATAGTAGACCTTGGCTCCTGTTAAATGTGAGTTGGTAACATACAAAGTTCCACAGATCATGAAGGATTCCCCAGCACTTCTTTTTGGATAGCCTGTACTCCAGCTCTTCATCACTTCTAACGTATCCTGGTTTAGCTGGCTGATAACAATGTTGCCTGCATTCTGGTTGGTAGCATATACGGCCCACAGCCCAATTTCATCTGCCATCAGGTCAATATCTGAGAAGCCGCCCCAAGTGTAGGGGTACACATTGTGAAAGCCAGCATATTCCAGGCTACGCTGTGCAAGCACCCGTCCTGCGTCAAAGCTGTATTTGATGATTATGTTACTCTGATACTTGTTGAAATAGAGGGAGCCATTGTAGACAACATGATTGGTTCCTGCCCATTTGAAAGGAAGATTGTATGTTCTTGATTCAGCCCCACTGACAAAGTCTGTGATTGATTTGTATTCACGGACAATTTTATTGTTAGTATAACTGTCCATGTACCAGACCTGAAAGAAAAATAAAGAATAGGCTGTGAACTACTGAAATAGAATCCTTGGCTGATCATGCTGTATTCTGAGTACATTTTAAAAAATGTTCCAGAAATCCTGTGGCATTGTAAGTTACTAGACTTGCTCATAAAACCTACAGAAGTGCAGGATGTGTCTGTATATTTATTCTGTTGCAAAGACATTAGTAACACTAGCGTTTTGGATCAGAACCTACTCAATAGCCTCTCTGAGGCTGCTTTCACAACAACGTCTGCCAGCGTCAGAGAAGTTTGCTTTTAGAGTGTTCTAATAGCTTGGGCCTCTGGCTCAAGGGGTCGTTTGTATTGTTAATGATGTGCCCAGACTGTGAAAATCCCAAAGATGGAAGGAAAGTTGAGTGTGACTCGAACCTTTGAGTCACACCCAGAATTAGAACTGGTTGGAATTTTTCAGTTGAAACTTTACTTGTTGAAAAATGGCATATTTTCAGGAATGAGAGTTTTCCACGAAAATGTGTTTTTTGGGTTTTTTTTTGGTATCTTACCGATTTTTTTCCACTTTTTGGTTCTCTATCACCTTTCTCTCCCATTTTATCTTCCACACCTTATTCCTTTATTTCACTCCCCACCTTTCCCCCCTTTTGCCCCTGCTAAGGGGGGAGGGAAGAGAAAGTAAAGAAATAAAACAATAAAATAAAAACAAACACAAATTTTCTTTTTGCTGAAAATTTGGAAAATTCCCCCCAAGATGAAATTTTGTTAATTTTTGTGACGCATACGTGCCTTATTTCAACTAGCTGTGACTGAAATCAAGCAAACTCAAGTGCATTGATTTTTTAGTATTGGCCTTATCAGGTAAAGACCTGGATAAACCACATTGAGGGCTTAACTCTGCAAGCATATGCATTAGTATACACACGTAGGAAGCTCATTGACATCAGTGAGATTACCCACATGAGTAAAGTTACTCATGAATAACTGTTTACAGGATTGGGTCCTTAGAAGATGGCCATTGAAAAAAATATAATGAAAAGAAGGAAAATAATGTGTATTTGTATACAGAATACAGACTAGTATGCATCCTCCCTGAAACAAGCAGTTTAAAACTAATGAAAATATGTAATACGGTTGAATTAATTTTTTAAGGAGGATGGTTTAACCCTTTTTTCCACTGAATTACTTCAAAATATAGGATATGAAAATGCAGGGAATACGAGAAATAAATGCTAACTGGGAAAATCTCATGTAGGGAAATAGCTCCTTGTAAAGATTAAAAATGCAAATAAAGTATCAGAAGAACAGAAAGATATTCAATGCCCCAACGTACTCGGTTATTCTTTTCTGATGCTAAAGGATCTGTCATCCAGGCTCCAAATCGGGTTCCAGAGGTCTTGACTGTAATGGGGCCCGTAATTTTCATCAATTTGCCACATGCTGAAATTAGAAAAACAAATGTACCTCTTATGAAAGCCACAAACAATTTAAATATAACCTGACCATATTCTGAATGATGTCAAAGAGCTGTCTAGGGAACAAGACTAATTGCTATAAACCACAGAATGATTTCAGGATGTATGGGGTTGCTGGTTGAAAATGAATCTTCATCCTTAGCGTATGAAGACGGGTAGTTTACATTTTCTCTATTGAAAAAGGAGACAGGGATTTTTTTTAGAAAAGTTAATAAAGATTCTGAAACACTTTTATACCTTCTGGGTTTAAACAAAATAAGATAAAATATATTAAAATATCTCCCCCACCACACTCAGAAAAGCCAGAAGCTAGTGTTGCCTCCAAATGAATTTGAGAAGTCTATCCCTTCATTAACAACTTGACACATCAGAAGGAGAAAAGGGAAATTAAAAAATTCTAATGCAGATTCCCAGTATTGCGTAATCCAAATATTCATAAATTTAAAGATTTTGAATTGACTTTTTTCAAAATTATATTCAATTTACATCTCGGTGAAGATTACAAAAGAAGCTATGTTTGAGCTCCTGCTGTCTTGGAATGAATTGTCTGAGCACTAACAGCTCTATCCTGCAAATGTTACTGGCATTAGTGCCTACTAATGTGAGTTAATTCCATTGTTATCAGTCTCCCCAATACTTTGTGCAACTCAAGATTCAGGCAAGTGGAGTGGATTTCATTCTTAGAGAACTGAAAATGGCAGATCTAAAGTCCCATCCACATGCCCCTACAGAAAGACCTGACTCATCCCTGCTCTCAGTTTATGAGACTTAATGCACAGCTCATTATTTTCTAATTTCTCCCCACACAATCAAATCAACTCAACTCCGTAGGTGCATCTGGAATAATAATCCAAGTTATAATATAATTAACTCCAATATACCATAGATAACAGTTACAGAGATAGACTCGAATGTGTAAAACCACCATAGGCTTATGGGCAAAGTAATCAGCAAGAAACACCATAAATGAAGAAAGTAAATATGAGAATTATTCTGGAATTGTCTGCGCATCAATGGACATGTAATCCACCATGCTGTCCCTTGTTAGGCTGTCTGGGAGGAAATAATGAGAGTCAATATGATCTTGAATGCTGACCTTCCTAATAATCCCCCAAAATCTATATTTTAGGGGACATTAATAACATGCCTATTACCAACAAAGCTCACAGGGAATTTATTCTAAGTTTATATTGCCAAAAACTTAATATCACAGAATGGTGTAGATAAATAAGTGACCTTGGCAGTTTGGAAAAAAATTATATTCCAGCTGAATGTAAATATTGAAACATTTCATGATTGTTTTAAAAAAAGTATTTTATATATATATATATAATTCATTCTGATATAACTGCTATTGCACATGACACAATCTAGTCAGAAAAGGTAAGAGACAAAAAGAATATATCCCTTTAGAAGCTAAGGTATATCATTCAAAGGAGCAGGTTACATCATGATTTCATTTTGTAATTTATGTAACAGACACAGAATGCACTGTATTGTATGTTCCTATTTCAGACAGTTATAATGGGGCTATTGTTCAGGTAGTTTCTGAGTTATCACCAAAAGCAATTCAATCCCAGGCTAGGAAAATGGGTTATAACAAAAATTAACATAACCTAAGTACATACTGAGGATTTCATGAACAGCACAGGTTGTGTTTTTACTGTTAAGGCCCTCTTAAAAGAGAGCTAATTTATTAGTTGGCTGTTAATGTTGATCTACACAACAAGCATCTGTGTACCTCAAACTCAGGTTGCAGAATCTTTTGAAGACATACTGGGATTAAACATGCAGAAGACACCACTTTTTAAAATTCTGTTCTCTGTCCCCGCCCCCCTTCCCCAGTTGCTTATAGTATTTAATTAACTATCTCTCCAGGGACTTTTTTTACAGAACTGCTACCAGTGTCACACATGGCCTGAATGCTTCCATTCCGGTATGATTTGCAAATCTCCATTGTGGGGAGTTGACTAATATATCCCAGTCAGGCCAAGTTTTACCCTCATTTAAGATGACATGTCAGCAAACTCATTTTGTGAAGGATATATATGTGGTGAAGTCAGAAACCATTTGGAAAGTACTAAAACAATTATGATTTGAGAATCAAATTAGTGGAAAACATACAGAGCACTGAAAGAAATTAGAATGAAATTAGTCACCGCAACTAATTAACATTTACTTGCTGTTTTTTTAACTAATGGAAAAAATACAAACTGAATAATGTAAGAATTTGCTGGGTACATAATTAGTATAATTCAAGTACTGTGTTTAAAATTAGAATTAAAATACACCCTTTCCATTTTAGAAAAATTTGGAGTTCTAAAACAAAGGATATTTTAAAAAGAAAATGGAAAATTTAATTCAGGAATATACAGAAGTATAAAAAATTAGCCCTGAAATTTAGCTCTAGAATTTACAAAATAACTGTTGGATAATTATCTTTCAAAACCCATGGTGGGCTAATCAAAGAAGAAGAGGGATGAATTTAAAAAGAGACAAAATTCTGATTTCATATAATCCAGTGGGGACATCCCCTCAACAAAGAACATGTTGCCTCCACTTTCTCCTCTCTCTCTATTGCAGTTTCCGGTTTTCCCTTTCCTTTTTATTGGTAACAGAAGCCCCAAAGCTTCTGTCTCTGTGCATGGGGAGCTTGAGGAATCAGTTTGTGCTATTTAGAACTAACTAAGGCTACCACATCTTATACCCACCACATCCCATCTCCACTTTAAAAGTAACTTTGGATCCAGTGCAGAAGTTTCTGATATGGCCCCCAGTGGTGCATTGTGGGTCTGTTGGCTTCCTAATGTAATTGCTCTCATATTAGTGCACAATGTAGACTGGACTATTCCCCTCTGTGATTTGGAGGGAGACAGGAGGAGCAATCAACGCCCACCTCAATGACTAATGTCCCCAGTCCTTCTACATCCCTTAGAACAAGTTATCTTGGCACAACCTCTTCCCAGCTGAGACTTTCACTCATGGAGTGCAGTGATATGTGCCTTCAGTCCTGCCCTCCTTTCAAATCTCAACAGATTCCCCCCAGTTGCATGTATGCATACATCTCTCATTTGTGGCAACACTTAGAAAGGCCTCTTCAGTTTTCATTTGAAAAGTCTGGTCAATCTTATCAACAATATTGCTTTGTGTGTGGGAGGTGGTGTTATAGAGTGATAGTGTGCGGAGGAAAAGAGAAAATAAAACTCCCATTTTTGCATAAGGCTGATGCAAGCAAAGGGCAGTCGGAATTTTGTTCACGCACAACATCAGTATCCAATGTGCACCAATGAGTAATTTGAATTCAGAAGGAATGACAGAATGACAATGGAGGCCCCAAAGCACATCTCAACTTGAGCAGTGATCTTGATGGATCAGTCTGTACTATTTAGAACTACTTAGGGTTACTGCGTATAACCTTCATGGTTGAAAATTACTCTGAGAGTGCCACAAATCAGCTAACCTGCTAAGTTCTGATCCTGGGAACAGAGTGAGGCTCTGGGCTCTCTGACTGGACGGAGACAAATTGTGAGACCAGAGGAGGAAATTAATTGACAAAATATAAGCCCCATCTCCTCATTTCACTTCCATGAATCACACAAACACTAAATCACGTGCAATGCCTTTTTGACCAGTGACACATCAGAAGAAAAGAGAATCTGATTAACAGAATTTAAAACAATGAAAAAGTAAGCTGCCCCTTTTCTCTGGGAAATATTGTACCTAGATCTCATCATTTTCTCCATGTCTGTCTTGTGGAATCTGATCCTGCAAACACATTTGCATACATGTAACAATGGAGCTGTAAAGATTTTGCAGGATTGGACCTTGAGGCAATCTGTATTTGTGTACATTGTAAAGTGCCAAGCCCACTGTGCTAAAACATTAGTTGTTTTTATTGAAATGTTGTTAATTATTATGGACTAATTTATTCCTAAGGCATTTCATGGCATTCTTTATAACAAGTTATTAAAGAATGAAATGTTATTTATCAATTTAATGTTAAAATAATATTAAATATTAACTTTAACTTTCCCCTATTTGTCCAACTGTGGTGCAGCATTCTACAGGGACGTCTGGAGAAAGAGAACTGTTTTGATATGAAGACTTTTAACAATTCATAAATGAAGCAAGATTAGTTTTGTTACATGGTTACAAGTAGTTCCAATTTTCCGTTCCGAGCAAAAAATGGAAACAGGTACTTTTTTATCTACTTTAAACTGTGGTGATCTAATCCCAGCTCATTCTCATCTTCAGTGCAAACTCCCATAATTGTCCATTTGGCTGCATGGGAATTGTTCTTGAATGCGAACGTTGTTTGTGAGGGAATGGTGATATTAATGAACTGAAGATGCAGTATCAGTCCCATAAAATGTCAGTGACATGGCATGTCTGGGTTACATTTAGAACATCATCTTTTCAACAGAAAATAAAACACTACTCTGTCATGTTATATATTGTAGCTGACTGATGTAAAAAACAAACAAACAAAAAAACACACGGCCTCTTCCACAGGCAGGTGCTCTGAGAAAGGAAAACTCCAAGAGTTTCCCCTAGTCGAATTTTCCTGGAATTATTCTGTGGGGAGGGGAGTGGGATACAGATTGCTGCTTTGTGCAATGGGCAGCGGTTCTGTCCCAGAACCCATCAAACCTACCAGGGCCTGCCACCTGTATCAGTTCTCCCTTCTGCATCTGTGGAGCCAAACTGCCAGGGACTCTGCAGGTGGAAGCTGCCCTTAGAACCTGCCTTTAAGGAGGATTTCCTTCTGTGGATGGGAGCTGCAGAAGGATTAGTTCAGGCTCAGGCTGCATTAACTTTCTCATGGCTTTCTGAAGTGCTTTCTGCAATGCTGTTCTTTGAGTCCAGGGCATGGGAAAAGTGCTGCAGAGATGACTGAAATTCCCCCTCCCAGGATGGGGTAGATCAGTATATGGATCCCACTGGTCCTCTCTGATTGGAAGTCTAACTGGACCCCTTGAAGCCAAAACAGGGGTTTCAGCTACAGCAGCTGGAAAAATTTCTAGATCCTGTTTTAAGTTAGAAAGTGACCAGATTAAAAAAGGAAAGGAAATAAAGAGCTGGTAAAAAACAACAAAATGGGGAAAATGTCCTGGCCCTCCTTCCCTTGAGGTGAAAATAAATTAAAAAAGAAAAGCTCTTGATCCAATTCATTAGATGTTTTCTGGATAGTCGGTTTCTTGTTTCCTTTGGAAACAAGATAGAAAGTGAATATTCTAAAAACAGTCCTGGGAGGCAGACATGCTGACAGCAGAGTGGCAAAAGAGGAGATGATGGAAAACTCCTCGTTGTTTTATCCCCTGCTATGTCCTTTCATCAACTCTGAAATGAATGGCAGACATTAGCAACTACAACTATATTAGACATGCATGTTAATTGTTTTACTGAATCTTGGTGTTAATTGGAAACACCTTGTTACTATCTTTTAAGTGACTAATAGTAATACCATAATACAGGATTTTTTGCATCACAGAGTTATCCTGTGTCTATTTGTGATATAGTTGTGAATTCAGAAATATAGCTGGGAAAGATCAGCGAAGCAAAGAAACAATCTGCCACGTGAATTTTCTACAATAGTAACAGTGGCTAAGAAATGTAAACACAGATTATTTTTCAGGGCCAAAAGCTCCTTTTTTTTCTGTCAGAAGAACAGTGTGTCAATGTAGAAATAACTCTTGTCATGGCACATAAACTTTTGACTATACTACATCTCAGCCCTTCAGTTTCCTCATAAGCAGAAATACCAGATGATAGTGAGAAAGGAAAGTCTTATGTACTTCCATCCCAGCAAAGAAGAGAAAATTTTGGAACATTCTTGTGAGAGCTTGTTTGATAGATTTGCAGTACTTTTTTCAGAACAAAGATATCCAGATAGGTTTAGATAACAGCAGATTTTCAGGGTGAGATTTTTCTAAAACACTGAGTATTGGTCTAAATCTGCTTCAACTGGAAAAACTTTAATTGATTTCAATGGAAACAGCAAGGCCCATGCTGAGCGCATTTGAAAATCCCAAAGGTTATCCTAACTGAACAGCCAAGCCTTTTAATGTTTGTTCACTAAATGTGACTGTATAAGGAGTACAGTGCACCATCTCATGGGTGTTTGTGGCCTGATTCCCTTCTTGTACTAGTGTTACTCCATGGACTTCAATACAGCTGCTCATGATTTATGCTGGTTTAAGAAGAGGATCAGGGTACGGGATGAGGAGTGTATACTACCCATGAAGGAGTGTAGAAGCGGATGCACTATCCCTGCATGCTAGGGAATCCTGAAAAGCAGAATGCCTTCCAGAACTGTCCATGGGGTGATGAGACATTGCCAGCACCTACTCTGTATGTCACTAGAACGTGTGGGGGAGGCTGGGAAGACCATTGAGCATGTGGCTGTTTTGAGGGTACACATAGGTGTGGGTAGCCAATGCTAATATATCCCCACAATCTCTGTGATGACTAGTGTTTACCCTGAAGATTACAAGTTATACCATATACCACAAAACAAAACAATCCCACTGTAATGATCATATAAGTCATTTTTATTTTTATGTAAGGTTACTTTTTAGATGTATTGCTGAAAGAAAATGAGCTGAATACATTTAGTACAAGGACAGAATAAAAGTTTTCTTGGTTAATTAATAAATATTTATCTATTGAACTCTGCTAGTACCTAGTTATGAGGTTTTCCTTTTTCTGTCTCAAACACAGTCAATCGGGCTTTTATATGCAGAGTGTTTCAGGTATTTATTTAGATACTAAACACTGACCTGAATTATTATGGGTAATGAACAGGGTAGAGGGAAGTGAGCCCACTTTTCAGTGTGTGCATAAGCAGTTTCCAGATGCTTTACTTCTTTTGTATCCTTCCTTAGGATAAAATTTGTTATGGGACTACACTGTAAAATGAAGAGCTAGAGACTGAACGCACCCTTTACTTAGAGTTTATGTATCTATTATCCTACTTAGCCCCAAACTGGGAAATATGATGGTCTAGTGGTTAAAGCCTACCACTGGGAGTTTAAACTCCTGGGTTCTGTTTTGAGCTTTGTCACTGAGTCATTGTTTAATCTGTGGTGTAGTCACTTACCTTCTTTGTTTTATGGTTTCCTCATCTATAAAATGGGGATAATCATTCTTACCTCCCTCACAGAAGGCTGTACAGCTTAGTGTTTGTAAAGCTCCTCAGAATCTACAGGAATTGTACCATACAAAGAATCACTATTATCAATAAAAGAATTCTTTGCCAAAGTTACCATCTCTTTTGTGATCAATATGATGGGATTTCTTTGTTGAATATGATATCACACTTTCCTGGCCCCAAGCAAAAATATCAATGTCAAATTTTCCCTTGACCTTGCTGTATAAGAAGCTGGAAATGAGTCCAGCATGTATCCAGTCTAATAGCTTCTTTCATATTTCATAGGCAACTGTTGTCTGAGAGAATATTGATTTACTAGACTGATCTTATTTTTAAAAATCTGTCACTACTAAATAGCATTAATGCACAGTAGCTGATTCAATGAAGGTGATAAATCATAGGAAAGCAGTGTATTACTAGAGTAAAAATTGTCCCTATGTACAGCACATTATGTGCAGTACATTAAGGCCTACATTTTCTTGTGTGTATCTGACTTGCATGCGTGCCAGCTGAGGATTTGCACACACAAATGCATGCAAGCACACACACCCTTTTATATGCAGACAACAAAATGTATGCACACAAGTCATGCGTATGCTAAACTGCATGCACACTTCTGAAAATGTAGGCCATATTTATCAACTGCTGCAAAGTGACATTTTCCTGTTCTAAGGAGAAGAAACAAGTTTCACTCTTTACAATGGCTGTGGAAATCATTAAATCTCAGTGAAAGTGAAATGACTGCTCACTGTATGTTAATGAATGTTGCAAGGGTTGCCAGTGCAGATGGAAGATTACTTTTAAGTGGCTAGAACTGTATAAATAATGCATAATATAACAGTTATATTACTGGAAAACACCTGCTAGGGAAAAGAAGAGGGAAAAAAAGCCATTACACGTGCTGGTTAGATAGCTATACTGCAAGATTCAACAAAAACTCTGTAATGATTCAAGCCCAGATCCTGGGTACAGTGTTGCTGTTCTGTCCTACACTGCCAGAGGATTCTGGTCCTAAGAATGGCATGGACAGCCACAGTTTGGTCACCCCAGCGCAGAGGGATCCTCAAGTGGTGTGGAGCAGGCATAGCCCTTCAGTGCAATGGGCACGACTGGGGTGAAATGGGCGATAGCTGGAGTTTCCTTTTGCCCCCTGATCCCCAGATGCTGTATCAGCCTCTTGGAGCTATATACAGCAAGATTAACTTTAAGCTGATTTCAGGCTGCTCTAACCTGCATGTGGGGACTTGCCAGGAACACAGCCAGTCCAGGAATAGGGGAGCTCAAAAGCCACCTGAGCTGTGCTATGCTTTTCTCAGCCTTTTCTGAGCACCTGGACCTCTGAGAATTACCCCCATAAGAGCAAAGACAATTCTGCATTAGGATTTAAGAAGGCTGAAATCCTTTCAGTAGTTAGCCAGAAACCCCCTTTAAACTCCTTAAGCATGCAGGCACACCATAGGCCCTAATATGAAAACATTAGATGGTAAATCCTTACTAGTGTTATTGTCTGGCATCATCATACTATTGAGGCTCAAAATGTAGTTGCCTGTGGACTAGGAGAATATGTGACTGTTACATGGCTAAAGAAGGAAGAGGGTTGCAGAGACATAGGTCCAGGGAGGTGGAGAGGAAAACAAGAAAGAACCATAAAAACAGAGAAAGACATGGGATCCTGGCAGTGAGCAGAGGGAAAAGGAGCCCTGGGGAAATCATATAATTGTATCTATATAGGGAGATAACTGAGTTGCAGAGTTTGGATTCAGAATCAATCTGGAGATGAATTTCTGAGAGACAGAGAGAGAGAATGCGCACGCACAGATAAAAGGGGGCTTTCTGATCCTGTAGTGCAGTTTCATCCAACTTGCATACAGATACTAGCAGTAGGGTATGATTTTTAGTTCAATGTGGTGATGGTGTGTGTATTTGCTACTTTTATTTGGTAGAACTTCTCCCCCTTCAATTGCCAATACAAAAAAAAAAAAAGTTGGGCCCAGAGACGTCTTTATTGGTCAAGAAAGAAAGGAAGAATTGTATGTTAGGGAAGAACTCATGGGAAGAGAGTTAAGAGAAGGGATTTGACCTAGGAAAATAATTAGAAGGGAAGTAAAAGGTGTGAGAGGAACCTGTAGGAAAGACTACATAACTATAACAAGGATGATTCTGATATTCAGAACACCTCCCATTGTGCAATCAATTCATTGATTTATGTTACAGATATTCACCACAAAAAAATGAAAACAAGATGACTGAAAAATATGGAATGCCAATTTTTTCTCCTTAATATTGCTTCAGAACATTAACTATCAAGACAAGTCGCTATTTCAACCAAATTTCTTGCTTGCTGCTGCATAGTAAAGCATTTGTTTCCCCTTGACTGCACAAGTACATGTTCTGTCAGGGTAATAACATGCTATTATGTGTATGTATTGAGGGGGAGAATTGGCTCACAAGAGATTTCTGTCTGAGGAAATCTTTCATGTATTTTTGCCCATCACAGATGTGCTAATCCAGTGTAAAAAGAAGAAGCTGAAAATAAATAATTGAAGAGGTTAACCCAGTCTAGATGACTTTTTCTGTCTTTTTCCATTATGTCAAAAATGTACATCTTCTATAATAGGCAGCACCTCTTTCATATTTCAGATGCCACCCACCGCCTATAAAAGTCCACACCCAAGATTTGATAATTGAGAAACCTATCATAAGCCTGAGTTCTATTTTTAAGTGTTTAATGTTTTTTCATAGTGAATTGTTAGTTCTCATAAAAGGGGTCAGACTGAGAGAAGTGGAAGGCAAAGACTTTCAATAAATAATAATTCTTGGCTCCTAAACTGTACCTTCCAGCCAAGTATCTCAAAGTATCTTTAATTGGAGCAGGCTAGGGCCTTTAAATCCTCAGAACATGCCTCTGAGGTAGAGAAGAATTAATTATCCCCTGTTCAGGATGACATTTGCAAAAAAGGCCTCTAATTTTGGGTGCCCAATATTAGACAACTAGTCCCTAATTTCCCAAAGCACCTACTGAAGCCAACGACTGGGCATCCAAAACTGAGACTTTCCCAAAGTCACACAGGAAGGTTATGGCATTGCTAGAAACAAACACAAAGCTATGCTGTCACCAATACCTTATTTCCGCTAAAGTAGCTAATAACAGTGCTAATTTCATTATGCTGCTCATCAGTGGATCACACCTAACCTATTAGTACTAGAGGCCCAAAGGTAATACAGTCTGAGAGGTCATTTTCTGAACTGGCCATTTGTAAACTTCAAACCAAGATTTAAATTTTGATGATGGTTTTTGTCATGTGGATATCTCTCCGTTGGACGCTGGACAGAGACCGCCAACATATATCACATTGGCCACCAAAAAGCACCTGGATGGCAATCCTGGCCTGAGTGATATTACAACTAGTGTGAGAGAGGAAACAATCTTTGCATCCTATTAACAAGCTCATGAGCAATTCAGTCCTAAGACCCCCCGTCCCTAGGATTTCCAAGTTGCCATCCCTGCATCTTAACTCTTTCTGTTAACAATGGGTCAGAGTCTAATTTAAATAATACTGGTGGAAATCTAGAGTAACATAACAGTTGACTTCAGTGAAGTCACTCTTGATACACATTAGTGTAACAGAGATCAGAATCTGTTCCAGTGTGTCAAAGAGCTGAAAAATAGAGGATTTTATGTTTCTACATCAAAGCTCTAAAATATATAACCTAGGGACAAAATATGCCATGTAATGGTTAACTTACTGAGTTTTTTCATGCAGTCTCGAAGTCTGGTTTCTAAACTGAGCACCCTCTGGTGTAGTTCCTCATAGTCATAGGCACCAATTTCTTCCTGAATCCCGGTGAGAACTGCAGACAGATTCCTAATTTCCTCCTTGAACTGGGTGATTAACTTGGCATCCATTTTATACTGTTCCAGAACTGGGATCAATGGTAACAGCTCATCCATCTTTTCCTTCAACTCCTGCAAAAAGCAGTCAACTGGGCATTAGAGCAGCTTAAAGGAGTTCAGTCCCCTAACACTCTTTAATATAATATTTTGAACTGATTAATAAAATGACTTTAAAATTCTTATTGATTTTAGTTTCAGATCCATTACTAGTGTATCATGAAAGTCTAGCAAATTCAACAGTATGTGTTGGATAAAATGTAAAAGAGAATATTCAATTTCTACTGAAAGTACAAAATTCATTTTTAAAAGTTTGGAAAGAAATCTCCTGAGACCCGTCTTTCCCTGCACGTGATACAAAACTCCTGTTGACTATATTTTTCTGGAGAAAAGGTGACCAGGACTGACCCACAGTTCTAGGTGAGGATACAGCACTGAAACAGTGACATTGTATTGTCACTGATTTTCTATTTAATTTTTATAAATATTAATATTTTATTTACTTTTTTTGACTGCCACTGCACTCTGAGCAGACATTTTCATGGATCTGTTCACAGTAATGTCTAGGTCTTTCTTTCCACTAAGTGGTTAGAGTTAAATTTAGACCCCAACAATTATACGAGAGATTCAAATTATATTGGCCAATGTGCATTTGTCTTTAGTGATTTTTCACTGCTCAATCAACTAGTTTTGTTAAATGCCTCTGAACTTGCTCAAATTCTTCTCTAGCTTTAACTAACTTAAATAATTGTATGTCATCTGCAAATTTTGTAACCTCATAATTCTTTCTCTTTCCCAGACATCCCCTACTTAAACTTTTGCCATGTTGAAAATCGACCATTTATCCCCATTTATTGAATGTTTGTCTTTTAGCTATTTCTAATCCATAATGGCTATTTATCTCTCGTCCCATAACTGTAATGCACTTAATACCTTTTGCCAGGGAGTTTGTTAAAATAAGTCTTAATACATTACGGCAACTGGCTCTTGTTCAGCGACTAACATGTAGATACCCTGAAAGAATCCTAGCAGATTAGAGATTTTTCTTTTATGGAAGTGGGTTTATCCTTTTCAGATGATGCACACATAGATGTTTTATAATTCTATTGATAATTTAAGGAAACAGCAGGACTTCCATGAGAGAGAGAGAGAGGAGGAGATGCAAGCCTGGACAGAAGAGGGAGAAAAAGTGATGGAGATATAGGTTTGACAGTTGCCAGCACAGAGATAACAGAGATTCCAGGTTAGAATCCTTGAGAACATCACAAGACAGAAGAGAAGGCTGATTACTTCAGCATCATCTTCTGTTAACGGTAGAAAGGAAATCAGGGAAGAGTGTAATGGAAGCCGAAGCAAAAGAAAGTGCATTGGTGACACTGTCAAAGGCAACAGAGACATTGAGGAGTGAGTGGAGAGTTTATTTTATTATTATTGAAAACTATGCATACAGCAACATAAACTTACAGCAATTTAAAACACACATTAAAAACTTTCTCTGCCCCAAAGATTTTAATGTGTGAGCCCCGTTTTGCACCCATTGAAGTAAATAGGAGCACTGTGACTGATTTCAGTGAGAACAGGATCAAGCCCTAAGAAATTTCAATGGGTAGAACTACAGAACTGTACTACCTTTGGTATTTCATTTTTAAATTAACTTCTTAGTTGGAGCATCTTATCACGTCACTAAAGGAAGTGAAGATTTTGTGATCACTGTAACTATAACGATTCTTTTGATTTTATTGATACTACTTACATCTCTTAAATCTATTATTACAAGAATGAATTCACATTGCAATAAAAGCAGGAAATTGCACCATTTTTGAGCTTATTTCTCCTTTGATTTGCCACATAACTCCCACTAGTATTAATAGGAGCAATGTGGGGGTATCAAGGACAATTTTTTGTGTCTCAGGAATGACGTACAGTACCAAAATTTTAGTCAGTCAAAATTCCGAAAGACAGTATTATTTTGACATTTCAATTACTCTTTAATTTGATTGTCTGTCTGTCTGTTTTAGTCTCCTGGCAAACTGTCAAACTGAAGCTGAATGTCCAGCCAATGCAAATATCGAATATTTAAAAAGTTGGAGTACTACAACAGGTTGCTGCCTTTGACAGCCAAATTGGACCTTCAAATTCTGGTATTTTGTTCCTCTGGAAAAAAAAATAACAATAATACAAAATATATAATGGCACAACACAATGTGGTGTTATGGCAAATAACATCACAAGGGGTAAAGGTGAAAACTTTCATGAAGCTGAAACTGGCTGAGCAGAATTATACTCAGACTTTCAGCTAAACTGAGAATAATAAATAAGAGATCACTTGGAGAGTATGGTTATTAGTATAATTAATTACTGAAACCAATGGGAGCTGTTCAGTGCTCAGTACCTCTGAACAAGCAGATGCCACTCAGTTAGGTGCCACTCCTTTTGAAAATGTAAGCCTATGCTTTCATGTTTCAGCTATCATGAGCACCTCCAAAAGACAGAATAAAATGTGCATCCTTGGGATATATTTAATGGACCCTATCTTGCATTCCTTGCGACACTCAAAACTCTCCCTCATTAGGGCCCAGTACCTGCAATACTATATGTCTGTAACGTTGTCTCCTTAGTATAGTCCAGATGGCTTCCTAAGAATAGACAATAGCCATTTCTAACCTCTAGCAACTAGACTTCATAGGAGATAGGGTGGCTAAAGTTTTTGTTCAGTGAAAAATTACTAGGAAATTTAACATGGACATTTTTTCTTACAGCACATGTGGATTAGAGAGGGGAGGAGGAACACCCCGAATAACTAACTCCCCCAATCTCTAATCAGAAACTTTTAGATCTTAATGCTATTAAGTACCAATTACAATAACTTCCCTCATTATGATCTTTCTTCTTTTCAGTTCTACGAAATGTCAGACAACTGTAAAAGTACAAAACCCTCTGGTCATTTGCTATTAATTCCCTGGCTTCCTCATTTATCACCAGTGCTTGACTGCATATAAATCTCTCAATATGAACTGCACATTGACACAGTAAAATAGGATTCTGTTTATACTGACATTTCTCTAACGTCTTAATAATTAATGGTCACTCCTTATTACAGTTAAACTGAATAAAGTGATTATCATAATAAAAGAGGTTATATTGTGGTTCCTTTTCAACATTGCTTTTGTATAAGCTTTTCAAGCTGAGATCTTAGCAGTTCATGCATTGCTTTTTAGTGCATAGCTTGCAGCAGGCTTTCAAAATTATTATTAAAATAAAACTTACTTGAAAATGCTTTGTCATTAATGTCTTCCGATCATCTTCAATTTGCCGAAACTTAGCCTTCAGCCCTTTCATTTGTGTTTCCATTTTTAAAACATACTGGAAATCCCTCTGCGTCCGTAGGTTTAAAACTTCAATAGATTGGGACATATTCTGAACCTGTTAAAGAAGAACACTGGCTGCACTCTGTTTTTCTTTTTCTTGTATGTGTAGGTAAATGTCAAACGATAAAATGTCATGCCTCTGTCAATGCTTGAATTGTTAGCCATTGTTTACCTCAGTGGAGCTTTGAATTCATAACTGTACAACAATACAGAAAGTGGGCCGCAGTTTGGCCTTGGTCACACATATAATCCCACTGAAATAAATGGGATTGTTCCACTATAAATTAGAGGGATTTAGCCCAATGTCTTTATCCGTCGTATAATACCTTAAAAAGAAAACTGTGCACTGAGTTTTGTGACAATTCAGCAAGGGAAAGAACTGTTCAGGGCAAGGAATCATAAAGGAGGTTTGGGATTCAACATTCCCGAACGAAAGAATGTAAGTATTCAATAACTCAGGAAAATGGGATATTGACCTGAGTTAACTTATAACTCCATGCCACTTCACTACTTAATCCAATTTATAGAAGATTTGGGGGGTGTGGAGGAAGAATGGGGTAAAGTTTTGATCTTGAATTTAAATTTGTCAAGCTTCATCAAGGATCTGAATTTATACTTAGCAAATGAAATGCATGCTGCCACCCACACAGAGTTTGTACTATATAATGCAGCACTTGCTGAATTTTGTCAAGTGCTCTGTATACAGCATGTGGCTCTTAGAAGCAATCATTTAGCCCGGAACATTGTACTACTCTGTTAAAGAGAATTGGCATGATTCTGATCCTTCACATAAATGAAAATCAGGAATAATTCTACGGAAGTCAGTGAAGTTACTTGAGTGTGAAATCAGTGCAAGAGAGATCAGGAGCAGGGCCAGTGGGTCTCCTTTAAGAGATATGTACAACTTGGGCTTTTGATAAATATGAATACAAGCTTTGCAGAGCCAATATTTTACACTCTAGTGATGCACTAGTTTAAATGTCAGTGCTTTGGAAAAACATGGTCTTGGGCTTGAGAGTGACATTTACTCAAACTAGATTTTTAAATTTTAAGGAGGACTACGCCACTGTTTTTGGTGAGTCAGCAAAATACCATATCTTAGGGCTTGATCCTGCTCCAATTGAAGTTAATGGCAAAATACCAGCTGACTTCAACAGAAGCAAGATTGAGCCTGTAAAATGCTAGTGTGTGTTAAAAAAGCTTTGAACTTTTTTCGTCATACATTGAGGCCTACTTTAACTATAAATATCTTTACTCAAAGTTATCTATGCATGCTTCAGAAATATTTCCTAACTCTGATACAGATAATAAGATTTATTAAATTGACACCAACATTATTACTACTAGTACATTCCTTAGACTGTAACTTCTTTGGAGCCGGAACTGTCTTTTTGTTCTGTGGTTTGTACTGTGCCTAATACAAAGGGGTCCTGGTCCATGGATTCTCTATCTATTGTAGAGGCATTCCTAGATGCCTCTACAACAGATTTCAATCCAACAAAGCCCTTAAGCATGGGCTCAGTTTTAAGCATGTGAACAGTCCCATTGGACTTGTGCTTACAGTTAGGCATATGCTCAAATGCTTTGTTGGATCAGGGCCAGAGTGCTCACCTAGCAGGTTAAAGGCTGTTAAGCTCTAAGTGACTTGGACTATCCTACTTGCCTCTTTCAATGCCATATTGCTGAAGATGGGATCAGCAAAGATTACTGTGCTGACCCTTCTTAGTATAAAAGGGAGGTTGCTGGCAGGATATCCTTCATGATCATAAGCTTTGGAAATCACTTCCAGATCTGTTATCCTTCAGGATATGCTGCAAGGCACTTTTCCTCCAGCCGTTTGAGGAGAGGATGGGTTGAGAGTTGGAAAAGTTTTTGTTGTTTGCTGTGGAAATCATTATTTTAATTGCTAGTATGTATTTAGTAGGGTGGAAAGCAATACATTACATTTGAGATTTTATTATAAAATTCAACAATGTAACAGGTGGCCAGACTGTAGGATATGTGATTGTTTATAGTTTTATCAGTAGAAATAAAATACATCTATTCAACTGTAAATCATTCATAGAAAAAAATCACTGAAAGATGAAAAGAAATGAGTTTCAAGTAACTGACTGAGCATATGTAGAACAAAAGACAGCCCATTCCCATCTTTAAGACAAGGACAACTTTAATTTGTGGGTACTTTATGTATCTTTCATCAGTGTTCACTTTATAAAAATCAGACAAAATATGTGGGAAGAGGTGACACATTTCCAGACATGAAGCTGAAGTAGAACATTTTGTTGTTTGTTTTTTCAGAGAGTTTTGCATGTGCAATAATTTTATGCCAAAATTAACTTTAACTCATGCACAGTAAATGGGGGAGGGGGAAGTACCACTAGAAAATATTAGGCCCAATCTTAAAGATCTTACTCACAACTTGCTCAGGCAAAACCCCTTTTGTCCATCCAGTCTAATGGAGGTGGGAGAAAAGGGTGATATTCCTTCCGTACACTAACATATATAACCTTTGAGGTGTTATCCATAGTTTCAGTTGGCACCCCATTGTGATGACGACTGTATCATGCTGCATCTGGTTATTACAATCCTGTAACGTATTGTGGATCTGATACAGTTTGATTTTACTTAACCTACCACCTCGTTAAAAATACCTTAAAAATAGTGTTGATAGCAGTGTAGATTAACTAGCAATAATTAGCCATACACATTTTTGTTAGAAAGTACTGTTAATGGAATAAATCCATATTTTTGTCTTCTTTTATGTTCTTTCTAATCACTGAAGCCAACAAAATAAATCCTTTCAGAGCTATGATAAAACTTGAAATGTTTCACTTTGCCAGAAGCCACTTTCCCACAGAAACTGTAATAAACAGCAATATGTGGCTTTATTGATGTAGTAAAATGATTCTTTGTACCCACATTTACCATCATCTCAGTGAAAGAAAATAATTTGTAGAGCTTAAGCCTCCACATAGAAGACCCCAAATTATCAAAGGGCTAGTTGTAAGAGGGTTGGTGCTGTGGACTTCAAAAAGAAAAAGAAAAGATTAAAAACATTATTTATGAGTATTTTAATGCTTGAGAAACATGCCAGAGTAAAAGCTCTGGAGAATGAAGTCCACACCCCTGATCGACATAAGTTGCACAGACAAAAGTGCTGGTGTGGACAGCACTGTGTCAGCAGGAAAGGTTCCTCTGCCAACATAGCTAACACCACTTGTTGGGAGTGGTTTAATTATGACGGCAGGAGAGCTCTCTCTTGCTGGCAAAGAGTGGCTACATGTGAGACCTTACAGCAGCACAGCTGAAGTGGTACAGCTGTCCCACTGTAATGTCCAGAGTGTAGACATAGTGTTAGTGTAGGTTTGACAGCAGTTCTCTAAACTTTTCTTGGGTTTGATCCTAGTCTTTTGTTCCAACTGCTGGTGTAGCTCCTGTTGGGATTCCCTCCGAGACCTCTTTCCACTTGGCTTCCCAAGAACTCAGTTAGACTCCAAACTTTGTCACTCAAGTATCTTTGTTTGTCATACAGCATCTCTAAGATGAGCTGTTCAAGCTCAAATGTGGGGAGGGGTGTGTGTGTGGATGCAGGGTACATCACAGCTCCAAAGTTACACAGAAACCATCTTCCTTTATATACATTACACATCTCATTGCATTTACTATACATTACATTATGAAGGATACCCTGCCAACAACCTCCCTTTTATACTTAGAAGGCTCAGCACGGTAATCTTTGCTGATCCCATCTTCAGCAATATGGCATTTACTTGGTTCTCTTAAAGAAAGAAATCTGGGAGGCAGAAATGAGAGAAAATGCAGCATTAAGCTGCTGGATCAATGACTCAGGTCAGCAGAGCTGTGTTGTAAAGAAACCAGATGAAGTGTGGTTAGCGGTGGAAAACTGGGAAGGGGAAATAGAGAAATAACATTGATAGGTAATCATTGAATGCTGTATTTATTATTTTAAAGAGGGAAAGGAGCAGATTACTATGGAAGTCTTAGTGGACAAAAAGAAGGAATACATTTGGGAACTTACCTTCTCTAGCAGTTGTCTAAGTTGTCTGCTTTTGGCATCTCTGGAACATAAATTTTGTTCTGGTGCAACTACAGTACAAATGCATCGGCCATCTGGGTCTTGGGCTGAACTATACACTTGCCATCCTTCTTTGGGGCTAATTTGAGTCTATAGTAATAAAACAATAATAAGCAAAGGCAAAGGGAGTGAAATAGCTGATATTCATGAATGACTTTTTGGTTTTTCAAATTCTTTAAAAGAAAATATCTCTATGTAGAGACACACACACACACAAATTAAACTTAAGAAAATATGCTTGCACAGTTACATACCATATGTGTTCACAATGATTTTCCTTTTAATTATCTTTTATTACCCCCTTAATGGATGATTGATAATTTTGCATTTTTCCAAAGTTTTCCATTATACCTGACTCCTTGTTAATAGTTATTTAGAAATATTTGACAGCCCTGCTTAATTAATCATCATATTCAGTCTGGATGAGAACAGTTTTCTACTTATGATTCAACACAAGTTCATTGATTTCATTCTTTGTGGATAGGGTGTTATAGTTTTCCATGAACAAAGAACAAATATGTCCTTTCTTACTGGATGACTTTTACTTTAGGTGAAAGAAAATAACAAGATAGAAAGGAACTAATATAAAGTCCCCATGAGAAAGCACAGTAACAGCATCCATGCTGACTAACTCTCAGGCCTAAAAACAAGTTAGAGAGGGCCCACTTTACTTTTAAAGGTGCAGTACACCAAAAACAGCCTTGCAGTTACATAGCTATAAACACCAACAGCAACAGAGAAGCCTCAGGGAAGTACAGCAAAGAATCTGTTTAGTTTAGATGAAAGGGAACAAATTTAGTCATTAAGACTGTAATGTATGCTGGAAATTCCTAGCACATTCTGCTTTCAGCAGTCATGGTAAAACTCAAAAATTCTCCTAGTCTTTTATGGTTTTTTTTCCAGTGGTGACCAACATCCCCAAGCTCTATCTGCCAGTTTCCCTAAATCTTATATGATTGAAAGAGTTGGTTGACATGCATTTAATAAGATGTACAGAAATTTACAGAGGTCAAGATGAAAGAAGGAAATAAAAAAATCTTGACGATGAAGGAATTTCAGATGATAGAATTAAATCTGTTAATAGAATTAATGTTCTTGAGTATTGGCTTTAGAGATGACTAGTCAAGATAAAATTATGCATTCTTCTTTTTATATCTAACATATACAATATTGGCTACTTGATTTCAAAGCTCAGAGGCTAATGGCTGCCACCAGAATAATTTCATTTTGGCACAGTGTATGTGAGCCACCAGTTATATTATAAAAACTTAGTTAACATCAGTGCAAACAGTAATTATTAAAACTGGCAAGCATTAATATTGATGCTTACTGGCCTAAGTACAGTCAGCTATTGCATAGTTCATCACTACAGGGCAGATACAGTATCTCTCTAGAATGAGTTTAGAATAAAAGGTGAAAGAGTATTCCCTGGTGATTCTTCTCTGCATGTCATCTTAATGCAAGAGAAGAGAACCACCTCTTTTCTTCCAAAGGATTTCTGCTGGGGTCACTGAAGAAAGCAGTGACCTCTCCTTCTGTAGAGTTAATTGAAAGATCAAAACTGTAATATTCCCCTGTTTTGCTAGGAAAATAAAAGCCTATAATTTAAAGGGATGGTAAATGGAGGACAACTGAACTTGCTTTAGGGTTTGCTAGAAAGACTTATCTAAGGTTCATTGCTAAATCATGCCAGTTTTATGATGTTCTTCTAACCTTTATTTTTTTAGGGCACAGGGAATCTAGTTGGACAGAGATGGTGAACAATAAAATCTAAACAAAATTACAGCTGCAGGGACAATTTAAATTGGTTTTGAATAGCAAGTAAAATTGTAAGCTTGAACAATTTAGGCTTGTCAAAGCAGTTAACCGTTACAATGTTAGCTACTTTTAGGTTGGTGGCTTCTATGATTTTCCATAGTCCTCATACCCAGATATTGATGTCCTGTAGGAATACTGAAACCAAGTTTAGGAATATCTGCAGAACCCAATGTTAGCTCCTATCCCTTCTGAGGCACAGGAATTCTTACCCCTAATGTACAGATACACTGCAATCTTTGAGCTTAATTGTGAGCTGATACTGGTATAACTCAGGAGTTACTCCATTCATGTTAATGAAGTTTCACCAGTGTAAAATGATGAGACACCAGAATCATGCCCAGTCTATAGTAAAAAGGATGTAATTCGGGTTGTATTGTCCAAACAGCACTGTATATGTTCTGCTGAAACCACACATTTCAGTCTCATTTCCTGACAAAAAGCATGTTTACCCAGGGACAAATTTCCTTACAATGTGGTGTTAGATGAAGAGACACTTGTACAATCATAAAACCATTCGCCATTCGATTTTTTAAAAATGAAGTGTTCTACACTTTTCAGAGTAGCAGCCGTATTAGTCTGTATCCACAAAAAGAACAGGAGTACTTGTGGCACCTTAGAGATTAAATAAATGAATAAATTAGTTAGTCTCTAAGGTGCCACAAGTACTTCTGTTCTTTTTGTTCTACACTTGTGATGTATATCTCACAATGAGAAACCCTCAGGCACATACTAGAAGTGCATTGTGATTGTTTATCCATGCTTACATGAATGATGATATATTACTCTACATTTAGGCTCCATTGCTTTACTGTATTCTGTTTTTCCAGGATTCTTTCATTCAGTAGGAAAGAAATTGCTGTCAGGAGAGGGTATGGATGGAAGTATCTATCTATCTATCTCTGTGACTGTGAGTGTGATTTTTGCACACACCTGCGCTTTTATTTTATTATTTTTTTGTTCTTTCCCATTTAATCCCACCCTCCAGCAGAAGTTGCTCTGCTTCCCAGAGAAGGCGCTAGAAGGCATCAACATCTTATGAAAGATGTTAAATCCAAACCCCAAATGCAGGCTTACCACTGACAGGTCTTAGTAAGCGGATGAGAAAAGAAATAACCAAGCCGCAAAGAGGAGAAACAAAAATATTCATGTTAGTTCTTAACAATCTTATGAAAAGAGAAAGGAGCCCCTGCAAAAGCTAATATTTCATGTTATCTTGGAATAAAGGCAGCTGTGCTATAGAATTCCAGTACTCAGCTCCAAAAGGTTTCTTTTTCCTTTACACTACCAGATATTTCAATAAGAATATTATAGCTGTGTTCATTGTCACCACTGTCTGGGAAAATGCATGTCATTGCAATACATATAATTCCTATGACTAGTTGTGTATAAACATTATGGGCCAGATTTTCTTCTGGTATAACTCCACTGACTTCAACAGTTATTCCAGCAGAGAATTTGGTCCTATCTTTCTCCTTTTATAATAGTTTTTTTCAGCTCAGGTGAAAAGAAGTCATTAAATATAAAGGAGATGAGGAGTTTTTGTTCCTTTCTCTCTTGTACAAAATGTACAATTTTTCAAATTTTGTGTGGAAAGTTTTATACATAGCAAGATTCAGTTTGAACTGCAGATTGCTCATGAATGTATGTTGGTGGATTTCTGAAGATATGTTGGCAATATATGCGCAGGTGTCAAGGGTTAGTACTGAATTCACGGCATATAGGGCCTTATCTCATAATGCCGCATTTTAGAAATTACATGCCATAGAAATAAGAAGATGGATAACAAGATGGATAAAGCAGAAGAAATTCTCTTGACTATGATATGCTACAGAATATGATTTTTCCCACCTATGAATGTTACAAGGCTGTTCTGCTTTGGATATAAGGCTTTTATCCCTGTGTATGCTAGCTTCACTGACACTTCTATTACCTCACAGCTCAATAAAGCATGAAACAAGCATGGTTGCTCCATCTTAATAAGGGCAAGCAGTGTTGTTAAAAATAATGACAAAGCATACATGCTATGGTCCAGAGCCCCAGTGGGTTTAAAATCAACAGAACTTCACTGAAGTCAAGGAAGATGTCAATTTACACTAGCTCAGGATCTGATCCTGCAAATAAATGTGTGTGTGTGTGTGTGTGTGTCTCCCCGTCAACTAGTCAAGCACAAATGTATACTTGGATGAAGGAACCCATCTGACTTGTGGGTGTCGGTAGGAATTAGAGACATGCCCCATATAGTTCAGTGTGAAAATTAGTTATATTTTAAGAAAAATTCAGGATTTCCCCATTCCCCCATAACCTGGTGTTGTACTAAAACAAAAACTCATTTCTTTAGGATAACAATACAATGAATTTAAAAGTAACAGTATTAAAAACTTTGTATGCAATATTTTTTTCCTACCCACATATAATCAGATAATTAAATATTGATCAGTTAATTAATCACTTTTAGCAACAACTGAAATTCAGTCCTGAGAATAGTAAGCTGTTCTACTCTGATTTCATTTACACTGAAATTACACAGATAGGATTTCTCAAATATTTGGTAGAATACATTTTGTTCCAACTCCATTTGCTCTTCTACAAATGCTACTGTAAAGGTCCTTGAGTTCACCTGTCCGATTCAAATATAAATCTAATTTTTAGATTACATGTAGAAATTCAGAGAAAGCGTTAATAACACTTTTTTTCTTTAGTTCTACGTAAACAGAGTCTACTGTATGTTGTGTTAAAATTTACTGACATATGAACATCAAATACAAGTACTGGAAGATTTTAACTAACCTAACTAATAATTCATCATCTCCATTATTTCCTAATCAGCCTGCATAAAAGTCCTGTGGCCAAACTGAAAAGTACCTATTTTCTTTTCTTTTTAAAAGACATTCCTTTGCTTGACTGTTCTGCAAATTAAGAAAAGAAACTCTGTGGCAATGCTACAGAGTAAGATAGACTGTAGGTTTCTTTTCAGTTATCTTATTCTATAATACATCAGTATATATTTTCTGGAACAATAAATATGGAAACAAATCTAAGCTAAAGAAACAAGTATTTTCTTAGATATTTTAAACATTTCATACTAAAAAAATGAAGCCATTTGTTCTTAAATACTTAATGAGGCTATTTTTCAAAAAGTTTCTCTTGTATAGTAAGTCTGTAGCATCCTCACAAATGCTGTGCAGTTTGAAGTGTCCAGACAGAAGCATGCAGTCAGTTACAGCATAAAGATTAATAGCTTTCAGAGAGATTTACAAAAAGGCAACTTAAACCATAGCATTTGTGGTCCCTTAAAATATCAGTTCAGCATGAAGATGGCTTATAACACATCAGAGCTACTTACTAGAGTATCTGAAGTGGATAGTCTGGTGGTATTTAGTCCTACCAGAGATGGGAGAGTTTGGGACATCCAGTTAGAGATCATTGCCATGGTACTAAGAACAGCACCAAGCTTGAGCAGTGGAGGACTCATTGCTGTGAAGCTAATGAGTTTTCATAGTGACTGATTATCATCCTAGTGTCGGCTGGCAGTGAGAGGCGTGACTGCAGCACTCAACATCCACAGCATGAAAGGAGATCAACCTCCCCAGATTTAATCATCCATTAAAACCCACACACAGCCTCTCCCAGCCTCTGTTCTTCTACTCTTACCAACAGATACTTCAACAGACTGTCTTCTACTGACCACTAAGCCATTCTTTAGATGCCAATAATTATTACGGTTTCATGGTGTGTGTGTGTGTGTGTGTGTGTATAGAGGTGGGGGGGGGGAGAGAAATTTTAAGATGCTACAGTATTAGTTAACATCTAGTTAGTTCAACTTTTGCAGGCTGATGTGAAGACTTGTCTAAAATGTCAAACCAAGACAACCCAAACACAAACCAAATGTTCTCCCCGCCCACTCTTCCCCCGCAACTCCCTCTCCTTAATTAAAAATATGCCCGGGAACATTTCTAATATAGTACTTTGTATCTATATTCATCTCGGTTAATGGTGGGCAGGATTATTAGAGAGGCCAGGAAAACACAAAGGCTGTCATTCTCAGAAATTATTTCCTAAAACTGCTATCCACTGATTTTAGAGTAGTCACTTAAATTATCAATATCAATAACTCCACAGTTTGCAAAGCTTTGTTATTACATATTCACGAGCAGTACAGAACTAGAGTGACTGAAGAACAAATAGCTATGCTACTTTTGAGAAGAGGAACAGAAAATAAATGATGTATGATTCAAGTAGGGGTTACCGATTCCTTAAATCTGCTTCAGGGTCTTCTGTTGTCTAATGTGATACAATGATTTCTAAGTTCAGTGGCAGCTTGTACTGATTTGTAAGGAAGTCATAATTAATGTAGAAATAACAGAACAAAAGCTTGTACCACAAATTGTGCAATATGGGTAACTGTTATGTATAGTACGTGCATTTTGAATATGTTTCTAAAGAGGGTAGGTAGAGCAAGTGTTTCTTAACAGTATTTACTTGGTTAAAAGTTTACAAGGAGACAGAATATTGTATTTGTTCCTAAGGTGAATGCTGGAGTTCGTTTCAAAATTTACTTCCACAGAAATATATTTTTCTTAAACAATTTTGGCAGGTGATATGAAAAAAATCCTCAAAGCAATTGAAAAAGATATATATTTATATGGAAGTGTGGGAGCTCATGAATGCATTCACTGGAATTAAGCTTTCTAAACCTCCAGAAAAGCTTTTGAAATACTCAGAGCTTGTGTCCCAAATTCATGCTAGGCTTCTCTCTCCCAAAATGCTTTTAAAATGATTTCAATCAACCCGTTACTTAACTAAGTAGTACAGAAAATCAGTCATTGTCTTTTTAAAATCAAGATATACAGGAAAAAACACATTGAGAACTACCATATAATCTTATGAGGGACCTTGTGGCACAAAGGTTCAGCAGCAAATACAAGAGAGATCACATGCATCTAAATAGTAACTACTTTCGTGGAATTGCACACTGACCTAAAATGTTAAGTTTCAAAATATTAAAAAAAGTGTTCCTCACTGAAGAGTGCATTTGGAGATCCATGAGGTTTTAGTAAAGTACAAAACTCCTTTTGAAAGATGCACGTCCAGCAAATCAACAACAATTAACAGTTTAAAATGTGAGGCAGATTGTAGGTTTACTTATTTATGAGCTACTTCAACACAAATGATAAAATATAGAATGTCGGCAATTTTACCCCTGGATTATTAGTCATGTTAATAAAAGGTCTAAGTATGAAGAGTTTTTGGTGCCCCCTATTTCAAGGACTATAACTACAAAAAACATTACACCATTTATAGATTTATATATGGGTTTTAGGTGGAAGATCATAGTATTTTACACACATTAGATAAGAGTGGGTAAAATCCTTGCCTCATTTAAGTCAATGGCAAAACTCCAATTAGCTTCAAAGGGGCAGGATTTCAACTGTCCATTATCCAAGGATCTCAAATTGCTGTACAAACATTAATTATAATTCACAATGCACTCTGAGGTAGGTAACTAATATCTCTGTTTTACAAATGGAGGAAACTGATATAAAGAGTGTAAGTGATTTGCTCAGGGTCACACAGTAAATCAGTGGCAGAGATGGGGGCCACCACCAAGGACAACTGTCTTTTGCGCTATCTAACAAATAACACTCTCTGCTCCGTTGTGTTTGACTTTTGCCATGTTCACGAGTCTGACTATTCTGACTATTCAAACGAAATGAGCCTGATTCTGATCTTGGTTCCACACTAGTGTAACTCCAATGGCTTCACCTAATTTGCACCAGAATTTATGAGTGCAGAATCAGCCCCAATGTGTCCGTTGTATTGTATATTGCTTTGTTCTACATGGTTTCTGTTCAACAAATACTTTGCCTTAGACTAAAATTAATGTTAATGGGTTCGACGCTCAGAGGTGTCAAGTAAAGGAGGAGGCAAAGGTGGTTCTAGGTTACCTCTAATCCTTCCCACGTCTTGAGGGCAGCTGGAGATTGAACCAGTCACCAGATCCAGACAGAGTAACCATAAGGTTGTTCTAACTTAAGCTTTCCTGGGGCTCAGGATTTCCCTCTGGTTCTAACATACCTCTGAAAGGCTTCCTACGGCATCATGGCTGGGGGTAAGGGTGTACTGTAAAGGCCCTCTATACTCAGGGGTGATGGAACAGTTTTTATAGTGGGGATGCTGAGAGCCATTGGACCAAACCGTTAAACCCTGTATCTTATGGAAACCACGTCAAGCCAGTGGGTGCGGTAGCACCCACAGCACCCTTAGTTCCAGTGGCTATGACTATGCCATCTTTATGCCAGCATGCAGTTGGGAGAGTGGGGATCCTCAGCTCTCTAATTAAGGCAGCTTTAAGTCCGATTGGTTTCAGTGGATTGGTTCCAAAGGGTCATAGCCAAGGCCAAAGGCCTGGCACTGATGTGTCTATTATAGTTATATTTATAGAAGAATGTGTAAAGGAATGGATCTTTCAAGAACTTGTGGTCTTTTTTATATGACTACCATATCTAAAGAAATGGTTAACAAGTGGACTCAAGGTTTATTATACTGTTTACACCACATTCTGCTAAGAAGAGGAAGTTTTCACCATCTGTAATACAAGTATTGATTGGCCTCCCACAAACTGGATGGTTGTGCTGCCTTAACATATAAGTCCTATTGCCATTCCTTATATTGCACTGCAGATGTCCAAAAAGCTGCTGTTTCTTTTGCTCATGCTGATGCTACTGCACACTAATGTGGGACGGGACGCGTACTCCTATCTTCACACAAAAAGAGATGAGCAGCCAACTACAATTTCTCCCTCCACAACTGGAGAAAAGCAGTAAATGCTACAATTTTCTACCTGGAGCTGTTTCTTGAGGGGAACTTTCCCTCCAGCCCCAACCCAACCTCAAACCAACCAACCACACAGAACCACTTCTTCTACCACCATATTTCTCCAAGACATATAGAGGTCATGAAGTATTTAAAATTACCTGTACTTGGCATATGAATGTAGGTGCCCAACATCTACACACTTATTTATCCAGGAGACTTGTAAGATCACAAAGACACCATTTTCTTTACTCTTCCTTCCCTTTTCATAAATCCCCTGTTAGTGATCTTCCTTTCAACAGATTTGGGCTGAGTGTGTCCTCCCTCCTCTGTAAGTATTCGTCTCACCCTCCACCACAGGAGCCCTCTATACATAGGTCCAAGACACTCCTTTCCTCAGGGCTGCGCGTGCGACTGCCAGTGTTTCCAGCCCCAGTGACTCTGAGTGAGAAGACTGACTTTGAATTCAGAACCCAAATGCATTCTCCTTGCATCTCTGGGAGTGCAAATATTTTTGCTAGGATTGGGAGCCAGTGAACTCTAATCCCAGGTCTGCTACTGACTCACGCTCTTTGGGCCATTTTACCTCTCTTTCCCTGTCTGTAAAATGGGCTAATATTGTACCATGGATGCCATGAGAACCCATCAGTTAATGTTTGTGAAGTTGGTTGAAGATGAGAAGAGCTATATATCAATGCTAATTATTATTATTACTATGGCCATTTCCTCCCCCTTCCTAGTTTTAATATTTCCCTTTGAAAATGCATAAACTCCTTGTTTGGAAGGTTTCCAAAGACTGAGAGGTGGCACACACTAAATTACATTAGGCAAATTAATCCAATTTCTGAAGAGAATCTCCTGGGGGTATCTGAGTGGTGTGAAACCGAATTAGGAAAATGTATTTCAGTTGTGAAAATTTGCTTGAGTTGAACAGTTCTAAAAAGTTACAGTAAGTTATTTGGAAAGTATCAACTCACTTCTCACTCATCTGACATAGGATTGATTCTTAACCAAAATCCCACAAAACTGCAAAAACTGGCAGCAGTAAAATGAGAAAAAATATCAGCATGTAAAAATATAGAACATTTATATATCTTGCTTGTAGTTGAATCAAAATAAATATCTGAAAGCTATTGCTGCAGTATACAAAGTGAGTTTTAATAACTGCAGGAGCACTTACATTCATCCACCTTTTTTTACCTGTCAGTGTGTCTGCTACTTTGCTCAGGGGTGCAGGTGGAAATTTCCACACAAACAGAACCTCACATTGCAATGCAAAAAGGCCTACTTATGATCATGCAGATAGTCAGCCTTAAAACAAAAGAGCCATGTTATACTGTTGGATAAAACAATAATATCCCAAGCCATTTGGGACATTATCCCAAGGAAATCTTGGGGAGCCTTACAATAAAAAATACATTACATCCATAAAAAGAACAGAAGAATGTGAACTGGTCCTTTACTAAGTTAAGAAGAACACTTTCAATATAAAGTCATTTCCTTTACTGAGGCCCACACATAGCTCACATTATGATGTGCTAAAGAGAGAGAAACCTGACAGCAGATTCTTGAGATAATTTGGCGGCTCCACATGCCAAGACAATAGTCTGAAAAGCCCATTTCACTTGCTTCAAAAAAGTTTAGAGTGCAACTAGAAGTTCTGAGCTCAAAGATCTTTAACATCTCCATTTGGTAAAGTAAGACAGAGATTCACAGCCAAATGAAATGTGCATGTAACTTACTGGTGAGTGTGTGTTACAGGTCTCTTTAGCTCAAGCTGTAGGAGCTTGTACTTTTTGCTCGGGAGGTTGCTGAATCATGCCCCAGTGTATCAGCCATGGCCAGCACATAACCATGCACACCTAGCGTATAGTGCAGACCTCAGTGCTCTAGAGGGCAGGTGGAAGTGGGGCAGGGGCAGAGATCCATTGGTTACTAGGAGTGCATAGCTGCTTCAAACTCTGGGGTGCTGGAGCTTCTGGGAGTGACTCTGCATGTCTGGGAGAAGAATTGTCTTCTGCTTTTTGTCTTCCTACCACATATTCCAGGTAACTGGGCTGAGCGTGGTCTTCAGGATTAGGCCAAAATGCACAACAGTGCCAAGGAGTCACATTTTGGATCTACCAAAGCAGTTTTGTAACATCAACAGGAAGGGCAAAAGGGAAATGTAATAATCAAATCAACTTCCAATACAGTTATGGAGAAGAGTCTGTTTCAGTTCTAAACTTTATTGCCAGCCATGATTTTTAGAGGGGAAAAGTTTAGAATTTTGTAATAACAGGAGCAACAAGAAAACCTTCAATAAACCCCTAAGATTCCCAAAAAAAGATCTGCTTCCAAAATACCTGTCCCATCAGGATGTTAATCAGGGCATTCTTCCACTTTGCTCAAACCATCCAACACTGAATGTCAGACACACTGTGAGATACACATTCAAATTAGATAATTATCCAAGATATGCAGAGTGGAAGTGAGGCCAGAATTAGGCCCCTATGGTGTGTGTGGAAATAGAGAGAAAGAGACACACACACAGCGTAAATGTTCTCTGTGTTATTGCTATCCAATGAAAACTGAATGTCATTAAAACTTAGAGAACATCTGCAGTAGTACTATCATTATTTCTAGACTAGACTGGAAAGAAAACTGAGCATTTTTTAAAAAGAAAAATCTCATTTTCTGTCTACTAAACATGCATGTTTTCCCCCCAGGAACTGAAAGGAATCTAATCATTTTTGGCATCCCCGTAAGCTCTTTAACTCAGTAACGTACTGTAATGTGGAAGTGAGTTCTACAGATGAGTTCTGTAAAGAAGCATTTACATTTATCAATTTTTAAATGTGTTAACTTTTCATTTTAATGGGTGTCCCTCTGTTCTTGTGTTATGAGAAGGAGTAAATAGAAGCACCTGATCTAGTATCTCTACTCTCTAGATATCATGAATGTGTTACATCATATTTCTCTCCTTTCTAAAACATATAGTCCTAATCTTTTAAAAATCTTTCCTCTTGCCAATCATCTCATAATTTTTGTAGCTCTTTTCTGGAACTTTTTATTTGTGCAGATCCTTAATGAGGTGTGGTGGCTAATGTTCCACACGCTATTCAAGATGAGGGTATACCATTGATTAATACCATTCAGAGGAAATATTATTATTTCCTATGCCTTTCTTAATGCAGCCTTGCGTCCTGTCTGTCCTTGACCACTCCTGATTACTGATGTTTTAAATCCAGAATGATGCCAACTGTAAATCTTTTTGCTGAACAGTTACACTTAGTTTACAACGTATCAATATACGTGAGTAATTCTGATTGCTGCTTCGAATATGCATTATCTTTCATTTGAACTGGGTGGCCTAATTTTCTAGTTTTATTAGCTTCTTCTGAAGTGCCTCATCCCTTTTAAACCTGACTAACTCAAACAATTTTCTGTTATCCACCAATTTTGTCACTTCACTGTTTACCACCTCTTCCAGAAGTTAAATAAATGCATTAAATACCATCAGACCTAGTACAATTCCTTTGGGGGAAACCATTGCTAAGTTTCTTCCATGCTGAAAATCAGTTACTTATTCCTTCCTTTTTCTCCTCATAATCAGTTTCTGATCCACAGCAGAACATTACATGACCCCTTCTGACTCCTTAGTTCCTTAATTGTCTCTTGTGATGGACTCATCAAAGGCTCTTCGAAAGCACAAATGAATTACAATACTGGTTGTCCTTTATCCATTATATATGAACATTTTCAAAGAATAGTCATTAATGGAGAGGCATGATTATCCTTTACAGAGGCTATGCTGGTTTATCTTTACTCATTCCAGGTGTTTTATAACTAATTATTTTTTCAATTACTTTGGCTGGTACTGAAGCAAAACTCACTGATCTGTAATTAGCCCCAAGACCCATTTTTAAAGCTAGGTACAGCTCAGGCTGCCATCCAGTACTCTGGATGAGAATGTAATGATTCTGTG
Source organism: Chelonia mydas (assembly GCF_015237465.2). Lineage (NCBI taxonomy): Eukaryota > Metazoa > Chordata > Testudines > Cheloniidae > Chelonia > Chelonia mydas. The sequence goes on along the minus strand of NC_057854.1, from coordinate 68,591,567 downwards.
CACCCCAGAGCTCTATTGACTTCTGTGATGCTTTATTTGGTGCCCGAATCAGCCCATGAAGAGCCCATTATCTGATCTGGGCTTTAGTCTCTGACAGTGCCTTGGAAACAGTACCTGTGGGGTAAGTATATCCCAGTCATCCCTTGAGGGCTGTGATCCAAAGCATTTGTGCACCCTTTGTGTAATGCTGTATGTGTCTGTAATTCTGAAAGTCTGGTTTCTCTCCATTATATCAAACCATGACAAACATCTGAATTTCAATTCATATTAAGTTTACTGGTTGGATTAGATACATTTGAAAAAATCATATTCTTTGACTTACAATTGCTGAAAATTTCAGACATTGCCTTTACTGAATTGCCTTTGAATGAAATCTCATTTCAAACTGCTTTTCTCACTGTCTTTGTAAAATCTTAGTGTAGTGACTAAACTGAATCTTTATAAAAAGAAAAGGAGGACTTGTGGCACCTTAGAGACTAACAAATTTATTTGAGCATAAGCTTTTGTGAGCTACAGCTCACTTCATCGGATGCATTCAGTGGAAAATACAGTGGGGAGATTTATATACACAGAGAACATGAAACAATGGGTGTTACCACACACACTGTAATGAGAGTGATCAGGTAAGGTGAGCTATTATCAGCGGGGGGGGGGGGGGGGGGGAGCCTTTTGTAGTGATAATCAAGGTGGGCCATTTCCAGCAGTTGACAAGAAGGTCTGAGGAACAGTTGGGGGCGGGGGGGGGGGGGGAATAAACATGGGGAAATAGTTTTACTTTGTGTAATGACCCATCCACTCCCAGTCTTTATTCAAGCCTAAGTTAATTGTATCCAGTTTGCAAATTAATTCCAATTCAGCAGTCTCTCCTTGGAGTCTGTTTTTGAAGTTTTTTTGTTGAAGAATTGCCACTTTTAGGTCTGTAATCGAGTGACCAAAGAGATTGAAGTGTTCTCCAACTGGTTTTTGAATGTTATAATTCTTGACGTCTGATTTGTGTCCATTTATTCTTTTACGTAGAGACCGTCCAGTTTGACCAATGTACATGGCAGAGGGGCATTGCTGGCACATGATGGCATAATCATATTGGTAGATGTTCAGGTGAATGAGCCTCTTATGGTGTGGCTGATGTGATTAGGCCCTATGATGGTGTCCCCTGAATAGATATGTGGACACAGTTGGCAACAATCTTTATGTAATTTAAGCAATTATATTTGAAAGTCCTCCTTGAAATATGACCCTCAGGACCCAAAAGTGTTTGTGGAATTTCAAAAATTTCTAATGGGGAAACAGATATATCGTTGGTTATATGTTTCTAGTATAACTAGGAAAACTACTTATTCAGGCATTTTAAAAAAGAACATATTTCATTCTGCAAACATTATATTCAATTTTCTCTTCATTGTAAATGTGCCAGAAAATTATCTGGGTTACATAAATTTCAGGCATATATTATTTAAATAATTAAATGAACAAATTACAACTTTTTCCTTCCATTCTAATAAAAAGTTCTATGAAATATTTTTTCCTTACACCATACTGTATGTATCTAATGCCCTTCATTTTATGCATTCATTTGTGAAGTATGTACTTTAAAATCACACAGCCACAGAGCACTTCAATGAGGAAAATGTGTGCACCTGAAAACAGAATTTGGCTCGAACAATGGAGCTGTACACTGGAAATGTGATTTGAAGGAATAAAGCATTTAAATCACTTTGCCTTTTTTAGCACCTCTCTTATTTACAGAACAGGAATGATCATAGAAATGAGAATTTTAAGCAAATATTAGCGGGACACAAATGTTTGAAATAATAAATATGAGCATTTGCACCAGAAATCTGATTCAAATAGTTACTCTCATCCAGTTAGAGAGCAGAAACAAGACCACGTGATTGATCTACGTTTCCAATCAAATCTAACACAGCTCAATGTCAGATGTCAGTGGACGACCTCCAGAATTACACCCATGTAACTGAGAAGAGTAACTGGCCAGTATAACCATTCAAATCAATGCCTTCCACAAGGTCATTCCTTCATCAGCGATTTACATTTCATGATTGTCCTTGAATGAAATTTCACTTTTATACGTCGAGGAATAAGGCCATGTTATTTTTCTAAGTTTCTGTATTTAAGTGGCTTTTTCTGGTGATGGTAGATCCATACATCGTTTGTTGGCAAGAGCTGGTGAATAAAATTGACAGTGGCAATCCTTATTTATAGTGGAAAGGCTCCTTTTTTGAGCTGAACTTTGAAAGTGCTGGCATCTGAAAAGTAGCAGGTAGACTTTTCTGAGGTCATAGTGCTGTAAAGCTTTCATAGTCCTTTCCCTACTAACAAGTGTTACTTTTGTCACCTCAGTGACTGGATCTTTTTAATGTGACACCTAGATGCAAGTAAGATTTTTTTTTCTTCTCTTTAAGAAAATGACTGCCTGAAAGAACACAGCTCTGGGTAAGGACTTTAAGTTCTACTGCTGTCCCTTGTCCTTACTGTAACCTATACACCTCTTCATACTTGTCTTTGGGTTTTTAGTGTCTGGATTTCCGTCTGGACCTTTGGCATGTTCAGTGTTCTCTCCAGGATTCCCAAGTTCCTGTAACATATGCTGTTACCTGTGCCTACAGAGAGAAGTTTCTCCTTATTATATTTTTAATGAACAATAATAAATTTCCTCTTTTTAGGACTGCTAGGTCTCCACTTATTCTTACAATTATGCCTGTCTATCACTTGTAGGTGCAAGAGGTAGAATTTACGCAAGCAGAGCACCTTGAAGGCCAAGAAAAGCAGTCAGGGCGTAGTGCAAGTTGAGCATAATCAAGCTTTGTGTTTCTAAATGTTATCATTTATTTTGCTAATGGACAAATATTTCAGGCAAGTGTGATAGTCATGCATGCAAATGGAGGCCAGGTCTAAGTTTCATTGAACATTTGGACCATTATGCTGCATCCTAAGTTTTTTGTCCCTCTACCAGGTCCGTATCACAAAATGAGAAAAGCAAGACCTAAATATAAGAAACCGGGTGATTTTAAATGAGAGGCTGACTAGACCCTCATCTAATACCATCTGAAAGGATGAAGTCAATACCCAAAGATATAAAAAGAGGGGATCTTTATTCCTCTCAAATAAACAGAATTTCCTGTTCTAAAAATCCCACATAACGTGTATTTTAAACCTTGCCCCCAAACAATTATTTGCTTGCAACCACAGTACCCTAAAATAATGTCATTGAAAATTTTGTGAGAGGGGCAACCCTGTATTTTGAAAACCCTCATGAGGCAAAGAAATAATATTTTCTTCTTTTTTTTTCTTATTAACTCTGCGTATACTCACAATAAACAGTTTCTGTGCTTTCCAGATGATTCAGCTTTGCTGCAGCATTTAACCAACCTGAAAAGACATTTATAGCTTTGTATATTTTTCCACCAAGAACATAGGCTTGACACTGCAGAAAGAAAAATATTTTTTTTCACTGATTAATCTAAAGATTTCAGACTTTCAGTTTTAGTCATACTATTAAGTTTTATGTTAGAAATAGTAATATTATAAAAGATTAACCCCATCCTGCTTAGGCAAAACTCTTGTTGCAATCAGTGGGAGTTTTGTCTGATACAGTATCATATCCCACTTGAAGTTTCCTAGTCTAGTAAACAAGGCTATTTGTTATTTCAGTTAACATTCCAAAGGAGAAACTGAAATAATATTTTTTCTATTATCAACATCTATCAGTTTTTACAGAACTCACATCGTTCCATCTGTCGACTGAAAATGTGACCAAATGAACTGAAATATATTTATCTGAAATCTATTATTGAACAAATATCCATATTTAAGCACAGAATTAATACATCTCTTATTACTTGGAAAAATGTGTAATGTCATTTTTCTCAGCTCTAAATCAGGGGTGTCTTAGGAAATGACTTGCTTCATAAAGCCATATATTAACTAAATTAAGAATGTAATTTACTTTTTTAAAGTTGTTTTACATTAAGTATAGGACATGGAAAATGAAAGCAAATTGAATTACAGTACATTTAATTAAACTTAAAAGCATGTAAATAACAGTTATGATTCCATTCATATTAAAATTTCTGATTACATAAATGTCTTGGTCCTAATTCCCCACTACAGTACATCAGATTTATGCTGATGTAACTTTTCTGAAGTCGTTGGAGTATAAAACTGGAGTAACAGTCTGGAGAATCAGTCCCCTTATATGGAAAGAAAGAGTTCCATTAAATGACGAGGAACCTTCTACACAGAGAATCATCCGGATTCTCAAGTCAGTTGTCAGGCTCCCCTTAGCATTTCTGCTGGTAGGGAGAAACCCCACCTCCCATGGGAGAATTAACAGGAAACTTCATGAGTTAAAGCACATGGAGAAAGGGCTTTAAAATGTGCACTAACTATTACTCATATTGAAGTGTTCTGTTAACTGTTAAATGCCATTCAAAACAAGAAAGCTCTATCTTGACGTAAAAATAAACACCCAATCCTGCATGGAGATATGCAAGGCTATTACATGAAGCAAGCTACAGAGTAAAACTTGTTGCTACTCCATGTGGTAACACTGGCTCTTATTACTGCCTTTTTCTGTACCACACCAAGCATATGTTTTTTTCAAAGCAACTGAGATTTATACAACTGTGTATACTTTTAAATGAAATTTAAGAAGCTAACATTCCAATTTTATTTTCTCTTTTTACTTTCCAAGTGTCTCCCCCCCTCAAAAAAAGTCCTGTTTCAGATACTGGTTAAATCTAATTATATTATGAAGTATGACTATAAAGTGAACCCTTGGTGCGCCACATTTTCCCTCAGTGACATCCATGTTAAATTTGATCAATTTTAAAATTAAAAATATTTTTCCAGCAGACCAGACTGCAGGCTCAATCTGGTACCTGAATATCAAATAGTTCTCTCTGCTTTGTATATTGCATATCACTGGTCATTGTTTCTGTCATGATTTCACATACAAAGAGCAAAACATGACTTTCAGTCAAAAATAGCTTATTTTTAGGTTAAGGAGAACAACAAGAAAGAACAAAGTGATCCCGATTCAAAGCCCACTGAAGTTAACGTCTGGCACTGCTGAGAGGGCACAGTGTGTTTAATCTGTGCAGGGTACAGCAACTCTAAGAACAAAATGACCACGCTCTCTGGGGAGAGGCAGAGTTCTTAAGAAATGCAAAAGTGAGGTACACAGAAAACAGACATTACATTGGGTTTCTGAGCACCACGGGAAAGTAAAATGTAGGAATCAAAATTTCCTGTATGATATGAGAGGACAATTTCGTCCTACTGAATCAGAGCTTGGCTGGAAGCTTTGTTGATGCATGAGGCTTCCTCTTTCGTTTCTGTTTATTATTTGTATTCTGGTGTTGTCTACAATGTGCTAGATACTGTCCACACACAGAAGAAGACACAGCTTACAAATCTAAATAAGATACAATGTGTTAGGGAAAGGAATACCATAAGAATAACTATGTATAGTCTATACCTGACTGCATCTCAACCTGCCATTTATTAGCTGGCATCATGGCAAAATTGAATCTTGGAGAGGGCTTTGAAAGAGGAGAGGGTGATTGTCACTCGAATGGTATTACCTGTTCCTCTTTCACTCTATCCCTCTTTTCTATCTTCTAGGAATGTCCCAAACTGAAAGTCTGACGTCAGAATATCGATCTAAGAGTTTTCAAGGCTATATAACCCAAATCATCATTGTTAAAGTGTTAGATGCTTGAAATACTGAAATCAAATAAAAATTGATGTGATGCTTTTTAGAATCTTTGTAATTTACTTTAAGGCCACTGCCAGGTGGTATAATGTAAATAAGAATCCGGTCCAATAAGTAGATCATCATGAATGATATGTAGCCACAATAAACCATGCTATAATATAATTAAATCCCATATTAAGAATATCAACAAAGAAAATATCTCGAGGAGTCATAAAGATATAGAAAAGTCCATATATAAATACAATAAAATACATATTTCCCTCCTGGCTGGAAAAAGAGGAACAGTAATAGTCACCAGGAGGAACCAGGACAAAACAACAGTACCCAGAGACTTGAAGTGGTGTCTTGTAACCAAGCTACTAGCATACAGAATGTATATAAAAGGACTGGGAGACAAGTCCCATACTTTTCCTAGCATTCAAAATCAGACTAATATGACCAAAATGAAAGCTTTATGGTCAAAATTTAGATAAATGCTGCAAAACTGATTTTATTAGACTAGCAAAATAAGTTTGTTTGGTTTGAAAAATGATTTATCCACTGGCTTATAAACAATGTGTATAAATGATTGGAAATAAAATTGATCATAATCCTGTGACAAAAGTGGCATTATTTGCTTAATTTCTTTTAGACAAGGGTCCAAACTGGTACCTCAAATGCTAGGACGCTTGAACTTTGATAGGGGAGGGTTCTGAAACCAAATCTATAGCGAAATGGCAAGGTTTGCACCATCTCTAGCGTTTGTCCCTAATAGAATATATTCCAGAAGTAATAGAAGAAATGGGTTTCAAATAATTTACCAGTTAGCATATTAAATCAGCAGTTCTTAGCTTTCCATTATTTATTTCTCCAAACAGGTTTAATGAGCACCTATTCAAAGAACTTTCACAATTATAATATACACAACTAAGGATATACTTCTAAGCAAGTAGACCTTTGCCCCGTCAGTTCAACCCCAAATCTGAAAAATATACAACACCCGAGAAACCAGTAACTTCCCACACCTGAGCATTCACTAAACAACATCTTGTCCACCCTGCTCAAGAACAGTCTAAGCCTTGCAGTGTGACATGAAGTTAATACAAGCCAGACAGTGTTCAGCCAAGAAATGGGGAAAAGTGAATTCCAGAATCAAGGAGCTGACTTGGAGAATACTCCATTACCAACCCCCTCCCATTTCAACCAGGGGGCTGTTAGCTCAAGCACCTTCACTGAGCATAACTGCAGTGGTATTATGCAGGGAACATTTTCAATTTTTTTTATTAGATTCACTTCTAGTCTGTTCTTAATAGTGCAAGTAAGGTGAAATTCTTCCCAATGGAGAGGGCTTGCACAAATCCTTGTGCACAGCTTCATCTTCACTGTATGGACTTAAAGGGTCCATAGGGACTTGTGCAGGCCCTCTGCACTGGGCAAGTCAGTCCTCATTGAGAATATCTGCATCTTTTTTCTGTCTACCCTCCCCTGCCTGGCCAGTGACGATTCCTGCATGTACAGAGCTGCTTTTGAGTGCTGCATCTATAATAGGATTAGTTTATTAAATGAGCTGGCAGGAACATGAAGAAAGCAGGACAGAGTACTTTAGAACAGCTTGCAGCTCATGGAAACATAACTTTAAAAAAAAGAAAGAAAAGGAGACAGAGAAGTGACTGGTTGAAGTGAAACCAACCCTTTGTTTTCAATTAATCCCTGCAGTTTCCTATTTTTGTTAAAGGTTACATCAAATTCCCAATTAAACCTCTCATTTTATTTCCGATGCCAGCCGGTCTGTTAAATCAAATGCACAAAAATGACTGACTAATTTTTCTGGAGAATTAGTTTAGTAGAATCATGCTCTTTCAACCCAATGTCTTTATTCCTGTAGGTGATCAACATTTACAAATAGCTCACATGTATTAGAAAATTGTCTGTACTGAATGATATGTGAGGATCCATTTATTGTGTGGCCAAAAGCATTTGTGCAAGATTGTTCCTGGCCCTTGTGCACAGGCTGGGAGAGAGTGCAGGGAGCCCTCTCGAGTGGGATTCAAGGACAATTGCAGCCTCTGCCCTCAGAAAAATGCAGGCATGGCTCCCATTGTTGCAAATTGCCCCAAAGGGTGTGAGACTGGAATGTGGTAGGGTCATGGACCTGTCCCAAAGAACAGTAACTTGCAAGGTTTCCTTGTTTGCTGGGGTAGCTGGAGATAGGGATTTTGTTCCTCCTGGAGCACTTTTTGTAGTGGTTCAGTTCTTGCTCTAAATGTAATAATCATTCTAGCCCTTAACATTTACAGGGATAGCCTCCCCCCTAACTAATATTATGTGGAAAAGGGGTGATTATCCTAATGACTCTCCCCTTCCCCCTCCACCCCATGCCTAGTGCTTTTTCTTTGCAACCCATTATCTTTTCAACCTGCATGTCCTGTTTTCTCTCCCTAGGTATCATCCTCTCTGCTTGTCTCTATGTGGTGGTGAGGTGAGAGAGATGGTCTAGTAGCTTTGATCAGCACTCAGTTCCTTTTGCCTGATATCCCCATGTCTACTAGCATTAGAGACTAGCAAGAGTTGTTGTATGGCTTGAACTAGTATGACAGCAATTTCAGCATTAAAGGCTGGAGCTCATCTACTGTTATGAATCTCTAGTCCTAGTAGCATTAACAGCATTTCCCCTCTGGGATTGAGAGTTCTCTCTCAGCAGGTCTAAAGGCAGAAATTGGCAAACGATGTGGCTTTTCAGAAAGTACAATATGTGTTTTCTGCAAAATCACATTCTGATGAGGCATCAACTTGTTGGTGACAATTTATTTTTCAATGCATGCTATGTTTCTGCAGGACCATTCTGATACAATTGTTTTACTTTTAAACAACGGTGAATGAGTACTAGATACAAATATATGTGGCTATTTAGGAGATCCCAAAGGCATTATTTGTTGCAGTAGAGGGGGTATTAATCCTAGTGCTGTGACCCAAATTACAATTTAGTTAATTATATTCTGCCTAGCAAAATGATCCCTGCCATTTCAATTGGATACTGTAGTCTATCCTAAACTGTTACATAGTGCTGTTTGTTTCACCTCTGAGATGGCTGCAGTTCAGTGGTGGGTAAAGTAATCCCTATGGACCATATACTGTGTATTTCAGTTTGTGATGAAAAACACTAAAGATGTAAAATAATGTTTATTTATTAAGTGCATACAAAACACACCTTGATTGTTTTTAAAGCTCTTTTTTTTTTTTTTTTTTTTTTGGATTTTGGTTTAATAAGAACAACACTAAACAGGACCAGGCAAGTTTATTTGAGAATAAAAGCAAAATGTTTCTTAACAGCAGAAAAATAAATAATCTCACCCAAGTATCTTGCTCGACTTATTCCAGTTATCACTTAGAGTATGCAGACTGCTGAATTCTTTTTTATTTCCTGTTTCTCTTTTACTGATCAGAAATAAAATGCCATTTTAAAATATTACATTTTAAGTCATTTAATTGCTGGTTGTTTTTGTTGAGGCTGCTGTACACCCTGTTATTGGTCTTAGTATGGTCTGTAAAGCAAAAGCATCTACTAGTCATGATGTGCTGTACTGGCTTTATGGGTACAAACGGGGTAATTGGTATTGCCCTCTTGTGGCCTGCAGAGAAGCTAAATGATTCCCTATTATCAGCCAGTGAAAGAGCTTTCCTTTAACATCAAACGGAAGAAGAATCTGATAATGGAGCTTGAAGGACCAAGGTTCTAATCACAGCCCCTAGCTGATGATGGATATGTGTGTGATTTATAAAATTGTCTGTTGTCTGATGACATTAGTTTGTTACAAGTGAACTTCAGCAATCCACAAGAGTGAACAAAATCTATACGTGAGCCTGGAAAATACTAATCTGTGGCACATTCTGTCAAGATCAACTACTTTTGCCTCATGTGCCATTTCATCATATTGTTCAAATAAAGTAAACGAATAAATGGTTTGATTTTGGAGGGCCCAGCAATATTCACAAGAGTCAAACAAAGGGCCAAAATTGTTTTATATGATCTACCATGATTTCTGCAAACAGGTGAAGTGTTAGATTAAAAGAACCAGTTTGACTATGACTAGGAATCTTGGTGATGTTTGTAAAGAGTGTATGAGGAAGGGGAGACAACATAGAGGGTAGGAGAAATGAGAAAAAATTGAGCAATAAATATTGAGAAATATCCACAAATGGGCTCCTCTTTAAGAATTGCTTTCTCTCTGCTCCTAACATATCTATGAATGTGGCAAGAGCAAGAGTGCTGAGAAAAAGAAAATCCAATGTGTTGTCCATAGACTTAATAAATACACTCAGCAAAACAGCACTTCCTCCATAACCACTGTACCCACACTCACCCCCACAATCCTGGGCCTGCCCATAAAAAAATCTGCTAAATGCTGGGTGTGTCTCAAAGAATTTATCAATGAGATTTGCAAGAGATTCGGCAGAGCCTCTTCAGAGGAAATCAGGACACCCCTAATCATAGCAAACAGTGATCTGGAAGTATTCAAGCACCATTGTTTAGTTGGGAGTGGTTAGAAAAGTCACAGGTGTCTGTTCCTGACAGTGGGCCTCATACAAAGCTCACCAAAGTCAGGTGATGTATTTCTATTGATTTCAATCAGCTTTGAATCAGGCCTAGATGAATGTACAGGCTCTTCAAGCTCAAGGACTTGCATGTGGAAATTTAAAATTTGGCTCCATGGCTACTCTCTCACTGCACTTTAAATTCTCATTCCATGAATATTCATGCCAGTAAATTTGCAGAACGGGAACACAGAACATGGTCAAAGCAAATTCATGTAAATACTTGAGTGAATATTTGGGGAAATACTCTGCGGTATTTTCCCATCTGTGTCCCGCAAGAAATCTCTGTTGTATTCCATTGATTTGTAACTGATGGTTTTTATTGGTGCATTGTGCATGTACCTGGGTAATTTGCACCAAATATAAACAAAGAAGTCAGCAATTCAGTGAGCTAGTTAAAACCCTGCGTATTCAAAACTGCCTCTATTGCTGGACACATTTTTAATTGTTACAAGACCATTGCAACTGACATTCAGTGGGTGTCAAGACAGCTACAGATATCCGCATTTGATCTGTTCTTCCACAGCCTCACTCAGATATCTAACTCCCCTTCCCCTTCTCCACAAACAGTAATAGTTTGCTTAGGTATTTCTATATTGGCAATGTTAAGAGACATGGAAACCATTTAAAACACCATCACTTTGAATTGTTTTATTAGTTTCAACTTATAATGCAATACTCAGTAAAATCAGTGCTGTGTGTACAAAAGAAAGCTTTTTTTCTTTATTAGAGAAGAGAAGCATAAATTCACTACAAGGGAAAGAGATAACCTTTAAACAGCACAGAAAATTTAGGAGGGTGGGAAAACACTGCAATAAATTCTAAGAAATGTGTAGATTTGCACTATATAGGAACATTAATGTAAAAATGTTGTGACATTTTCTAAACTACTATGTTCAGGGAATATTTCCTTTTAATTAGAGCTGAAAACTTAATCGCGATTAAAAAATGAATTGTGATTAATCGCACGGTTAATAGAATACCAATTGAAATTTATTAAATATTTTGGGATTTTTTTCTACATTTTCAAATATATTGATTTCTATTATAAACAGAATACAAAGTGTACAGTGCTTACATTATTTATGATTACAAATATTTGCGCTGTCAAAATAATAAAAGAAATAGTATTTTGCAATTCACCTCGTACAAGTATTGTAGTGCAATCTCTTTATTGTGGAAGTAAAAAGAAAAGGAGTACTTGTGGCACCTTAGAGACTAACCAGTTTATTTGAGCATGAGCTTTCGTGAGCTCATGCTTCATCGGATGAAGTGAGCTGTAGCTCACGAAAGCTCATGCTCAAATAAACTGGTTAGTCTCTAAGGTGCCACAAGTACTCCTTTTCTTTTTACGAATACAGACTAACACGGCTGTTACTCTGAAACCTTTTATTGTGGAAGTGTAACTTACAAATGTAGGTTATTTTTGGTTACATAACTGCACTCAAAAACAAAATAATGTAAAACTTTAGAGTCTACAAGTCAACTCAGTCCTACTTCTTGTTCTGCCAATTGCTAAGACAAACAAATTTGTTTACATTTATGGGAGATACTCCTGAATGCTTCTTATTTACATCACCTGAAAGTAAGAACAGGCATTCACATGGCACTGTTGTAGCTGGTGTAGCAAGATATTTACATGCCAGATGTGCTAAAGATTCATATGTCCCTTCATGCTTCAACCACCATTCCAGAGGACATGCTTTCATGCTGATGATGAGTTCTGTTTGATAACGATCCAAAGCAGTGCGTTAATTAAATCTGTGACTGAACTCCTTGGGGGAGAATTGTGTCTCCTGTTTTGTTTTACCCACATACTGCCATATGTTTCATGTCATGGCAATCTCTGATGATGACCCAGCACATGTTCATTTTAAGAACACTTTCACAGCAGATTTGACAAAACGCAAAGAAGGTCCCAATGTGAGATTTCTAAGGATAGATACAGCACTAAACTGTTTAGGAATCTGAAGTGCCTTCCAAAATCTGATCAGGACGGGGTGTGGAGCATGCTTTCAGATGTCTTAAAAGAGCAACACTTCGAAGCAGAAACTACAGAACATGAACCACCATAAAAGAAAATCAACCTTCTGCTGGTGGCATCTGACTCAGATGATGAAAATGAACATGCGCCGTTCCGCTCTGCTTTGGATCGTTATCGAGCAGAACCCGTCATCAGCATGGACGCATGGCTTCTGGAATGGTGGTTGAATCTAGCACATCTGGCACGTAAATATCTTGCAACACTGGCTACAACAGTGCCATGTGAATGCTGGTTCTCATTTTCAGATGACATTGTACACAAGAAGTGGGCAGCATTATCTCCTGCAAATTGTAACAAAACTTTTTTGTCTGAGCGATTGGCTGAAATAGGACTGAGTGGACTTGTAGGTTCTAAAGTTTTACATTGTTTTATTTTTGAATGCAGTTATTTTTTGTATATACTTCTACCTTTGTAAGTTACACTTTCACGACAAAGAGATTGCACAACAGTACTTGTATTAGGTGAATTGAAATATACTATTTATTTTGTTTTTTACAGTGCAAATATTTGTAAAAAAATATAAAGTGAGCACTGTACACTTTGTATTCTGTATTGTAATTGAAATCAATATATTTGAAAATGTAGAAACATCCAAAAATATTTAAATAAATGGTATTCTATTAACAGTGAGATTAATCACATGATTAATTGTGATTAATTTTTTTAAAATCGCTTGACAGCCCTAGTTTTAATATGAACTATCTGGTTTACTTGGCAACACTTATTAAAAAATAGTACATTAAGAGTTTACTTTTTCATAAGGGATATTATATGATGGGATCAGCTACAAGTGCTTTATGTTATATATTTCCATATTATAACAAATGATATGCCCTTTTATACACAGTAGATCAACTATCTTGAATGTCCATGGGTTGAAAGAGATTATGTCCAACTACTATAGTGAATATGAGATAGGTAAGTGATGCCAAATTTCAAATATTCATATGCACAATTGTCTGCATTCATTACTGGCTGCAAACATTTAAAGTTTAGGGCTGACAAGCACATTGCTTACTAAGTTATCAATGAAATACAGTAAGTTTGGACCTCTCAGTCAGTCGCTCACATAATTTCCATCCTAAAGTTCAGAAGTGGCCACGACTCCTTAGACTTGTATTATTGAAAGCAGATTTAGTAGCTATCAGGACAGCTCTTCATTACGAATATTTGGGAGAAGTTAATCTTCTGAATGCTTGAGATTACTCACCACATAATGCATTATCATTCTTGTATGTGTGTCTCAGACAAAAATGAGAATATCTTTTGAGCTAGAGACCTGGGCCCTCTGACTGATAATAAATGACTCTTCAATTATTACAAATCTAGGCTGTTACACAAGTTGTAGAGGCCCCGGGAAATGATGTGATTAGGCTTTGTCTTCTTTTGCAGTCCAGTGGCTGAATCTGTGATACCACAGACTATTGTAATGGAGGAGAGAAAACCTTTTATGTCATAGTAAACAGTTCTGACATGAAGCTGATGGATGACTCTTTCCATACAAAAGGCTCACAGCTTTCAAATGCAAAATAGTCTAGAAAACCGGGTACATGTCATGTCATATTAAAGGCATTCATTCACAATAACTTTTTATAACCAAGTGAAGAAAGAAAGGTCATTCCCCCTTCTGGAATGGTTGAATTTTATAGAAGTTTGAGAGCGTCTATAAATTTACAGTAAAAGACTGTAGATTATGAATGTTGATGTGCCGAGTGATATAAACTGGGTTATTATGAGAAATATTCAATTTACAGACCATTCTACATACAGTGCATGACCTATATTCATATTTTTTTTCCTCTGCTTTTAATATGGAGGCTATTTTTTAACTACTCCTACTGTTTATTCCTCATGTGAAGTTCTAATCCTTCAAGGAGAGGAATATGACCTCATGTGAGGAATATGCCACTAGATAAATCTGTAAGGAACAAATATTTTGCTTTCAGGAAAATGTTCCTTTTCATAAAAAAAAAGGGGGGCGGAGAAAGGGAGTTCATCTAAAAAAAGAACTTGGTAAAAGTAAAATTGTTTCTTAGTAGAATGTTTGTTTTTCAAAGTGTCCATGACAGACTCAGTCGATCTTTAAACAACTGCAACCCAATATGATTGCAAGGAACAGAATTCACAGCCAACTCGAGTAAATGTTAACGTGTGCTTTTAGATTTAAGTTAAAGTAATTGTTATATTTTTAGCACCAAGTCCTTTCTATAGTAGGATCTTTACAGAGCTTTCTAACTTCAGTTCAGGTTTTACAATAGGAATTTAGCACTACATCATTGGAAAATGACAGATAAATGTACCTGCTTTACAATTCTGTCATTCATTTCTGCAACTTAACTAATATAGTGGTGTAGAAGTGTACAAAAGGTTGAGCTACAAGAGCAGTTGTCATTTTAGACCCAAAATGTTTGTGCAGCAGATCCTGAAAGTCTTTTCAACTAAACTCTGTCTATAAAAGGCATGAAGTGAGACCTCCTGGTATGGAACAATATACAGCAGTCTGAAAGAAGAGGGGAAAGTAACTTGTTTACTTCAGCTCAGTGCAAAGCTGTGTGTATGAAGAAGGAATGAAAATCTAGTTCAGTTCCATGGGGCCACTATGCCTTGAACACTTTGAAACTCTGGGTAAATGACTGAACGACAGCGTTTTTGTTTTTTGTTTTGTTTTTTACACAAATTAATGTGAGAGCAGAGCATGTTTTTTTTTAAACCAGTTCAGCTGTCTGGGTTACCCTTTCTTTTAATTAAAAAAGAAAAACAGCCATACAAAATTCCAGAAGATCAATAACTACTGGGATCACCATGCATCAGATAAATAAAATCTCGTCCTCACAATCCACTCATCCCACAATCAGTTCATCTCATCAAAAAATATTTGAGAAAATAAGTAGTCCTTATGCTACAAGGAACTTTGGATGGATGCCCATACAGACACCATGGTTATCAGCAGGAACTGAGCCCGGGACACTTCATCACCAATAGCACAGGCGGTGCCACTTGAACTAAAGGAAAACTCCTTTAATTATGAGAAACACACTGAGCCCTATCACTAAATGTTATTCGTACGAGTCGTAATCACACACAGGCCATTACAACTAGCAAGCTCTGTAAGTCAAGAAACCTGGACTCTGTCTGACCAATTTGGGGAATAAATTTCAGAGCTGAATCCTTTCAACGAAAACACCATGCCACCGGACCCAATCCTGTATATAAACCAGATGATGTTCGACTGAGTGCCTCAACTCATCAGGGAGAGAGATCATCTCTAAAGTAGACAAGTTATCATAATTTTGGTCTCTATAGTCAAACATCTTAATTTTCACCTGGACCAACTAGAAGCCAGTGGATAAACATAGCAGAGGGATAATGTATGCTGTTTGGGACGTGCTGCTTTATGGGGTGCAACTGTATTTTTTTGGTAGTCTTGGGCTTGCTTACAGGACAGAGGTATAAAATATTTCAAATGTAGACTCTGTGGAAAAGAGGATTTTAAAGAATTTAATATTTCTGAATAGATCTGTACTGAGAAAATTTCTGAGAGGTTTCTCTCCATTTAAAAAAAAGTATCTCATTGGAAATTTTATTGTGAACACAATGTATTACAGTTGTCTTTTGAGGCATTTTCATTTTTACAAATAAATGATCAGCTTCATAGCTGTAATTTTTTCCTACATTTTCTGTCTTAGAACTGAATCACTGGGGCCAAACACACGTTTTATTTATCACCCAACATGTCCAAACTGCTCCAGGGCAGGATTTTTTTTTTAAAGAAACATTCACCATTTTTGGCATCTGTAGATTTAGAGAATGTAGGAGGTGTTTTTAAAATGTTGATGGTTTAAAATATGTAATAGCTGAGACTTAATAAAATGAATATAAAATAGTCTATGGAACTCCCATAAGCTAGAAAAAATGTACATAGTACAAAAACATACTGGGTTAGACCAATGGTCCATCTAGCCCAGTATCCTGTCTTCTGACAGTGCCCAATGTCAGGTGCTTCAGAGGGAATGAACAGAACAGGTAATCATCAATCACCTTGTTGCCCATTCCCAAAATGTATTCATTTACATATATTTATTTACAAACACGTTTATTTTTGAATTATTTACATATTTATTTTGAATTTACACATTTGTATTTAGATGTATTTATTTTTAAATTATTTAAACCACTCAGGGGCTGGAGAAAAATATTCTTTAAACAATTGGAGGGGTTTGGATAAATAGGAAAATTATTTTCTCCAGCCTGCCCTACATATTTCTATATTATATTCTGTACTCATAGATTTCATATTCTCTACTTTTTATGCACATGGAATTTTCATAGGCAACAATGGAAACTCCACTTAAAGAATGATTGAAGAATATGCAACATAAATCCTGCATCCTGTTAAGATGCAGGGAACTATTAGCTGCCAATTGTTTCTCATGCAGGGCTTTTTGTGAAGATAAAAAGTTTTGATTTATATTTTTCTGGATATGGGACTAAGCATTGGAGAAGGGGGGGGGGAAATCTAGCTGAAAAAACACAGGATCATATATTGGCTGCAGATGCATATGTTTCGAGAAGCCCTCAACATGGATTTGATCTTGCAGCGTGCATAATATCCTAGCTCCAAACCAGCAAAACACTGAAGCATGTCTTTGAGTGTTAATACTAGAGAAGTGACTTAGGGTCATGAAGTTAAATGTTTTCCTGGACCAGGAGCAGGGTGCTTAGCACTCCGCATGGTCAAGCCCTACATAATTTTTTCAGCAAAGATCTTCTTGAATTTGTCCTTTGGAGACAGAAATTATAACCCATGATCAGTACTGAGTTGTGACGATTTTTTTGTGTGGCTGGAGTTAAGAAGGTTCCTAATTACTGTAGTTTATTTTATATATACCTTTATTCTTACTTATCAGAGACATCTGCTAGCCACTGCTGTTTGATATAATGAATACACTTTTCAAAAGTTGACTAGTTTTGCAAATTTTTTAATTTGTGTAACATCCTGAGGTCAGTCAGCTCTGATCACAACATCATGAGGCGGGGTAAGTGAATGTGAAGTGTTGCTTTTGCGATTACTAATCCTGCTTGAAACAAAGTTATCAGCATTCAAACTATTGGACACAGCAGGAAAAGAAGGAGGGCTGTGAAATGGAAGCTGGTTTAGTTGTTTTATGACAATGGGGAAAAAAGGTTCCCATCTAAGAGAATAAAAATTTTAAAGCTACTCAAAATCGTACAGACCACAGCTAGTAAATGTGGAGTTCCTGCAATTATTGGGCCTGATTCACGGCTCCATTTTTAAATTGGTGTAATGGAAAAATCAATGGAATTACATTAATGTAAAACAGGAGTAATGCTAATCAGGCACAATATGGTTTTTTATCTTTTTGCAGCAATCCATTCTCACCATACAAAGAATTCCACTCTAAGTTACTATTTTTTATTAACCCTTTCACATCCAAGAGTTAAGATTTCCTGGAGTTGAACACATTGTTAGCAATAACTATAATGTGTCAGTCTGCTGACACCAAGAGCTTAAAACTTAAGAGCAAAGATTATCAGTGTGAACTGGAAAAATCAATACACCTTAGCCAACTTGTCAAAGTGCTGATGTTGTTAAGGCCATTAAATAGCAATATAAAGAAATAACTCCCATCATCATTAGCCCTGGAGGTCAGTTTTAGATTCATAATAAAAGGATTTAAAACCTGCAATATTTTACAGAGGTATTGAAATGCCAAGAAGCTGAAGAAAATAATTCAGAGTTTAAACTGAGAAGACTAAGAAACCATATTTCACTGATATTTATTTTCTTGCTGTTAATGTTCATGTTAGCCATTCACGGACTAGCAAATTACACTGCACTTCATTGTTTCCTTTTGTAAACACAGTATATGCAGTTTGATTCTCACAGGAAAAAGGAAGAGTAGTTATGGATGAAACCTGTCCCAGACATATGCTTGGGTATTGCAGTCAGCTCCCTCCAGCCAAATGGGATGCCCCAGTATGTGGTACAACAAGAAAGCTTTTTGTTTTAGACATACAGAGCAAAGAAAGTGTGAAAACATTCACCCCAACTTTTAAATATATTGGCTTTAACTATTCTCCTTTCCCATGTGTGATTATTGCCACAAGCATTCATGCAATCAAGCCTTACTTGCATTTATACAATTTGGGGACAAAAACAATACCATGTGACTTATCTGACCAATCACTATTACCAGCAAAGCTTGAATAGCAAATAGTGAGTCATCACACAGAAATGTAGGTAATCAATACATGGATTAAAAAAAAGAATCTCAAAAATAATTAATCAAATACTTTCAAATGAATAATTCCAGGGACATTATGATCTGCTCACAGATAAGCAGGAAAGGAGGTTAAATTGGATAAAATGTTTGTGACATTCTTAAATGGTGTGTGGAGCTGTGAAAAGCCTTGGAAAAAAAAAAATTAAACTTGGCTCAGTGATTGTATAATTAACTGTAACCTTAGAAGAGTAAAACTACATTTTAACAAGCAAGTTGGAACTTTATATATGATACTCTGGGTTTTGGAAGATGTTTATGCCAATTTCAGTTGATCGTATTTTTCTAAATTTCCCCCTCCGGGAGTTCTTTTCCTTGTACTCCAACACACAAGTTTTGCGGATAGTAAACCTTTTACTGTAGGAAGCGTAAACAAAGGTCACAGTGAGATCTCTGCAGCTTCTTTCTGGAAGAATGCAAAAACCATGGGGAAAGTTTTATGTCTGGTGTAGCTCCATTGAAATCACAGTCACTATGCGAATGGATTTGATCCATTATATTTAAATAATCAAATTTTATTCACAAGAAAAACTCTTTGCTGTTCCTGTGAAAAGTTTAGCACAACTCCCACTAGCTTGGCTGGATCTTTTTTGCTTATCGGGCAAAGATCTGTCTAAGGACCATGAGCATCCTGATTCAATTCTCATTTATATCCATGTATACAAGAGAGAAAAAAAAATGAGTCATGCTTAAAAATGGCAGTCGGGGAGTCATGTTAATGAAGGGAGATTGGATAAATCTGGTAATCATAGAATATCAGGGTTGGAAGGGACCTCAGGAGGTCATCTAGTCCAACCCCCTGCTTGAAGCAGGACCAATCTGCAATATCGATAAATGGCCCACTCAAGGATTAAACTCACAACCCTGGGTTTAGCAGGCCAATGCTCAAACCACTGAGCTATCCCTCCCCCCCAAATGAAATATGATTCCTTTAATCTTCTAGGACAACGGGTCAAATGTGTTCTAGGCTAGTACTGACCAAAAGCTGTTATCTTCAGAAGGCTGTTTAATAATAGCTTTTATCTGGTACCTGTTGGTGATGGGCAGTTGTCATCACAACAGTCATCATTGTTGTTAGTAATAATCAAAACTCTAAAGGATCAGAGATTTAGCATGGATAAGCCTCCAGATATGACAGGAGATATTTCAAGTTACTTCTGGTTTTACCCATGCCAGAGACATAACAAAAACAGCCTCTGTTGTGCTATTTCCAATTTCATAATGTGATCCAGATCACTCATCCTTGCTTGTTGGACTCTCAACAAAGAAACCTGGGACTGAATTAGAGAGCTGATCAAAAGATTTTAATCAGAAAGTTGTTTTCTCAAAAACCGGTGGTTCATCAACAATAAAGATTTTCATGGAAATGTTTAATTTTCAATAATTTTGTAAAACCATAATTGGTTTTCAAAAATTTGGGGTGGAGGGGGGAGGTTTTCAGATTTTCTTTAAAAAAATTCATAGGAAATTTCAATGAAAATAAAACAAAAGAACAAAACCCCAGATCATTTCCCAAAATTCCCAATTACGTTTTTCTAGGTAGTTCTATTGAGTCACCCTTCTGCCCCTGGAGTTTGTCCCTCAAGAACAGTGGTGAGAAACACAAGAAGACTGCATTACCAGGATTGTGGCTGTAGTGGGATTTTATTTACATTCTTGTAGATCTACCAATTTACACACTCACTCAACATTCTCTTTAAAACCAGAAGTAGAAAATGAAAATATTTGACACTTACTGCACACCTAAATATATGACCAAACTTTGCTGTATTCAACACCAACCATAGGAAAGCAGATTGTATTGGCCCTTGCATCACCTGCTAGATACCACAGTGAGTGGTGTTCTATGGATCTCACTTACCAACAGCCCAGGCCCCCTGGTAGAGTGAAACATAACTAACTACACAACATGTTTTGGACAGGAAATAAAGAAGATTATCATATTAATTTAAATTGCACAAGATATAAAGGTAAAAAGAATATAATTACCTAAAAGGAAATTTTGCTGAACATCAGCTGAACTGCCCTACTCTTCTGAAAAGTACAAAAGCTTTTTTTAGTCACAACAGGGAGTCAGGAACTTGTTTTTTTTCTAATCTGAGAAAATATAACAAAAATACAAGCACAGTGGCTTGTCACTCATGCTGGACTCTTCTAAAAACAGAGGACAAAATGCTACTTCCTAAATCACTTACATCACTTATTACAGTGAATTGATGAAACTAGATGATTATTGCATGATCATAACTTAGCTCTACCTCCATATAAAAAAAACACTGTGTGCAAGGCAGCAAAGACCACACCACAATAAATGAAAATTATGACTTTCGTAAAAAATGCAATATGTTCAAACAATATACTCTGTTAAAAGAGATTAAGAAACACCATTTTAAACAATTTTAGGAACCACTTTGCAGACTATGTAGGAACATCAAAGCACAAAACACAGCCACAATTAGAGACAAATTGAAAATGAAGAACACTTTACCGGGACAGTTGTCTGTATGGTTTCTATTATGGACTCTAGAAACTAATTTAATTAGGATTACATTCAAAATTAATAGGATAAATGCAATGTTAGGAGGATATTTAATGTAACATACAAGAATATGCAGCTAATTTAGAACAAAACAAATCCTTCTTACCTATTAAGGATTTCAAAGAACCAAGGAAAGGATAATGTCTGTTACCATGGTGACACAAAAGCAACACAGTTATGTATGGATTTTATAAAGAGTAAATTCAAAACCTCGAAATAAAGTATTGTGAAAGTGCGGATCTTGTGATGAGCATTAATGAAAATGTTATAGATAATCATGTGAAAATGGATGAAGAATTACACATGCTAATTAAAAAAAATTTGCCAGTGTGGGAACAAAAACTAGCTGAGATTAAGTCAGAAACTGACAAAGGTGAAACCAGATTGTCCATGGCAAATTCTGAGAACAGATTTGATCCCATAGAATGGGGATGAGTATTTACTCTTCGTAGACTATTACTGAAAATATTGCTATGCAGGTTTCATAGAAAAGGAGACATTTTGAAAAGATACTTATGGATTGTTAATATATATCAACAAGCCCTAAGGTTACAAATGAGTTTTTGATCTTCAGAAGGCTTTCAAATCAGGGCAGTGTTTATATATTCAAACATTTACTGGTAATCAGAGTGGATATTTCAGACTGCAAAAACAGATTCTTGATTTAAGAGGTTTAGAATAAATATCAACTCTTATCTTAATATCTTAATTGTTTTTGGAGAAATTTTAATGACCTGAAACAAGCTTAGTTAATTGTTAACCAATGGTCTGAGTCCTTGGATATTGCCATACT
The DNA here is from genome assembly GCF_015237465.2 of Chelonia mydas. Taxonomy (NCBI): domain Eukaryota; kingdom Metazoa; phylum Chordata; order Testudines; family Cheloniidae; genus Chelonia; species Chelonia mydas. The sequence continues at coordinate 68,569,580 of NC_057854.1, read as the reverse complement.
TTGAAATAAAACGTGAATCAATAGTTAACTGATTCAGGGCCTCATGAAAATAGCTTGTAAAACACAGTCAAATGGGAGACAGGGAGGTAGTTTTGTTTTATCCTGAAATCTAATCACAGATTTTCATGCTACCAGTTTCTTGTGTTAGCAGATTGCTGAGAGCTCTGTGTAAAGAGCTGCATGATGGAAGCTATTTTCAGTGCATAACAACAAGTTCTATTGCACCTACAAAACTCATGAAGAACAGCATGTTTTCCTGAGTGCCATCGACTGGCACCTTATCTACTATCTTCAGACAAATAGATATACAGCTATACCTCTCCTAACATGTATTTATGGTGTTATAATTAATTTCTGTGTTTAAAATAGTTGATGAATCAAATCCCTTGACCTGACTTTGCTTTCAGCTGAACTCTGAAGAAATTCAGATTTGGCTTCAGAGCTAGAATTGAACTTTGCTGACTGGTCCATATCCTTGATATAGGCTAGTCCAAAATCCCAGATGTGGGTATCTGCTAACCTTTGTGGCCTGGCGTATCTGTCCAAAGAAACACAGGAGTAAAAATCACATTGTTGTCCGGCCCCATCTCTTTAAAGTTTGATAGTCAATTAGAAAGTCTGGCCAAGTGTAGTTACTTGTTTGCAAATAAAAGGTTAGGTTGTGCAAGCCTTCCACAGCCTCAAGTAAGATCATGGTGCGGAGTCTCACAGGCCAAAATTTATATTTGGGGAAGGACTGTAACTCACCAATGGACAGCCTTTCCTGGGATCCCACATGTGCAGAGGGGGGCCATAGCCCCATATCCTCTCCTTCCCCTTTGAGGTGATGTGTAGCTCCACTGAACAGTCCTTGTGCATGCCTGGGCAGAAGGGCTGTGTGGAAAATGGGGCAATATCTGTATTTTTTTTATAAATATCATCTGCACATCAGTTTATCTAGGTAATACTATCCTGCTTGAATGCATAGAGTTAACTCAAAGGAAGCTGTAAGGGGGGGAACTTACAGGAAAGAAAATGATGGCAGAGATAAGACACCTGTGGTAAACAGCTTCAAAGAAATTAAGATAACAAAGACTGGGTCATCAATGGGGAGGAAACTTCCTATCTGGCTCCACAGGAGGGTAGAATGAATTACATTTCCCAAGGCTAAAGCCTGGATCAAAGAGGATTCTAAATGTCTAACACCCTAGAAAAGGAAGGAGGATGGGTAAACTAGAAGAGACTGCTCAGGGTGCTGCTGAAAGGCTAGCAAACATACTGAGGGAGAGTGGTAGAAACTGCAGTGGGGCTGTCTGTTTTCTCTCTGCTAGAGATGGAGTTAGCTGGACTGGAGGGAACTTTGGGTTGGGGGGTGGGGGCAGTTTTCACTCCCATACTCATCTCCACTGAGCAAAAAGTCCAGTCCAGCCTGGCCCGGAGAAGATTGTTGAGTCTGAGACTTTATTATTTAAGATATCTTGTTAGTGTTTATAGAACTGTTTTGAAATAACACAACTCCAGTGCACCAAAAGCGACCCTGCCTGGTTACAGAAAAGCAATCTCCAGCAACGCAGGGGATACATAAAGAGAAACAGGCAAAGAACAGACCACAGTTTATAAGTGAAGAAGTTCAGCTTTTTGTAATATAAGAGTAGAAATTTAAACACATGACTGATCAGTTAGAAGCATCAAAGAAAATAGTTTGGCTGCAAAGACACTGCAGACTCTTTAAAGAGAAAAGAGAGCTAAAGAGGCTGACAGCTAGGATGGGAGTGAGATGATCACTATCTTGGAAAATAAAAACATCCCTAGGGGAGAATGTCACTTATCAAGTGCTGATGAGCAGGTGACAAATTCCAGACTACCTTGCTGAAGCCCACTACTAATGCCAAAGACATATAAGACATGAGGAATCAAATACAAGATACATTTATACCTGTGACAGATCTGATAAGATTCTTCCAAAGTTAAATGGGAGCACAGCTATGCTAACACACAATGCCAATCAGTTTTCAGCTATTGTGAAGCACATCAAAAAATTCACCAACCATATTCATACTGTAATTGGAATCCGCAAGGATTTAGACACAATAAATTACATTGATTTTGTATAAAAATGAAACAAACCAAATAATAGAAACACAAATACAGCAGATAAGACTTACAGGAATTACCATAAAGTTCAATGAAAGATGGGGAAATTACAGCTATAAAAATAAAAACAACAGAGGAGATGGAACCAAATGGAATTGTATGCAGTGGAAGGGTAATATGAAAATCAGTAAGAAACGCTGTATGATGTTCTTCTCTTGTAGGGTGGGAGTAGATGAAAGAGAGAAATAGAGCAGTAGTGTAACTGAAAAGTGAGCCCTATCAATGACACAACAACCCAGAAAAATATGTCTGGAATACCCAGGCTGAAGGAATCCAGAGATGACATAGAGCAACTCCTCCCACCTTGTTCTAGTTCCTGGAGCTCTCTGGCAACCTCTGTGTGGCATAAAGGCATCGAGGAGGCCCTAATTTATCTTGTGGTGAACAAGCCCCCAGCAGCACCAGGGTTGGGGCAGCAGAAAGGTGATTTATGATCACTTTAATCCCACCTCTCCAGTCCTGTACTGAGCACTGATCACATTTGCTGAGGCTTGAGTCCAAAGTCTTTTGAGTTCACAATACAACTACCACTTTTCAGAGGCACTACTAAGAAGACTGTCATGTTACTGTTTCTTCTGTGTTTCTTTTCTTATCTTATCAGTATTAAGGAAGTATTGCAAATGTCAGTAAAAGGCCTTGCATATTCTGATGCTTTCTATTCTACATGTGAATTAAATTAAATACTTTCTTGATAGAGGTTTAGTTTTTATTGAAGCACAATAGAATTTAAATATGAATGAATGTTCCTACAACTGGTCCCCAGTGAAAACTATTTCATGTCAATCAACAATAGGACAGAATTTCCTACTGTGAGTTGACTGTATTTCATTAAATGAATTATTGTAGAAAAACATTTCTCTCACCATACGGAGCCACCTATTATTTATTCAACATAATCTTACTGTCTTTTAATATTGCTTTTCTCTGTCTGTGATACAAACTCATGAATACCTTAGAATAAACGGAATGCATCCAAGAATGTGTAATACGTGTTCTGCATCTGCCCACCAAAGGGTATAAAAATCACTAGTTACTCACAGGTAATGGAAAGGTCTCTTTTTATTCAACCTGTTCAAAATGTTTTGGATGCTGTTGAAAGCTCCAAATTTGTATCTATGGATTTTAATAAACTAACATGTTGTTGTCTGGCATAGTCTTTTTTTTAAGTTACTATATAAAATACGTTAATTATAAAACTTATCTGAATAGTTCTGTATCCTGGCCTGAAACTGTATTGAACATAGAGGATTAGATGCACCACTCCATTTCTTGTTTGGAAGGAGCAGAGCATTTTAGGAGCTCTACTGTACCAAATGTCGAGATTGTCAATCTATCTTCATTTCCCTTCTCATCAATTTGGTAGGAAAAGCATTGCTTATGAAGATATTAACTCTACAGCCCCTTTCCCACTCCCCACTACAGCATCATTCCACTTTTCCTTCACCCACCCACCAGACCCCCAGGCAAATAGCTCAGGCATCTGCAGATCTTGAAATCAGCTGATCAGGGGGTTTGGGGACAATCAGGGAGTTCCAAAGGAATGATGGCATAGGGATTCTGTGAGGATAAAATCACTGTTTCCATACCCTATGCAGGTTATTCCACTGTAGGGCATGATCTGACCTACTGTAATTATGGGAATGGAAATCTACAAATCCGGGACAGGCTTTGCTTTCCATCTACCCTTTTTACGGTAAGCGAGAAATAGCTTGGCTTAGAAGAGAAGGTACAGAATAAAAGTGCTTCATATTTTCTGGAAAGACAGACAGAAGATCAATAGGCTGTAAAGAATCCTATGGTAATTTGGTTAAAAACATCTAAGAGGGCATATTACTAATTCTGCCACTGTAGCTAACTCTGTTTTTAATAGTTCTGTTGATGGATTTTTAGTATACTAAATAGAGAGAAGGTGTTTTTACTTGAAGATGAGATGGATGCACAAGTACTCCCTGGAAAATGCCTTGATAAGAATGATTTTAGTGTTTAAGGTGGTACCTTAATTTTGTTATGCACTTGCAAGAGTTTTTTCCTACTTTTTTGCATTTAGCATAAATAAAGTATGGAAGATAAGCTGCTTCTCCTCCATTCTTGACTTTCAAAATTGTCACAGTATTTTGCCTTTATATGACACCCCAAACAACTCCACATTTCTTCCCCTTGAATAGCTCTTTGTCCGTTCTGTTGTATCAGTTCTTCAGCAGAGCTATACAAAGTCATTTGCAGGGCCACTGAAGATTCATCAAACACTACTTCCTTAAGGAAGCCAACCCCCTGGGTATTCTAATGGTAATTGCCATTATGAATCCATAAGTGCAGGAACTTAAGACAAATGTTTCTATCCTTCATGGATTTTGTGATGGATTTTTTAAGAAAGGCAAAGATGTCCAATAGTGCACTGGAATGGCAAATATGACCTACTCAGAGCCAGAACGTCTTTCAGCTATTAAAGGGACTCGATTTCTTGTGCCATGTGCTGGAAAACAAGTAAGGACTAAAGCACTGTGTCAAAACTATAATGGCAACAATAAACAATAGAAACATGCTACAGAAAGCTTAGAAATGTGGATGTAAGTGTGAGTGGCAGAGTGGAAGTATGGAAGGCTGACTCTTATGCTCCACCTATAACTAAGCCTATAAATTTAACAAGCATAAAAATCAGGAGTTTGTCAGACAAAACCTTTGTGCAGATTCACTAAAGGGGATTGAAAAGGTGACTATAGGGGAAAAAAATGGAACCACAAATTCTGTGTCCTGCAATGTCAGTGTTAAATTATCTGCCAGAAAGAGGAAGATCAGTCAAATAGGGGCACATCTGAATTGGACAGGATGTGCTACACTCAACAGAAACATCTTCAAAAGACTGAACAGTAAGGAGGAGAATATTGGTGGTAGAGATCAGAACCCTCAACTAACCAGAACTGTAATACAGAACTTTACACCTTCATGTATCAGAAACTACACTGAAAAGTAAAATGTCTGGAAACAAAATATTGTCCTCCTGGGAATGATTGCTGAGCTTTTGGAAAACTAGATACATTCAGGTTATATCAGAGTGCTATTGCATGTTTCTGCTGGAAAGTATCCCCAAGTCTATTTATGGAAAGAGATTCCTTCTAATTACTTAGCTTCAATACAAAAAAAGGATCTGCTTTGTGTGGGGGAAAAACATTATGCATATCCCAGTGAGATGATCAGGAAAAAAGGAGCAATTCAAGTTGAACATTCATTGTCTCTTTTATAAATATTAGAAAATGAGAAAAGATTTTATCAGAGGCAAGAAATAAGAAAGAAAATTTCTTTGAAGGTAAGAAGACTATGATTTTCCCCCCAGATCTCCTACGCAATGCCTGCAAATGAGAAGAATTAAAAGATGTTGCACTGAATTGTTCTGATGGGGGAGTTGAGAAAGCCTTATTGTTTTTACCTTCACTTTGGGTTATTTACTATATGAATACATTACAACAGTACAGATCCCTTGATTTGAGCATTTGAAAGATCTTTTTAACATATTACATTAAGTCCTACAACAACCCTGTAGGGTGGACAACTTTAATTATATCCACTTTGCAGATGAGATTAATGAAGCTCAGAAAGGTTAACTGACTTGCCCAAGTTCACCCAGCAAGTCAGTGGAAGAGCCAGGAAGACAACATGGGAATCCTGATGCCCAGACACCTGCTCTAATCAAAAGGCCATAACTGCTCTCAAAGAAAATGTATAAAATCATATTTTCAGTAAGATAATGAATAGGTTGCTGGTGAGGAAAAGGGCAGAAAATACCAACTTGAAATTCTCAGAGGCAGATGAGGGAAGGGACTGGGAAGGGTGACTTGTTTGTCTTGTGATTGAATTTACACAGTTGGCATGAGAAGAACTTGAAGAAAGTCTAAGATACAAATTCATCTCTAGTGTAAGTGGAAGCTACCCCACAAAGTCTGAATCTAGCCTTCACCAAAATGTTTGAGATCATTTCTCTTACAAATTGAAATTGGATTCTGTTGCTGAATTGTAAGAGGTGCTAAGCATTTGTCCCACTGAAGATAGTGGGAGCTGCAGATATTCAACACCTCTGAAAATCAGGCTATTAGTGTGGAAATACACTTAATGTTCAACTGAAAACATATTTAGTGTTTCTTTCCTGCTCAGACATGTCCTGCATTAAAAAAAAAAAAAGAAAAAAAGGAGACACATTCTGGCCCTGATCTTTCTGGGTGAGTCTCGTGGGAAGGTCACTGTGCATGCATAGTACTCCATACAGGGTCAGGACCTAAAGGTGCACATGGGACACTAGCAGACCAGGTGCCAGCTCATGCCAAGGTCCCTAGGTCTCACTGAATACTAACAAAAGCATAGCTGGAAACCAGTCCAGCTTAACTGTTTGTTAGCATTATTAAAATATTAGAGTTATAACAATATGTTTAGACTTTATGGAACACTTGTAGGATGCTGCATGTATTAATCCTACTTATAACATCTGTATCCCATGTTATAAGATAATGTTTAAATGTTTGCTCTGTAACTATAAAAATGTTTGAAGACTGTACATTCCCTACAGTCAGGGGAGAAGCATTACCAAGTGTGAAATATTAGTTTACCCCAAGAGGTGTTATCTCCTGCCCATCAGGAAGTACTCTTGAATCCAAATGGGCCATTGTGGAACAAAGACTTTGTCCTTTGCTTCACTCACCCACCCACCGAGAGGTTACCTGAAAGAGTGTTCACCTGATCAACTTGAATTTTGGGATGAGGGGTATAAAAATCCATGACAAGGAGCAAGTGGGCCTCTTTGTGCTGTTTGAACTCTGAGGGGCAAAGATTCCTAGATATAAGCAAGAAATCCCCCAGTTGCTTGGTTTGGGTGATCCCCAAAGGATATATAAGCTTCTATAATAAGCAAGCTTTTATTACCTTTTGCATTTAAGATTGTACCCCATTTGTGTGTGTATTCTTACCTGCTTTAATCTTGTAAATAACTTTCATTAATTCTCGTAGTTAATAAATCTTTAGTTAGTTTATTACAGGATTGGCTATAGGCATTGTCCTTGGTTTGAGATTTGAATATAATTGACCTGGTACTGGGAGTAACCTGAATATTGGTCTGTTGTTTGGTATAAAGCGGCCATCTATCACATAGTCCATCTTGTCTGGGTGGAAGATAGACTGGCATGCCCAACAGGACTGTCTGTGACTCCCTGGTCAGATTGTTATAGAACTTTAGGAGTTCCCACCTGTTATTAGGCTGGTGAAGTTTAATTATAGATCATACAACCAGGTTGGGGTGTCTGCCCGGCCTTTTGACAGTCCACCCTGAGGTTGGCACTCATGATCATGAGCCTCCCCAGACAGTGTGACAACGCAAAAAGTGATATTTTAATCTGAAGATCGGTTGGCTGTTATTTGAATAAGTAGCTGATACAGAATAAAATGTCAGGATCCAGAAAAAGCAAAACAAAGAACTCTTTATGACCATATGCATATTCCCAATCAGCTGAGAATTCTCTAGAGCCCTTGTGCAGTTGTGCATTTCTCAGATAACATTGTTGAACCTCTGCCAAAGAGGAGCAAATTTTGCAGCCTTGCAGGTTGGTTTCCCATTAGAGGAGAAATCCATGAGATGGAGTGTGGTAATTTTCATAGTGTGGCTTGCTTTATCTACACTGTGTACGCCAGTACTTGAACAGAGGTAATCACAAACGGCACTGTCATGGGGCAACTGCCCAGTATTGGGAGTTAGGGCTCATCTGACTGTCTGCCTTATGAAGGCCCCACCGGCGGGCGGGGGGGGGCGGGGTAACTGACTGCCCTTGGTGGCTGACTTGTAAATGAGCACCTGAACCTAATAAAGGTTACCCACTCTCAGTTAGAGGGGAATTTCTAATTCAGAAGCATAAAGATGGATTATGTGTAACATGTAAGGTCCAGGAAATAATTTGGGATTGTAAAGACTGTACCTATGAAAGGAGGGTTTTATACAGAAAACTCAGAGGCCTTAAAGTAACTAAATTTTCCTTGCAGAACCTCTCAAGAATACAAGGAAACATTTCTGCAAAGTTTTAAGAATACTGGAAAGAGTGTGAGACTCTAAGTCATGAACAAGATACAAAGTTACAATGCATGATTGTCTTAGACCCAGAAAGTGAATCTGCTACACTATAAAACCCAAGAAGAAGAGGGAAGACAGGACGTTCCTGTGGAGTGAAGCTCCCAGGAGAGGCCTGAGCCAGAGGATTGAGCAGGGAGCCTAGAGGGGAACCCACCAGATTTGAGAACCTACAAAAGGTGCATAGAGAGGGCAGTCTCCTAGATGGAAGGCTGCAGTCAGCAGGCATCTGAGAAGGCCTGGGCTTAGCCAGGGGTCTCCCAGATACTGGCTAGAAACCTGTCCTGGCAAGTCTCACTTGCTGTCACTGGAGAAGAGTCGCAGTGGATGGATGACTCTGGACCCTGACTCCAGAAAAGAATCTTACTTCAGTAGGGACAGGAAGCCTAACACCATGGGCAGAGACTGGAACAGAAAGAACTCCTGGGGAAGAGCCTGGGGAGTGGTAAGTACTGGACTCGGGGTGGGCAGATGGTCTAAGAATGACCCAGTCAACCAGCTGAGATATTGGAGTTAAAGTTTTGTTTATGTTCTGGGCTGGTTTTTCTGTTAATAAATGAGACCCTTTCCAGGGAGGTGTTATTTAGCACCTACTGGACTGTTTGGACTTGTTGATACATTGGGTGAGGAAAAATCAACTTACGGCTCACCTGCTACACCACGCCTGCCTGCAAGGCGATGCATCTGTTCAGCCTGGAATAACAAATTTCTTATATAAATTCTTACTTAAAAAAAATCAGCCCCACTCATCATCAGTGCCCATCTCCCTGGGAGCAGTTCTAGCTCCATAACTTATTCGAACTAGAGAAATTAAGACAGAGAGCAAACTCTCTTGCTGTCTGCAACAGCTTCCCTGAAAATAATGTACATCACAAAATTTCAAAATTATTCAGCATTTCTGCAAACACTGAACAGTGCTACCATGCTAACAAAAATACCTTGTAAAACAGTGTGTAAGGTGTGTAATCACCTGTGGTCTACCAGTCTAACAATATTTTCCATTTCTATATAGGTATAACTTTAATCTTTTATGGAGGGCAATCAATTAAAAACAGAATTTGAATACTTAGAAGTATCATAGAATATCAGGTTAGAAGGGACTTCAGGAGGTCATCTAGTCCAACCCCCTGCTCAAAGCAGGACCAATCCCCAATTTTTGCCCCAGTTCCCTAAACAGCCCCCTCAGGGATTGAACTCAGAACCCTGGGTTTAGCAGGCCAATACTCAAACCACTGAGCTATCCCTCCACTCTGATGTCAATGTAAAGTATGATACCTTATTTCCATTATCTAGTGCATCAGCATTTGGAATATTGTATGTGAAAGCTTCATGAACTATAAACTCAAATGTCTGTGCTTGATTGTCTCTTTGAAATTGGTTCTTGGAGGGGACCCTCAGTATGCAAATATGCCTCTTCTGACATGGAGAAGATCAGACATCTGTATTGAGCAATACCCACTCTTTCCTCCCTGCCCCAGGTCCTTCAGAGAGAGAAAGGATGGAAGATCTATCAGTAAGTAGAGGCCAGAGTCAAACATTTTAAAATAAATAGCATTCCATCAGCACCAACACATGAGAGCTAAAAGCTATTGTGGGAAGCTGAGAATAATTCACTGCTATTTAATATGCTTTTTTTTCTAAAGCACATCACAAGTTTTATTTTTGTAGCAACTGAGGCTGCACTAACAAAGAAACTAATGAAGCAAAAGTGACTTACAGTTTAAAGTGAACATAATATATGTCAATTATAGGTGGTCAACATATTATTGAACTTGAGACCTAATAAGATTTACTGTTGTTCTCAGAGACCTGACTTTATTGCCTTTATTCCATTTCCATGGCATGGTATTATAAATCTGCACAAATCACAGTTGCCTACTGCATGAAGTGCCTCTTGCCACGGTGATAAGTGTATGAGAACTTTGTAATTCTTAGATGATAAATTCAGGAAGGTGATTTCTGAGACTCTGGAGCCAGAGTTAGGCAAGAGCTGCGAAGGCTGAAATCTTTATTAGCTTGAGGCAGTTTTTGTTCATTTTCATCTAAAATAAAGGGTCCCATGATATCAGTGATAACCAGGAGGGGTTTTCACATAATTAATTTCAACTGTATTTCAAGCACAGTGCAGGGTTAATGGTTTATTATAAAATGTGCTCCTTAGAATTTAGGCATTTGAAATGGATTTTCAAATCCATTTACTTTTTCTCAAATGATATCTATTTTATTCCTTTGTTAATGAAAACTGTTTTACTGAAATATGGAGGTTCTGTGGGCTTGACCCTGCAGTTTCTCCAGATCCCAAGACTCAGTTGTACAGCTGGTTGAAAATTTTCCATCTAAATTTTTTTTTTGACTAAAAATTGGTGGGTTTTTTGTCAAAACAAATATTTTCACAGAAAGTATCTGCTTTCTTAGAAAACTTTCAATTTTTTGTTGGAAAATGAAAACCAGAAAGCTGATTTCTCCCACTTCCTCTCCTGCCCCCCCCACCAGGACTTCCATTGTTTGTCATCTAAAAATTTTCAGTTTTTGGTTTTTCAGGAAGTCAAAATTTTCTGGTGAAAAATAAACCTATTTTCTTACCAGCTCTAGTAAATGGTCTCTACCATGCTGCCTGGAAGGCTCCCCTTCTAGCTCCTCTGGCCATTGATAATAGTGAAGGTGGAAGTTGCAGGAGTTGTGCTGTGCAGAGCAGGGATTGTGAAGGAAATGGTCTTTCACCTGCCTGAAAGTTCCTCAGCTTCTTCTAATATCAGGTGTAAAAAACCCAAAGGAACTGTAAACAAGATTTGTCTAGCCTGAGGTACAGAAGTGACAGAAATTGGCACAGGAGTGACAGAAATTGAGCGCCTCTGACGAAGCTGGCAGAAACAGGCCATGAAAGTTAGAAAATTACCATTCAAGGACCAGACATCGGTTCATTAGATCCATGGCGGCCTTTTATTAAGGCTAAGTGTATATAAACTGTATATATGCCAACTATGCTTATAATTTCTCTCACACTGGAGTTTGTTTGATAAAATTTCATTTTTGGATTATCATCTGACTCCTGTATCCCTCTTTACGTCTGTGAGCACAGTTATTATGTTTGTGCAAACCTGTTACCATCATATGAACTAATATTGAAGACAAATATGTTAGAAAAAAATGCAGAAAGAAATGTCGTTCAGGTACAAAAATGTAGGGCTAGAACCTCCAGAATTGTGCAGCATTTTTGCACCACATAGCTTTTGGCTATATTCAAATGGCAAACTTAACTGGCTGAGAGAAGATTACCCTCTGCAACAATTTTCTTATGGCATAGAGCCTGGTGTAGGGGCTTTTATGCCACTTCCTCTGTTGACACAGCAGGGAAAGTGGGTGTGGCCAGAGGAAAGGGGACATGGCTGGGATGCTGGTACTTCCACACACATCTTTGGTTCTGGTTTCAGTTCCTTGCAGCGGCTTGCAGTTTACATAAGGGTAGCAACCATGATAATCTGAGATCTTGTCTCCATGCAAAAGTTACACTAGTGTTAAGAGCACCACACTACTTTAGTACCAGTTTAACTAAATCTCTTTAAAAACCACACAATTAGTTAAACTGGTGAAACTTTGTATCTAGAAAATCTGCAACTCAGTACAGGGAGACCAGTCATACCCAAAAGCTGCATGAAGATTAGGGGAGTGCACAGGTGAGCTTTACACCACTTGGCCTGTCTTTTTCTATTCTAAGCCTAAAATTGTATGTTTTTAATGTTCTCTTATGATGACTGCTGCTTTTCTTTCCTTTACTCTTGAAGGCCTTTACAATAGTGATTAAATGAACCCTAGTTCTATATAAATTATTCTGCAAACCTAGAGAATGTTTGTGAAGAGTAGGATCAAAAGTCAGATTAAAGTCTACTGAAGTCAGTGAAAAGACTCCAGTTGACCCTAGCGGGCTTTGGATTGGGCCCTATTTGAGTAATCTGCTAGTGGGGGCTAGCAGACCTTGCTGGGATTAGTAGGTCTAGTTGTGAACCTGAATATATAGGTGTGTGTTAACGGAATGGGCTCCAGCTTTTGAAACTGTGGAACAAGGTGAAGATGGCAGGATCAAGTAGTGTTACAAAGCAGAACACTTAAACTGACAACCCAGTTAGAAACCTCCAGAATGGGCTTGGTAGAAAGCACAATGAGCGGAATCCCTCTTGCCATGCGGTCTTTGGGCCTGTCGAAAAATGGCTAGAGATCATCATAAGGCCTTTTGCTTCTGGAAGAAGTTCTATTAGTCATTGCGTTGAGAACATCCTGTTCATTCAAGGGCTAATGAAGTCATGGCCTGTTCTTTCCTATTATCATATTGCATCTGTCTTCACTTACATCATGTCCTTGATAATACAGAACTTACTCTCTTTGTAACCAAAAAACCTAACCAAGAAAACATTAGTGTAATTGCTGGTCTAAAAATTATTTATAATGTTCATGGTGTCATGTTCTGGTCTTTTCTGCTATCCGTGTATGGATAGTTCAGAAAGATTTCAGGATACCGGCTTACTTACACACACACACACCTGCAAACTTAATGCACTGGTATCTTTGAACTTCAACCCTTTTGATAAGCTATGTCTTCCTATATACTCACTACAAAGGACTGCATCTGCCAAATATGCTAATTAAGCTGCAGTCTGTCCTTTTAAAATGTAGAATCCTTAACATGTTTCATTTTCTCTGTAGGACTAATTTTTTGTTTTTTCTAGTTCTTTATTCTCTCCCAAGAAATTTCAGAAATTTGGCATCTTGCCACACAGTAAACTGCAAAGACAGCATAATGAAAGTTAATGGAGCTCTGAGATTCAGGTAACTCATATGAATTAAAAACAATTTACTAATGCATAGTGGGTTCAATAAAATCAAATCTAAAATACTTCATGCAGAGTTCATAATGGATTAACTCAAACTTCAAAACTGTTGGGGCATATTTTACCAAACTGAAGTAAAATAAATGCCAAGGAAATGTCAGTAGGAACAACAGATTATTGTTTTTACGTATAAAGTCTATTTTTGTACAATATTCCTATGAAAAATGAACAACCAGCCTCCCCTCTCCTCCCAACACACACACACTTATCAGTGTATATATTGTGGAAAAGCCTTACCACCTCTGTCTGAACATCTAAGCGGAATTTCTGTTTCTAAATTATAGACATAGTCAGAACTAAGGGTTAGACTGTGAAATGAGTTTTGTGCCTGCACAGGGGATTAAGGAAGCATTAGAATCACCTCTTTTCTCCCCTTCAAGGGATACCCAAATATTATGGGTGGGGAGGGGGAGGGAGAGGGAATGAGTGGATCCTAGGTTCCATTCCCCCCCATACATCTGTCAGTGCTAATGAGCCAGCTTGCCAGGGTTCGCAACACATAGACCAGCAGTAAATTAGTACCCCTGGGAGCAATGGGGAACACAATTTCCTCTTTGTGTCACCTGTGAGACAGCACAGCAATGCGATACCCGTTACTGAGGGCGATATCCTAGGGAAACAGTCTAGGCACAGATAACCTCCACGGGCACAATCCATTTACGCTCACGGGGAAGACATTTGACATCAATTGGTGATGGATTGGACCCTAAATCTTTAAAGAATTGATAGAACCTTGCCACACCATTTTCATTAAAGTCAGTGTTTTGAATCACCTCCCAATCCATCCATTGGGACATCTGTGCCAGAAGGTGGCTTTACCCTAGGAGGAAGGAAGGCAGTCAGAGGAACTCCACCCCCCCCCCCTTGAGATTCTTCCAGTAGAAGCCAAATTTATTTTACAGAAAATGTTTCCTAAAATCCCCACTAGTGGAGGGTACACAGGAGACGTACTGAATACACTGTCTCCTGTATACTCTGACCATGTCCTATCTCCAGACAACCACTTTCTGGGCTGCATAGGACATCTCCGTACTCATTAGTAAGATATTACTCCAATCCTGAATTCCTTGCTCAAATGGTTGGGCCTTTAGGTCTAAATCCTGAGCAGCTTTGACAGTGTGTTGGCGCTGCTTTCCTTTAGTCTGCTAAATCACGTCTGATACTTACACTCTTAAATTAATCCATAATTTCTCTTTAATAATAATGGTTCAAATTTATATAGTGCCTTAAGGATCTCAAACACTTTAAACAACCACTATATCATGTTGCGTGCCCTGTGTTATATAGAAGGTCAGACTAGATGGTCACAATGGTCACTAAAACATTGGCCAGATGCACTACTGGCAGAAATGGATACAACTTCAATGGATTTGTGCCTGTGTACACCAGTAGTGAATCTGGCTTCTTAACTATACATTTCCAGTAAATCAAATATCTGATACAACATATATACTACATAGGAAAGTTCTATTAGCAACTTGATTTATTGGAAATGTATAATTAAAGAGCTATATATATATAAATAATATTCTCACACACCATATGTGTATATACACACACACACACACACACAACTTTTGTTCAGTAAAGTACTACCTCAGAGGGCCAAATCCTGATGTTCTTATTCAGACAAAACCATCCATGAGGGTTTTGGAGTGAATAAGAACTGCAGACTTGGGTTCTCAGGGTCTATACAGCAACAAATATATCTGGTTGTAAACATTCATGATGAGAGAATGTGAATGAATGAACTGTGAATGAAAAAAAAGAAAAAAGAATAAGACATGTCCCTCTAGTTTTCAAGTGATGGAGTATTCCACATGTAGAATGCCTAGAATATACATTGAAGACCAGGACACTATAGCTCAGAAGATATGTGAAAGTTCAGAATTAACATTTATATTTTGCAGATTCTTAGTTATTGATGTTAGTAGTAGATACTGAACCACCATTAGTAGGAATCTACAGATAGCTGATAGCAAAATGTTGAGTGAGATTCTCCATTGGGGTTAATCAGCATAGCTCCATTACTTCACTATGTTCTAATTATAGCTCTTGGCTTGCCTTTAGGATGATGGGTGACATCTCTTAATATTTACTGGCAACCACTGAAGTTCTGTGTGTTCGTGTTTCTCTTCTGTATACAAAGGGCCAAATTCTGTCCTGAGTTACTCTGGTGAAAACCTGGAGTATCTTGACCGATGCCAGTGGAGTTGTTCTGTATTTACACCAATGTAACTGACAGCACAATTTTAGTCTCTCACTACATCTGTAGATCAGTGGGTCATCAGATAAAAAGAATGAAATCAGTAGGGGCAATTTATCCTTGCCAAACTGTAACAGTGCTGTTTATAGTCTAGGGGAAAAAAAATCTTTATACATGCCTGGTCAGCTCAGAGCAACCCATAATAATAGACAAATGTGTGTCAGAGTGTCTTGATTTATTCAAATATCAAGGCAATATTTATGTGGCAGTTTTATTTAGCTAATGATGAATTGAGAGTAAACAGCAACATGACAGCCTTTGTTAAAAACCTCTCAAGTAGAAAAGAAATGGCAGTGCTGGGTTTTACTGCCTGTAGAGAACTCAGAGGTCTCTTCAGTATGTAAATGGGATCAGATTCTCTGAACCTGCCTGGTCCCTTTATGCTGCTTTGGTGACAGAAAGGGGCCAAAAACTTGGTGGATATTCACAGATTGGGATTCTTCCAGTTTTGGTGGATCCCTAGCAGGCTAAGAACTCATGGCCAAATATTATATCACCCTCACCATAGCACCCATCATGCCTGGCATGCCAGGGCAGGGAGTGGGGATGGCCATATGCACCAGGACCACAGGCTGGTGGATGGCTCTTTAGGAGCCACAGCCAGATGCTGTAGAACCAGCCCCAGAGTGAGATAGGCACATGACTTCCTCTCCTTTCCATTCACCCAGTAGAAATTGGGGACAGAAAACAACTAGTCCATGGAGTTCACAGGCTGTGGATTTACAGTGAACAGCGTAGAGTGTTGATCATATGCAGCATATTTCAAAAACAGCTGAGCCAGTGTGATACAGAGGGCCATTGGTGGTTCACTATGTAAGTCAGCAACTCTTGTCAAGCCCAACACTCACTACACCTAACACACTGTTGTCATTATATATGCCCAAAAGGTGGCATGTAATATATCACTGGAAAAATGAATACCTCACTAATGATTAATTTTATTGAATGGTACATGTATGGATTGTGTACAAAGAGTTCTATGTGCTAGAATTACGTTCTTAAAATGTATTTGGCAAGCAATGCATAAGCAGTCTGTCCTAGATAAAGGAATGTGTATTTGCTTGTCTGACCTGCCTAGCCCTCAGGCAGAGTCAATGAAGGTACGTGTATATAAAAGGTAAACACAGCCATGAAATTAGAGAGTGGTCTGAACCTCAGATAAGCAATTGAATCAGCTGGTTGTGTACAATATTACTGTATTATAAAAGTTGTGACAAAGTTCCTCCTCTGCCTTGGTGGGTCCTGCACTTTTTGGTGGATTTGCTCGCCTCAGAGGTTCATGGTAGCCCTCAGTTTGGCCGCTTCTGCTAGAGGCTCAAGCCTGCCATTCACTCAGCTAACCTCATCACTAGCCAGCATGGGGGAAATGGAGAACAATCCCTGCAGTCTCTGTGTCTCACCTAGTGGGTTGGGGACAGGCCAGATCCCTTTCCAAATTAGACCTTCCCTTTTGGTGTGCTTTACAGACAAGGTTATCTCCTCCAGTGACCAATCAGGATCTGGGGATGGGGGGAAGGAGATGGAGGGAATCCAGGCACACCCTCTACACCATGTTCCAGCCCGGGGCCCTATGGATAGCAGCTGTCTACACTAGCCCCTGTATCAGCTGTGTGACAGCTACAACTCCCTAGGCTACTTCCCCAGGGCCTTCCCACAGCACCTTCTTTATCCTCCTGAAGCTTGATCATACTTGTACATTTCAGTCATCCAGCAGCACACCTTCTCACTTGCTGCACACCCCCCTACTAACTCATAGGAGGTCCTTTTTAAACCAGGTGTCCTGATTAACTTGCCTGCCATAATTGAGTCTAGTAAGTTTTTAATTGGCTCCAGGTGTCTTAATTAGTTTGCCTGTCTTAATTGGTTCTAGCAGGGTTCTGATTGCTCTAGGGTAGCTCCTGCTCTGGTCACTTTGGGAACAGAAAACTATTCATCCAGTGGCCAGTATATTTGCCTTCGACCAGACTCCTGTACTCCCCTTGTCTGGGTCTGTCACAAAGAGTATCTAGTAAGGTCTTTTATGAAAGCGAGTGACACACTGGTGATTAATAGCATTGTGAAATGTGTGTATTAACACTATATGGGGAATTACAGTTACGCACTGATATTACGCTTTAAAGTCTGTGGGTTTTCTCCCGAGAAGGGGGGAAGGTACTGTCTACTTGTCTCCAGTGTAAACTAACCAGAACAGTGGAAGCCCTATTTATATATGAATCAGCAGAGGGACTGGGAAGTGAACAGGAAGGGAAGAACAGCAGGAAGCCTTTCTTCTTCTTGGAACAGGGTCAATGAACTTTGGGAAGATGGCATGGCATCTACACACCTAAGGAAGAGAGAGAAGCTTGCTCTGGGCTCACTTTTCAAAGAATACATTGCAAAGGTTTACTGGACTATGCAAAGAAAGGGGAGAGAATCTCATAGGTATCCAGAACTTGGGGGATTAAAGGGTCCAGAGCTTTGAATCCTTCAACCATTGGGGTTGAAGTCTTTGGGAATGGAGTTTGGGTGTAACTTCCTGAAATGAAATTTTAATTGTAGAAGTGCATTTTTTCTTTTATTTGCTTGTAACACTTCCTATCTTTATTCCTTATACTGGGTATCACTTAATTCTTTGTCCTTTTGTTAAATAAAATTGTTTTACTCTTACTATAAACCAGTCCAGAGCTGTAATTGAAATTGGAGTGATTGTTCACCCCAGTTTTAAATTAATAAACTGCTGTTACTGTCTCTTTAAAGGAGCAGCAAACTTAACTTCTGTGAGAGTTCCAGGAGACGACTGGACACTTCAGAGAGATGTTTCTGGGGAACTCAGGAGTTGGGGTGCACTGCTTGTTACCTGCAAGGCCAGGTTTGGATGTGCAGAGTCCTGAAGAGTTTGCTAGGAAGGCAGACAATCTGGTGTGTCAGGGAGTGGCCACACAGTTTAGCAGCCACAAAACTCTCATTTGCTGAGGCTGAGAGTGGTAACACGGTAACCTCACAGTTCTGGAAACCTTAGCCGATTGGCTGGCTGTTGATGGTAGGGATGTAAGCCACAGCAGCGTAGCACCTGAGGCAATTAGAGTTGCAGGGCAGGCGGTGGTCTGGGTTGAACGCCAAAGTGTCACAGCCAGATCCTCTGCTGCTGTAAATTACCCCAGCGAAGGATCTGGCCCATCTATTTCTAGCAGGAAGTAGGAACATAAGGGAATAGTGTGCCATTTGCATGCACACATCCTGAATGTCAAAAAGGAATCACAAAATAAATAATTAATCAGGAAAGTCACAGTTTCTGGCAGCCTTTGACTTAATTCGACCCTCCTGCTCCTCAGACAGACCCTTAGGCTTCCCAGAGTCACAGAATCAGCCAAGAAATAGAGTAGCTGTCCTGATCTGCTTTGGCTGGCTCCTCCCTTTAAGAGACAAAGACTTTCTGTGGTGTTATAAGAAAAAATAACCTTATTTTCATTCTTCCTTCACTGCAGCTGCCATCTTGAGTTTATAATGCTCAGTGTCAGAGTTCCCTGTGCTTTCATGAACTTTTCTAAGGGGTGAAAAATAATTTAAAAACTTACAAGAAGTTCTCATTTTTTAGGGAAGTAAAAAAAGGTTTATATTTTTTAAAGACCATTTGTTCCTCCTGGGAATTTCTGTGGAATGCAATACAATTACATTTTTCTAACTGAAAAGCTGACTTTGTTGCTTTGTGGCAAGAATAATAAAGACTGTAAAACAGCTCACACTCCTGCTTCTCTTCTGTGGATGGGACTTTTAGGACAGGTCCATCCGTGATTCTCTTTGGTCATGAATCAATCACAAGACTCTGCCTCTGTTTTTTCTGCTGCAGTGCAGAAAATTATTTAGAACCACATTGATCTCTGAGTAGAAATGAAAAGTTAGGTAATGTAATACCTTTTGATTGGACCTCAAACTAATTAAGCCCCCAAAGCCCCTTTTCCATGTGAACAAGAGGAGAACTTTTGGCCTCAAAACTATTATATAAATTCTTTGCGGGTCAATAAAAATGATCACGTTATGCATCTTTGTATACTCTCTCTGCTACAGTGATGCTATCAGTCTCCTTTTCTATTGTATGGTTTTCTCTAGAGAAAAATGACTAGGCAGGAACAGCTCAGCTACTTCCATAAACACGATGAAAAATTTATTTTACACCATACTACAAAGGAAATCTATACATTCTGTCAGCTCATTATTTTTTATTTATTTATGGTAGGGTCTACAATTTGCTAAGTGGTTCCTGGAAAGTTGAGAATGCCTGGACATTGTCTTGAGCAGCTTAGTAATATTTGTATTTACAGCCTCTGAAGCTAGGTTCAGTTGATGTTCATAGACAACAGGCTCCTGAACTGTTATGCTAATCATGTCACTTGCAAGAAGGGTGATGTTCTTATATTCTTACGAAGTCTGGAGCTGGGTGATTTTTTTTCAAAGCATAATTTATCAAATATATGTAATCTAATTGTCCAATCACATAACATCTGTGACTAGATTGATTTCTTCAAATTCGTTTGTCATATTTAAGTTTTGGTATCTGACTCTTTATTTGCCTTTTTAAAAAAATCTCTATGGCTTTGTTATAGACTTTAAGGTCAGAAGGGACCATCATGATCATCTAGTGTGACCTCCTGCACATTGCAGGCCACACAACCTCGCCCATATAATTGACCCCTAACCTCTGGCTGAGTTACTGAAGTCCTCAACTCATGATGTAAAGACTTCAAGTTACAGAGAATCCACCATTTATACTAGTTTAAACCTGCAGGAGACCCGTGCAACAGGCTGCAGAGGAAGGTGAAACTCCCCCTCCCCCGAGTCATGAACAGTTTGCTGCAAGTAATCAGTATTCGTGCTGCATAGGTTCATTTTGATTGGTCAGATAAGTCACGTGTTCATTCTGTTCTATGAATGAATGAGCACTTCCAGTATAAATATACATCCTTGTGAATTTAAAATTATATTTCTGCAAATATGTGACCTTCTGACTTTGAAACTAACTTTCCATAAGCATTATGAGTCATAGGCGCAACACGAGTGAAATGAGTGGGGGAATCTGTCCAACATCTTAGAAGTTTATACACAAATACAAGGAGTATGAGGAAAAAATAGGAAGAATGAAATATTAGTCCATATGCTAAATTATGATTTAATTGGCATTACTGAGATTTGGTAGGATAAATCTCATGACTGGAACATTGGTATGGAAAGGTATAGCTTGTTCAGGAAGGATAGGTAGGAAAAAAAGAAGAGGAGGGGTTGTATAATACATCAGGATTATATACACTTGTTCTGAGGTCAAGAAGAAGGTAAAAGGCAGACCAGTTGAAAGCCTACGGGTGAAGATAAAAGGTGGGGGGGAAACAGGGGTAACATCATGGTAGGGGTCTACTATAGGTGAATGAGGCATTTCTAGAACAAATAACAAAAATATCCAAAACTGAGTGGGTAGTAATGGGGGACTTTCACTACCTAGACATGTATTGTAATATAGACAAACAGAAAATATCCAATAAGTTATTGGAATGTACTGGGGACAATTTTGGTTCCAGAAGAAATAGCCAGGTGACAGTAATTTTAGGCTTGATTCTGACTAATAGGAAGGAGTTGGTTGTGATTCTGAAGGCTGAAGACAATTTGTGTAGAATGCATGATACCAAGGAAAGGAAGCAGTGAGTGCTGCAGAATTAGGACAATGGACTTGAACAAACTCAGAGACCTGGTAGGTAAGGTCCCATAGAAAGGAAATCTAAGAGAAAAAAGGAGTTTGGGATAACTCGCAGTTTCTTAAAGAAAAGATTTCAGTGTGGTAACCATGTCAGTCTGTATCAGCAGAAAGAACGAGGAGTACTTGTGGCACCTATAATTCCTGCTGATAATAGCCCACCTTAATTGATTGGTCTTGTTAAGAGTTGGTATGGCAACCCCCATTTTTCCATGTTCTCTCTCTGTGTATATATATATATATATAATCTTCCTACTGTATTTTCCACTGCATGCATCTGATGAAGTGGGCTTTAGCCCACCAAAGCTTATGCTCAAATAAATTTGTTAGTCTGTAAGGTGCCACAATTACTCCTTGTTCTTTCTTCTTAAAGAAAAGAGTCACAGAACAGTAAGAGGCAAATACTCTTTAATGACCTGAAAATGAAAAAGGAATTTGTCCATGTTTCCACTTTTGTGGAAATGTGACAAATTGCTATGGATGAGTACAAAATAGCAAAAGTATGGAGGGACAAACTCAGAAAGGCTAAGGCACAAAATGAGTCACACCTAGTAAGAGACACAGTCAATAAGAAGAGAGTCTATAAATAGGTTAGGAGCAAGGCAAACATGAAGAAATACATAGGCACTCAATTTAGCAGGGAAGGAGAGTTAATAATGGGTGACATCAAGACAGCTGAGATGTTTAATGCTTATTTTGCATCAGTCTTCACTAAAATGTTTAATTCTGACCAGATATGTAACATAATTAATATTAACAACGGAGAAGAAACAAGTCAGAATAGGGAAAGAATAGGTTAAAGGATATTTAGATAAATTAGATGTATTCAAGTCAGCACAGCCTGATGGAATTAATCCTAGGATACTTAAGGAATGAGCCGAAGCAATCTCAGAACTGTTAATGATTATCTTCAAGAACTCATGGAGGTCTAGAAGTCCTAGAGAGCTGGAGAAAGGCAAACATAGTGCCTATCTTTAAAAAGGAAAACAAAGATGACCCAGGGAATTATAGACCAGTCAGCCTAACCTGAAAGATACTGGGACAAATTAGTAAATCAATTTGTGACCACCTAGAGGATAATTGGTTAATATGTAATAGCCAACATGGATTTGTCAAGAGCAAATCATGCCAAACCAACCTAATTTATTTATTTGGCAGAGTTACTTGTCTAGTAGATGGGGCAGAGGTAACTGGAGAAATATTATTTCTTGATTTTAGTCCAGCTTTTGACACAATGCCACATGACATTCTCACAAGCAAACTAGGGAAATGTGATAATATTCAGAAAGGGAGATTTTGATAGATATTAGGTATAACTTCCTAACTGTAAGGAGAGTTAAGCACTAGAATAGGCTTCAAAGGGAGTTTTTAGAACCCACATCATTGGAGGTTATTAAGAAAAGGTTAGACAAATACCTGCCAGGGATGGTCTAGGTACTTGGTCCCACTTCAATACAAGGGGCTGGACTATATGACCTCTTGAGATCCCTTCCAGCCCTACTTTTCTATGATTCTTTGAATTGTGCTAATAAAACACTATTGCACAAATATTCATGGAAAACAAGCAAAACTATGTAAGCATGAATAAAATTAGTTTTTAAAAAATTTGGATAAAATATTAATGGACAAATTCTAATAGGCACAATGGAAAGAAAGCAGAAATGATCTAGGAGCCAGAAATTCTATTTTCTTCAGTTGTGGACCTCTCCATGCCCCACTCAGTATTGATACCAATGACTACCAATACTAGTGTAACACACATAATAGAAAAGGTGAAGTTTTTTAATTCATACATATTTTAAAAAAACATACAAAACAGATAAAACAAAAACACCCCCCCCCCCCCCGACATTTTTTGTTCTGGTCTATTTTTGGTAACTTTTGTATTTGTTTTATTGTGCATAAATAAATATATGCATGAAAATATAATATTAGGAATCAGCTTTAAAATGTCTCCTTTCATATGCAGGTTTGTTTTTTTAAAGAGGATACTTTGTTTTCTTCTTCATTGCAAACCATTTGAAACTAATGGCTGATTAAGAAGAGTGATACAGCTTGGAAATAGCTGTGATTCACATTTGTGGGGTGATGCTTGAAGCATACAGTAGCTTATTCCTTGTTTTGTTTGCTTCCTGACGTACTCCTCAGACATCCATTCTGAAAAAAAATCAATCTTCTCAGCCTGTCTTCCTCCTCCTTGTATTCACTGCCAGTGAAATATAGTGTGATAATTTTCTGCAAAGCCTCATTGACTGATTACATTATTTCACTTTCCATCTCCTGACTCTATACAGTGAATGCAGGGCTCCTTGTCTTATTTCAAGAAGTGAGCAAGGGTGATATGATCATTGACAATTTTTGAAGAGTACAGACACGAGAGAGGGACGATTTAGGATGATATGAGGGGTTATAACAACAAGAAGTTGTAAAATGAAGATATGGACCATTTGGGCAAGGCTGCACAGACCCAGCCCTTTGGAGACTATTTCATGCATTTCAGAGGGAGTTGGATTGGATTCAGTATCAGAAAAAAATTCCCTAACAGTGAAATGTGTTTGGTTGTGGAATAGCCCGACATAGAGACATGGTTAAAACTCCATCAGTTGGGTCACTGGACGAATAATTTGTGCTACGTAATCTAAGAAAATTGGTCTACTATTCTATTGGTCAGTGGTCCACAAACAGATTGTAACTTTCCAATGTGTGTAACAAAATGCCCAGGAATGAATTACAGACCAGGAATTATTTGATGTATGTTTCTCTGAATAGTTTGGAAAAACTGAGAAAATGACAATCTGAGCTATTTTGATCTGATGAATAGGTCACATGAAATATTTTTTATTTCCTACGTAAATGAGCAAAACTTTAAAAGAATCAGGTACTGTGCCAATACAATTACAAATCACAAATCACTTTCCATGAATACTCACTCACAATTCACTATTTCAGAAAACATGCCTGCCAGCAGTCTTGCTTGCTTCAGTATTAGGCAATGAAAACAGGAAAAAGGACATGCTAATGGTCAAAGTGAGTTTGTTTAAACATATGAATGAATATTTGTGGAAGATTTTTTTTTTTCAGTATTTGCTCATGTCTACTAAGAATAGTGTCTTTGGAAGGCAAATGCACTGAACCACCTAGGTCTTTTCCATCATCGCTTTTCTCCTGCAGGCAGTCAGCGCTGATGTGCTTGTCCTTTAGGAGATCAGTTTTGATGGATGGTGTTCTGGTGACTCTTATTTTATTTTAGCCGCAGAGGTGGTAACATACCCTAACTCACATTTGATTGATGCTGCAGAACCAGTGAGAAAGAAACTGTTGTAATTGCTGTGACCATTAACTATTTCTTGGGAGACTCTCTTTTTCATTTTGTTGGGAGACTGAGACAGAGGTTTCTCCAGGCAAGGGGTAGCTTATAGTTCAGTGACATGAAATTCAACCCTAATCTACCTTGACAGTCTAAGTGGCATTTCTAGCATGCTTTATTAATATTAGCTCAATATATTTCTTAAATACCATCCATAGTCCACAAAATTTTATAATGCCTTTCCCAATACTCCTGGTTCTCTTGTGTGCCCACAATTCCTTTCTGCAATTATTTAGCATTTGGTCTTCCTACTATTTTTCCTTATCTGGCCTATACAGTCTATTCCTGTTTATTACAGTTAGTATATTTTTAAGGGTGCTGTGATGATATATCACATCATTCTGATAGCTCCGAATAGCTGTCCTTTCTCCTTCCACCCCAAGCCCCAACTAAATCAGGATGTATTCATTTGAGTTCTGTTTTACATCTCCCTCTAAAACAAAGAAATAGTTTAACTTTTAAAATAACAGAAATTGTACCGCATGCCAAACATAGAAACAAATGCTAATTTTGCAAGTGGCATATAGTAGCAAAATGTACATGGAGGCACTTATCCCCCAAACATTGTGATCCTGAGACACTTCCCTAAGTAGAAAACGGGCTTCTGGAGGGAAAGGTACAATAGAGACAGTGCCAACCACTCTCAGCTCCCGGTTTAGTGCCAGTGTTGCAGCCCTACGACTAGCCGGGGCAAGGGCACCTGGAGATGTGCGGAGTAAGTGGAAAGTCTTTGCCAAACATGTTCCAATGGAACCCCATCCATACATGTAATTACATATTATATTTATATAGTCACCTACCTCTAATGTCTCTAAGTAACTGAACATATAATTGACAATTATACAAATTATGGAGGAGGGTGACCCAGTAAAAATGACTTTCCTACTTGCCTTATATAGTAATCTTCAATAAAAACAAGTATTAAACAGCTATGCAATGGATACTGTCCTCCTCATCTTCTGCTTCAGCCTACTCTTTTCCCCAGAACCTGCAACCAACATCTTCAAATGTTGGTGCCTGAAGTTCGATACCTTGATCCATATTTAAACACCTAACTACAAATGTCCCCCTCTTTAAAGGCAATACAACCTGGAGCTCTCACTGATTTCTATATTACCTTGGGTTAAACTGCAGCCAGCTAGCCCTCATCCAGGCTCCTGTCTTAACTCTAGTAATGATGCTCAAATAAGAACCAGCGGAATCAGATGACATGGAGATATGAAGCTGTTCTTGAGGCAAGAATTCCTTGAGCTGTGGTGTGTTAAGGGGTCCCGCCCAAACAATTCAAAAATGAGTCCTAACTGTGCACGCGTGCGCGTGTGTGTATTGCTCACAGTAGTCTAATATATGTTTGCATTTGCAAACCTGAATGAATTGAGAAGCAATGCAGAACTGTGAGATTTGTCCATAGGTTCACACTGTGATACGTGTATGACTTAATTAATCCAAACTCAAAC
The DNA here is from genome assembly GCF_015237465.2 of Chelonia mydas. Lineage (NCBI taxonomy): Eukaryota > Metazoa > Chordata > Testudines > Cheloniidae > Chelonia > Chelonia mydas. Next base: position 68,543,655 of record NC_057854.1, on the reverse strand, counting down.
GTTTTGAATGTCAGGGCCAGTGAACCCATGCAAACTGATTCTAATGAAAACAGAATTTCAAAGCCCTTGTGAGCAGAAGTCGGCAGGGTTTGCATGATTCTAAAGACTTCTCTAGTAGAATTTTACACATTGATTTTTAACAGGACATTATATTCAAAGATCAAGTGGCCATCTATTCTGAAGTAATATTGCTTGATCTGAAAATATAAACTTTGTCTGATCTGAAGGCATGAACGTTTTTGACTTGAAAATAATCCAGTCTAGGAATCTCTTATTCTCATGTTTAAATTGGCAGCGATAGATATGCTGCTGATTAAGTCCTCCAACTGTGATTAACGTTCTGTACATTATAGTAGTAGATATAGATTGTAAAAAGACAACCTCCCCACAGCAATCTATGTATAAAGAAATGGGTAGTCTGGGGCAATGTTTCTCTTATTTTTCTGTTGTGCCTGTCATGAGTTATTTTAGTTACACTGACCCTGGCTGGAGTAGCAACTCCAGAATATGGATGCGTGCCCTTGCAGAGATTGCCAAAGTCTTTCCAGTCTGAAGAGCAGCTTATCAGATCTGTCTGTTTTGGACTTACTCCTAGGAAAAATCAGAGAGCTGTGGGGCCTAAAACAGAATACATAAGGTCTTGGGATGGAATAGCAGATTTAAAATATTTTGGACATCATAGCAGAAATTTACCACTGGCAGAAGCAACTCTCATTGACCTCCAAGGAGTTGCTCTAGCTTATGCTAGTAGTGAATTTGGCCTGCTGTGCAACAGTTGGTAGATCAAAGGCATGGGCTGTAAAGGGGGGCAGGATGGGGAAGACAAGATTGAAAAGACTCCTGAGTAAGGATATCACCCTCTTAAGGTAAGTGATAAAAGCAAACACTAGCTAACCTAGTTAAAGAAAGCAGTAAGGAACCAGGTAAAGGACAGACAGAAAGCATTTCCTAGGTAGGAAAGCCATGGGTACATTCGTATACATAGAAAATTAACATCTCAATGGGGAAGAAAGAAAGAAAGAAAGAAAAGCCTAGTGGTCTTTAGCAGCAAAATTTTGCATAGGGGCAGATTCATTGTAGAGTGACAAAATATTAGGAAAGAAAAAGAACACATACCCATAAAAGTCTAACAACATAGATCCATAGAAGTGTATAGTCCAATACCCCTCCTCTCCACCCCCCCCCCCCCCCCAAGTCAGAATTAAGTGTACCTAGGCCATCCCAGACATATGTTTGGTTAACCTATCGTGACCTTGGTGGGTATTGTGCTTATTGGTGGATTTCCTCACCTTGGAGCTTCACATCAGCCCTCAGCTTGGCCATTTTTCTGAACCCACAGTCCATGTCGACTCCTCCTGTGTCTGACCAGGAGTTGGGAGGATTTGGGGGGAAACTGGGCCCACCCTCTACTCGGAGTTCCAGCCCAGGGCCCTGTGGATTGCAGCTGTCTAGAGTGCCTCCTGGAACAGCTGTGCAACAGCTGCAACTCCCTGGGCTACTTCCCCATGGCCTCATCCCAACACCTTCTTTATCCTCACCATAGGACCTTCCTCCTGGTGTCTGATAATGCTTGTACACCTCAGTCCTCCAACAGTCCGCATTCTCACTCTCAGCTCCTAGTGCCTCTTGCTCTCTTACTTTACCCAAAATGCAACTAGTGAGTCCAGGAAGAATCACATCTCTATTGTTCGAATCATTAATTTGTCTCATTTATTGGTTGGAGTGAGAGTCATAGTGAAAGGAACTTTTTATACGTGAATTTTGAGTAATGTCAGAGGTGTCTAGAACAAATGGAAGGGAGCTGTTTTACTTGCCTACATCTAAATACATAAATAATATAATTCTTAAAAGGATCATAGCCACTTCAAGGTGAATCCATCCCACCTGCTAGGTACTGAAACATAGTCAATGGTACAAAGGCATCTGGCAGACTAAAAGTATCGGCATGGATAATTTTTCCTTGTCCATGGCTAGAGATCGTAAGCCAAGGCCACCAGCCAAAGTCTAAAACCTGACAGACTTGAGGACTGCAAGTGCTGCAAAAAAATGTGCACCATCATCACCACCTTTCTATCACTCATCCCCAAAATGCAAGCTTTGAAACTGGCCGATAATTGGCAAGATTGTCAAGTGACAGTTTTTGGCGAAGGGGCCATACTAGAGCTTCCTTGAGAACCTCTGTTAGCCTACCCTTACTAAAGGGAGGTCTTGATAATCTCCACCAAACAGAGACCCAATGTGTCTCCCCACTCGGTCTTTCAAGATAGGACAAGTATGGATCTCACCTACAAATATAAGCCTAAAGAACTCAAATATTTCCAAAAGCTTGTAAGTGACACTGGCTAAAAGGAGATCAAAGAAGATTGTATGTTTGTCCTCTTGATTTGAGCCATGGGTCTCAGATGACAGAAGCAGCCATACCAAAACAGGTGTGAATGACTTTTATCTTAAAAATAATATGCACAATGTATTCAAGGCGGAGGCTATTCTAAGCATTACTCTTGTGCAAATGCTCAGGGATGGGAGGCCACAAGAGCATTCCTCCCTCCTTTTGTACCCCATCTGTGAGAGATAATCACAGTCCCTATGCTCTAGAGACTACTCCTCTTGTCCTCCTCTCCCCTGACACATAGCATTTGATGAACAGGTAGAGCCATAGTTCTGCATCCTATCCACACTGGGCTCTCAGGGGGAGCAGGCTGCACAATCCCAGTAGATAGTGCTCTGAAAAGTGAAGAGCTGGGGGAAGGAGGATTGTGCCTCCTGAGTATGTGTGCTTCGCCAGTGCTTGCTGCTAAGAGCTGGCGTAAAACACCAGACTGTAGCTCTTATTATAGGTGGTGTCTTCAATTCAGCGACATGTTAGCTGTCAGCAAATGTTTACTTTTTAATCATGACCACATGGTTCACTCTCAAAGCAGCATCTCACTTCTTAGTCTCTGAAGTGAGTAACAGCACCATAGAGGATGTAGTGCTTAATATTTTAAAAAGCCATGTTCATAACAAATGGAACATTCTGAGAGCACTGGTTCCTTAAATAAACACATTCAGAATTTTCTTCAAATACATTCTCCCCTGGATTGAGAGAGATAGCACAGATACCACAAAGCTCTCCTGCTAATGCTGGGTTTTACTGTTAGATGCTGCCATATAACAGCAGATGGCAATAATGTTATCTTTATTAGTGATATGATTTATTATCTCAAAGTGTTTTACACTATACCCAATACAGAGGAGACAGTGATGGGGACTGAATTTCTGTACAAGAAAATTCCCATAATGCACTGTTGAGTAAAACAACTGTTATAATGCCAAGACAGAAGGATTTGATTTACAGAACAGGATAAAAAACACTAGCAATCCCTCACTTCCTAAAAAAACAGGCATAAAGCCTGTGAGATGAGAATAGCTGAAGTGGAAGTTAGATTTCTGAAAGCTGATGGATACACTCAATTGAAACATGCTTCATATTTGCACAGAAAAATTAAACATTAAAATAAGAAGTTTGTTTAACTATGCTTCTGGAATGATTACTGAGAAGTTAAGCTGGAGAAATGCATGGCTCAGCAGATTTGTAATCAGATACAGAACTTATTTCCTTTAAATCACCATGTTAACATTTCTCCCTGCACTGCAGAAGTTAATGGTAGTTTTGCCATTGAATTGCATGGTAGCAGGATCAGACATTTAGGAAAAGTCATTACTATCCAATGGTTGATCATTGGCTTTGCTCAAATGAGCTGATGGCCTGTTTACTAAGCATCGTAAGAGATGGTCAGTAAACAGGTGCCTGCATCACCAAAAAACACCATTACAATTGAATCTAGCTACCAGTCTCAGCAGAGAGTAAAAATTAAATGAATTTTGGGGAAAATGAATTGCTTTTTCATCCCTAGATTTAAGTCCTCCGCACTTGAGCTCATGGTTGACAAATGGAAAGCCTGTTCTCTGGATCTTTTAAAAAAATCATAAAAAAAATTAATAAAAATTTCAAATTTTCCAAAGTTTCAATTAAAAATCTTAAACCCCATTTTCAGCTTTTTTGTCCCCCCACCACTATTTCTCCTACCCCATTTTCTCTCTTGTTTACTCCCTCGCTCCTTTTACAGTCGCAGAGTAGAAAATGAAAGACAGGTAAGAAAGAAAAAAGAAAAGGTGGCGAGGACAAACCAGAGAAAGAGCAATAAACCAAAACAGTGAAAAACTGACTAGTTTTCAATTAGGCAGTCTTTGCTTTTTCCATGAAAGAATCAGAAATTTTGAAAAAAACAAGGGTTTCTATGAATATTTTTATTTTCAAAAGAGGGCCCTTTTTCTTTGAAGAAAGATTTCAAATGGAAAATATTGACCAGCCCTTATCAGGGTAGTGGGAAAATTCACTGCCCATTACTGTGCCTATGCTGCAGATGAGGACTTTGTTCTTCATTGCAGTGTCTATCTAGCAGATTACACACACACTCTCTTTCCATTCACTGTTAAGATAAATAATGAAATGGTCCATCATACAAAGAGCATATCTGTGTGTGAGAGAAATTGTTCATACTAAACACAGAGAGGAGAGAAACAGATGAGGAAATATATGTAACCGGGTGGGAGAAAGATGGAAAAAGCAGAATGAGGCAAGCTCCATATTTATGCTTTATACATTTCTTCTTAATGTTGTGACAAACAGAACAGTGCAAACAGAAATGTCTTAAATAGAAATGTAGTTGGTAAGAGTGACTTGAATTAGTGTTCCAGCTGTGAGGCTGATGAATGTTTAAAGGCTGTTTAAATTGTGAACAGCTCTAAATAGCTTCGAGAGTTGTGGCAATAGCCACTGCAGAGGAAGAGGATAGCAATAGTTTAAAGGCCACTGAGGAAAATGTAAGCCCAGTAATTGGAATTTCTCCAGTACTTCAGATTCAGTGATTTTCATCTATTGCTGAAATAAAGATCTTCAAATTCACTGACTGAACATGTAATAGAATATATACATGGTCTAATGAGAAAATAACTCTTGAGGGCAAAGAGATCAACAGAAGATGAAGACTAAGCCACAGAAGTTTGAGTTCCTGGGATAGTACTGTATAGATTGTAGAACACAGCAGGAAGCATTGTCTTGGTATACCGCAAGAAGGACAGGAGACTTGTTATGGGTTTTAATCAGGCCTCAACTTTATTATATAGATGTCTGGGACTACCCGGCAGATAAAGTATACAGTGCGAGCAATTCCATGCTTATTCAAAACAATTCTCTGGGGCTTCCACCAGCCCCCCCCCCCCCCCGCCCCTTGTTTCCATCCAGGTCCCCCAGCCAACCCATGGCTTGGACCTTACCATCCACCAACTTTATAAGTGGGTTAAGGAGGGCTATGGAAACACGGGGGTGGGTGGGAGGGAGTTTGGCTCCCAGCCAATTAATGGAGTCCCCAACCCCCTCCCCCATTCTGTTCCTTTATCCAGTACCTCCTTTTAAGTCCTTTACCAGGCCATTTATCTGGTCACTGGCTGCCCTCCCAATAGAGTACCTGCACTGAACATCTGCCCAACCTTACAAAATAATTTTCAACATATGCCCTACCACCTTTTCTTCTCACCAGAAAAGGTCCTCCCTCACACCTGCTGTGGGGAAAGTGAAAAAACCACACTCCACCTAAGCCAATTCTGGTGCTGCAGAGAAAAATTCCTTCCCAGCCCCCCTTTAAAAGGGGCGACTAGAGTAATGCCTACAGCAGTTCCTAACCCAGCACGCCATTCACCTCCACTAGGGGAGGGAGGGTGGGTGCTGGCTTCCTCGCTGCGTGGAACAAAGAGACTTGCCCCACCCAGGTTTCGTACCTTTATACACATTCCTGGGGTGGAGGGTGAGTCACTGCTGCAAAGCTGACCACCGAGCACCTTCTTTTACAGCAGTTTCTGACCTCCTTCCTCCTCCCACACCACAAAGCAGAGCTCCCCCTCCTGAGTAAGCACAGATAAACTCTGCACCACCTTAGTTGTGGTGCAGTCACTGGAGGAAAGCAGGGTAGAGAGGTATTTCTGTAAATATCAGCTAACAAAGCTGTATTATTTTAGCAGCGTCTAGCAGTACTGGAACAGCAAAAGGTCTGTAAGGATTGTCTTTATAACCCTCCCATTAGAAAGGATTAGAATGCAAACCTGCTATTTAACCCACTGAAAGTCACAACTGGTTCATGCTCAGGGGGATCATGAATTAGCAGTTGCTACCACAGAATATGGAGACAGGCAGTATACAACCACAGGGCCTAAATGCCACTATGATGGTTGTATGTTGAAATGTGGTGGAGTAAAAGTGTACAATTTACTTTGGCCCTGCTAATTATACAAATTCTTATTATGGGAGCACTTCCCCTTCTACCTTTTTTGATTTGGATACAGTTGTCTGATGGAGAAGAGTAGTGGCACTGTATGACAATTGTATGCAAACTATTGGAAACAGATATAGTTTCTAGCTTTTACACACACACACCCCTTGGATGCATTTGCCAACTCTCAGCTTAGTAGCATATGTCACTGACACAGGTATAGAAATCACTGCTTGCTCAGCTAGTTAAACCATGTCAGGTAGTATTAGTGTCAGGGTGATAGGAATATATTAATTGCGAAGTAAATGGAAAGGCTGGCTGGCAAGATTTGTGGGGCCCCAGATGATAGGTGGAAATCAGCCACCTCTTCCCTCTTGTGCCACTGTGAGACATATAAATAGGGTCAGCCTGGAGGTTAAAGAGCTGGCATGGAATGTGGGGCCTCCAAAGAGGAGAGCCTCAGAGACCAGTTTCTTTGTTGGTGTTTGAGGCCAGTCTTTACTGATAGATCAAATTGTTGACATATTCATCACCCAGTGGTTTACACTATGTGTTGACACATTTACATAGGGCTATAGCCTGGCCACCTCTAATGCTGGTGTACACTGGAGGGTGGTGGGGGGGGGGTAGGAGTAAAGCAGGAATATGTGAATGGCATATTCTGCCCTCGGAACTGCTTTCTATGGGGGAGTCTGATACACAAATAAGGGCAGAGAGTAAACAGATCCAGGCTCTTCCCCACTCCTACCTGCTGCCTCGTACAGCTGTCAACCATATATAGAGCTCGCTACGCTCCCCTTAAAAACCGTTTGTGCTTTTCTGATACACCATGTCGCTCTGGTCAGAGTGCCCCTGGTGCTTTACCCGTACAGTGTGGCTTTGCACCATCCCCAAAGAGAGCTCTGCTTCAGAGGCACAATCTAATCCATAGATTGATATTGATTAATATTAGAACACCAGGCCAAATTCTGCTCATGTACACCAGTGTAAATCAGGAGTACCTCCATTGAAATCAATGGGGTTCCACACCAGTGTAAAACTGACGTCAGATGAGAACCAGACCCTATAGTTCTATTATCAACCCCCCATCTGCCTTTGTGGCTGCAGACGTACACATGCTCCCTGAATGGCATTGCTGCTTATTATTCCAAGGGTTTGCTTTCTCCTCAGAACCAGAAACATAAAACCTGAAAAATTAACAGTACTCCCTCACTTGTATCATTATGTTCAGTTCTGATCAATCTGGCTCACAAAGGATTGAGCAGAACTAGTCATTGAGAGATGGCCAACAAAATGATTAGAGGCCTGGGAAGACTTTTATATGCAGAGAGATTGAAAAGATTGGAACCCTTTAGTATGGAGAGAAGGCAGATAAGGGAGGCCATGAGAGAAGTATGAAAAATAACAAATGGTTAAGAAAAGGTAAATTGATACTTCTAGTAATACAAGAACATGGAGACATTATAGCACAGTGGTTCCCAAACTAGGGGCGCTGCTTGTTCAGGGAAAGCCCCTGGTGGGCTGGGCTGGTTTGTTTACCTGCTGCATCTGCAGGTTCGGCTGATTGCAGCTCCCAGCGGCTGCGGTTTGCTGCTCCAGGCCAATGGGGGCTGCAGGAAGTGGTGGCCAGCACGTCCCTCGACCTGCGCCACTTCCTGCAGTTCCCATTGGCTGAGAGTGGTGAACCGCGGCCACTGGGAGCTGCGATCGGCCGAACCTGCAGACATGGCAGGTAAACAAACCGGCCCGGCCTGCCAGGGGCTTTCCCTGAGCAAGCGGTGCCCCTAGTTTGGGAACCACTCTTATAGCAGATTCTAAGACCAAAATTTAAAATTTATTACAGTAAAGACTTCTTACCCAACATATAACCTGTGAAAGTCACTACCAAAAGATATAATTTAGACTTAGTAAGTTTTTTTAAAAATGATCATATATATATGGATAATGGCCACTGCCAGAACAGGTTACTGACCTAGATGGACCTTTTTGTGGTCTGGTATGGCACTTTATATGTTACTTTGAAAAAGATTCCTGTCACCTCAGGAAGCGTTTTAGTATCTAACCTACATGATATTGCCCACTCTGATTCTGATCAACTGACCAATTCTCAAATGTCTGGAATTAGAGTCTATGATTATGGCTCTTGAGGAGATGGAAATTATTTTAGGAAATATATATTCATCTCTTAATGTCTTTAGAAGAAGAGTTCCCAATGTGGAAAAATCAATAACTGTTCTTCAAGAAAAAGATAATGAAAAAATAAGATTACAACTTCACAGTCTCAGTTGTCTGCTAGTATTTATGACAACATTGCATGGTGCAGACATGTAGAAAATCAAGAAAAGAACTTGAAATATTTAAACCATCATTTTGTAAATTGCCCAGTATTTCTTTTGGTAGAACTGAATTGGACATTTGGTTTTATAAATGTAATACATATTTGAAAGAAACTTTCGGAACAGATGAGAGCATATCTAAACCATAGCAAAAATAGTTTTCACATGGACTCATCCATAATTTACATAATTTGAATGCATCAATTTCTGCTACAAGGATGGACTTCTGTTTCTCAGTCAGATGCTCCTGGTCTAAGATGCAGTCATATATTGTGAATGGATACTTCAGACAACTCATCATTATTCAGATTATCTTTTAAATGGTTAGAAAATTCAATAGCCCAGATATCATACAAGTCACATGTTATCAAAAATGTCATTTTATCTCTTTTTCCAGAAGTTGTATCAGTTAATGAAGTTCATAAAGTTATCTGTCTTTGCAGGTGCCTGGCTTCTTCTTATGATTTAGAAAGAGATGTAATGGATAGAGAACATAAGTATGAAGGAAAAATTATAATTCTTTTTTTTCTGCTTAATAAAAATGCCCTTATCTATATGTAATTGCTACCTTTGTGGGATATTGCATTACCTCTGGGTGTATCAACTATAAAGTAGAGCTAGTAAAACAGGAATAAACAAATCAAAAGTTCAGTGAATTTAGGTCTTCATTCTGGTTCATGAATAATATACAAACCTTTCCTGATTTTTGCAAATGTATTAATTATAGGTAATTATTGGATGAACAACTTCCAGACTATAGGTAGTGTGTAAACTGTTGACTACAATTATTTACCTCTAGGCATTTATGTTGTGTGAATGGTCACAGGGTATTTTTTATTGCTTTGTAATTAGGTTATTGGAACATTGATATAATTTCCTTCTTTACACATTTTGGTTTGCTGTACATGCATCTTGAATGCTTTGTGAGTATCAGCTCCTAAGATGTGTGTGCACTGAGTTGTTGTTTTATATTTCTTTTCTGTAAAATCATTTAAAACAAAAACAGAAAACAATAGACACTTTCCAGTTTGGAATCCAATCCAGAACTAAAACCATAGGTTTGGCTCTAGATAGTCTGCTCTGTCCCTCCCCTCTCTTAGGTGTAAAAGGGAGTGTATTCAAGGTTCTGATTTTGATCCATTTTCACAATTTATGGAATCAGGAAGAAAAAGCACCTCAAACCAACCTGTCCTAATAGAAATTGTTTTAAATTAAGGGAGGAAGACCACACTACTAGTTGCTCTCTTCCTTCTCCCTCCCCCTCACATTACTGTTCACAATGAGGATAACTTTAGCCCTAGGGCAATAGTAACTTTGGACAGCTACATTTCTTTACTGGTGGTTGTGGAAATGGGAGATGATAGATCAAGAACTGGAAGCTGCTGGATTAAGCAACAGCTAGGAGCTATCTTTGTGTGAACTGGTGAATTTGTTAATGAGTACTTGTTTTAAATTTATGGTAAAGACAGTTGACTGAATGATGCTTTTAGTTAAATTAGAAATAATAAAATTATTAGTATTAGTATTTAGGATGCGCTTAGAGAAAACACAACCAAGATCCAGTCCTCAAGTCCTGAACAATGTACAGTCAAAATCGACAATATAGACAGGGAATATTATCCTCATTTTGCAGATGGGGAGCTGAGGTACAAACAAATTAAGTGACTTTTCCAAGGTCATATAGGAAGTCTGTGGCAGAGCCAGGAATCGATCCCAGTCTCAGTCCAGCACCTTAACCACAAAACCATCCTTCCTCTCAATCATCTCTTCTTTCATCTATTTATCTATAATCACAAAAGTAAGGTGAGTTAGTGGAAGATCAGTCATTTTCCCACATTGTCACCCATGATGTATTGGCCATGCACCTTCAGATTTCATTCTGAAAATCTTTGTCAGATAGTCACACTGCTCAATTCATTTCAGTTTTTGTATCTCAAATACAATTAGAAGTATGTAAAATAATGGATGAAAACTATTTGTTACCAAAATAACAACCAATGGACCAGAAATTCTACTCACACTGAATGAATATTACACAGTAACAAGTACCTTGACCAGAGCTTTTGATTTTATATCTATATATAAATATAATGGATGAATGGCTTCTGATTGGAAAAAAATCAATGAGTGTATCAGGGCACAACACAAAAGAAAATGAAAATACTCTGCTGACTGACAGTAGGAAACACAATTTTAAAACAACAACAATCTTGAATGTAATGCTAAGAGTTTGAAATACACATTTAAGTAATTGTTTGGCTTAACTTGTGGTGACATAAGCATTCTAATGCTAGATTAAATCTATTAGGCAGAAATCCTCTCCGCATAAATCACAAAAATAAAAAATGTTGCTGATGTATTGTGAACATTAAAACAATTAATTCAGGGCATACTGTAACAAATAATTTAAGGGAACAAATTCTCAGTAAAAAGTTCAGAACTTAGCAAGGCAGTTAGGAAGTAAATTTTCTGTCTACAGATTCTTTATATTTATTTATTTATTTGTAGTTTATATATGTGGGCTACTGATGCAATAAGCCTAATGTTATTTACTGCCTTTGGTTCTTCTCCTTTGGTACAATTGAAGCATTTCTGGGGGCTCTTGTATGCACTTCTCTGACTTAATAGCCTTTATAATAAGGTACCAGAATCAGTCTCTTGTCAGTTGATTATGACGTTTAATCTGTTCATTTCTTAATTATTTGGACTGCTCTAACATTTGTTAGGCTGTCAAACACAAGTCTCTTTGGACACTTTGTGAAAATGCACTTAAATACTTACACAGATAGCATGTATGACTCTTTTGTGATCTCATTATGGGCCCAAGCCCCAAATTCTGGGAAAGCCGATGGGAGATGAGGGCACACAATATCTCACAGAAAGTACTCATAAACTTATAGGAGCAGCCATAGTCTATGTGTTCCACTCATGTGAATCGTTATATCAGTTCTATATGTAAGCTTATTTCACCTCTCTTTAAAATTTGCTAAATATTAAAGAGGGACCCAGACTGGACCACTGAATCTGAAGCATGTGTAGGAACAATAATACTAAGGTAATTTTGAAATTTAGACTCTCCCACACAAGCTCAGATAATTCATCAGTGTATACATACGGGTTTTAAGATCTGACTTAGTTATCCTCAAATGGACCTGCATATATGCCTTGCATTTTAAGTATTTCTTTCCGCTAGTATCTTCAGAATTATTTAAAAAGTTGAAAATCTGCAAATAAAAGACTATATGTGAAGTGGGTCTTTGAGAAGAAATGACTGAAATTTTTCCTCTGATTTTTTTTTTTAACAAAAAAGCCATTTTTCATCAAAACAGAAATTTCAACTGGAAATCTGAATGAAAGGCAAAATATTTTTTTAAATTTCTTTATGGAAACAAAAATCATTTCCCAGCCAGTACTAATTTTGAGAGATTTCTCACCATGAATATAACGTATGAGCATAATAATTGGCATATGTGGACTTGGAGTTATTAACAGTTTTTCTCTCTCTAGGTCTCCCTTTAAAAATAACATTTAGAAAAACCCTGTTTTAAATAGCAAAGAAAGAAAATGACTTATAAGGTTTCTGTGGTACAGAAATAGAATCCTTATAAGGAATACATCAAAATTTTGTGCTTTCACAAAATGTGCTAGACTGTGGGTCCCTGTGAACAGTCATGTTCAGCTAGCGCTGGCTAATTGGAAAATAATGGGGAGCCAAAGAGCTATAAACTACAAATAATGGGCTTGCTTCTGCTTCAACCAAAGACAACAGCAAAACTCCTATGGAATGTAGTAGGAACAGGATCAGTTCTGTTGGGTCCAGAGTGACCGGCAATTCAAAGCAAATCACTAACTGCTCATGTCTTGTTAAAAAGAGAACAGTTTTACTTTGAAAATGTTGTATTACGATTACTAAAATCTAATGAAGATCTGTGTGGATTATTGTTAAAAATAAAATGCTTTTGAACTGCTTCTGAATAGTAAATCTCAGTCGTTGCATGTTTCATAAATGATATATTACATTGTTAAAGCATTGTAAGTTTTCAGCTGCTCTGTTCTCCACTGATTTTAACATCAAATCCAATATTTTGAAAAAATACAGAAATAAATTGTGTGCTGAGAATGTTAGTTCACCTGCACACCACAGCACTGGTGTGACTATAACAAAGGGCAGAAAAAATGCAGAAGAGTATTTGGAAACTGAAACAGAAATAACCCATATTCAAATGATGTAGGAATAAATATTTATTTGGACACTAAATAAGTTACTTTTCTTATTTATATAAAGGAATAACACCACCCCCAAAGGCAATAAATAAAATAAATACAAACAACAACTGAAAACAACTAAATTCTATAATAAGTACAATGGGTCTGCTCCCGTAAATAATTAACAACTATTTATGTGATAAAATATTGCTGAATCATTGGACCATTATGCCCTAATTCTAGACATCATCCTTATTCAGTACAGCACTTAAACATGTGCTCAAGTCCCACTGAAGTCCATGCTTAAAAATTAATTATGTGCTTACATACTATTTTAGGCAGGGATGGATTATAGTATGTATAAGTGCTATCTTGAATCAGGACCTTAATCTGGGTGCTTCTAATTAATTAATTAATTAAATAGAAACCAACAACCATGCATACATATGGCAAAGTATATCAATTAATAAGAAAGCTATCCCAGAGCACATCAGCTACATAAGAACAAACACATTCCCAAAATTACCACTGACAATTTATAAAGGAGTTCTGCAACATGCCTTTACTGCGGATCCTCCTTCACCCAACTGCCCCAGTACAGCTTACCCCACAGCCGCAGAAAGGTGCAAATACTTGCATCACTCCCTGAAATCAGAGGGACAAGTGTGGCCCCTTTGTTTGTAGAATGTACCTAAATCCTGGTTGTCCCAACTGAAAAATGTTTTCAAGGGAAGTAATACTACATTGGAGATTAAAGCTATAATCAGATTTACAGGGATTCATTTGAATAAATGTCAAGGAATCCATTTGATGACTTTCTTCTTGATCATAATCATTTCCAAGGGGAATGAAGAAACAAGAAGTATTACATTTTGGGCTATATAAAGCTGTTGTGAATGATTGCATGGAGACTCCATGAGAGAGAGACTCGGAAAGGGCCAAAATATTAAAGGATTTTTTTCATCCTGTAGACTCACACTCAATAAAATCCTTTATAAAATGCTAATAGACATTTTGTAAATAACTTTATTTTGTTGGAATTGATGTGTTCTAGAATATCTGTCCTCTAAATAAAAAGCACAAAGACACAGAGGCAACTGGGCAATGAGATATAAAACCTTTTATTTCTAGGCTGGCAGTTCAAATCCAGCCTAGTTCTGATAATGATTGTAAGTTAACATCTTGTGACTGTTTAGTGACTTACATAAAATGAGTTTGGGTGTCTCAGTCCAGTTCCCAGTGAAAAAGTTTCCATATAACAAAAAACTGTCACCTCCATTGACACTAATTTGACACCTTTGCTGGCTGGCTGTGCAGCCAGGCCAAAGATGCACACAGATTGGACAGTTGAAATGGAACTATTTTCTCACTTCTGCAAGTGATCCCCAAGGTGAGCGAGGCAGGGTGGAGAAGCTTGTAAGGCCATTTCCTATGCTGTACCTGTGCAGTGAATAAATATAAGACTTCAGTCTGCAACATTGTAAAGGATGCTCACAATCTGATTGGAAATAAAAGCCCATAGGCTGCAACTGTTACTGAACATGAACAAAACAAAAATAACCAAGGGAGGAAAACAAACAAGAGTAAACATACTTGCAAAATGATTGCACCTGCATCTTTCTCCTGACTGAATCAACAAACAAACTCCTTCTGGCTGGTCTGAGGATCAATTTTGGACTGTCCCACAGGACTAGACCACAAGCCCAGCAAACATTCTGGCCTAGAACTAGCCCAGGCCAACCCCCAGCAGTTTCTACCAGAAGGTTTCACTACCCTGGGATAGCAAAATCCCTGATCTCTCAGTTATGAACTTGGATGACAAAGACTGCCTCGCCCCAGTTTAATAGCTTATTGTTCTACAAAATTCTCCTACAAGAATTGTCCTGAAAACGTAGATAAATATAAATTAACCAACCACAATATCAACTTTCTGATACAGAAGAAAAAAATGCTATACCACCTGTCCCTCCATTCAAGCACATGGGCGATTAGATGGGTTTTACACTGGAAGGAGACAAGAAGGAAGAGAAAGCTCTTTCTCCTTTAACAAAGGACCCTTAATGCCTCTTAGGTTTTGGAGAGGCTATCAGTAAGAATTAGGCTGTGTGTAGCTGGTGGGGGCATGCCTTCTATCGGCAGCAATGGTAAAAGAACTTCATTCCCATATCCAGCATGGATATCATGATTACTAAATTTACATGATGTTTGTTTGTTTTTTGTTTAGAGGCATTAATCAAAGCCCACATGGCCAAGTCTAAGCCCCTGAAGACCAGTGATGTGCACTACAGGAGCCACTGGGAAGTTCCTTTCAACTAATAACCAGCTTATTTACCTGCGAAAAAATAGTCTTTGAATGAGCCAGATTGAGTAACAGTAGTGATAGACATACTTGGATTGTGGCTATGACCATATTTGGAATTTTTGTACTTCTGAAAGATATTCTTCTAAAAAGAAAAGCATGAATATCACATGGTGAAATGAGGCACATCTGCTCTGCTTTGCAGGTGCACTGAGGTGCATGAATATCAGCCAAGTCTGTTTGTGAGACATAGGACAGATTATCACCTTTACACTGTAGGTGACCTCAAAGTTCTTTGATCCTAATTTCCAAGTTCTTGAAATCTGTTAAAATATTTTGTAGGCTTACTATATATGTTTCTACCTCAACAGCATTTAAAACAATATTATTCTTTAAATTATAGTATGCATAATTACTGTATATAGCCTCAGTTTTTTATTAGCTGTGGGACTCAGAACTCCACTCTAATTAGATAGCATGTTGAACTTTTACATACATCCCTCTCCCCCGATCATGATTTTAGAAACACACATTTGACTGACATATGCCATTAAAAGATTCTCTCTGTCTCTAGGTGCATATGCCATGTTCATTGTCATGGTAAGTGAATGTCTTACAAAAATTAAGCAAGATCTACATGATTTTTAGTTTTCTCCTTTGGTATTCTTCTCCCTTCCAGAGAGAATACTGAGGGTTCTTTTTTATGTTGGAGTTGAGGGGTACTGAAAGAACTTGTACAGTGGGGGTGCTGAGAGCAATTGAACCAAACTGTAAACTCCCTATATAATGGAAATCGCTTCAAGCCACATGGTGCGGCAGCATGCCTAGTTCAAAAACCTACATCATCATGTTTATAAATTACAATAACTATAGTCAGTTGTTATTCAGGGAAAGCTATGATCAAGAGATGGGGTTTATGTTTGCTCCTGAATGTTGTCTTTCTAATTTCTTGTGGTAGAGACTGTCATACTCAAAGTCCAGACACCAAAAAAAGTCATGAATCTACTCCTGTGAGGTTCATCCTCACTTGTTAAAATATCCAGTGCCTCTGAGATTAAAGGTATCATGATAGATTGTCATCTTTCTGAAAGTCTTTGAGAGTCCCAGCCTATTGGGGGCTGTACAGATGAAGGCTAGGACTTTGAATTTAATTTGGCATTCAATGGGATCTCAGGGTCAGGAATCAGAGTCTGGCAGCAGAGCCAGTCTGGAAGAAGGACCTGCAGCACAGCCAGTCTCTGGGCAACCCTAATGAGCACAACTGACCTGCAGGAGGCTGTCTGAGTGGCTACAGTGTCTGGTTGGAAAAGTCATCAGATCAGCTCTTAAGACCAGTGGTAGCAGCAGTTCATTAGCTGCTCAAAGTGTTTGCCCATGGCTGCAATAGCGCCTCTGCCTGCTGGTTCCCAGACCTGCTCCTTGTTCCAGCCCTGCTGCTGCCTTGGATCCAGCCCTTCCCCTGGTTTGTTTCACTCCAGGTAACCTGGTTCTGACTCTCAGCTCTAATTCCTGACCTTTGATTTCAGCTCTGACCCTTGGCTCTGGCATCTGGTCTCTGACTCCGATTCTGAGCATAGGCTCCAGCTCCTGACTCTAGGTGTGAGCCTTGGCTCTGACACCTGGCATCTGACTCCAGCTGTGACCCTGAACTCTGAATCCTGGCTAATGATTCCTGCTCTAACCACCATGCCTGACTCGTGTTCTGATCGGAGGCCTGACTACTGCTCCAACCAATGGGCATGACCATCCATGTCCACATGATACCCAGGGATATGTTCTTGCTCCAACATTGTTGAACATATTTATGAATGATCTGCCTCTGACAATTTCAAGGTAATTCACATAGACAGATAACATCTGCCTCGTTTCAAAAGACAGAGTCTTCAAAAAGATTGAGGACAACTGGAGCCACCATTAGTGGCTATTACTTAAGAGACTTAAGTCCTGTGAGTCAAAGACTATGTTGTCATGCTTCCATCTCAGCTACAAGAGCTCAGCATTTTCTTGGATGGAGAAGAGCTGGCACATGACTCAAAACTCTATCTAGGAGTTACTTTAGCTCACATGCTTACCTACAAGGACCACCTCACCTAGGTAGCTCAGAAGATTAAGACCAGAAATGGCCTCCTAATCAAGCTTGCAGGATCAACTTGGGAACCTAATGCACAAACATTGTGCAGCTTGCTGCTAGCTCTCTGCTACTCCTGTGTGGTTAAACTCTTCCCAGACAAAGCTAGTTGATGTACAGCTGAAACAAATGATGAGAATAACGGGAACTATGAGACCAGCAAACACCAAGTGGCTATCGGATCTTGCCACATTGTTGCAAGCAAAATGGGAATGAGCTGCTCCCTCTGTAAGAAACTTCCTCCTCATTACTCAGCCTGATGAGAGACTGCCTGGCTATGACCTGACATGCTAGCTCTGATGCAAGCTCAACATTTTCAAATGCAGGGTGGTGAGGTGTACAAATGACTGCAACTGGGGACTCAGGAACTGCCCTCTGTGTAGTTGTGGTGGAGTGGAGAATGCGGCACATCTAGTGAATGGCAGCTCATCTCATGTTGGACTATCAGGAGGACTTTCCAGTCCCCGCACTGCTGATCCCGAGGCTACTGAATGGCTAAAATGTGTGTGATACCTTCCTAAGCCTTTTAGACATTTTTGCATTTTTTTTGTTTTGGCTTATGCATCTGTTTTGTCTCCATTCCTTATATTTTATATTTGAACTTTTTCATCTTTATTGTCTCACTTGGGCATTCGTTAATTAATAATAATGTTTTGGAGGGGATTCTATTAGAACCCAGAGCTGTGTATTGATGTATTTGTGTCTCACTATGTTATAGTGAGGCTGCTGTGTTCTGAATCAGCTGTAGGTTATTCAGTGCCTCCAGGTTCATTTCTTAATGTAGGTCATTATAACTGTCAACCTGGGAGATTTCAATGTATTGATAACTGTAGCTGTAGCTAAGTCTGCATTCATCTAGAGAGTGTGAAACTGTCTTTGTACTAAAAACATTGGGAGTCAATAACCATCCAACTTCCACCTGCAACAGTAGCCATCTTGGCTACAAACAACCTGTGGCTCCAGTCTTGTTAAGAATAATGGGAAACAGTGGCCATTTTTAGTTAGTGCTTAAAAATACATGGTTTTTGTTTTTCTTCTGATAGCAGCAGCTTAACACCTCCTCCCATATATACACCTAAAATTATGACATTTTTGATAATATCACAAGAATTGGCAACTCTGTGTGTCACTTGTTTTGTCACAATCTCTTCCAATAGTATTAGAATAAAATAAAAAAGAAGGGAGATCCTTGTGTAACTTCACAGCCAATGTGGAAGTGGTGCCCTTTGGGGCTGGATTGAGAGGAAATATATGAACCAACTTTATTCAATTCCATTCACTCTTTCCAGGTCTCTAAGGCAAAAAGTTACTGTCTGATGACCAACCGTATTGTTTATTGCTGAGAGAACCAGTGGTATTTGGACCCTGTTCATAAATGGAAATAGAACAGCTGCTAGTGGCTAACGCCATCCCTGTGTTATATCCTACTCTGAACCCAAGTATGGGAGGATCAAGGATGGGGACAAAGTTACATGTAATTGAAGACAGTTCTTCCCTGGATTCTAAATTATCTTGCTCAGAAATAGGGGATCAGACACCAGGTGGTAGTTGACAAGACTCAGAAATGAATGTTTTAGAACTTTCATGTCTCCCAATGTCATATGTAGGCTTGATGGTTAATACCAGATTTTCATATTAACTAACCACAGATAGTAGAAAAAATAGGCTAAATTAATTACATAGTGGCTAATGAGATTTTACATGTACATTGCAATGGATCATAGAACTATGGAGTCATTATTTTCAATAAAAATAATGTATTTTGGCACATGTATGATATTGCTGTTATGGAATTTCATAAAGGGAATGAATTAACTTGTAACACTAATGAAGCATACTTGATATAACTCCTTTTTTCCTTTAACTCTCTGGGAAAAAAGTTTTTAGTTGCTAGTTGGGCAAACAGTATGAAGACTATTACAGTTTCTGAACAACTTTATGGATTTTGAAAATCTACAAGTACAAACAATTTTAAGATGAAAATACAGAGATATAGTATGCATTCTGCAGTAACCAATGAATTTTAGATCTGTTTTTGTTTCTTCAGCTTTTCCAAAATCATGTTAATAAAAGCCATATATATAATTTACACTTTTTTCCTGACTATGCTATATGTTTGGTCCTGTTCTGATTTCATTAGTCCGTCTTCTTCTGAAACTTTTTTTTGGCAAATTTCAAGAAATCAAAACCAATCAAATGTGGAACATAAAGTAATTACGGGACTTAGAGAAATAATGTACATGTAAAATTTGTGTTTGAATGATGCATGCACATTTTTAAGGCCTATTTAAGTTCTAGGATTTCAAAATTAAAACTAAATATTTCTGGCTAGAATGAAGACAGTCCTTTAAACATTCTCTGCTTATTTTCTTCAGAGGTGAGCACTGAATAGCTTTGAAATGCTTACTTCTGTTATACTATCGTGATTATTTGGTATAGTGATTAAATGATGGCCTGCCTAAAATGGTCCTTTTAACAGAAGGCCACTTTATATACTATCAAGATCATTACAATACACCATGCTTTTAGAAAAGCAGCACAGAGATGCCATCTAGCAGCAATTCTTAGGAATTTCCAAATATTTAATAGTTCTTTCTCTCAAGATATTGGATCTGAGTGAAATACCGAGGGAAGCTTTCGTATTTCTAATTGAAACCTTTTGATTAAAACTAGACTTCTTGCTAAATATCCAGCCACTCTGATGGAAATAAAACTTTACTGAAGTACATTATTATGAACAATGATTTTTTTGTATTTTCCATATAAGTAGATATTATAATTGTAGTCTAATTAAGAGACAAGACATTTTAATCATTTTCTTGAACTAAAATTGATGGTCTGTCAGCAGCATTAAACACTTGTAAAATCAATTGGTGGTGA
This sequence comes from Chelonia mydas, assembly GCF_015237465.2. NCBI lineage: Eukaryota > Metazoa > Chordata > Testudines > Cheloniidae > Chelonia > Chelonia mydas. Next base: position 68,523,498 of record NC_057854.1, on the reverse strand, counting down.
ACTGCTTTCCATTTAGTTAAAGAAGAGTTTCCATGCACAGTCAATATTCTGTCAAGTTTAACAAAAATACTGAAAATGTGTCAATGTGGAAAATAAATGAACTCAGTTTATATAAATACTTTAGCATTTCAGAAATTAAAGACTAAACTATACACTTTTTCTGGTTACATATCTTACCAAGAGATGGCGACACTTAAACACTTTATGATTGGGAGATAGCCTAATAAGTTCTAACACAGAATGCTTGTCACAATAAGAGTGCAAATATCATATGATCCTCTAAGAGTCAATAGTGGCCTCTCTGCTGGGGAACGTTTTGACTTCTGTGAAATCTGTAAAATGGGAAAAATGATACTGACCGCCTTTGTAAAGTGCTCTGAGGTCTAGTGACAAAAAGTGCTATATAAGCTCTAGGTATTATTATTACTATTTATTTATTTGTTTTTTTTAAAATAACATTGGATATATTTATTACTGTCTACACAGTAAATCTATCACAATATCTAGCACATTAGTAAAAATATATTATGTCATCTATTCCAAAACTTTTAATGTGATTTATTAGGGTAATGTGCATGTGCAGCGGGTGTGTAAATATTCATAAGTATATATATATATATACACCATATAGAATTAGCTCTCACTAAAAGGGATAAGTATAAAAGCTGAGCGAAGTTATCACAAATAATTCTTTTTCAAAAAAGGCATATTAACATCCCCTTAGTCCCCCCAACTAATTTCAAATGGCAAATATGCTATCCAATCTGAAGGGCAGGATATTATTGCTTCATTTCTTCTTAAATAAATAAATAAATGAATATATTTGTACTACTGCTATTTCCTAAGTGCTTTCAGTCATTATTTGTACTTATTTACTGAAGACAGTCAATAACTAAAATAAATACATTAAAAGGCAATAAGAATAAAGACAATAGTAAAGACAACTAGAGGAGTTTTGCATATACATAATTTGTCACAGAAATTTGAAAGCTATTATTTAAAGTCTTAAAATGTGAATAATTAGATGTATAATTTGCTATATTCAATACACTTTATATGCTTAATCTGGCGAAAAAAATCATTGAGAGAAGTGTATGCCTTTGGTGTTTAGATCTATGAAAACCCAGCTCAGTTCTGTTAAATAGCAAAGTTTGACTAGGGCCTTTTATTTTTATATTATCCTAAGGACTTTTTTGCTTTTCAGTCCATGACCCCTTTACAAAATTAAAATAGCCTGCAATGAACATTTTAATATCCCCTAAAATGTCACACAGAGTGTAGAATAAAAGGCTATTTTTATGCCCTCTGCATAGTATAATGCAGTACCAAAAGGGCTAGAAGCAAAGTTTGAAAAGTTAATTTATGCATATCTTTAAAGTGGATCATTACGTCTTTTCTGTTCTAAATGAGTATAGACATGGTTGATGCAGAGTTTATGCCATCATGTATATGGGGGACATCACTGACACCTGATGTGGGGCAGAAAGAAGTATGCCAGCTTCACTTCAGTTCCTATAGTAGGGGTTTTACTATTGTGGAGATAGACAAATTGATATAAATTCTGCCCACAGTTGCTCTCAGGCAGTGGCTCCCTTTGACATTAAAAGAGTTGACTGGGTGTGACTGTGGCTAGATTGTTGCCTCTCGCATGTACAGAAAAACAGATAAAACAAAATGTAAGTATGGGATTTCATTAACATAAAATGTATGCATGGAATTTCACTAATATAAAACAAGCACATGCTGCTGCTCATACATATGTACAACTCTCATGTATTTGCTTGGTGAATCTATCTTTATAAATTACAATAATAGCTACTAAACACTTCAATGTTAACAATTACTTGAGCTTACTTATGGGTTTTGTAAGGTAAATTTCACTTAGAATTGCTATTTTTAAAAATCCTCAAAACTTATTTCTACAAATGTAAATTAGATTTCCATTGAAATGGTTTTAAAGTTTTATCTCAGTGTATTTTTCAAGATGGACATTGTTTACTGTATTTGATGAAGTGAGCTGTAGCTCATGAAAGCTTATGCTCAAATAAATTGGTTAGTCTCTAAGTTGCCACAAGTACTCCTTTTCTTTTTACGGATACAGACTAACACGGCTGCTACTCTGAAACCCATTATTTTTTATGTGGTCAATTTTGACATCTACCTGGAGAAGAAAAGCTGTTTACTAGTGCTGAAACTGTTTCACACAGTTGTTTAGTATTAAAAAGGCATCATTAAAATGACATTCGCATACATACTGTATGAGTGGTGACAACACAATGTATACTACTTGTGGTAATGGACTGATATACTCAACAAAAGTACTTTGTCTCATTACCTTCGTATATAGCCTACAAGGAATCCAAAGATTGCATAACATAAATACTGAGACAGATGAGACAAGTTCTAAGTTTATACTGCACAAAATACAGTGGTCTAGTGGTTTTCAGTTATCAGTGCTATTAAATGGTATTGCACAAGGCTGATTTTCCATAAATTATTAAAGGATTTTTAAATTCGCTACACAAGACAGCTTGTATAATGTAAGATATTGCTTACTTTTAAGTATTCATAATTCAGTTTCAGAGCTGATATTTTTGATACCTGAATGCACTTGAAAATAATGAAACTCTGCTGCAGTCTAGAGCGTGGCTATTGTACTCAAGGGGAAAAAACCCTAAGCCTTTTTCCCCCGTGACACTTCAGCTTTTCAGTCTAAATATATATATTTTTTCATTTCTTACAACACTGATACCAGTGTTGATGCTAATGCTAAATGTTTCATAATGGCTGATGTATATTGATTGGTCACTATAAATATCTCCTTGACTTGTGCTGGGTAGTCTAGTGTTAATTTCAGCCAGAGCTGGACAGTTTCCAGAGTTCAACAGATAACCGTTGTTTCCATCCTAGTCTTAGCGTTGTAACGCTTCTATCACCAGCTTCTTTTATTTTTGTCTGATAAAGTAAACTCCGGAGGGGGAGACGGGAATCCGAATATCAGCGATCAGAGACAATTAATCTTTTCTATTCGAGGTTTCAATTGTAGGAGCACCCCAAATGTTTTGGACACAAACTGCAGCACGTCTGCGTTGTTAGAATTATTGACCAATTTCCAGCATACACATAGAGAAAAGGAGCGGGGAGAGGGGGGGCATCTCTTTCTTAAACAATGGAACCAGACATCTCAATGAATGTTGACAACAAAATATCCTTCCCGTTACTATCCAGTGTTGCTGATCGGACAACAAAAGGACACACAAAAGCCTTTCCACGCCGAAAGCCAAACCCCGAGAGATCCGCATTGCCTGCTCCATAAAACATTTATTTTTATTTATTTATTTACCTTGAGGTGGCATTACTGGGATAGGTGAACTTGTCATCTGCCAGGAGCGGGAGGAAAGGGCGGGGGGGGGGGGGGGGAAGGAAGGAGCCTTGGGCATAGGAGGACAGCTTTCAGATGGTCTCATGCGAACCACAATACACCGTCTCCTACCTTGGAAGGATCGAGCCCAGCGAGCAAAGCCAGCAGCAGCAGGTTGAGGATGTTGGAGGCCGCCTGCATTCTGATCCAAGGTGTGCTCCGCTCTTTTCACTCTTCATTCATTCACTCCGCTCTCGCTGCAGAGCCCAGGCTAGTCAGTTGCACTTTCTGCCCGCCCGCCGGAGCCGAATGGAAGCCGCAGCCGCCCGAGGGACAATCATTCCGCAGGCATCCTTCGAGCGGAGAGGGAGGGGAGCGCCAGCCCAGGGAAGGCAAGCGAGGAAGGCGCTGGCCGTGGTGCTGAAGCGCCTCCAGCCCCCCCCTCCCCTCGCCCCCCTTCCCTCCGCCCGCAACCAACCCACCGCAAAAGTTTTGACCCAAGAAAAGAGCGGAGCCCTAGCTGCTGGCAGAGGGGCTGAGACCTGGGCAGCGGATGTGACATCAGCACAGCTCTGGGGGGCTCGGGGGCTGTTTTGCAGGGAATTTGTTAACCAAACACGGACCGACTCACTCCCTCTCGCTAGCCTCACTTCGGGATTTGCTGGCAGCCTGAGCTGCGGAGCGGGCTCCACTAGCCACACAGGAAAGAGCTACAGGGCACTGGAGCTGGCAGAGCCCAGGCACTCCGAAATCACCGGCAGGGGGCGGGCTGGCTCCCCAAAGCCCCGAAATAAAGTTTGCATTTTCTCCCATCCCGTGTGCTGGTGACAGAAGCATTTTACTATGGCCAGAAAGCAATGTGCAGCCCGCCATTTCTGTCCCTTTGTCTAGAGGCGGCTAGACACAAGAATCTTACCATAGGCAGCTTGAAATAGCCAGAGACAGACACATAGACTGGTGATGAGGGCGGTAGAAAAGCAGCAGAGAAGGTGAACAGCCAGGACTTTACGAGGAGCAGGGATTGGCCATGTGTGCTGTCGGCTCCCTGCTCTTACAGATCAGCCAGGAGCCGCTCCCTGTCGGAGGAAGAGAAGCAGCCAGGGAGCTAAGCAGCTGAGACCCAGGAGGGTCAGGTACAGGCCACGTGGGCTGTCAGACTGTTCCCCTAGGGGCCACCTGGAGAGCCAATTAATGGGGACTCTAGGAAGGGCAGGGATCGGCAGTGAGCTGCATAGCTGTCAAGTTCTAAGTAGCAACTTGAAGGACATCATTGTGGATGTGAGGGCATGAAGTGAGCAAGCTTATTCTGGGTCACCCTGTCCCTCTCTATGTAATCATAATAAATAAATGCTAATACTTGCCCCTGAGGTGCTTTCACTTACCTCTGAGGTAGGGCATGGGTCAATATCACCGTCCCTATTGTATAGATGAGTACATTCAGGCACAGAGGGATGACAAGACTTTCTCAAAGTCACACAGTGAATTGGGCAAAGCTGAGTATAGTAAGATGAGGCCCTGAAACATAAACCCTTGGTATCAGAGGCCCGGTATGAGACCTAAGGCATGAGCTAAAGTAATGGTCAAGACTTTGCTAACATAAAGCAAAGTTAAGCTGCGAGCCAGAGGCAGGCCCTGCTCACAGAAGCTGGCAAGGAAAAGGCTGAGGTTGCATAAACATTATGCTGTTGCACAAACATATCTAAAGTGTATTGGATACCAGAACTGTATACAAATGGTACAAGAACATTCTTATACCGTCCACATAGATAACAAGGACAGGGGCAAAAGGCTAGTATGATGGATAGAGTTGTTTTGTTCGAACCAACATGTACAAGGTGAGAGGTGGCACCTCGCTACGTAGAAGGGTGGTGCATAGTTATGTAAAGGGGTTGCACCTCAATACATCAAGAGCACTGTGTAACTTGTTTGTACCTATGTATAAGAATGCATCCCGGGGTGGTGTCTTTGTCCGGCCTAGCGGGCAGTGGAAAGTCCCGCCACTGACTGAGCTGAGTTCATTGCCAGGGAGCACAAATTCGTAGTATGCCCTGTAGAGTCTATAGGGAACTATCACAGTGCTTCGTTTGAGCAATAAACCTGGCCGACGTGCCTTCATACCTTACTAGAGTCTGTGGTCTTTGGGGGTTCTCTCGGGGTCCGCTGTGTTAGCTATCTGCACAGAGCTGGGACAGCGCACAGAGGGAACACGCACTTATCATCATCGAACACGAACAGAGCACCACACTGGTAGCTTCTGACAACACTGAACATAGCACTGAAACTAGGAAGACTGTCTCCCAAGCTTGTGCACTAACCACTAGACAATTCTCCCCCTAGTTACAAAGTACCTGCAGTTTTCTTTCCTCCTTTCCCCTCTCTTAATCCCAATCTCCTATTTCTTTGTCTCTTTACTATGGTCTCTCTCTTTGCCTACTACCTGGCCCTTTCTCTCCCCTTTCTCCACTGGTTTTCTTCCTCCAGTGGTTCAGTCTCCCTCTCCTCACTTCTAGCCAACCCCCCAAAATTATGAGTCACTCCCCAAATCGTGAGACTAATTTTAAACCCACCAAAATTTAATTAATTAATTAATTAATTGTGCTGTATGGAGGCAGACAATCCTAGGTCCATATTATACAACTGTCCATACATCCCTGGATTTAAATATACCATGCAGTATTGTGACCACCAAACTGAGAACAATCTAGAGAATGAAGAGGCTAAGATTTTGCGGGATCTGAATATTGTCACAGACTGAATGGTCCAGACAAACAGGTTGGACATAACTGTTGTAGAAATGAAGACAAACAAGACCAGGTTAATTGATATTGCCATACCAGCAGATAGAATCATAAAAAAAAAAAAAGAAACAAGAAAAGAAGATAGCAAAGTACGAAGAGCTCTGTGAAGTGGAATGATCAAAGACAATCTGAGTGATTACTTGAGCATTTGGAACAATCCCTAGGGGTATGAATGAGCAGCTCAAGAACATGCCAGGAGTGCAAGACATCACAATCATTGACCTCTAGAAGCACTCTTGAGCACTATGAGAATTTTAAAAAAAGTCAAAGGAGAACAAGTGTACAAATGCTGGAATTCTGTGAAGCGTTTAACAAAATACCTGACTACACAAATCTATAGAGTCAGTTTGTGATCAGGTTTTAATGATGACTCGTGAGGATACCTTTTAGACAGTAGCTTCCCCTTTTTATGCCTAAAAATCTCTTATGTTTTGAAGCTATTTGTTTAAAACAAATTGAAACAAACAAATCATTCCCATGATGTAATAATGAGGGATAATAATAATAATGACAATCAATACAATGGTGGTGGGGGGTAAGGGCAGGTAGTTATTTGCCTTCTGTTTTTTGAGCCTGTAGAAAGATGCTGCTGGCCTGCAATTAGCATGTGATCAATACAAGTTGAAATTTCAAGCCTAAGTAGTCATAAAAAAGAGCCTTTTTACAGGGTGCTCAAAGGGGGAATCTACTTACTTTATCCTAACACTTGGCATGGGGAAGTGCCATTTTGTCCATCTCCTCCATCTTCTCTGGTCTCTTTCCTATTGTTGACAACTCTCACAATTGAATCATGCGTCTAGTTTTTGTTTAAAACCCCAGCTCCTGAAGACGAGTATTTACAGAACAATCTCAGATTTAATTTAAAAAAAGGTTCTAGCAATCATGGTTACACAGAAAAGCTTAAGAATGTAACCCGAGTATATCCTAACGGTTCAAAGTCAGAAGACAACCCAAAATTTTAAAATCTCATAATGGAGGGGTGGGGGATTGAATCATGATTTTGAAGCATTTTAAGCTGACTATACTGCTCGCCCTTCACGTTCCATCCAATCTCCCTTCCCACACTTCTTCCCCATTTTCACCTGCCTCCCCCATATTTTTTGCTGCCCATTTATAACAATATTCCATACTTCACATTCTCCCTTTCTGCCATCTTCTTTCCCTCTGCATGCTCTTCAGTCTCCACCCATGCCTTTTCAGAATCCTTCCTACATCCCACAATCCTGTGTACACTGCTCAGTCTCTCCACTGGACCCCACATACACTAGCCTCTCTGCTTCTCCCCACATTCCCTTTTATCCTCACAGTTGTCTGTCTAGTTTGGAACCATTAGAGCACAGGGAAGTAGCCATCTTCACTCAGGGAAGCTTGGCTTCAGTCCCCGTGGAAACATTGGAAGATGGTGGCCAACTTTACTAAAGGCAGCCTTATTTCACATGTGAAAGCTGTAAGGAAATGGCATCTTTAATAATGGCAGCCTATGGCTTCAGTGTCTTTAAATGTAACAAGAAATGGTAGCCATTTTGAATGAGAGCAAACTTTAATGAGTTCCATGCTAGCCATAATGAAATACTTTAACATATGATGAGGCCCAGCAATTCTGCACATTCCTTTGTAACCCTGTGTCCGTTGCCACCTGGCAGTGGAATGTACTGCTGTTCAGAGTCAAGAAGCAACAAAGCTGGCAGCCTAATTCTCCCCACTTCCTGCTCCACTGTGCCAAAGTGACAGTGAGGGAGAAGTGAGAAGGAGCGGCACAGAAAATCTTGGCTGTCTGCTTGGAAGCTGTGAGAGTATCTTTTAGTATCTGGAAGGCACAGCTGAAAGGTGCTCAATGCCTAAAGCCTGCCTGTGAGTGACATTTTCACTCACATAAGTCAAAGTGACAAGGAGGGCAGATGAAGGGAGATGAGCTCAATTGGAGCTGCCCTCCTTTCCACTTCAGGGGTTGGAGGGAGGGGATGGAGAGACAAGGGACAAGCAGCTGGCACACTAAAATGGGTAGGGATTGACTCTGCAGACTTCATGCCCCCTCCACTTAGGAACAAGTAGAGATCTGCCTTCCCTACCTCCTGCGACGGGAGGGAGAAAAGTAGACTGATCCCTTTTCTAGGGACAAGCACTGAGCCATTGAAGGGAAGGAGAAGCAGCACAGGAGGAGGCCCTTACATAATTCTGGTTTTGTTTGCTATGAGGAGAGGGTAGATAAGGATGTGTGGATGAGGTGAGTGGAGGAAACTTTTGGCTGGCAAAGGCATGTAATCAGAGAAGAGGGAAGGTGGACTTGATTTGGGGAAATTAATAAGCATGGATGGTGGCATTGTGGTGAAATGTAAACAAGCTCTTTTGTTCTTGCCTATTGCAAATATATTGCATGGTTTTGTGCATGTTACATTTTGTCTGTATTGTCTATATTTTAAGCTCTCTGGGGTTGCTGAATGTATTTTACCATGTGCTTTTTCAGCACTAGCGCACAGTCCGGATTGGGGCTTCTAGCTGTCATGGTATTCCAATATAGAAATAATAATAATGTAGCATCATGAGTATCCATATGAATGAAGCAAGACCACACTGTCAAAAAGTCTAACAAACTTTAACTGAGTCAGTGCCTGAGTTTTCACAAGATCTGGCACCACACATCACAAGAACACTTTGTTTCCTTTTCCATTCCCCAACCTCTCTCTCAAACCACACCCACATGTTACACAGACTCTGTGGGAGGCGATGTGCATAACAACAAACTAGCTATAAAAGCTGTATGATAAAGCAGTAGGTAAGCAGCACAGTTAGACTCTGTTTGCATTTTATGCTGAGGAAAGATGCAGTGATGGATACTGGGAAGTAGTCTTTTCTAATTCTCCTCTTGGGTAAGTAAGGAAATGGTATTGCTGTGTGCTGGCAATAGATGGGGTGAGTGGCAGTCTGGCTTCACTAACCTCTGTCTCCCACCAGTCCATAACCCTGGTGCCTGACCAGTCAGGAGCTTTGCTCAGTGCCACTGAAAGGTGAATTGAAAGGATTACAAAACAGACCCTCCCCACACACACCATAGGAGCATATGAGAAATCTTACAAACCATCAGTGTAGGGAAGACAGTTGCATGTCACTGAGAGAATTGCATCCTGTTTAAAAATGCCATTTTTGGGTAGTGTTTCGCTATATTTTTCCAAATCTGAAATTCTCTTGGGATAAAACCAGACAGACAGATTTTCGTATTTGAATGAAGCAGAGTTGATTCTTTTAATGCTAAAATTAGAATGAAGAAGAATACTTTGTTCCATTAATCTGAAACACAAGGCCTGGCATTATAGAAAAACACTTCAGTCAGCAATTTATTTTTAGTAGGCAAAAAACTCTTTAATTTCCATATAAAGCATATGTCAAAAGCATGGCCTTTCATATAAAAAAAGTCATACAACCTTACTGAACATACATAAGGGGTCTCCCACTGAAATCCCAGTGGTTACAATGGAAACAGGATCTGGCCCAATATTGAGTCTGTGATGATTTTTTTTCTACAAAGTGTAACAGAAAGGAAACTAATTTAAAAGTTCCCTGTGGAAAAGGTATATTAGGCATAGAAAAGAGATAAGAGAATATCAAAAGGGACAGTCATATAGATTAATACAGGTTTAATAATAACCAAAGCAATAATACTATAGCACTGGAAATCTGAGTTTCCCCAACAGAAAGAGAATGGACAATGTCTTCAATAGAAATAGCCTTTTATAGAAAAAAGCGCACAGATTACAAAACTACAAAGACAAGTATGAGAGCATTTAGGATCCCTTTCTAGAGTACATCCCTGGCTAATTCCTTTACTTTCCTTTGTAGTATATCCTAACTTCTTCTCTCTTTTTCATATCCATCATGTGCAAAATTGGCAAAGTTTAAGAACTTCAAAATAAATCATATAGTAACACTTTTTTTTTAAAAAAAGATCCTCTATCAAAGTTGTTGATTTGTCTGACAATTTCAACATGCTGTTGGAATGTCTATCTTTGAAACTAATAAAATATTGAATAGAACAAGTTAAGATAAAAAGGACCAACTGTTCTGCCCCTAAAAAAGGCAAAGTTTCAGATTTCCAGAACTCCCCAGCTATTTTAATTGGTCTCAGGAACTAATCATTTGTTGGAGGCAATAGTAGCTAAGTGGATTTTGCAAGGATCTGGCATAAGGGTGGCTGCATCATGATTATGAATATTATCTGGAATAATAGAGAAGGGACTCAATTCTATTCCACTTATGTTAACACTCCCTGTAGGGGAGAAAGATAAAATTTAGAATGGACTTTTCTCTCAACCAGACAATCATAGAAGCCAAAAGCGATCGGCCGAAGTGTATAATTTGGTGAAAATTGTCACAAACTATTATTTGAGGTACCTTTTTTCCTCTTGGATTTGCAAAAATATTCCTGAAATGTAAACTAAATTCAGACTAACTTGAACATCTTTCTGATATGTAATCAAGAGAGAAAAGGGAAGCAACATATAGGCTTTGATTCAGCAGGCCATCCCTATTCAGTAAAGGGCTTAAGCAAATCCTTAATTTTAAGCACATGCTTAATTCCCAGGCACTTCAATAGGACTTAATCACATGCTTCAATACTTTGCTGAATAAGGACAGCCATAAGAACATTCTTAAATGCTCTGTTGATTTATGTTTACAAGGAGGAGGTATGTCTACACTATGAAAATTAGGTTGAATTTATAGAAGTCGGTTTTGTAGAAAGCGGTTTTATACAGTTGATTGTGTGTGTCCCCACACAAATGCTCTAAGTGCATGTAGTCGGCGGAGTGTGTCCATAGTACCGAGGCAACCATCGACTTCCGGAGCGCTGCACTGTGGTTGGCTATCCCACAGTTCCCGCAGTCTCCGCCGCCCATTTGAATTCTGGGTAGAAATCCCAGTGCCTGGTGGGGCTAAAACATTGTCACGGGTGGTTCTGGGTACATATCGTCAGGCCCCCCTTCCCTCCCTCCCTCCGTGAAAGCAAGGGCAGACAATCATTTTGCGCCTTTTTTCTTGAGTTACCTGTGCAGACGCCATAGCACGGCAAGCATAGAGCCCGCTCAGCTATCCGTCACCGTATGTCTCCTGGGTGTTGGCAGACGTGGTACTGCATTGCTACACAGCAGCAGTTTATTGCCTTTTGGCAGCAGACAGTGCAGTATGACTGGTAGCCGCCGTCAACATAGTCCTGGGTGCTCTTTTAACCGGGCAAACATGGGAGTGACTCAGCCAGGTCATTTCCCTTTTAAGTTTCGTCTCATGGTGATTTAGTCCTACCTGCAGTGCACTGTCTTTTAATCTGCAGCTAGCAGAAGACGATGGCCAGTAGTCATACTGCACCGTCTTCTGCCGAGCACCCAGGAGAAGACGATGGCTAGCAGTCGTACTGCACAGTCTGCTGCCAGCAAGATGTATAAAGATAGATGAAGTGGCTCAAAACAAGAAATAGACCAGATTTGTTTTGTATTCATTTTCTCCTCTCTCCCTCCCTTCTTCCCTCCCTCTGTGAAATCAACGGCCTGCTAAACCTGGTTTTGAGTTCTATCCTTGAGGTTTTGAGTTCTATCCTTGAGGGAGCCATTCAGTTTCTCGCAAAGCCACCCCATTTGTTGATTTTAATTCCCTGTAAGCCAACCCTGTAAGCCATGTCATCAGTCGCCCCTCCCTCCTTCAGGGCAACGGCAGACAATCGTTCTGCGCCTTTTTTCTGTGCAGACGCCATACCACGGCAAGCATGGAGCCTGCTCAGATCACTTTGGCAATTAGGAGCACATTAAACACTACACGCATTATCCAGCAGTATATGCAGCACCAGAACCTGGCAAAGCGATACCGAGCAAGTAGGCGATGTGAGCGCGGTGACGTGAGTGATGAGGACATGGACACAGACTTCTCTCAAAGCACAGGCCCTGCCAAAGTGGGCATCATGGTGCTAATGGGGCAGGTTCATGTGTTGGAACGCCGATTCTGGGCCCAAGAAACAAGCACAGACTGGTGGGACCGCATAGCGTTGCAGCTATGGGATGATTCCCAGTGACAGTGAAACTTTCACATGTGTAAGGGCACTTTCATGGAACTTTGTGACTTGCTTTCCCCTGCCCTGAGGCGCAAGAATACCAAGATGAGAGCAGCCCTCACAGTTGAGAATGAGTGGCACTAGCCCTGTGGAAGCTTGCAATGCCAGACAGCTACCAGTCAGTTGGGAATCAATTTGGAGTGGGCAAATCTACTGTGGGGGCTGCTGTGATGCAAGCAGCCCACGCAATCAAAGATCTGCTGATATCAAGGGTAGTGACCCTGGGAAATGTGCAGGTCATAGTGGATGGCTTTGCTGCAATGGGATTCCCTAACTGTGGTGGGGCCATAGACGGAACCCATACCCCTATCTTGGCACCAGAGCACCAAGCCGGCGAGTACATAAACCGCAAGGGGTACTTTTCAATAGTGCTGCAAGCACTGGTGGATCACAAGGGACGTTTCACCAACATCAACGTGGGATGGCCAGGAAAGGTACATGACGCTCACATCTTCAGGAATTCTGGTCTGTTTCAAAAGCTGCAGGAAGGGACTTTATTCCCAGACCAGAAAATAACAGTTGGGGATGTTGAAATGTCTATAGTTATCCTTGGGGACCCAGCCTACCCCTTAATGCTATGGCTCATGAAGCCATACACAGGCAGCCTGGACAGTAGTCAGGAGCTGTTCAACTACAGGCTGAGCAAGTGCAGAATGGTGGTAGAATGTGCATTTGGACGTTTAAAAGCACGCTGGCGCAGTTTACTGACTCGGTTAGACCTCAGCAAAACCAATATTCCCACTGTTATTTCTGCTTGCTGTGCGCTCCACAATATCTGTGAGAGTAAGGGGGAGACATTTATGGTGGGGTGGGAGGTTGAGGCAAATCGCCTGGCTTCTGGTTACGCACAGCCAGACACCAGGGCAGTTAGAAGAGCACAGGAGGGCGTGGTGCGCATCAGAGAAGCTTTGAAAACCAGTTTCATGACTGGCCCGGCTACGGTGTGAAAGTTCTGTTTGTTTCTCCTTGATGAAACTCCCGCCCCTTGGTTCACTCTACTTCCCTGTAAGCTAACCACCCTCCCCTCCTCCCTTCCATCACCACTTGCAGAGGCAATAAAGTCATTGTTGCTTCAAATTCATGCATTCTTTATTAATTCATCACACAAATAGGGGGATAACTACCAAGGTAGCCCAGGAGGGGTGGTGGAGGAGAGAAGCACCAGGAGGAGTGGTGGAGGAGGGAAGGATAAGGCCA